>NC_080188.1:187511935-188136935 GCF_030028045.1 Hippopotamus amphibius kiboko | reverse complement strand
ATTGCTTGAAATTCCAACCTGAACATTTATTAATTCTGCCATTAAAAGTGACAGGTGGGAACAAACAAGAATCCTGCTATTCCCTATTTATTCTTATCATTTGATCAATAAATAGTTTACAGATGACAAGTCATTGCAATAGAGAATAGACACAATCCTTTTTTGGAGTTTAAGAGGTAAAAATATTTCCCCTTCTTGATTTTAGATAAAGTTTCTAGGAACAGTACAAACTTTAAAAAACGTGCATTTACAGATTTGCAGTAAGAGGTACACTATTCATACGATCGTGCATTTTACTGAGTTTCTGATAAACAACAATTAGTTCAGTCAAAATGGTGAACTAACACTTTGTTTCATTTTGAAAAAAGCCTAGAGCACTGGCAGGTTCATAGAACTATTTGTAATATACGTGTATGTATAATTTTACAAGGTGCATATACATTTTCTTTCACTTTTTTTCATTCAGTGTGGATAAAGTTTTTCTCATACAACCATGCTTTTTTTGAGAGACACCTTGATTGTCTTCTATGCTAGAGATAAGGAAACTTTTTCTATTTTCCGTGTAGCTGCTGTTGTTCTTTTCTGTTGTTTTTCTTTTCTGTTTTATGCCATTGAACTGCCTATTGTTTTTCTATACCAATATTTCTGGTTTAGTCTTACTGAGGATTATTCTTTCTATATTATACTTTATTTGCATATTGATGTGATGTACAAAATTTGTGCTTAGCTTCATTTAAGGGTGAGTTTGATTTAGGGTGATCACCCTTCCTCTGTCTACGCAGGCACTCTTTCTCTGTCTGTGAAGAAAAATGTTAACATGCAGCACTGATGTCAGAAAAAATATTAGGATTTTACAGCCTTAATTGAGAGGTGGGGTATTGATGATTCCAATAAGTTTACCATAGGGTCATGATTATGCCTTTGCTGTTTAATAGTAAACATTTACACACATTTTACATTTACTGTGAAATCATTACTGTGGTCCAGACCCACGATAAGCATATATCATGGATTATCTCATTTTTCTTCACAACCTCTTTATGCTGTAAGAAAATTTTACCCATTTCTCTAGACAGAAGCTTAGATCAGTTCCTTTCTAGTAATTGGTGGAGTTACGAGGGTGATCTGAGCATTCTCATTTGAGTCTCTTTTCTTCAAATTATGTAACTTCATTTTATGATTTTGACTGGAAATGTTTTAAATATATAATGTGTTCATTTTAAGACCGCAGGCTCTTTAACAGTACTATTTTCATTTAGGAGTGTGATACACTTTTGTTTCTTTACTCTATTTTTTTGTCCCAGTTATTTTCACTGTTTTAATCTTTTTCTTTCTTTTTTTGCTTGAGATAGTTTTTCTTCAACTAACTCTTGTTGAGTTAATTTTATAATTCCAGTGCATTGCTGTGGCATGATATCTCCTTACAAATATCTAAGATGAAGGAAATTTGATCAAAAATAAAGACTTTATTTCCAACTGAATTATCTCTACCACTTTATTGTCACCTAAATAAGCTTGAATTTATATTATTGTTTACATAATTACTTCCAAGGCATCTCTTTGAATTAGGAAGGTTATTTATTTTCTTTTACTCTCTGTAAAATTCTCCAACTGTGAGAATAATAGGCAGCAGTTTAATGAAACAAAATAGAAACAATATAGGAAAAGTTGAAATGAAAACACCAGAATTTTTTCCATTTACTATATTTTTAATATGCTCTCTGATTTTTAACAATGCATTTAAACACAATTCACATAAGTTGTCAATTAAAGAAGAGCACATTTGCTATATTTTGAAGACAAATTTTCACTAAATACATTTTGAAAATTTTAGATTTTACATTCCACAGCTGGCCAGGCCATATCTTCCATTTCTGTACACTCTGCACCCCTTTTCAGCTTCCCAGCCCCTTGAGAACATCAATTTTCCTCATAATATTCAGATAAAGCCACAAATCAGTGTAACACCTCAGAAAGAACATCATTTTTGTATCCTAAAAACAATGTTCCCTGTTTCAACATATTCTCACCAGAAGATAAATGAAAAAAAATATTTTTCTCATTCTATATGTCATTTCTCAAAACACTGAATGCTATCAGTAGTGGGTTATTGTCAGGCTTAATCATTTTTATGTATAGCTATTGAATAACTCTTCCTTTGTTACATTACATATGGAGACCCTAAATCAGATGCTCATCTGTCAGCTGATGAACAGAAGTTCAGGCTCTTTGTGGCACAACTACATAATTCATTTTTGATAGTGTTAACATCTCTATAGAAATGTTTGTACCATAAGTTAGCTTTTATTACTTTCTTTTCACTTTCATTCTTTTCATTAGTATTGAACAAATAAAATAAGTATGGACACATTTGTTAGTGCTGACATGTATGGTTTTTAAAATATAATACAATTGGAGAAATAGATTTTCATCATTGAATGCACTAGAGTTTGTGAATTTTTATATTGTCAGACAAGGATGAGTGAAGTCAGTTGTGAATAATAAAGAACAAAGTAAAATTATCAGTAGGATATGCTCTATTTTTATTATTGTATACTGTGAAAGGTGAGCCAATAAAATGATCTATACATATAGAGGTAGAGAGAGGTATTCAAACCTTCTCTAAATTTATAAGACTATTATTTAAATCTCCTGTATTTATTCTCAAGAACACAATAACTGAATATAAGGGACTGTCTGTAATGAGATAAAATAATACCATTCATCCTCTTTCAATGGTTAGGTGTTCAGAAGATTGCATACCAATTTCTAAGATCTCTTATGTTAATGAGTATGTGCTTTAGCCACTTTTATTTAGAAAACATCCTTAAAAATGACAAACATTGGAATTTACGTTAATGGGGTATGTATCATTTTTGTGTGTTCGGGGAAAATAGTGAAGCTAGATAGGACAAGAGGAAGATTTAATTTATCTTAAATCCTAAATATTTCCTTTGATATCTTTAATCTTTCTTTTACTCATTCGTTATTAATTATTTATCTTTAATATTAATTATATGCACATATACATGCACATGCATGTATGTGACACATATCAACATCAGAATTATTTTCCTGAACAAAATAAGGGATATTCAGTGTCACCACTGGAGAGCAGTGGTAGAGGAGTATGCAAGTCGGTGTGGTGTTAGAGAAATAGTAAACACACTCCCAATTGTTACTGTGTGCTCATAGCCAATCTCGGTTATTCTAAAGGACTTGTTTAGAAAATATGATTAAGTTGCCATTATACAATTATACATTCCCTCTGTGCATCTGAGCTAAATTGCCCTTTGCCCTATCTTTGATTACCACCTATAAGTTTTTGACTACTAAAATAGTAATCCCATCTTCAAAATAAGTTCTAAAAAAATATATCTACATCATCACTTCTTCTACTGGATGTTTCCAACTAAGAGTATTAATCGACTCAGAGTCAAAATGATCATAGCCAGGCTTCCTGACATGCTCTTCATAGTGGAGCTTCTTTTCCCTATATCTTAATGTTATCACTTATACAGGAGACTTCTGTTGCATTTCCCTCCTTCCATCATGTACATTTTCAGTGTTTCATAATCTTGCCAGTTCTAATTGCTTTTCAAAATGCATCTTCTTTGGATAAATCATATTGCCACTACTCCATTCAGGTCTTCATCATCTGAATAATGGCCTTAACATCTTTCTTGGTTTGGCTTTCCCCTTGCACTGTCTTCTTCTCTTTGTCATAATGTTAATACCCATGGGCTTATACCAGAACATCATAATGTGTTCTGTGAATACTTCAATAAACAAATAGGCAATATTCGCTGCACTTGTGGAGCTTGCATTCTAATGGGAGATGTCGACAATAATCATGATAAATAAGGAAATTACACAGCATGTTAGAAGCTGAAAACCACTGTGGAAAAGACAGAACAAAAAGGTAAGGAGCAAAGGCAATAATGGCTGGAAGAGAGGAATGTGGGATGGTATATTCATTTAAAATAGGTTAGTTGAAGTAGTCCAGAGAAAGAGGCATTTGAACAAAAACTTGAAGAAAGTGAAGGAGTGAGCTTAGAAATATTTTGAGAAAGAGCATTCCAGGTACAGGAACAAGAAGTCAAAACCATGAGGCAGGCAAATAACTAGCATGTTTGGGGAGCAGCAAAGAAGCCAGTGTGTCTGGTGTAGAGTAAATGAGGAAAAGAGGAGGAGAGATGAATTCAGAGAGTAACAGGGAGCTGGAAAATCAGGCATCTTTTTAGAGTCCTAGGAAAAGGGCTCTGGCTTTTACCCTGAACGAGATGGAAAACTGTTGTGGGGCTGCGAACTGTGAAATGACGTGAGCTTAATGATGTCTTGCAAACCACTCTGGTTGTCGTGAATATCTTTTTAAAACACAAAAATGATTACAGTACTCCTCTGCTTTAAAATGTTTGGTTTTTTAAAAGAAATATCAGGATAAGTTTCCAGTCTGACATAATTGATTAAATGCCTCCTCATCTCCTGATACTATCCATCCAAGACACCCGTGGGGGAAAAAAAATTCTACAATATGTGATTCCATAATTAAGTGCTAAGGTTGGGCTCTGCAAACCATAACTTTATAGAAATGGTGTAGTAAGACAAGTGGGAATTATTAGGGACGACTTTGTGTGGGTGTTTGAACATGAGGTTGATCTTGAGGACAGAGAAAATCAGTTGGTCCAAAGGGAGAAATGTGAGATGGGGTGAAGGATGTTGTATAAGCAAAGGCATAGAATTAACAAAGTCCAGCTGGACAGCAATATCCTGTGACTGCTGGGAGAAGTGGGGCAATTGGAAGCCAAGCAGAAGAGTTTAGACATTGATACCACCATGAAAGAGGGGAAAATTGTAAATTTTTAAGTAGAAGACTAAAATAATAAAATTGGTCTTTAGGCAGTACCCTGGCAGATGGTTTTGATTTACTGAGGAAAGATGAACAAACAAAAAACAATTCTCATGAGTCAACACTTGCTCTTTACCTAAGAGCGTGTTCTGTCATATCTTGGATAAAATCGGTGACTTTATATGAATGATGTTGTTGACCAAAGAGGGCTTCCATTATTTTCTCTGAAGATTGATGCCTGGCCAAAGGGAAGGAAATGGAATTGAAGATAAAGGGTGTCATTTGTCTCCTCTGTGCTTAGATGTATTGTTGGTGTGTATCAGATCCTAGACCTTTTAGTGATGTTTACTGTCAGATGTATAATATCAGTGTGTGGCAACTACAGTGAATGGAAAGAATACGGTATATATAATAAAGTTGATGTTTTGTTTTTCAGGTAACAGAAACACGGACGGGTCCTCTTGGCTGCAGTAACTATGACAACCTAGATTCTGTCAGTTCTGTTCTGGTTCAAAGTCCTGAGAATAAGATTCAGTTACAAGGTATGTAGGTAAAATTTCGTTAATCCTCTATGAGCCTGGATGAGAGTTATCCAATTGTGATTTCTATTTTCTTCCTTTTTCTTTTTCTTTCTTTCTTTCTTTCTTTCTTCCTTTCTTTCTTTCTTTCTTTCTTTCTTTCTTTCTTTCTTTCTTTCTTTCTTTCTTTCTCTCTCTCTCTCTCTCTCTTTCTTTCTTTCTTTCTTTCCTGTATGTGCAGTACTAGGCTTTTAAAATTCTCATAAAAGGCAAAGCTCCTACTTTTTAACTGATATAAACATTCTAGACCAGATGAAGAGAATGTCAAAATTCACTTTACTTCTTAAATTAAGAAACCGATAACAATTGAAAATGTATCGTGATGATATTTTTCTTCCATACAGTAATCATTGTCTCAATAAGTAGCAGTTTTTCCATAGGTCTCCTTGAGCTTTGACTTTTTCCTTATAGATTCTGACAAAAATTGTAACCATATTTATGTGTACTGTAACGTGAACCTTTGACATTTTAAACATAACCTAATATGATAGTTAAGACTGCATCTCTCTTCTGACAAACAGAAATATAGTTAATAATATATTAAAAAATATTTACACTTGCATTATTTCCTTTATAAAGATAGATTATGTGATAATGGTAATAATTTATCATCTTTCAATTACTATATTTTGTGAGATAATTCAATAGGGGAGTTTTTAAAATAATAATTTTAGCAAATATATATTATCATCTAGATGGTTAAGGATGTGTATATCACTCATTCATACAGGCTGGGAAAGGTTATGAATCCACATGTGTAAACACACACTAGTTGAATAAGCTCATAAATATCTTTGTGATGACATATCATCTAAATTAAGTTGACTGATCAAAGGGGTAATTTTGAGTTGTTAATTCTAGTCTACCTTTTCTAATTGCTCAGGTTAGAGCTGTTTTTACATTATTCAGTTTTACATAAAAATGCTTAAAAGTTTCAGAAATTATGCTATTTTTCCTCAACTTTTCAATCTAAAAAATGTAACAGCATCAGTTTACTCAAATTTACCCTAAATAATAAATGGATTTCATTTATTTTAAATGTATAAAAATCACAAAGAAAGCACTTAACATTTTAAAACTTCAAATGCTCTCCAATTTATCATTATCGATTTTGAAGTTATTGAAATATTTTCTCTAATTTAAATAGAAACCCAATTGATCAATATTACCTGTAATTCTCTACTACTCACTCCTTTTTTAATGTATGTACTCCATCAGAGTACTAACTTTAATAGAAAAAGACAAATGTTTATATTAAATATATTTATTTCAATTGATTTATTATTAAATTTTATTTATTAACACAATTTATTTTTATTCTTTGCAAATCACTGTGTTCAGTTTTAAGCATAGCATATTATAAACACAAAACTTCAGCCTTGCATCTTCTTTGAAGAGATATTAACCCAAGGAATAAATGAATCAATACTCTCCCCTTATATAACTATTATTTCTACTTTCTTCAATATGTGTAAGGCAGAAACCTGCATCTCTTTCACCTTTTTTTTTATTTGCTAGGCCTATATTTTCAGTTGTCTATTGCAACTATATTTGTACCCTAGTGAACAAAGACCCTTCCAAAGAGAATATTAGGAAATCAATATTGAGACCCTCAATATCCCTTGTACTCTTTCTTAAATTTCATCTGTACTTATAGTATAAGTGTCATGTTGCTTCACCTTTTCAATCTCACCTTTAATGGTAGCTCTTCTCCACTTTGAAAAAGAATGCAAAGCATTCACCAATTCTGTAATAATGTTACCATAATACATTTCTTTCAAGAGTATAAAAAACTCTGGGTTACTCTGTGTGGCAATTGGAAAAACTGGTGTCTCTGAAGAATCTTTTACACCAGAGGGCTTTGTGTCCATCATAGTCAGTTAGTTATATAGTTAGTTGATTGGTTTTATGGATGGATGGATATAAAGAGATGACATATTGTGTGTGCATATATACATACAGGGTTGGCCAAAAATTTTGTTCGGTTTCACATAAAAATAAAAGACACATTTTTCATTTTCAGGAAGAACTTTATTGAACAACGTATTCAATAAACAAATGAACTTTTTGGCCAACCCTATATATATATATATATAGAGAGAGAGAGAGAGAGAGAGAGAGACAGAGAGAGAGAGAGTTAGTTTTTCTCTCATGAGGTGAAACATTAGAATCTGTTTGGCCCTTCTGGAGATCTTCTGAATTCAGCTCTATTATTGAGAGGAGTCTAGAATTATAAGAGTTTTTCAGTATTGACCTTCTTCTTCTGCACCTCTACTCTTGTAGAAGAAAAAGAATTGCTCCCGAAGTAGAATTTTATCAGAGTGAAGAAATCATTAATAAGAATTATTGATGGTACAGCATTAGGCAACAAATTCAGAATGAATTCCATGACTAAACTATCCATATTAGAATTGACATTTATAAATGAGGTGTCAGAGAGATGCATTACACATTTACACATTGACTTTGACTGAAAACAAATGAAATCAAATGTTTTCTGGCAGCAAGTAAGCTAGATTTACCTGCTTATCTGTCTGGCTTTGCCAGTTAGATTATGGAACAGACTTTTTTTTTTTTTTAATAGAAAGATCCATATCTACAACTCCAAATTATTGATGACAAAAATAATTCATAGGAAGTATGAGCAAATATATATTGAAATTAATGATATTCCAATTTTTTCAACCTCTTATGAATTTAACATATCAAACAAGGGACATTTGAGTAAAAGGATAACAGCAGTAATTAAAAGTTATTAAATCTTGGTAGTAACATTTTGGTAAAATTCCCAGAGAGTGACTGATCCGTATGACTAGGTAACAAATACTTTTCCAGATCACTTAGTTCCTAATGTTTTATTTCAACAAAATGGGCACAGGACTATGTTATTATCAAATAGAAGAGTTAATGTAGTTCTTAAAGATGGGGCACTATGCAATTATTTTTTCCTTAAAATAAAATTCTGATGATACTGCTTAAAAAACTATTTTGTTTGCTATTGTTTATTAATATGTTGGAACAAACTTTCTGAGAGCTTTACACATATAAAACTAAAAGGCAAATAATTTATATTGAAATAATTTATATTAATTTATATTTCTAGCAAAAAATAAACTAACAAAGCTCTATCAATTCATTAAATCATGAGTTTTCAAGAAACAGACATTTGTTTTTAAAAGCTATTTATAAATACATGTAATACATTTGTCTCCTGAATTGTATATTACCAGTAATTATAAATAATAATTCAATCAAAAGTGATTACTTAGAGCTTCTCATTTTTAGAAAACTATATATTATATAATTTATGTTATGAATTTTTATATATTTATAATTTTCAGGAAAATATACTTACATTTCCAATTATTTATTTTTATAGCAGAGACTTATGACTGTGATTAAGGAAAGATGTTTACTAATAAAAACACAGTGTATTAGTACAAAAATATGTAGGGATAATGGAATGAAGTGGTGACTCCCAGGAGGGAATACACACATATACTGTTTTCTCATTTATTGTTTTTAAAAGACTATATTAGATGCCACATTGCCAGGATTAGAGTCCATTTGTACATACAGATATGTGATATAACATTTTTATTTTAAAATATAAATATTTACAGTGCAACAGATTACCTAATTTTGGTCTAGTTAATGTGGGATAAAATTTTAGATGGCAACTTTATCACATTCAAGAGAGTCCTTAGTTTTTCACACTCTTTTAGGTAGTGCCTGAGCAATGCAGCACTGAAAACACTGGTCAGCTGGTCATTTTAACTTAGTTGTTTGTCTTGCTAGAACTTGTGTTTGTGTGATACAAATTACAATTTTCTTCATCTCTCAACAATTTCTTAAATTTCTTACATATTTATACACCAAATATTGTTTCTTTCTTTTTCTTCTTTCATCCCGGGATTCCAATTAAGTATATTTTTAGACCTTTCAGTCATGACCTTATATATCTTTTCTACTCTCTTCTGTACTTTATATCCTTTTGACATTTTATTATTCTGTGTCCAATATGTTTTGTGACATATTCCAGTTTGCTATTTATCTCTTCAGCTGTGTCTAGTCTGCTGTTAAATCCATCAATTACTTCCTAACTCCAATTTATATATTTTGTTTGCAGAATTTCCATTTGCAATGGAAATTGCAAAGGGTAATGATTTATAATTTCCAGTTGTCTCTCAAAATTGTCTATTTTGTCATTTAATTTTTGATCAGGTGACAAATTAATTTATAGTTCATATTTGATAAACCCTATTTCTTTCTTATTTATATGCTCATTATTTTTATTGAATTCTGATGCTGTACATGAAAATTTGTTCAAATAATTTAAAATTCTTGATGATGATTTCTTTCCCCAGAGATTTACTTTTGTTTCCAATAGTATTTTAGTTGACCCATTTGAAAGTATGCTTTAGACATGTGAAAGCTAATTTTTTGTTTGTTTGTTTAATTACTTCTTGGGTATATAGCCCTTCTTTAGTCCAGCAAATCCTGAGAAATTTGCCATCTTTATCATGGCTGGTTCTAAACTTCAATTTTTGCTTTGCTAATTGGATTCACTCCAAAGGATTCTCTTCTTGCCAGGTTAGTCCCAGACATCCTCACTTTTATTGGCCTTCAGATTCCTTCAAACAGATTTTTTTTAAATTGAAGTACACTTGATTTACAATGTTGTTAGTTTCAGGCATACAGTAAAGTGATTTGCTTCAATATATATATATAGAACTGAATCTCTCTATGTATACTTTTTTAGATTCTTTTTCATTATAGGTTATTACAGTATATTGAATATGGTTTTCTCCACTATACAGTATAAACTGATTATTTTAATATATTATCTATATTTTCTAGTTGTTCCTAGTGAGAAGTTTAGGTAAAAACTGGTCCTCCAATACTGGACACATTCATGTTTTACTCTGCAGCTTTCAGCTTGTAACACTTTCCCTGCCTCTCAGGCTCACCTTCACAGTATCCCCTAAGCTCAGAACTCAGCTTCCTTAGCCTTCCCTCATCACTAAGTAGACTTTCTCTAATAACAGTCTTATCGGTATTTTTACTCTATTGTTTCTGTACCTTAAAAAAGGGGGGGGGGAGGTCTATAGAACAGCCCCTAGCCCCTCTGAGTTGTCTACCAAAGCAGTTCAAGTTTCTCTCTAGGTACCAATTATTGTTTACATTAGTGGTTTAGTTATAAAATTATAAGATTTTGAGTGGTCTGTCTGTAGACGTCTTTTCCAAAAAATCTTTGTTATTTTTTGTGTGTTTTTTACAGAATGTCAGTTTCTTTTCTTTAGATATAGATAAATAGGTAGATGACAGATAGATACAGAGACAGAGAAATAATATGGCAGAAATCCTTGCATGTCTAAAACTGAACGCATGATTTCTTGCCACCAATCATTCCTCCCCAAATTACTTTAGCCTTCTCTGTTTCTGCAAAGACACTGTCATTTTTACAGATTGAAAATCATAATTCAACTACTTGGTTTATGACATTTTAAATACTACATAAATTCTCTGGATTTCTTTTTGTTTTGGGGTGTATTTTTCCTAAAATTAAGATTGAGATAATTAGTGGGTTCCATATAACTGTTCCACAGACTTACTGTTACCTGAGATGTTAAACTTACAATATTAAGATAAGCATATGCTGACTCCTGAGTCTCATTAACAGAGACCCTGACTTAGTCTGTTTTTAACACCGAATAGCAGTATTTTCAGAAGAAATCACTAGATATTTCTGAAGTATGCAGTATTTTGGTGACCCACAGGACTAAACATTTAAGAATATTTCTAGCTTTATCATTTTGCTCCTCCAAGTCATTTGACATATTTCACCTGCCTTACATCAAATAAATTACTGTCTAGTAGATTCTCATTCCTCTTCTCCTGTCTCCTAAATTGCCTTTTTATCACCATTTCCTTAGTTTAGATATTTTCAGTCTTCTGTCTAAACTAACGTTTTTTCCTTATGTCTTCTACTTCCAAATAAAGTACCACTCAGAGTATCTTCATGGTTAAACATCATTTAAATACAAGTGAATTAGTTCCATACACTTCACACCGATATAGGGGCCACAATAACATTACTCTAGATTTATTTTTCTAAGCAACTCACTCATTGCATTCTTACAGTTCATGTCCATTGAAACAATACTACAAGTTTCTATTTTAAAAAAGTATATTCTGCAGTTCATTTGTGTGTGATGTTGTTAATGTATTATCTTATGCAACCAAAAAACCTCTCATAATGCTGAAAACGATCTATGTGTCAAATAATGTTCCAGTCTACCTTTTTTATGAAAAGTTTTATTAATCTTATGAACCTAATGTGATTGCTTTGCCAATTAATTTTACCTAGTGAAATATATGTACCCAACTCTAGTAGTTATTAAGTACTATTGCATAGTACTATTATATACTTCTAATATTATATATTACTTCTTTTATTTTTCCTAAGTATATTGCAAGTACCTTAGGGCAAGTGTATGTTTAGGTCACCTTCATATTTGTACTTTCCTTAGAAAGTCTCTTCCAAATGGAAGGCATTCAACAAATGTTATTTATTTCGTATTAAATGAAAACGAATAGTAAAGCAATTTTAAAAGTGCTAAGAGTATTTTTCCTGACAAACCTATGAGAGAATTAACTTGAAGAATGAGATAGGTACAATTGTCAAGATATTTACAAAGTAGATTTTTTTCCTAAATGCTTTTAATTAAATTAACCTCACAGTTAATGGTCATATCAAAAAATTGATTTTTTTTTTGTTAGAAAGGAAATGTAAACTTGTAAAAGTCAAATTTTATAGTAAATAGCATTTAGGTATTGACTGAATTTTCCCTTACTTTTATGTTTATTTTTATCTACTGATTACATTGAATATTTACCCTTTTGATTAGATTTTTCCATTTATCAAGAAGTGCTAAAATGTAAAACTAGTAGAGATCTCCAAATATTAATTTTGTAGCCTTATTTTCATTTTTGATATTTTCTGAAGTTAGCAACTTTACTAAACTTGCATGTAGAAAAGTAATAAACTGTATCACTAAGGCTGTCTTAATACATGACAAGGAAATAAACTGTGAAATGACTAAATCAGTTTATCTGATAGTTTCTCTGTAGTCAATCTAAGTGATCATATGAAAAATAGACTCATAAAGTTATGTGTTGTTAGTGGCATGAAATAAGCATTGCAGCAACATTTCATAATTCTTTCACCAGTGCCACAGCCCTTTGTATTATGGTATCTATGTAGATGTAAGCTGATAGAAAAGGAGCTGAAGGTAAAATGAAAATATTGAAAACCATTTGAAATCAAGTGGTAGAAAATAGATGCACACATCTCTTTTCAAAAGCATAGGAAGATAAGTTCTATCTACATTAAATAAAAATAACCAAATATTCTGATAAATTAAGTCAAATGCCAATCAGTTTAAAAAACAAAATCAGATAATCTGAGTATTAAACACCTCTATAATTTCCAGGATTGTTGAACAGTGCATGGAGTCAGTGTATGTTAAAAAGAATTATATATATTTGCAATTTTGCAGACTTCAATAATTTTCTAATGATGGTTTTAAAATATGTGTAAATCCATAACAATATACTAAAATTTTGACCTTTTTTGAATACCATAAATATGTATTATGCTTTTTTCTTTATCAAAATAAACTTACTTTTTTGGTTTGTTCTTTAAGGGCTGCAAGTACTCCTTCCAGACTACCTTCAGGAACGTTTTGTACAAGCAGCTTTGAGCTACATTGCTTGCAATTCAGAGGGAGAGTTTATCTGCAAGGACAATGATTGCTGGTGTCAGTGTGGTCCCAAATTTCCAGAATGCAATTGCCCCTCCATGGACATTCAAGCCATGGAAGAGAATCTTCTTCGCATAACTGAAACCTGGAAAGCCTACAACATTGACTTTGAGGAATCAGGTAAGATATATATTTTAATCTAACGCTTCTAAACTTTGCCAAAAATAATGCTATATTGAGAAGACTGTTTAACCCTTTGGGAGAAACTATTACATACTTGGAGGATTTTATTCAACTTATTCTTATTATTCTTTCAAATGGACGTGTGTATTGATCATATTGACAGTTATTCAATATTTTACTGAAAACCTATATGGCACTTTGTGTATTGCTATGTACTATTGGCAATAGAACCTAGCCTGCTCTTGAGTTGATTTATTAGTCATTTAATAAACAAAGTTCTTGCCTTTCTCATTATAAGAATTTCAATTGTTGACTGAAAAAAATGCACAACCTGGAAGTTGAGAATTGTGCAATTATGTTTTATTCAGCGGATTTTCTGAGCACTTCAAGCCCAGGAGACAGGACTTTCAGATCACTCTGAGGGAGGGATCCAAAGAGGTAACAGAGGAGCCAGAATATATAGGAGTTTGGTGAGAGTCCTATATAAAGACCAGGTAGTCAGAACATCCAAAGGTACTGTTAATTAAGGAAAACCAGATATCTCAAGTTAAGGAATTTAGTGCTTTTCTGTGTGTGGGAAGATGCAAAGTCAAGGCTCATTGAACTCTTTCCTTCGATATGCCCCTCAGCTATCTGGGGCCAGTATCCTGTGCTACCTCATCCTGAGCCTCCTCAGGGTGCATGGTAGGAGGTGGGCTACAGAGGCTGATGCCTTGATGGTTGGTATCTTGTTTCCATCCTGAGTTCCCTCAGGGCTCATGTCAGGGTGGCTGCAGTGGCTGTGGTGACTGATGGCCACAACAGCTTTTGCTTATTGTTTATTGATATGGCTGACAGCATTCTTAGTCCAACACCTCAGATGCCCCTCTGGACTATTCCTGTGGCCCCTGAGTTCCACTTGGGAGGCAAGATCCAGAGAGTGGTTGTCTATACTTTCTTTACATTAAAGTGAATCTCATGAATGTGCACTTTCACTCAACTACTTATTTTTAAACCAAATTTAGATCAATTTTGATTTAATAATGTTTGTGGGGTTTGTTTCTGTTACTTCTGAATTTTTAGGAGTGCATATATGTGTTTTGATATTGTTTCTTATGGACTATGTAACCTGTAATAGCCTTTATTTCATAAAGCAATGAACTTAAATAAAATGTTAAGAATGCCTCAACATGAAATGAAAAATATTGATAACAACATATATAATCATTCATGATAATGGAATAATAAAAATCCCCAGATTTTTGTGGTGAGCATAATTATGTAGCATTTCGTCAAAATTGTTGGACATGACTAATTTTCAAAATGGCAAAAGAGGTTTTAATTGCCAAGAGGTCAGATTTATATGCTTGAATGTTATAATTTTGCCAGTGATTCATTTAACCAAACACACTTAAAAACTGACAATAATATTTTAACATAGCAGAAAGAACGTATCTCAACAAGGCCATAAATGACAAGCCCACAGCTAACATCAGACAAGAAAAAACACAATTGATGCTTTCAAAATTTGATAGTAGAACACCCAAATTATAAAAGTATAAATAAATAGATTTAGGAAGAGTTCATAGATTTAGATTTTTGTGAGATAAATTTTGATCAAAATAGTGTATAATAAACAATCCTCCATTTTAGTAATATTTCTATTTTTACAAATAGGGAAAACTGTCTAAGAATCAAAATTTTGTATCTCCTTGATATTGTTGGAGTGAATTTCTAACCACAAATTCTTCTTAGTTTTTCCAATAGAATGTTTATAAGTAATATATTAGAAACCTAAAAAAATTAAATTAAATTTAAAAGAGAAATCTAATATGTTATATTTAAGTAGAACCATCTAATATTTTTAAATTATTATGAAATGCAATACTTTTAGATAAACTACAATATATGGTAGTCTTCTTAGGGTTAAATTAAAAAAAAAAAAGCTTCTGTTTACATATCACAGTGTATGATGTGTTAGACCAAAGAATCTTAGAAATCCCATACTTGTGTAACTCACAGAGGAATGCTACCCCCATTATTTTGCTTTGAGATGATATTTTAGAAAATCACCAAATAAGCTTTGGGGATTTTGTTTCCAGGTGAAATAGAGTAGATTGAAGTAGGCCAATACATCTATTGATAGTAACTAAAAAGTCAAATAACTTTTAAAATAAATTTTTAAAGATATAATAGATCATAAAAGTTACAACCAAATGGACTAAAATTCCTGGCACGAGATGTAAGCTAGGGATTCATAACTTTTCTTCCTTTCTTTCCTTCTTTTTTTCTTTCTTTTTAATTCATTCTTTCTTTCTTCCTTCCTTCCTTCCTTTTTTCCTTTTTGTTTTATTCATTAATTTATTTAATTCCATGAACAGAGCCTCAGGACTCTGCATTTCCCCAGGCAGAGAGTGGCTTGTGGGTGAAAGAAAAATCAACAAAGCTTCTAGTGGTCGTGGAGACTAAAGTGACAAAATTCTAGACTCAACAGGCCTAAAGAAGTACAGTTTTACCACAGGATATTTACTGAATTTCAGATAGTGCTGTATGCTAAAGGACTATTCAAAAGTCTGCAAGCTGAATGACATTATCATAGACTTTCAGGTGCTTAAAAGGTAAAAACTCTCTAGAGGGAGGAGCTTGAAAATAAAACAGGGAAGGATGGAAAATCCTCAGAGAGAATGAGGAAGTGACACTGTGTTTCTACAACTGCTTTTCCCTGGGGCACATTTATCAATTCAGGGCTGAGAATCCAGGACAAACCCCTGAAAAATGCTGCCATTCCAAGACAGAGAAATCAGAATAAAATTCTGCAGTCATAGTGGATTGAACTGAGAAAATTGGAGGCTTAAGGAGTTTTAAATATATGACCAGTCTTCTCTTTAAGACACTTGCCTTAACCTATGGCAGATGACTAAAGAGATAAACTAAAAACCTCTGAATGAAAGAATTAAATCATTTGCATTGCTAAAGGACTGAAGTAGCAAATGCTCACCAGGTCCTTAATTGAAAGTTCTGAAGAGCCATACCCTAAGGACTGGGGAGAATCAGAGCCAGATTGAGTTCTATACAAGTATAACCCCTCACTGATATAGCTCAAATCCTGATCTTTTTAGGATCAACTCCTTATAGTGTCTGTAAAATATGAAGAGAGTGACCTCTTGAGGAGGAAAACATTTTCTAAAATCTCTACAATTCCTTTTATTTACGATGAATGTAATACTCGAATTTACAACATATTTGAAAAGACAAAACCTTATGGCTAATATCAAAAAGAAACCAGGTAACAGATGTGAGATGATCCAGATATTGAAATTAATAGGAACAATTTTCAGATCATTATTATTAAAATGCTCAAAAAATGAAAGGAAAGGAAGGATAAAGTAGATAGAGATATTGAAAACTTCACTAGAGATTTGGAATCTCTACAACTGGACTAAAGGAACTTCTAAAACATGAAAATGCAGTATCTGAAATCAATAACTCAAAATTTTGTTTTAATCAGAGTCTTAGCACAGTTGGTAACAGGATTAGTGAACATGAAGACAGCTTAATAGCATAGATAGAAATGGAAGGAGTGAGGAAAGCAACAACAAAATATTGGATAGATGCAAGGCAAGCATGTGAGCTATGCATGAAATTTTTTTAAACTGAAAACTTCCAAATTCAACCTACAGATTCCAAAAAGCACAACAAACACAAAGAAAGATTAATATGAAGAAAACCACAGAAAAACATATCATAGAAAATCTGTTGGGAAAAAAAAGACAGAGAAAATTCTTCTGATATAACTAGAGAAAAAAGACCAATAAAGTAGAAAACAGGAGAAAAGTCATCTTGGTCAAATAGATCAATGTAGCAGAAAGAGGAACATTTGGATTGTCTTATCAGTAAATTGTGTTGGGCCAGATATAATTCCATTGTAATGGTTATTATATTAAATATTCTATTTTCTTATTACAGTAAATAGTCTAAATAAAAGACCAATATTGTAGGACTAGTGATTAATAATAATAAAAATAAGTAAAAGACTATTTGCTGTTTACTAGAGACCTGATAAAAGACATAGAGGTTGAATGGTGGAAAAATATGTATTGCAAACATGAGCCAAAAAATACTAAGGTAAATTTGAAAGCAAAATATATTAGTTGAGATAAAAAATATTTCATAATAATAAAATAGTCAATCCAACAGGAATTAATATCATAATTATTAATGTATATGAACTGCAGAATAAAAATTGCACCACACCAATTAAATAGGCAAGTAAGTGCTAAAGACTCTTGTAATAAAGGAGAGAGACTTACAATACAGAAGGAAGATTAAACTCAACTCCTCTGATATAAAGGGCAGGAGAATTTTTAAAACACTAGAATTAGCTCATGGTAAAGTACTAGAGGACATTAGCAGAGAGGATGGTCAACATTTCTGCAGTATCAGTTGTAATTTCTCCTCTTTCATTCTCTATTTTGTTTAATTTGGGTCTTCTCTCTTTTCTTCTTGGTGAGCCTGGCCACAGGTTTGTCAATTTTGTTTACTCTTTCACAGAATGAACTTTGGGTTTTATTGATTTTTTCTATTGTTTCTCTAATCTGTATTTTATTCATTTGTTCTTTATTATTTCCTTCCTTTTGCTGACTTTAGGTTTTGTTTGTTCTTCTTTTTCTAGTTCTTTCTGGTGGTGGGTTATGTTGTTTATTTGATTTTTTTTTTTTTTTTTTTTTTTTTTTTTTTTTTTGCTTTTTGAGGACGACCTGTATTGCTATGAACTTCCCTCTAAGAACTGCTTTTGCTGCATCCCATATATTTTGTATGGTTGTGTTTTCATTGTTTTTTGTCTCAAGGTATTTTTTAATTTCCTTTTTGATTTCATCATTGATCCATTGTTTTTTTAGTAGAGGGTGGTCAATATGAGTAGGCCATCTGTATTTACTAATTGCCCCTTATTGAGGTTAGTCTCCTACTTTTCTGCAGAGAATAGGAGATAGGTGTGCTATCTCCTTTTCCTTTGATGATTACAAGTCAAAAGGATGATTCCTAGATCCTTGAGAAAGACATATCTGGTTTGTAGAAGATTTACTTTAAGGGACAGAGAAATACTTTACAATTGCAAGTTTTCTAAAGAAAAGGGAAGTCAGGGAAGAAATCTGTTTGAATTTTAGTAAAGCTGAGGGGAATGTTCAGGTCTTCTTGGTCAATACTTAAAAGCAGAGCCCCCAAAAACATGAAGAAAAATTGACAGAACCAAAAGGAACAAAAGACACATACAGAATCATAGTGTGACATTTTAACATACTTATTTAATATATGAAAGAACAACCAAAATGAATGTCAGGGAAGATTTATTGAATTTGAGAGATAAGTTAACAGATGTGAGTAAAATAAAATATATATGACACTCAACAACAACAAAAATATAGAATTCACATTTTCCCAATGCTCATGAAATATTTACCCAGTTTTGTCATATGCTGAATTGTAAAGTAAGCCTGAACAAACTCCAGGAGTTTGAAATCATTTATTTTTTTAAATTTATTTTAGTTTATTTTTTGTGTAATCTTTTTCCTTGTTATTTATGTATTTTATACATATTAATGTATATATGTCAATCCCAATCTCCCAATTCATCTTACCACCCCCCCACCCTGAAATCATTTAGAATGTGTTTTCTGACTACAGTGGAATCTGACTAAAATCAATAGAAGATAAATGGGAAACTTTATCTTCCTGAAAATTAAATGCTAGGCTTCTAAATAATTCATGAAAAGGAAGTTAAGTCAAAAGTTTAAGTCAATGAAGAAATTATAAAAAGGAGAAAATATGTTGAACTGAACAGTAAAAAAAATAGGACAAATCAAAATGTGTAATGCACATAAAGAATTGTTTTGGGGGGGGGGGAATTTATAGCCTTAAGGTATAATTTTGAAAACAAAAGAAGCCTGAGAATCAAGTATTTAAGCTTTTACCTTAAACACTTAAAATAATAAATATTTAATTTTACCCTTAATTAGAGAAGGAAGGAAGACAATAGGAAAAATTAATATGATTGAAAGCACTTAGCAGGTAGAGAAGATCCAGAGTCAAATGTTGGTTTTCTGAAAAGATTAATAAACCTAATAATTACCAAAAGTAATGAAGAAAAAAATTGAAAAATGTACAAAATTGTGATATCAGGAAAGTGAAAGGACACATCATTCGAGAGACTACAGAAATCATAAAAATTATGAGGACATTATGAAGAACTTTATACCAATAAAATGACCAATTTGGATGAAATAGACACATTTTCCAAAAGTAAATTTGTCAAATTTGACAGGAAAAAAGATCAAAGATTAAGTTATTCACTATATAAGAAAAAAATGTTTCAATTTATTAAAATGTTTCCCCCAAGGAACTTCTTTCAGAAATAGAATAATAAAATTATAAACAATCTTTATTATGATTAGCAATGTAAAATTTCTAACAAAATATTAATTTTTAGAAAGCAATACATAAAAATAATACTATAGTATGACTAATTGAATTTTATTAAGATTAATTTGTTTCAAAATATCAGATTTCATCACAAATGAGAAATAGAATAGGATCATGTGAACATTTCACTAGATTTAGGAAAAAAACACTTATTTATGACTTAAAAAAATCTTTGAACAAACTTAGAATACTGGAAAGTTTCATATTTTAACAATTTCAACAAAAACTTCACATATAATGGTGAAAATTTGAACAGATTTTCCCTTAGAGCAGGAATGAGATAGCAATATCCATTCTCACTACTTTTACTGAAAAATGTACACAAAGTTCTAGTTAGTGCAATTAGGCAGAAAAAAGAAAGGCATAAGTATTGGAAAGGAATAATAAAATTATCATATTCAAATATAATATGATGGTATACATAGAAAATTCAAAAGATAAAGTATTTCAAATAAATAAATGTTTGGCAAGTTTACAGCACAAAAGATCATACAAAGTAATTTATACAGCCATATACCACAAATTAAAAATAAAATTGTTAAAGGTAATACCATTTACAAGAGCAACACAAAAATATCAGATATCTTGAAATAAATCTAACAGAACTTCACATTTTAGAGAGGTAAAAATATTCACATTGAAAATGACAAAATATATCTGAGAAAAAAAATGGAAGACCTAAATAAAGGACCGTATCATGTTCTTGGATCTAAAGATTCGTAATGTAAAGATGTCAAGTCTTCCCAAAATAACCTTTTCAACACATTTCTAATAAAACATCTTATAATTCTCCCCCCATGCCAGAAATTGACAAGCTGATTTTAGAGTTTATATAGAAGTACAATAGAATCATATGATGAAGTGTTCAACAGTGTTAGTCATCAGAAATAGGTAGATAAAGCCATAAAGCTATCATATGTTACCACTACACATCTACAAGAATGGGTAAAATTACAAAGAAAAAAAAAAGAAAGAAAAGAAGGAGGGGAAAGAGGGAGGGAAGGAAGGAAAGACAGAAATAATAAGTGAAACTTAAAACAACTGGAATGCTCACATAATAATGGTGGGTGTGTGTAATTAATTTCTCTTTGGAAATATATTTGACAAGATCTACCAAAGGCAAATGTATCATATCCTATGACCTAGCAATTTCATTCCTAAATAGAAACCCAAGGAAATATGTACATATTTGCAACAACAAATACACAAAAGTGTACAAGAATGTTCACAGTAGCATTATTCTTAATACTGTTAAAGTGGAAACTATATAGTGTATAGATATGTATATACATATACATTAAGTGATTCCATTTATATTAAGTATAAAAACATGCAAAGTTGAACTGTGCTGTTTCAAATCAGGAATACAGTGCCTTTGCTGAGGCAAGGGCTGATGCAATGAATAAGGGTCCAGGTGTTTATTTGGTGTTAAAAATTAAAGATTCCTTGATTCATAGACTGGCAATCATAGTATGTTGGGTTTTTGAAAATTCTCTGGGTTTATACTTATGTACATTTTACTGTATTTATATCATAATATAATTAAAATTTTAAAAATAAGAACAAGAATTTTGACATCTAAATAATCTGAAGAACATAATCAGAATAATTGAATGAATCAATATTTTTAAAGTTTGCTACATATTGTATGCCTAAATTTGTAGTAAATTGGTCAAAAATTAGTCAGAAATATTCAATGTCCAGAGGTTTTGAACTACTAGTTAAAAGCTAGTACTATTAATAAAATCAGACATTTTAATATTAACTCATATTTGGGTTGCCCATCTTAGGTTTAAAACCAGACTCTTGCCATACTATTTCAGTTGTGCTGATGTTGGGAAAAGAATGATTTACAGGATGAATCTATTTTTTTCATGACATCTCTGAAACTTTCTCTAATATTGAAAATGTTTATATTTAATTAATACCTAGTGTATATAGCTGATTCATATTTAACTGGAGGAATTACTTCGTTGTAAATTTTATGATCTATCATAGATTGATCTGTTCATACATTTTTCTATATTCTGCATATATATGTTAATATATAATATTTGTTTTTCTCTTTCTGACTTACTTCATTTTGTATGACAGTCTATAGGTTCATCCATGACACTACAAATTCCCAATTTCATTCCTTTTTACAGCTGAGTAATATTCCATTGTATATGTACCACATCTTCTTTATTCATTCATCTGTTGCTGGATGCTTAGGTTGCTTCCATGACCTGGCTATTGTAAATAGGGCTGCAATGAACATTGGAATGCATGTGTCTTTTTGAATTATGGTGTTCTCTGGGTATATGCCCAGTAGCGGGATTGCTGGGTCATACGGTAATTCTGTTTTTAGTTTTTCAAGGAATCTCCATACTGTTTTCCATAGTGGCTGTATCAATTTACATTACCACCAACACTGCAAGAGGGTTCTCTTTTCTCCACACCCTCTCCAGCATTTATTGTTTGTCGATTTTCTGATGATGTCCATTCTAACCATCATGGAGTGATACATCATTGTAGTTTTGATTTGCATTTCTCTAATAATTAGTGATGCTGAGCAGCTTTTTATATGCCTCTTGGCCATCTGTATGTCTTCTTTGGAGAAATGCCTATTTAGGTCTTCTGCCCATTTTTTGATTGGATTGTTTGTTTTTTTGATATTGAGCTGCATCTTGTTTATAGTTTCCTTTGCTGTGTTTATCTATTATTTTATCAAAATAGAGTAATGCATCTGCATTTAGGAAATTCTTCCTTAACCAACAACATAAGTGTTGAAGAGTGTGAATTAGAGTGCACATAGTAACCATACAGAATGCCAGTCACCACATACACAAAAACAAAATATGCTTTGAATTTTATTGGGTCAGGATAACTTGTTTGTAAATATCTTTCTGTTATATGTGTTTTCTATTATCACCAAGAGTAAAAGTCAATCACTAGATTAGATTAGTGTGTAATGCTAAGCTATTTTTTTATTTGATCATTTATATATCACATATCATTATTATAGGATTCATTTTGTTCTGTAAAAAGAGGTCCTGGAAAATACACCCTTTACAGCCTGCAAATAAAAGTGTCAGAAAATTCCAAAATAGAATGTATTTCTCTTTTCCTATCTTGCCATCTGAGAGAAGTATTGGTTGAAATAACTATATTTTAAACAAATTTATCCATTCTCTACCTTTAGATTTTCAGAAAAAAAAATGAATGTTGTTTACTAAGAAATAATGGTGGTGTATATATCACATTGATTATAGTGAAAGAAACTGTATAGGATAAGGATATATGGAAAGATATAGAGAAAAATAGAGGCAGAAAAAACAAAACAAAACACATGCACTGTCACAGTAGCAGTGCCAAACAAAAACTGGTTTATATATTATATTTAATTAGATAGAAACAAAAATTTTGTTGCCAATTACTTAGAGACAACATCTACCCAGATTTGGATCAAGGATTCAAGCCTAATGAAAAAACTGGGAGTTCTTACAGTTTTACAGATACATCCAAATAATTAAAAGCACAATTTATTTTAATTTGGATTATGCACTTATTTACCAAAATTGCCAGAAAAATAATAAACTACTAAATAGATAGCAATGTAGTATTTTCCCCATATGATATTCTGAATTATCCTCAGTTCTTTTTCAGATAAATAAGAAACTTAATTACTTAAGCTGCTACTATGTAATAGGGTGACAAAAGTAATAAATAAGCTTAAGAAAAAAATAAAGGACTTGGTTTACACAGAACACAAATCTTTTAGAAATTTTTGACATGTCTTCTTTACTCTTTAGAAAATGGTGCTATCATTTGGTATAAAGGAAATCTAAGGTGTATTATATGCTGTCAACGTAGATCTTTATCAGGATCATGTCCTATTAAATGTAAGGATACTCATCTGGTGAACCAAGAATGGCAGTTGGAGGCCACCTGGTAATGAAATTGTCTAGGTGTTACTCTTAGAGAATGCTTTCCATTTGACACTTCATCTGAAAATGGATAAACTTTCTAATGCTATAATGGCAAAATGTAGTATAAAAGTTGGGTTAACTTGATTTACAAACTTTAAACAAATAATGTATTTCTTCTTTTTTTTTTTTTTTATGTAGACTATTCTTAATTTTCTTTCCAAAAATAGTTTCTCTCTCAGATGATATTTATCAGATTATGGGAAAAAGATATTTTTCAGGAAAAATAAGTATATCTAAATAAAGCATTTTAAGTTTAATTAATAATCCACTTAAACATTATAACTTTAATAAAATCCTGCTGTTTCCTCTCAGTCTTCTCTTTCCTTGACACTGTAACACCCCCATTTTTCTTTGAGGAACCCCCACTGCCATTCTTAGTATTGCACAGTTTATGGGACTGAGCTCATACTGAGATCTAGAATTGCTCTCTGATTAACGCAAGCAAATCACAAGAATCCATTCCCCTGGCTACAAAGATCAATTTAAGACACATGAAAAATTGGGTCATGCAGACCCAGAAATGTATTTCCTAGGAGTATCTTGGAGAGACAAAATAACCTCTATTTTTCCACAATAGCTATAGGAAGTGTTATTCATTTTTCTTCTTAGATATGAAAGAATAACATAGTCAGAGGAGCTTTAGAAAACCATCTTGCCACCACACGAGTTGCTAAAGCCTTGTGAGGTGGAAAACATTGGGAATCAAAGGTGATTTTAAATCTTAAACTTCATATGCTTTTTAGCCAGCAGTCATGGTTTCTTCAGCATTACAACTCATGTATACATTTACTGGTCTTTTATCCATTTGAGTTCAGTCAATTCCATGGACCAATTGTTACAGAGTCCAAGGTCATACTACTCTTTGCACAACAGGCAAAAATATTGAGAGATGAGTTGTTGGGACAAGGAATAGCAACTTTATTCAGAAAGCCGGCGGACTGAGAAAATGGCAGACTAGTGACACAAAGAACCATCCTATCAGTGTTAGAATTCAGATTTCTTTTATACTAAAAGGGGAAAGGGTGGAGTTTGTTGCTGCAAACTTCTTGGTTTCAGAATCCTTTGTTCTTATGGCTGTCTATGTAGGTCAGGTCACGATGTTCCTGTAGACCTTGGACAAGACAAATATTATTCTGTTTTGCAACTTTTAATCTCTGTAGGGATGGAAAAGAGTTATGCATTTGAAGGTCAGAACCTTGAGAATGACTCTGGTATGTTTTAGGCTATAGGCAACATTCTTAACTTGTAGCAAAAGCAATAGAATACAAAGGTTAAAGTAAAAGAAACAGATCCAATATGGAGTGAGATTTGTTCTTCCCCATTACACAATAGCCACACCCAGTATTCCCTAGATCTGTTTTCCAAATTTGCTATTTTTCTTTTCTTTTTCACCCTATTTCCCTTCCTTCCTTTCTCATTTGAATCATGGGATTGTGTTAAACTCCTTTATCTGTGCCTTGCCCAATGAAATTATTTACTGGGTTCTACACCTTTTGTTGAACATACTCCCTAAGACAAATTAATCTATCCTGTGGTCTTGACAAAAAACATGAAGGTCAGACACCAGATTTTATCCATGCTGTGAGACTGACTTTTACTTGACTGTTGTAACTGAATAAATTATTTTAATATTAGAAGTTGAGAAGCAGTTGTCTCTTTCAACTCTGATTTATTGTTTCTCTATTTATTCCCTTTTATTTCTGCTTTCAAACTCAGTAGTTCTCTTCTAAGTTTGAGGCGGCATATCAGACAAAATCTAGGTTTGGCTACAAAAATGCAAAATCAAAAATTCTCTTTGGAGTATGCCATTACAGTTTCTTTTTTTCTCATACCACTTGTCCATGACTAGTTGGCTGTGGTGTCCTCTTTATGTCTGCTCCCTCCAGCCTCCATCTGGAGCAATGTGTCACTGTGACAGAGGGTAATATCTTGCCATACCTTGCCAGAAGCCATCATTAGCATCAGAACTAACATTCTGTTTTCTGGCATCGTCCCTGGCACTGGGAGTTTATTGGGTACATGATCTCCATCCTCAGTTACCACAGGTAGCAGTTTTACCAGCTGTTTCCCCATTGCTTAATGTGATGGTCATCATTCCAGCCTCTGAGAAACTGTCCTTGACACAGTCACAATCCACTAAGTCAGTGTCACAAATGTACACTTTTGTGTTCTTCAGCACAGACTGTACCCTCCATTTTGGCTTTTATTTCTGTATAAGTCAAGATCAGCTTGGTAACATAGCAATAGTAATAACCCCCCCCAAAATTTCAGCTATAAACAAAGCTCATTTCTCACTCATACTGCATGCCCACACAGGTTAGCTGGAGTCTTTGCACTGCATTGTCCTCACTCCTGGATTCGGGCTGAAGGAAATGTCATGATCTGGAGTGGTTTTGTTATGGAGGCCATGGTGGAAAGAGTGCTATAAATCCTCACTGGCTCTTATATGAACTGCTGGAAAGCAACTCCCATTACCTATGATCATAGTTTATGGCCAAGCCTAATTTCAAAGGAAACAGAGAAATGCCATTTTACCATATGCCTAGAAGAGGATCCAGAATATTTGTGAATAGACATAATGTCAGGCACAGTTGGCTTTTCAGACACAAGCAACAAAAAACATCATACTCTCACCGTAAAATCTTAGATGGAAATATATGTTTTGCTCTTGTCATCTGAAGTTCTACAGTCTTATATATTAGCAGGGAATGGAGATGTATATAGTGTTAAGTGAACTTTGACATATTCAACCCACTGTCCCCATAACTGTGTCCAAAGTAAATAGCAGAACATCTGATAAACAAGCTTTATCAGTAACAAGATTTTGATCACTTAATCTCTTTAAACTTCAGCTACCTCATTTGTCACTCAGTTACTTTATTTAGATTAGAGGAACTAGATATAAAATTCTCATTCTAAATTAGCTATCACATATAATATTGCCTTCTCATGAGTCAAGTTTTTTGGCAGTCAGATGCTTATATTTATAACACAGTTGTTTTCTAGCATTTGGTAATTGGAATGTAAGAGTAAGGGAAAGAAAATAAGTTTTTTATGATACCAAGTCTCAATTGTGAGTTTCACAAAATAGAATATGTTTGAGTTTATGGTGATTCTGTTCACCGGTCTACTGTAATTTACAGATACCCTCAGCACCAGAGACAGTATTCAGCTTCAAGACTGATGTAGCAAAACCAACTTGGTTTTCACTGCTGTTTGTTCTGATTGGTCACTGTTGCCACTCTGATTCATCAGTGCCTGACTGTGTCATATTTAATATATTATGAATATCACCTTTGCCATAACCAAATTTTATCTTGTACTTCAATTAATTTTTTAACATCATCTGAAATAGGATGGTGTAGAATGCCAAGCAGGTGTTTTATGTAATGATTCCTGATATAGATTCCAGAAGGCTTTCTGCCAAATACCTTCTACCTGTTCCAGTTTGCCTGATATATTTCCATACCAAGATCAGTGCCACCATCCCAACTATCTAAAAAGAGTTTGACATTCCTCGAGAGCAGAGAACATCATATTTATTCTTATCATTGCACAGAAACTAGTAAAGTGTGCCATATTTAGTAGACACATTATATATCACAATGTATATTGATTGATTGATGAATGAGATAACAAAATATATGCTTGGCAAGACATTGCCCACGTTTTGGTTCGATCTACCTCATTTACTGTCTCTCAGAATGTCACAATAACTATAACACAATTCATCTTTTCAGTAGGCATAAAAAAATTCTAAGAAACAAAAATATGTTACTTCTATGTTGTATTGTTTTTTGCCAAGGTATTTTGAGGGATTTTTTTTTTTGCCTTTTTTTCTATCACTCAAATCTGAATAATAGCAAGAACAACTGTCATGTATTTCTCCTCCCAATAGCATGATAGATTACATAGATACATCAGAACACAAAAATATGACGCTTTTTTCCATCAGCCTAATGTATTTATTATGAAGAATTATCGCTCAATATATGTACATGTGTGCTCTAAAGCTATCATAGTCTGTATTTATTAGAACTCATAATTTGGTCTCCTATCCATTTTAGTCTGAAACAAATCAGTCAAGGCTTTGATTCAGTATCATAAAATAAAATAAATGGTGACTTCATTAAGTGTTTATTGTTTGTTTTCTCATAGATACAGACTGTGGTGAAGAGAGGTTAATAAGTGATACTGAGTATTCAGAGAATTTTTACTCTTTACTGTATGGTCGGTTTAATAAGACTCTATGCGATGACTTTTTTAATGATTTCTTGGTCATTTCGATAAAAATAGTTATTCATTTCAACTAAATTCTAGGAAGCTATGACAAAGGCTATCAACACTCAGTGCCTTCATACCTTCTAGTTACCTCATAATGGTCACACAGATTTGGTTAAAATTTTCTAACTTAGTACTTTGTGTGTTAAATATTCCATTGTTGTATAAATTTAATCTGTAGACAGTATCCCCATGACAAACTAACAAATAGTTCTACTCATTCATTTTCAGAGGATGTCCTATTTATTATTAAATTTCATCATTTTGCTAAAGAAAATGAGTGAACTCTTTATATAGATGAAGAGTTAATTTTGTTGTCTTTTACATGAACTGCTTTGTCAGTTATTTCACTGATAAATGAAGACAACAATATATAAATTTTAACCTGGACTTTTGGATTCATGCAGATAATCTAATAAGAGAGCATTAGAAATTAACACAAAGTCAAGGTATATCCTGTGAAAATTTTACATAGTCATAAAATCTTTAAAGTTAGATATTTAAAGTATATACCAACATTTCCAGGTTGTCTAATGACATTGACATATAATATAAAGTTATCAGTTATTCTCTTCAGCAAATACAGATGCTTCTCATCCTTTTGGGCACATGAGAAAATTGACCTTGCAGCACCCTTAGATATGCCATGCGACTTGTTTAGATAAAGGAGATGTGAGAAGAAACAATGCTTGTCATTCTCTAGGGGGAGCCTTTGAGAACCAGGTACAATTCCTTACGTTTGCTTCTTCAGCCAAAGCAGTTGCTAATGGTCCAAATGGTGAAGACTCTGACAGCTTGTGTCACTGAAATAGCACAATGGGCAGTAGAGCCCCACCCGCTCTGAGGCAGATGTGTCATAGGAGCAAGAAATAAGTCTTTGTTGTTGAAACCTAGCAATATCTTGGCCTTGTTTGTTATTCTGGGAAAACTTAGCCTCTGCTGACTTGCATATGAGAAAGACTACACTTCCTATTTCATAGAAGATGAAAGAAACATAGAGACTGGTGTTATGATTTATATATCTAATTAAAATGGAGCATTATGACACATTGAGTTTGACCACTTTCTCTAAGAAATCATGGCAAATATATGCTGTAATTTCCAAGTTCATTATTTAATGGATTTGATAGAAAGTTTATGGACCACTTAGACACAGTTTAGACCTTTTGCCCTTTATTATTTAAAGTAATCCTACAGAGTACTAACATTATGATTGTAATTTT
This sequence comes from Hippopotamus amphibius kiboko, assembly GCF_030028045.1. Classification (NCBI taxonomy): domain Eukaryota; kingdom Metazoa; phylum Chordata; class Mammalia; order Artiodactyla; family Hippopotamidae; genus Hippopotamus; species Hippopotamus amphibius. The sequence continues at coordinate 188,107,628 of NC_080188.1, read as the reverse complement.
TTTTTAATTTTACAGATAAGAAAGCCAGGTCTAACACATGTTAAGTTACTTGTCCAACATATCTAATTTGTGGTAAATGAAGAATACAAGCTCAGACAAAAGTACATGTTTCTTGCACTGCATACCAAGCTCTTTCATGAATAGGCGCTATTATTACATAAGGAAATTCCTCACCTGTATGCCACAGCTTATATTAACTTAGAGAGTGGCTTGCTAAGATCTAGAGATTGCAATAAGGCCCTTATGATCAAAATTGAATACACTTGTAAGCATTGCATTAATTTAGACATATGAAGTGACTTCGTCATAGCGAGTTATATATATGTATATGAACTATGATATTGATAACTAATTCTGTATGTCTTAAATTCTTCTAAATGCTGACAGTGAATTATCTGTCATCAGTTGTTTATTTCATTAGGGAATGATGGAAAGCTCTAGAGCCCAAACAGATAATATTTTTATTAAGAGTCAGTTGAACTCCATACAGGACATCTTTACTCACTGTTAATATTTGCTAGCCACATTTCAGCAAGATTCTAATTTTAAACACAGTAATCTAGGCTGTCATACTAATGATAGTATTTCTGTATCTCTGGCTTTTCATTAAAATTTTTTTTCATTGCTGGCCACTAAAGGACCCACCACTTTTAAAAGATTGTGATAATTCAAGGTTCTATGTACATTGATAACTGCACATTTTGTGGAGCATAGCCAGATGACTTATAACAATTATTAAGTCTGTTTGCAAAAGATATATTTCCTTCGATTTGACTGATGTCCCTTCCACCTCCTCCATTATTTAATAGCGACACCTATAGGGTGCACATAGCATCTGCCATGCGGCTAAATGGCCTGTCACTGAGAGTCTCATTTAATTTTTGTTATCTTGCTAGTATGATCTTAACAGCCAGCTGTGAAGAAGAAATCACCTTCCATTGGCAAAAGTCAGCGCTTCATTTAAGGAGTTGACAAAGTGTTAGTGGAAAGATCTTGAAGTTAATTGGCAGCAAAACAAATGTGTGGTGTTATGTCAGATTGTCAGGTAGCTGTGCTGTGTGAACTCTGAACAAGTATCATCCCAGGAAGGTTGACCAAACGTGTCTCACTGGCTATACGAGATAACACACATAGAATAACAAGATAAACGTCCCCAGATTCCACTGAAGCATAGAGACATGCCTTAACCTTTTAAAACCTGCAGGTCCTTTAGTGGTCAGTTTTTCAAACCTTCTCCTTGATGAAAAATTCTCTGCTTCACACTCTTTAGTGTTGATTATTTAACTTCAAGCTACACTGATGAGGAGGTCAGTGTATCATGAAGCTGAAGAGTACTTAATATACGATGGCTCTAATTATAAGATGACTCATTTATTTTAAAAGTTTATTTATTCCTCACTTTTCTGTAAAAGTAGTGATGTTGCTGTATGCTAAAGTATATGGAACTTTTACTCCTGCCCAATAGCCTTAGTCTTCTTCCTTCTCTGTCCTAGTGCTAATGTCCATTGCCTCTTCCATAGGGCAGCCTTCAGGTATTTGCAAGCTGTCACATCTGTCTTACATATTTGTACTAGGGAATTTAATATTTCCATTCTCTTAGATTATCCTTTACTTATAAACCATTAACCATTCTTATAATGCTTCAGGGGTAATTGTGGTTTGTCAGTAGAATTCAGAACAGAATAGAACACAGTTCTGTAAATGTGGTTTTATTAACGTAAAATAAAGTAAAGTAAAAATTCCTTCCATTATTCCAGACATAATGCAGGCTAAGAATCCATTAATTTTTTGGCTACTGTGTCATGCTGTTCCTACACATTGAGTTGTGAGCAAAATTTTCTAAGTGTTTTGCATAACCTGCTGGCAAATCAGATCCTTTTTCTCTCTCTCTCACACACACACACAAACACACTTTTTTGAAGTAAATATTAGATTTAACTTTGTTTGGATATTTCTGCCATTGTTGCACTCCTTGAGCTCTTTTTGGATTCTGATTACATCATGGATGAAAATTGTCTTCTATGATGTCTTATTAATCATTGGCAGTTTGTTCGTTTGTTTGAGCAGAATAGGGCAAATACAAGAATCCTGTCATAAACCATACTAGGGTTTCCCTGGAATTTGTGAAGAGTTCCATATTGATTTTAGTAATTTGCGTCACCCTTTTACATTTCAATCTCAGTATACCTAAAATAACATTCCGTGATTTCTGTGTTTCTACATGTAACTCATTGAGTAAAGCAGTGAGCCCTAATTTAGCCCTAAATCAAAAACTGCTCACTTGCAAGATTATTTTAGGCTGTGGATAATCTTGCTCTAGGCAATGGGTAAACTTATTCACCTAAGTACATTAGGATGTCTTTTAGCCTAATGCTTTTCCCTATTGTCTTGTTCTGTGCTAGATGATTATCTAATTATAGTTTGTCTTAAAATAAGTTTTCATGTAAGAAAATACCATCTTAGCATTTCATTCTTACTTTAAGTCCGTAAGGCTTATGGAACTCATAATAGAAGTACATGGTATCACTATAGTATTAACCTTTGCTCTGGGCTTGGAAATGAAAGGTCATGAAGCTCAGTGTATAGAACTTGGAGCTAAAGGATGTATCTTTTTCTTGGCTGCAGGCCTGGCCCTAAATGTGTTTGGAATAAGCTTATACCTGGCTTTTTAAAATGGCTTTCCTTAGGTTCATATATAACCATACTCCAACGTTGACCCCATCATTTTTCTCCCCATGCGGGGACATACCCTTCTTCTAAAAATGCATAATGCCCTGAATAGTCTTTTACCAACTCCAGTTGTTCTTATCAGCCAGAACAGACAAGGTAACAAATGACCTAGAAGCTTAGAGTTCTGCAGCCGCATACATTGATTTAGCCTTTGCCCTGCATGTGTACTGCGAGTCGGCTGCCCTCTGCTCCTTGCTTATCAGAGACCTAGGCTGACAGAACAGTCTTTCACTTGAACATAGGAACATTTCCCACAGTCATTGCAGGCAGACAAGAGCCAGAGATGAACGGCACGTTGGCTTCTAAAGCTTCTGCTCAGAAGTGGCATATACATCATGTAGATTCACATTTTACTGGCCAAAGGAAGTTATATTACCAATCCTGAATTTAACAGGGTAGGAATGTATTATTCATCCACAGGGAAGGACATCACAAAAAAGTTACCAACTATTGGTGAATGCTCATAAAGTCTAGCACACCACCCACGAGAAACGTGCATTCCCCAGATTCAGCTGTGTTGGTGCTTAAGCAGGAAAACAGCTAGCTTGAATGAATCTATGCTTACTGTCCAATAACTGATAGTTATTTTCATTCTCAAGGGAGGTTACTTGTTATTCTAAATAAATCTTTAAATATTGAGATTTTTATATTGTCTAAATTTATGTAAGGAAAAATCCAAGCTATGAGATAGGTGGTATTTTTGGTTATTTGGCAGACAAACTCTGAAATCTCCTGATAGCATCACAACCTTTCAAAGTTGGATCATATATTAGAAATCAAATAGTATGTCCTAGCCATCCAATATTTGAATTCCACTTACATGATACTCTGAGCATTGATGGGTGATCTTCCTAAGGTGATCAGATCACTTTTGCACTCTGACAGCAGCTACTTAAATTTTTAGATAGCTTTACATTTTTTTTAATTATTTAAATCCCAGCTATTTACCTTCTGGATTTCTCCTACTCACATCAGCTTAACTTCTGGAGCTACACATAATGAATCCCAGCACTTCTTCCATTTACTTTTTAAAGTAGTTGAAGTGAAATAATTTATTATCACAGAGTCTTCTTTTACAGGCTAAATATTTCTTATTACTGTTATGTGGCTTCAAATTTCTGCATTGTGATGCTAAGTATCTATTTTCAATTTTCCTTTTAAAGTTTTCTTTACAGACACTCCAGGTATAACCAACTCTGCACAGAATGACAAAAATCAGCTGGAGTCTTACTTACCTAGAAAGTTTGCTCTGACTGTTTACGGGGTTTCTTTCATAAAGGCAAAATTCAATTAGCTTTTATTCAATATCAGTTTGTTTTAATTAATTTACATTTTATATCAAATTAATGTCAAGTATGAAATGATATCTGTATATCCAAGAATTTAACATTTTAATTTTTTTCAGAAAAGGATGACAACTATGTAATGTAATTAGAAATTGTGTTTAATTGCCCTCAAGCCCAAGTATATATTATACATGCCAATTTTCAATATATTATGCTACTTCCGATTGGGTATTCTTATTTCTGTGAAAAATATTCACTGATGTTTCAGTTTGAAGTATATTTCAAATTGTGCAGTAAGAGAAGCCACAGATAAAATGCCAACACGTCCTTAGTCTCCATCCATGATGATTTTTTTCTTTCTTGATACCTTACTTTCTGCTAAAATGCATACCTATATTTTGAAGTTCTCAGATGAAATACAAGGTATTTACCATCAAGAAAGTCTCTTAGGAGAAACTACATCTGTTCAACAATCTTTAAAACAATGCTTGAGATTCTCAGCATTTTAAAATTGTAAGCTAGCTTTGATGATAACATTCTAGGACGTGAAAATCCTTCCCAGGAGGGCGGAGAGCTGCAGAGGATTCCAGTTAGTTGAAACCGTAAGAAACTGATTTTTTTTTTAAACAGAAATACACTTGTAATGCATGTCTTTTAAAAATGTTCTTTGTTCACTTTGCATCCTAACTCCACTCAGATTCCTTTGGAGAATCAAACACAGGTATCTTTTTAAAAAATCATTCTTGAATACACATATCTTTCCTTTAATGAATTGTACTTCATTTAAAAGTACTATGTCCTTGTATAACGTGGGAGTTATATCATCTCACATCCACAACAAACTCTAGGTATGTCTAATAATACTCTCAACGAGAGAAAATTATACACAAATTTGGGTAATGGAATTTTACAGAGATGATCCTGGTACAAAATCAAAGAAGAATGAATACAAGTCAATACAGTGACACATTTCTCAGGAATCATTAAGCCCATAGGAAGATGACCTGTAAAAATTACAGCTGCCACATTTACCGTTATAATACCTAAGTATAGTGGATCTGCTAATGCATTTTATAAGTGGTGCTGTTTGCTGGGCAAACTGCCCTCACAGTAAATCACCCTTCTCTTCCATTGTCAGCTGACTAATTGATCAGAATTTGCAGGGATTTAGGTTTGGGGACTATGTGGGTGTCTCAGCAGACATGTCTAATTTTCTAAGACCCATAGATAGAAGTAAATGTTTCCTGAAAGTCTAAATGCCCGGGGAAGTGATTCAACACTTGTCTCCGACTTGTGCACTCTGCCCTCTCTGGGGTAGAGACTAAAATGTGAGCCTAGGGTGCCTGAGTTCATGTTCTGCCTATTCTATTCCAGTCCAATTCTAAATTCATTCCAAGTCAAAATCTATCTCGAGATGAAAAAGTAGTGTTTGGAACCAGGCAGAAGGCACCGAGAGACTTTGCCATGATCACAAACAGTAGCTGTTTACTGAGGAATAGGTACTGAATAGGCAGAAGAGATATAAAATGATGAAGACTGTGTCCTTATGGAACTCAAAGTCTATCTGGGAAGAGAGATGTTAACAGCTGATGCCAATATAAATAGGACATAGGTCGGCCCTGGGGTGGTATTGGTGCAAAGAAGAAAAATAAAGCTTGGTGTGTTGATAAGAATTAGTGAAGAAGAGCTTCTGGGGAAGTGAGCACGTCAGCTAAACCTAGAAGGATAAGTAGGCCTTAGCCAGGGAACTGCCTGTCATGGTCAGGGACTGTCAGGTTATGAAATAGAGGGGGAAAGGGTAGAAATGAGGTTGACAATTTAGTTGTCACATGATGAAAGTTTATTCTTAATATTAAAAATATTGCATTTATACTTGTATGAGGTCATTTTTTTTAAGGAAAGGAATATGGCTAGATTTTCATTTTAGGCAAAATGAGCCTAGAGCAGATTGCAATCAGAAATCTGTTTACCTATAATCTCTTCTTTGTTATGACTTTGAACTTGGGAAGTTTTCCCCCAATTTGTGACAACAATGACTACTGGTATCATCAGAATTTTATCTGACCAGCTTAGCCTAAGAGAGAGAATAATTTTTTCCCAGTGTTACAAAAAAGTAATGTATGGGGGCCTTATACCTCTGCTTTGCACCATGTGTGACTCTGAACTAATCACTATAGTCAAAGGGTTTAAAGTTGGGGTGAAATATTCTGTTTACCAGGCCTGGCACATTTGTCCTCCTCTTCCTTAGGCTCAGCCTTTGCAGAGAATAAGGGAACGCATCAGGGTTCTTCTTAATTTCATTGTACTCCCAGGTATGATGGAATAAGAGAGAAGAAGATGGGTATGTAATAGGGGCAATGAGATGCCTGTTTGCTAATATACAATTTATGGTTCTGTTGAGTATAACAATGGGCCTGTACTAGGCCTGACCCTGCCTGTGTTTGTTTGAAAGAGAAATTGCACAGTGAAGAGTGCCCTTGACACTTTCCCAGTGGTTAGTTAGATTCCATTCATGGGATGGCATCTTTCAGTGAGTGAAGCATTGCCCTAGCAAGACTGATGACTTAAATTTAATTATTGATTCTAAAGTACAAAGTGTAAATGTTTTCCTGAAAATTCTCCTAAGTGTTAGAACAGAAATAAAACAGACAATAAACTACTATTTAATGTTGCCAACCACTGTGGGTACAGGAAGCAGTGATAGCTGAAGTACCTAAATTCCTAATTATGTTTATCCATAGCTTCCTTTTAATAGCTCAATATCAATACCTAGATGTGTGCTTCTCTGTTGAATTTCTGGTTTGGGAAACTGTTATTGTAACTGTTAACTATGGAGTACAAATACATGTTTAAACTTTTTGGGAGGAAAGATATGCACAGTAGTTCCAAGGCCCTATCAATGCTTGTATAAAATATCCAGAAAGTTACTCAGTCTCACAATAGCTGAATAGCTATCTGGAGTTGGGCAAGAAATTTGACTATTTGATTTATAGCACATAAGAACGCTAAATCTATATGCCTCAACTGGCCACATGCCTGACTAATGACTGCGTGGACAGGGTATTATTGGTAGGTGAGCAAAACTGTAGTGGTCGTCAAAGCATATAGTCAACTGTTCAAGGAAGCATGATTGAAACTTGGAAGCCAGGGTCAGAATAATATAGTAGTGATTGATAGTGAAGCCTGCTTTATAGGGTTAGAAATTGTAACACTTATAAATCTTGGTTAGACAATGATATACAAGAGTTGCCAGAGGAGATTTGAGAGCCTCCCTAGGATCTAGAGCAAAAAACTCACACTGACATCTTCTTGGCCACTGTCAACAGCAGTTACCGACATGAATGTTTTGGACTAAGAACATATGCCAAATACATAGGTATTAGTGATGTGTAGCTGAGGATGAGCTTAAGAATAATTGAGTGGAAAGAAAGTAGAAACAACAAATACGTTTTTTCAAGAACATTGATTATGAAAAAAGGAAGAATCTTGGAGTGGAGGACTGAGGAAAATACAGAGTCTGGTAAACATTGGTTTAGAAAAGTCACAAGACCCATTTTCACACCAAAGAGAATGAAACAATGAAGAGGAAAATAGTAATTAGCCAAAAGAAAGGGGATTATGAATCATGTCTTGAAGGCTTGTGACCATGAGTGAACACAGGCAAAGACACATATCCTTCCATGAGACAGGGAAAAAGGAATCTTCATAAATATAACACGTAGGAAAATGTGAAGTGAAAGGAAAGAAATCTGTCAATTTTTAAATCTCTTTTCAAGAAGAGGGAGAAAAATTAGAGTAATTAACAAGGGATATGTAAAACTTGAAAAAGTATTGAGTAGGATTGTAAAATTATAGGGCTAGTATTTTATTTTCTTAACTTATGGTGTGACTTCAGATTTTTATATGTAGAATTAAATAAAATTAGATGAAGAATTAGAAAAAAACATTTATAAACTCTGAAGTGCTATGCAAAAGTTAGTTTCATTGATTTATTATTGACTGTTATAAACACTGATATTAGTTTTACACGTTCATTTACCTACATGTGAGGTGTCAGTGAACATCATTTTAGGCTCAACAAAATTTACATTGGAGTCCTGGATACAGTTAATTGTGATTCCACATATAGTGCTTTTATATAATGCATGTAGTGCCACTGCCTGTATTGATTTTAGAGGACTGACACTTAAATGATTAAAACTTGTGTTTTGCTTTGGAACTGCATGTTGAAAGCAAGCTTGGAAGGGAAATAGAAATCATTTGCATGGTTAAAGTTCCAAGTAACCTTGTAAACACAGTTCAACACATTGTTTTTACCCAAAGAAGTGACTGGAGAGAGATTTTGAATTATTTATGCTAAGCATCTGTTCCTTGCATACCATATTTTCCAAAACAGACAAATCTCATGGCCTTCAGACTTTAGCTACTACTACTTCTAGATGAGCAGCTGTTTTCTTATCAAAAATCCATACTGAAGCAGTTTATCCTAAATTGGTGAATTTCATTAGTATCTCCAGGGCTCTGGCTGAATTAATCTATTTAAACAGCATCCTCCTTAAAAACAGGAGCTTAAGTGGCTTATCCCAGTTCTGTCATTTTAACAATAGTATTTAGAAAAAAAAAAAGTCACATTTTCTACTAAAACAAAATAATATGATTGCTTTCATTTACTGCTGCTTTTTCTTATGAAAACAGTGCACAGTTGTCAACATATGGTACTCTTATGGCATTGCTTTAATCAAAGAGTGGTCTCCATCTAAAATGTTTCAAATGGAATTAATATTTTTACAATAGTTTATTATTATTTTTAAAAGATACATGATTTCTGATCAATTCTATTAATGTCCTAGGGCTGCTATAACAAATTACCATACTTGGTGGCTTAAAACTACAGAAATTAATTCTCTCATAGTTCTGGAGTCCAGACGGACAAACTCAAGGTGTCAGTAGGACCACACTCCCTCAGGATGTTCTGGGGGAGAATACCTCCTTGCTTCCCCCAGATTCAGGTTGTTGCGACCCTTTCTTGATGATGCCTATGTTACTCCAAATTCTGCACCTGTGGTCCCATTCCTTCTTCTCCTGCTCTGCTTTACGTGTAATCTCCTTCTGCTGCTCCACCAAAATAACATGTATGATGGCACTTTGAACACACACCAATAATCCAGGTTAATCAGCTCATGCTAGCAAAGAAAAAAAAAATCACAGCAGAGAAGTTAAAAAGGCAAGGATGATTTCATTCAAAACTATTACAATAGGAGAGAAAGATGGACCTCAATTCTGCTTTGACAAAAGGTGGGAGCATTTATAAACACTGGGATGAGCTGGTGGAAAAGTACTGGAGGACAAGTCAGGGGAGAGGTTAGTCAACGTCAACAGGCCATCTGTGTTTGCTAATTGGTTATAGTCAGGCTTCAACCCTCCCACAGAAAGTGAGAGAGAGGGGCTCTATCTTTCTTAATGGTTATATTTCAAACGGATGGCTCCCAGGTCCTTGAGAAAGACATTCCTGAGTTGCAAAAGTGTCCAGAGGCTGGGATAAGATTTATGTCTCAAAGGTTCAGAGACCAAATTTACAGTTGCAGTTTTTCTAAAGTAAATGTTCTAAGCAACATGAAGTCAGGATTGTCTTAGTCCATTTGGGCTGCTATAACAAAAATATTATAAACTGGTGGCTTATGAACAAAAGAAGTTTTTTTTTTCTCACAGTTCTGGAGACTGAGGTCACAGTTCTGACCAGCAGATTCAATCTTTGGTGAGAGCCTGCTTGCTCATTTTTCCATCTACCAAAATAATCATCAAATAGTAATCACCAAATATAACCACCAAAATAGTAAATAAGATTGCTAACTCTTTTTAGAGTCAAGGTTCTTAAAAACTTTTGATAATATTAAAAGATACTGGAAAGTATAAAAACATTGGGTAAACTTTCCTAACACACATTGAATCAGCTTCTTTTTATCTTACAAGACAAATTAACAAAAATTTCTGCTTGGATCTCAACACATTACATCTTGTCTCTTTTCAGATACACTTTCACTCTTTTTTAAGATACTTTTATATATTCCCAAATTTATTTTATGTTATAACCCCTCCCCTGCTCCCCCACATTGATAGGTTTCTTCAAAGGAAGCCCATTCAGTCACCTCATGTCACTCATAAATCAGCCCACTCAGGGTTTCCAGGAAAAGTAAAGAGATTCATAAATTCAAAACAATGTAAACATAAAGCACATTAACTACAAGTGCTTTGGGGCTATCATGGACTCATTTATCTTTACTTCCTGTATAAATATTATAAAACTGACATCAGAGTAAAGCAGATTTTTCTTTGAGGGGCACGAAGGTTGCTTTATCATTCACCAAATGAAAATAAAATTTTAAAAATTTGAGCAAAACATGAAACAACAAACTCCGTAATTATCAGAGCAGAACATTGAAAATCTTGGCTTTCAGCTGTTATAATCATCTTGCTTCAGTTCTTCGTCACACAAGCCAAAACCAGCCTCTTTTAGTCAGACTGGCTTCTAGACATGGACATTTATTTATTTTTCTTAAATTACTTCATTTTTTAAAACATTTTATCTTATAGAAAATCCACTACTGATTTCATTTCTCCTTCTCATTGTCTGTAGGTGCATGTTTTTGGTGGTCTTACAAACCCTCCTGCACATTAAGTCCTCCTTATTGAAAATCTTTCCCTCCTTTTGGAAGGTTATGCTAATGCTAATTGGAATCTTCTAGAGCAGACTAAAACACCCCTTCCTGACAAAGATAGCCATCCTGCAGGCTGATATCAAATGGAGGACTTTGGTAGATACTGATGCACAGAACACATACCAAATGGAATAACTGTTCACTTTTCAACTAAGTCTTGTTTAGGGACATCATTTTAATGTTTCTTCTTTAAGCAACAACATTTTTAATGTTCTTTTGTGAGTCAATACACTAAGCAACACTATTTAGATTTTTTTTATAGAGTGAGACTGATTTGTTCTTAAACTCTTATTTGAAATCAAACATGAAGCTCAGCAGTGTAAGGACTATTTCCATTTCAAATTTACTTCAAAATGTCTTCTAATATGTCGAAGCCTTTTTTAAGCATAAAGGAAAAAATACTTCTTTATTATCTAAAACCAGGCTTTTATAAATATTTCCTCTGAAGTTTTGAATAGTAGGTCAGCTAATAAGAGCATTCAGACCACATTTCTGAAACTCAGGTTCAGACATGTCTGTAACAATTGGTTGTAACTTAATTAGTGAAAAATTAAGTCAATTTGAGCCAGAAAATTTTTTTTTTAATCTTGAAATTTGATAAACATTGACTGGACCATTTTATTTCACTAAAATGTTACATATACTTATATCATTAAATATATTTTAGGGACTTCCCTGGCAGTCCAGTGGTTAAGACTCTGTGTTTCCAATGCAAGGGATACAGGTTCCTCTGGTTGGGGAACTAAGATCCCACATGCCACGTGGCATGGCCAAAAATGTAAAAAAAAAGAAAAATTTTTTTAAAATATTTTTTTAACCCTTAAATAATCTATTTAGCACCAATATAAGGAAACACTGCTCCCCAAACTTTGCTTCATTTACAGGTCGTGGGCATCACTAAAAATATGGATACTGCATTCCATCCTTAGGTATATTGCCTTATTTGTTATGGATTGAGTTTTTAAAAGACCATTAGGTGATGCTAATGTGTACCAAAGCTTGGGAAGAGAACCACTACTGTAGGGAAACATGTTTTCTTGTTGAAATTAATTGATTGGTGATTGATAAATTCAGGGAAGTTTCATCCTAGAAATTAACATGCCTATTTTATGCATGCAGTTAAATATTTTTAGCTTTGATTTCCAATCCAGTAGAACTTAAAACTATCTCCACCATCCCTTTGCTTACAGATCACTAGTTTATGATGCCTAACAGTTTTCCTATTTGAATTTAAAAATTATTTTCCACTAAAGATAATACTTGAAAAATTCCATCCTATGTCTTTTTAGTGAAAAGAACAGCTTTGTGGAGAGCAAAATGTATTTTAATGTAATTAAATGATGATCAGGTTCTTTTATAAATACAGAAATCATATCATATTGAACACAAGATTGATTGTATAGAGTGATTTTTTAAATCCCAGTGAGCTCAATATAAGAATTCTTTTATTAGTGAAAAACACCACTCTGTTTTTCCCCATGTTTCCTAATTCTTTGTATAATTTACTTTCTTTCATGATTAAAATGGTATTCTGAATTTTGAAAGACAAGTATTTGTATGCTCTCCAATAGAAGAAATATGCAATCATTTGGGATGGGGGAAGGGCAGACATTTTTCCTACTATCAAGACTTCACCCAGGAGATAGCTTCCTCCACAAGAGGGCAGATGGCAGTATCAAGAAGTATCAGCAGTATTTCATCTTGTGGAGCTGAAAACCACAGCCACAGAAAGATTGAGATGATGACAAAGCAGAGGACTTTGTACCAGATGAAGGGACAGGATAAAAACCCAGAAAAACAACTAAATGAAGAGGAGATAGGCACCCTTATAGAAAAAGAATTCAGAATAATGATAGTGAAGATGATCCAGGACTTTGAAAAAAGGCTGGATGCAAAGATCGAAAAGTTTACCAAAGACCTAGAAGAATTAAAGAGCAAACAAACAGAGATATGCAACACAATAATGGAAATGAACAATACACTAGAAGGAACCAATAGCAGATTAACTGAGTCAGAAGGGCGAATAAGTGACCTGGAAGACAGAATGGGGATAATCACTGATGTGGAAAAGAATAAGGAAAAAAGACTGAAAAGAACTGAAGACAGCCTAAGAGACCTCTGGGACAATGTTAAACGCACCAACATTCACATTATAGGGGTCCCAGAAGGAGAAGAGAGAGAGAAAGGACCCGAGACAATATTGGAAGAGATTATAGTTGAAAACTTCCCTAACATGGGAAAGGAAATAGCTACCCAAGTCCAGGAAGTGCAGAGAGTCCCAGGCAGGATAAATCCAAGGAGAAACATGCCAAGACGTATAGTAGTCAAATTGACAAAAATTAAAGACAGAGAAAAGTTATTGAAAGCAACAAGGGAAAAATGACAAATAACATACAAGGGAACTCCCATAAGGGTAGCAGCTGATTTCTCAGCAGAAACTCTGCATTCCAGAAGGGAGTGGCATGATATATTTCAAGTGATGAAAGGGAAGAACCTACAACCAAGAATCCTCTACCCAGTAAGGATCTCATTCAGATTCAATGGAGAAATCAAAAGCTTTACAGACAAGCAACAGCTAAGAGAATTCAGCACCACCAAACCAGCCCTACACCAAATGCTAAAGGAACTTCTCTAAGCGGGAAACATGAGAGAAGAAAAGGACCTATGGAAACAAAAACAAAACAATTAAGAAAATGGTAATAGGAACATACATATCGATAATTACCTTGAATGTAAATGGACTAAATGCACCAACCAAAAGACAGGACACTACATAAAGATCAAGGGATCAATCCAAGAAGAGGAGATAACAATTATAAATATATCTGCACCCAATATAGGAGCACCTCAATACATAAGGCAAATGCTAGCAACTATGAAAGAGGAAATACAAGGCAGAAACAGAGTCACAGGTGTAGAGAACAAACACATGGACACCAAGTGGGGAAAGCAGGGAGCATTGGGGGGTAATGAATTGGGAGATTGGGATACCAAATTGTACACTCTAAATATATGCTGTTTATTGTCTGTTAACTGTATCTCAATAAAAGTTCTTAAAAAAAAAAAAAAAAAAACTTCACCTGGAAGTTTGAAAAGCCTGCGAGTGAAGAACACTGGACTCTTAGCCTTAACACTATCTGTGCTTTTTATCAACAGAATTGTTGAGCACACAATTTAACACTGATGGGTTATCTGTAAAATGAAGAACCTTACCAGTTTAAGAGCCAAACCTGATTAGACCATAGACTTATCCGAGGAGTCCTTCAAAAATACAGAATTCTAGTTCTCTAGACACATTGAAATGTAAATTAGGGGAATTTGATATTTTTGAAAACATATCTTTTTGTATTACCATACAACTTCACCAAACACTATTTCTGAATTTATAGAAATTATACTGCTAATATAAAGTGAAATTCTGCCCAGGTATTTTTTATTAAGTAAACCAGTTGTAATTATGTATTTTATTTATGGGCCTGTAAGATGCTAAAGATTAAAATGTGAGATAAACATAGTTTGTGTTTTTGAAAGGCACTCAGGATAGTGTTTGTAAAGATAACAGAGTGAATGAATGCTGTGGCAGTACCAAAAAGAGCCATTAATGGTTACCAAACTTCTGGTCCACAACCCCGAAGATTTCACCATCTCCTATTGTGGAGGATGTGGCCTTCATAATAGTACTTTATACAAACAATTTTTGTCCTGAGACTGTGAAAAGAGTAGGTGTTCCACAAATGTATTTGAAATAATTTTACTTTTAAGTAGATTTTAAAAAGATATTTCTCTCACATATAGGCCAGATATTTCTGTTATACTCATTGGGTATCCCTAATTAACTCCATTACTTGCATATTTTTCAGAGCTACATTTTTGGGTACAAATCTTTGGATTTGAGTGTTATAATCTAATAGATGGAATAATATAAATTCAAGATAGTAAGACAAGTTTAGGAGGCAGTGATGTGTACACTATTTCTTTTCTTTTTGTACTTTTGTAATCTCTTCGATTAAAATTCCCAAGAATCAAGTGGATAAATTTCTGCACCAGGTCAGTGAATTTTCTACCAATGTGAAATTTATAAATAAGGTAATATCTCAGAGATTCAGTTTTCTTTTTTCTGTAAGTGTGGTTTGAGATAATTAATGAAGAAAAATATATAAGGGCTTAGCAGAACTTTTCTCTCTTCTTCCTGTTAAAACTCAGAGTTCAACTAAAACTCTGCACATTATATGTGAAACAAACAGGAGCCTGTAAAAGGTGAATATAGGATGGCAGACAGGCTGGGGAACACAGGGCGTAAGGAACAACAAAGCCATAAATTCTATATTTTTAGTTATTTTTGTTGTTGTTTTCTATTTTTCCTTTTCTTTTTTCTTTTTCTTTTACCTTATATGTCAAATTACTGGATCATGGAATCTCCAGAAGCATGAAAACATCAATGAGTGGGGATGAAAGAAACCCCAAGAAAAGACTACTCTCTTTATGCAAAAGGACCAGAAAAGGGCAACCTAGAAAGAAAGCATTTAGACAATAAAAGCTCTACTTCTGGCAAATGTCCTAGAAAAACCTGCAGCCCTAACCTACCCCTGCCAACAAAGGCCAAGTTGGGAGCCTAGATTTCTGTGATGTAGTTACCTATGCCCCCTCACACGCTGGTGTCATAAAAGGCCTATTGGAGAGCTTGGACTTTCAGTCCTGCTGAGTGCTAGTAATTACCTTTACCCCCATCATGTCAGAAGATGCCTAGGGGAGAGTCGGACTTTCCCACCAAGGGAGCAATAAGACCAAGGCCCTGCAGTGTCAGGGGAGGTTATGCATAGAGCGGTGATGAGGTCCCCATTCCCTCATATTAGGACTTTATCAGCAGAGGTGTCATTGGAAACTCAAGAGCCACCCGCCCCCCCAGCAGTAATGGAAAGCCCTTCTTCCCACGGGGTTCAACATATGACAAGATTGAAACTTGGACTTTCACCTTGACCTGGCATTAATAAAGTGATGCCCTTCTTCCCTGCTTGAGCAGTGTCAGAAGTGACCTTCTAAAACACATGTAAATAAGACCCAGTGGTTCCTAACATAATACCCAAAAGACTCATGTTTCAATTGAAACCACTTATCATACCAGGAAAATCTCAACTTGAATGAGAAAAGACCACTAAAAAATACCAACAGCAAGATGATACAGATTTATCTGACAAGGATTTTAAAGGAGGCATCCATAAAATGCTTCAGTGAACAGTTATGACCATGCTTGAAACAGATGAAAAAAATACAAAGTCTCAACATGAAGTTAAACCCAATGCTAAGGTAGAGGCAACACATTTCTCATAAGACTGCCTTAATTTTTGACACCAATTGCAAGTCTGAAAGTTTCCCCAAATCACCCTCACTTTTGATAAAGAAGGACTCACAGATGTCTCTAAAAGCTACTATACTCATGGTTATACTTTACTGTAAGAAAAGGACACATTTTAGTCAGCCAGGAAATAAGTGCATGTGACAGAGTACAAGGAATTACCAGACTTGGATCTTCTTTTTCCCTCTCCCTGCAGAGTCAGGATGCGTTACCTTCCTGGCTTTGATTTGTGACAATATGCGTGGTGTATTTCCAGCCAGGCAAGCTCATCTGAACCTTCATGTTCAGAGTTTTTATTGGGGGCTCCATCACATAGACACAATTGATTAATTGATTGCCTGCGTAGTTACTCTCAGTGTCTTCCAGGTCAATTGATGCTGTGTGACCCAAAACCCCCACAGTACATTAAATTGTTGATCTTTCTGGTATGTCAGCACCAGTAACACTGTAGACCATTTGATACAACCCAAGTCTCCCAAGTGAAAAAGACACTCCTAACAGGTATGACACAGGTACCTCTCAAGAGCTGAGAGCAAAGACACGACCTTTTTTTGGGCAGGGATAAATTTTTTCTTTTGTTATACACTCTGCAAAAAATGAAAGTTATTAAAAGAAGACTGCATGGGAATTTTAGAAGTGAAAACTATAAAAACTGAAGCAAAACAATAGGTAGGTTCAATAACTGAATGTAGAAGACAGAGAAGAGAATCAGTGAATTGGAAGATAGAACAATATGAATTACTGAATCTAAACAAGATAGCCATAGTAGACTAAAAATAATAAACTAAAAAAAAAAAAAAGAAAGAAAGAAGGAAAACAGAGCTCCGGGGAACTGTGGTATTCTAACAAAAGATCTAACTTTCATGTCATTGGAGTCCTACAAGGAAAGAGAGAAGGAGAGGGTAAAAATTGTTCAAAGACGTTACAGCTGCAAATTTCCCAATTTGTCAAAGACATAAAGCTACAAGATCAAGAAGTTGAAAAAAGCCCCAAACAGAATGCACACAAAAAAATCCACACTTAGGGCATCATGGTCAGATTTCTGAAAACTAAAGGCAAATAAAATATCTTGAAAACACTAGGAGATAAATAACACCTTACCTAAGGGGAAATAAATTGAATGAGTTATATTGAAAACTATGGAGAACAAAGGAAGTGACACAATATCTTTCAAGTGTTGATAGAAAAGAAACATCAACCAGGATTCAATATCCAGGAAAAATATCCTTGGGGAACTAAGGAAATTCAAGACATTCTCAGATGAAGGAAAATTAAGATAATTTGTCACTGACATAGCTACCCAAAATGGTAGCTAAAAAAATTTCTCTAAACAGAAAGGATATATTTCAATAATAAAAGAAGTAATCAGAACATCCAGGAGAAAGAACAACAGAAACATTAAAACTGTAAGTAAATACAAATATAACAGACTTTCCTATTCCGTTTGAGTTTTCTAAAGTATGTTTGATAGTGCCCCAAAATTATAATACTGTATGATGTGGTTCTCCAAGTATGTAGAGAATTATATTGTAAAAGAAGCAGAGTAAAAGGATTTAAAGGGGAGGTAATGCTTCTACATTCCCTGCAAACTGGCAAAATCTTCACACTAGTGCACTGTAATGAGTTATGTATGTATAATGTAATACCTAATGCAAGTATTTAAAATAGGCCTATACAAAGAGATACTTTCAAATACTATAGATAAATCAAAATAAAATTCTAAGCAATGTTCATGTAATGCACAGTAAGGCAGAAAAAAGAAAAAGTAAAAACAGGGAACAAATAAGAAACTAAAAAATAAAATGGCAGGGTCAAGCCTTCATATGTTATCAATAATTCTATGAAATGTAAATTGTTCAATTTCTTTGTATTGGACAAACACTGTAAATAACTACAACATTCCTCATTAGGTGATGGGTTAAACGAACTGCAGTGCATTCACACCATGGAATTCTACTTACCATTAACAGGGAATGGGTGATCGTATTGATACTCATGATAAGTTGGCTAGATCTCAAGGACATTATGCTGAATGAAAAAAAAAAATCCAGTTTCAATAGATCACATATTGTCTAATTCCATTTGCATAACATTTTCAAAATGACTGAATTAGAGTAAAACATTGATTAGTGTCTGCCAGGGGCTAAGGATGGTCAGAGGAAGAGAAATCGGTTGACTATAAAGGGGCAGAAGCAGAGATATCTTTTCAGTAAGAATAGTTCTGTATCTTGATTGTGGTGATAATTAATATAGCTACTCTTATGATAAAATAGCATAGAACTCTACACATGCACTATTCCAATGTCAGTACCCTGGTTTTGATACTGTGCTATCTTGATGTAAAATGTGATCATTAGGAGACACTGAATAAAAGGTATATAAGATTCTCTCTGCACAAATTTGTAGCTTCCTATGAATTTTTATTATTTTAAAATTAAAAGTTGGGAATTCCCTGGCAGTCCAGTGGTTAGGACTCCTTGCTTCCACTTCTGGGGGCCTGGGAGTCCCTGGTCAGGGAACTAAGATCCCACAAGCCACGCAGCATGGCCAAAAAAAAAAAAAAAAAAAAAGTTAAAGAAAGGGGGTTTAGTATTAAATAACAGTGTATTAAAGTTTTTCTCATATTTAAATAATATAGTTAATATCTTGACTTCTAATGTCACTGAAAAATCTTTTGGAGTTAGATTCTTTTTTGCTAATTTTGAATAGCTAATTATGTGTTTATTAAATAATTTCATGCACTAATTCATTTAAACCTCACAAATGCCCTCAGATGGCTACTTACTATTACTTGTGAGAATATAGAACTTCGCTGGCTTTCCTACCTATCCTGCAACAATTCTTAGACTCGTAAAGTCATGTTCAAGTACCATAAGTGTTAGATCTGTTTTCCTAATGCTGATGCCAATTGCTCTGATTTCAAAGGATTATAAAACTTCTTTTATCATCTCAGGAGGGCCAAATAGTCACAGCCCATGCTAATTTCCTTACTTAAGCTGTAAAGGGCTAGGGAGACAGCAGTGACTATCTCCCTGGGTCTGTATTTTTCAAGGAGGGATGAAGATCCAGAACTTGGAGACACTCTAGGCTGTGAGATAATAATGTAAAACTTGAAACACAGGAGGCTCGCTGGTTCCTGGAGATACTTCATTCACATACCAAAGAGTTGAAGTTCAGTTTCAAGCTCATTTGTTTCCAAGGAGACCTTTAGGTAGGGAAGGGGACAGCTGTCTCCTTTTTCTTTCTAAGTGGAACAAGTCATTTTTCCTGGCCCCCGGTCTATGAGAGTATCAGACTACTTGTGGGGGAAAAAATTGAATTACCTTTTATCATGTCACCCCAGAAGTAAGGGCTGGGGCAAGAAGAGCAGACACATTATTATGTGTTGTGAAATATTTTATAAGAGACCTATCTCTGAATGAGAACACCTAGTGTTCAGGATAAAATTAATAACAATAAATATTACAAATCCAACATTACTCCACTTTGTAGAATGGATGTGTCACAGAGAAGGTAAATAACCTTCCTCAAGGTCATAGGATTTCTGGAGGACAGTGTGGGAACTAAAGCCTAGATAGCCTGGATTTAGAATCTATTCACTGAGCTCCCATCCTGTAATAGAGAAGGCAGAAATTTAATTTAACAAGATTACAATCTAATATTAGATAAGGTATCCCGAGTCTTTTTCAAGCAGATCTATTTTTCTAGAAAGATGATTCACTTTATATGCAGAATAAACTTTATCTTGTTTTCACTGAGCAATTCCTTGGGGAATTTTTAATTAGATGGATGAAAATTCAAGATTCTTTTTAATAATTTAAAAGGAAATAGAGTATTAATAATTACCACTTTTTTTCAGGGACAGGACCTGTGTTGAAAAAAGTAGACAAAAAGAAATGCCAAAATCTGGGTTGCCATAGCTATTCAGAGACCTGGGAATATCACATTTAAGATTACAAACAGTCTCCGGGAGTTCTCAATATAATTATGTTTTCCTTATTATTTTGCAAGGGTGTTAATTGCCCACTAGTAATTAACTTCCCATGTGACTGTCAAGAAATATAATCAATAGTAAGAGCAGGGGGACCAGGCTGTCATGGCTTCTGTGAACAATATCCTCTTCTCACCCCTAGCAAGGTGTTTCTGTTTTAATAAAATGAACAGGTGCAAGTGTACAAGGTTACTTCAGAAAGCCACCAGCTAAATCAGTACATCTCATAGTTCTGAAATTAAAATATAGCCAATCAGAACTTTGAAATTTAATTGCCTCATTTTCAAACTTAAATACATTATGAGCCTCCTGCTAGTGCTGCACCTGGCAAATCTACTTATTAAAGTGGTGAAGGGAAGAGTTTGCTGAGACACTTTAAATATTACGCTGACATTGTAATAAAAGAAAGGAGAAAGGTAGGCATGATCTAATTCTACTGATGTCTGCTCCGTTTAGTAGATACTGTTATTCCCTCAAAGCTGGTAACCAAATTTTATTCATAGAAATATTTCACATAATTTTGTACAAAGTAAAACCTACTGAATTGAAATATATTACCTCCCGTATAGTTCTTAAATTTCTCTTGACTTTTTTTATTACTCAGATATTGTTTTATCATTTAACTCACCCAATTTGTTTAATATTCCTTTTATAGCAAGTCTGTTTTCTTTCATCTCTACAGCGGTTGCTGTAGATACTTATGTAAGCATTTATAAATACTTATGTAAGTAATGGGTAGGGGCTGTGAGACAGATGAAATTCAGTCTATCACAGTGCTGGCAAAACAATCAAGGATGTTCTGAGATGTGATTAAGCAAGGAAGATACAGAACCAGTGTTCAGACTTTTGGCATCAATATTTTACATAAATCCTTAGATATTTTCTCTACTCTTTCCCAGATGTCATAAATTATAATAAAGTATTGGATTTTCAATTGACAAAAATGAGTATTTGCAAAGTGGGATATCAACTTATACAAAAGGCAATTGCACTGAATAAATATCTTTATAATCCAGATGGTTATAACATTAACAATAATAGCAACAACATACACATCAGAAAGAAAAATAAACACATACTGAATGTGAGAAAGGTCACAAATCTAAATATATTAAACATGGGGGGACGTAATGTGTGTCAAAGTACTATGTACAGTCATGTGTTCAGTCCCATGTGATACTCCATTATTCTACGTGATTTAGGAATTACAGGTCCATAGTACTATCTGCAAAACCTTCGGGGAATATGTGCTACAGAATTTGTAATATTTTACCTTTTGTAATAACATGATACAGATACTATATATTACACAACACTCCAGCTTGTCTGGGACTGTGTCATAGGCTCATGTAGATTTGTTTCCAAGAGAACATCGGTAAGATCGGGCTTGGTTGTCAAATTAATTATAAATTCTTGTTTGGTTTTTAGAGCTTCTTGGATTTTAGTATTGTAATTACAGGTTTATGGAATTTATTAGCAAAACTTTATTTTTATTTTGCAGTTATTGGGTAAGTAACTTTTAACTTTTTCATCAGCATTATGCATTAAAGAGTTACGGATTTTTCTTTCAAAAAATAGTTTCAGATTGAGTCCCAAAATAATGACAAAGACACATAGATTATGTTGTCTCTGGGTTTGTTGTCACTGTGTAACCTTGTCTCCCTTGACTACCATGGTAGGAGCATGTTAGTAATGAGATACTTCCGTGAGGAACAAACAAAAACAAAGAGGATGTTGGCCTACTGGCCAGTCGATAGGTAGCAAGAAAATATGTCTACCCATGTTATGCTTTGGTAATGCTGTCGTCTGCAATTACTTGAGAGGGAAGCCACTTGCTTCATGCAATTATAGCTCTAGTGAAAGAGTTTAAAAAGCAGAGCCTCATGGTACGTGTTGATAGCTGATAGCTATGTTTGGCTGTGTGATAAAGAAGTAGATGAGCTCTCTTTGGGACATGAAAGGGATAAAGTCCAAACATTTCAGGTCTCCAGACTTAAAAGAATTAACTGCTTTTTGACTTCAAGCACTAAGAAGTTAAGAAAGAGAAAGCCTAAGGGATGCATGTTCAGTTAAAGATCAGAATAAGGATGTGGCTTTCCTTTAGAATCTTTATAGCTTCCAGGTCATCAGTCCCCTTTAAATCTAAGAGAGAGAGCAAGGCAAAAATGTAAAAAAATGTAGCAGACCTAAGAACTTTCTCTCTGGAAAGGAATTGAGGGTGCAGTTATTGGTAAAGGGGAAACGTGAAAGGGAGAACCTCCCAGACAGTAAAACCAGGTATAATCAAGAGAGACTCTCCACCTCTAGGTTAAAGAGCCCTTACAGTGGATGCCATGGTGGATTCCAGGAGAGCTGCTCACAGTAACTTCCTTGTGTCTCCTGTTCACATTATTTACAAATATTAGTGTTTACTGTGCTTATTTTTCCCACCACTTATATTAAGTATGGAAGACAAATAACTCATCCCTTTAGTGTGTTGTCCTGTAGACAAATGAGAGCCATGTCTGAACTTGATTTACCAACTAGTCCACACCTCTCAGATAACTTGGGCTTTGTTCTTGATACAGTGATGGAATATTTGGGTCATCTTCCCTGGGGGAGAGTAGAGTATGTTCTACATGTGGGAAGAAGAAAGGAAAAAGATATTTGATGATTAGGAGGGCAGATTGCGAAGAGAATACTCACCAAATATACTTGTTCCCTTATTTTTTTCTAGTCCTCTTGCAGTTGCATAGTGCCATGTGACAAATTTGGACAAATAAAGAATAAGTGCAAGTAAAAGATGTCATTTATGGGCTATGGCAGTAAAAAAAAAAAAAAAAAAAAAAAAAACAATAACAAGCACATGTCACTTTCTCCCCCCTTACTGTGAAGACCAGGAAGGCTTTATGTTCTGCGTTGTGCAGTTAGATGATGGCAGAGCCTCCGTGAGCCTGGGACCCACAGAGCAAGAAATACATTATTGTTGTTTTAATCCTCCTAGGATTTGGGCGATGGTTTGTTATAGCAGTAAAATGTTGTCGTTCCTGACGATTACACGACATGTAAGAGATAGATAGATACATAGATGTTAATGATAAATAAATATAGAGATTAGTTTCTGTTTATATGTTTAGTATCCTGTAAAGGTAAAAATATATAGTAATCTTTTTTTATGTTTCCTTAATATCCAACAGAGAAAAGAATACTGTAATTTGTTTGTAATATGTAAAGAACTGTTCCTAAACCTTTCTTGAACAATTACATTGAGTACATTTGTTTATACAGAGAAGTAGCCACATTTCTGGCTAAGGTCTAAGGTTTCCATGGTTTCCAACACAAAGAATCATTCCTTGAAACTGGGAGTTTAGTTTTTTTTGGATGAGTTAAATAATGTGTTATGAACAACTAAAATCCAATGCAATGTGAAAATAAGTGTACTTTCATTGTATTTTTTTGTGTTTTGTCCCAGCATTTGAAAGACTGAAAGATATTTTGAAGTCATATATCTTTGGTAAATCACTATCATAACTGCTTGCACAATAGTGAAGCATCACTTTATTGAACATTTATTTGGGAGCTTGAAATATTTGTTCTGTTGTAGATCAATCCCTCTGATAACAATTTTACTAGCTTTGCAATTTGCTTTTTCAATTTAATATTGCCAGTGGTGTTAGACCTGCTATTATTTTTATTGCTTAGATTACTATTGAAAATATTGTTGTGAGAGAGAAGTAGTATTGCCATGATTTTATTATTAGGCCACTTTTCTTGTACACAATGCCAAGCATCTACAAAAGCATCAGGCTCTGAGGCCATATGGTATCATTTATATCTTTTATGACTGGCTCTCAGAGTTCTCCACTAAGAATAGTAATGGTGATTTTCAGAGCTCTGGTCATAGCAGCTCACCACTGCAGCAGACCAAATAAATATGATGCTTCAATTTTGAAATGTGGCAGCACATTTCAGGAAAAGATCAAATGATAACTGTTTCCATTTTGTTTCTCTGCCCCATGAAATTCCAAGATGATCTATGATGAAAAAGGACAAGATTATTGAAAGCATACAGCAGCTGTTAACTTTAAACTAACATATGATTTTTATATTTGATTATTATGTTTAGATGATTTGAAAAATAAAACATTGCATGTTAAATTCTTAGGGAATAAATATCACAGATTCCCTTTTCTTCAAATAAGAAACATACCATTTTCTGTTGATAAGCACATAAAAGGTGATATTGCCTCTTACTATGAAATCTATCCTGTTTATTATTTTTATTATAGTATTAATGCTTGTCATTGCCTATAAAACTATATAGCTATCTTACATGTTAACTACGTGATACATATATATGCTACCTAATATATAAACTCTGAATATTGCAGTTTATATTATATTATTCTTTTAGAACAGAGGTTCTCAATGTATCCTCAGGGGAAACCTGGTGGTCCCTCAGATACTTTTAGAAGATCCATGAAATCAGGCCCCTTGTTATAATATTTTGAGATGTCATTACTTTTTTTTCCATTTTCATTCTCTCTAGAGTGTACAATGGAGGGGTCTAGAAATTACACAATGTGTGATATGGCAATAAATCTAGTACAGAAGCAGGTATAAGAATCAGGTGTTTTAAGTTAAACATTAAAGAGGTTTGCAAAAATGTAAAACAAAGCCAATCTCTCCCAAATTATTCTTTTTAGTTTTAGAAAATTAGGTATTTTTATTAAAATATGTTGATTATATATAAAGGGTTAATTATTATTACTTTACATGAAATAATAAATAGATTTTTTGGGGGGCTTGTGGGATCGTAGTTCCCCAACAAGGGATTGAACCTGGGCCCTCAACAGTGAAAGTGTGATGTCCTGACCATTGGACTGCCAGGGAATTCCCTAGATATGTAATTTAACATGGTAAATAACTATAAAATACACCACAAAAACAAAAGTTCTTTAGAGTCTTCAATAATTTCTAAGAATGTAAGGGACTCTCAAGATAACATGTCAAGGAACTATTGCCTTAAAGATTTGCATTCCCCACTCTTTCTTTTCCATCAGTTACAATTACAGTTATCTGCATATTACAGAAGTGAGGTGCTAGTGCCAGGACTGCTTCAAGGGCTGGAGGAGCTGAAGATCAAAGTCTCTCCCTTGCCGTTGGCTTTTCCCCATGGTTACAATATGGCTGCTCCAGTTTCCAGTCTGCAGTTCACTCAGGAGAATGCAAACAAAGCTGAGAAGGAAGAGGGCAATACCTAAATCTAAAAAACAAAACTCTATCCTCACAGAAGTTCCCTCCCCCGCCCCCCCCAACACACAGACACAGATTGTGTCTTTTGTCACTTTGGCCAGAACATGGTCACATCCCACCAGAGGTTGCAAGAAGTTTTATATTTGAACCATCGCTGTTGACAATAAAATCAATGTTCTGTAAAAGGACAATGGATGTATAGCAGGAAACCGGCCACAGCTGCTCACCTTTCTTCCTCTGAGTTTAGGAAAACAAAGCCAAAAAAAAAGTACTATGGGAATAAAGGGGCTTGAAATGGAAAATAATGTTTACATAAGGGAGGCATTTGGAAAGTGAAGGGATGAAAGGGGTGGACCGGGAATTAGAGAACATCCATAATCCACTTAATCTCAAAGCCCTGGAATGGAAGGAAAAGCCAGAGCCTGTGGACAGGTCCAAGAGGCAGCGAGTGTCTGGCCACTGTGAGGTGGCAGCCCAGGGAGAGAGATTTGGAAGATGCCGTTTCTGGGCAAGCTGCCATTTCTGTGGAACTTGGTCTCTCTGTAGAAGCCACCATGTCACTGAATTTTGGAGAGAATTGTGTGTGACTGTCACATGTTCATCATCATAAACTTCTGAGAATAATAGTTTCCATTTTATGTCTACTTTCTACAAGTTTCTTTCATTGACAAGCTCTAACCTGGAACTGTCCAAGTACGGGGCTTTGAGGAAAGAGTTCTCAGCCTTGGATTGGTGATGATGGTGCCAAGTTCATAATAAACAACTGAGCACAACTGCCCGCAGTGTGTAAAGTATAAATGCCACAGTCTGAGATGTTTTCACTTGGAATAAATAGACTAAGCATGAACAGTTGGAAGTGACACATAGTGTCTTTATTCAAAAAAGCTGAGTTCCTGACAAATTCGTGTAATATTATAAAAAATCTATTGGAGGAACAAAACACACAGTGTATTTGGTTAATGGAACTCAGAGAAAAAAGGCTTCAACAAGAAATATCAGTTTGAGAAATCACTTTCAATTGTGGCATGAGAAAAATAGAAAATATAATCTCTTTATTCTATATTAAAGCTAATATGTAAATATTTGAGGATGGAATTAAGGCTATATATATACACACACACATATAGGTTTATATAGGTTAGACATTCATTTGCTACCACAGGCACTAACTCTTTTATTGAACATTTTGTCATATTTTTTTCTTCTAGTAGGTACTTCAATTGTATATATGACTTCTGTGAAAAAGGAAGGAAAATAAAAACAGATTTCAACTGAACAGCATTGAGCCAATAGCTGCCTGGTTTCCTATCCCACACAGCTGTGTGTAGAGACATGTCCTGCGGCTGGTGGAAAGGGCTTCTTTCTCTTGATACACTTTCCCTGTTCTTTCTGTGCAGTATCTGTGGTGCTTTTTTTCTCAAACATTTCACTATTTGAAAGATGTGTCTACTCTTTGTTAAAGTTTGGTTTTCCAAAGTTCTAAAATAATTTATTAAGATTCCATCAAGTGAGAAGGGACTAAGATAACTTTTCTATAGTGCATTGAGAGTCCTAACTATACTTGGAACTATGCCCTATACTATATCAGAATAACTTAAGAAAAAAGTCTTTATGCTTGTACTTTAATTATAAATTTGCCAATTTGGACATTAAAAAATGGTGATTTTATTTACATAGTTTTAAAAATTGTCCTGTTCAGTAATAGTTTCTAATAGTTAAATAACATGTGAATTAATATTATTTTAATACTTACTATATATTTTCATGTATGCTTATGACATCTAAGATGGTCACATTGTATAAAAGACAGATTATGGGTGAAATTTCTTAGTTTAAATATTAATTCAACTTTTCTGTAGATCTGTGCTCATAGGGAGATCACTAAACTTCTTTGGCCTCCATTTTTTGTTATTGAAGAGAAATAAAAACTGCTGCAAAAATCAATAATCAGTGTACAAGGGGCAGGGGGTGGTACCAGGCATGCTTTTTCTGTTTCAAGAGAAAGGATGTTTCTTTTGAGCATCACTTTCTATTAGAGTATGGAGTAAATCCTCTTCTCGCCTGGATCACCCTGGCTCTCGACTCTCGGTCTGAGGGTGGGTACAAGGTTGCAAATGGATTTCATCTCTTGGCAGATACTGCTTCTCTGTTCAGCAGCTTTTCTCTAGGTGTTATTTACAAGGCTTCCCAACTGGCAAAATTTACTTAGCACCTCTAAGTCATAGGTATGGTTTTAATACAGTGGACGTAGCACCGGGAACCAGTATGTAGAATTAAGAGAAATAAGTGCCTAGAAGAGTGCCTAGAAGTGCATATAAAAGATACCCGATGTAAATTTTCCTTATGCAGTCACGAGTACATACTTTCAGTTTTGCTTATAGCCGGTGATCACATGTCACTGCAGGATATTTTGATTACTTATCAATACTCTGAAGTTCACATACACTGTAACTTTATCACCTGAACCCCATTTGCCATTTTCTCATCCATAAACAAAGACATTGATCTGTGTTTTTATCTCATAATGTTGCCTTTAACCTGAAATCTTTTCCATAGTAATATTAAGGGTTAGAACTGTACTGCTCATCTTATTTCAACTTTATTTTCCCATGTGGGTTACTTGCAGCTTCATATTTTGTATGACTAAACTCAAATTCTACTTTTCCAAATGAATTATGCTATGTATGTTTATATTTAGTTGCAACCATTTCTTTCCAAATCTTGTCAATTGGTTTAGCCATTTAAGAAACATGTTCTTAATTCGTACTATGTGGAAAGTGAGCTCTTAGGCTTATGTAAAGGGAAAATACAAAGAAAAATAAAACATTGTCCTGCCTCTCAGAGAAATGTAAAATGGCCTCTCCTTTTATATTTCTTTGAATCCATTTTTTTTCTCATTTTTCTCTCATAGTTGACTCTGTGGAACAGTCTCAATTCAAAATTGTTTCACACCACATCTCAATAAAACCTGCCCATCCTATTGCAGCATTATTATAAGGTTGGATGTGATAATATTTGTGAAAAGCAGTCTTTAAATATAGGGAATACTAATTTTATTTTTCTGTCAGCTCTCAAAAGAGTTTATGCTTATTGAGGCAGGAGCCATATTTTTTTCAGACTTCTTTTGTTCTGGGCTCTAATTAATAACTGTGTCACTTTGAACAATTGGCTGAACCTTGCTAAGGCACACATCCTCTTCTGTGAAACGCCGAGTATAATAGTACCCATCTCCTAGGACTGCTGGAAGGATTAAATGAGATAATTCACTTAAAGTGCTCAGCCCAGCACACATAGAAACACAGAATAAATTATAAAAATAAAAATAATAGCTAGCATTTATTTATCACTAATTATCTAAAAGGCATTTTATTACATTTTCATGATAATTATCAAATTTAATCTACTAAACCTATGAAGAAAGTACTATTATTATAGTTAAAAAAAGATTATTAATGTAGCTTCAGCACTTAACTAGCACAGTGATTGGCACACACTAGACACTCAATAAATATTTGTTATACTCTTGATGAACTCCAGATTCTAATTAGATTTGAGGCCCCCATTAGCTGAATCAGTCAGCATTCTTGCAAGAAGAGAATCTGACTGCAGCAGAAAAGGAATTTCTGTACAGACATCGGATTGGGTAGCTCACAGAATCAGCAGGAGAACTGGAGAGAGCCTGGCTCTGAGGCAGTGCCAGGAACAATCCCTGAATCATAGCAAGAGCAATTGTTTGAGGATATAAGACAGATCATTGAAGTCATCACTATTGGTAAAGCTCCCAGATAACTCATTTGCTGCTATTTCCAAGATCTGTGCATCTTTGCTATTAAGGGAGCTGGGGGAGCAGTTACTTGTTCTTCACTTTGGACAAGATGTCCAATGTGCTCAGGACCACTTTCACGCAGACATTAGATGCCTGAGTTTTCATCAAATGTATTTTTTTCTGACCTTGCACACAGCTAAGGTGTGGACCAGCAGTGAGGATACCTGCCACTTGTGTATTTCATGTCTTTTCAATACAATGTCATTAACAAAATATGTCCTGTGACAGGATGAGATGGTGTGTGTTCCTGTGAAGTAAATTGACACACAGAGTCTGAGAAATGATTTGATCCCTGAATCCAATGGGAATGTTCCAGTCTCCCAGCTGACATCGGAAAGAAAACTGCTTCCAGTATTCCCTGTTTACAATGATAGAGAAAAGAGCTTGTACCGGAGAAGAAGCTTTATCCCTAGTGCTACGTGTCATGCCACCAGTGGGCTACCACATCTGGACTGGCAGTTTTAATTAGAGTTACTCTATGATTGAGCTATTGCCAACCTGTGAGTTAATTAGAGATGGAATATGATGACTATTCTCAAATTTTTCAGCGTTGAACAGATCTCTAATTCCTGCAACTGTGTCAAGCATAAAAAACAAGCAACATCACTTCGAATTTAGTCTTTTTATAAAAGTGGGAAGCTTCACATTATCTTTCCTTTATAGATTTTACTTAATAGGCTAGGGAGCCGATGTTCTTATATTCTAATTCTTTAGTCAGAGACTAGGAAAATAAACGTGGCGTGGGCTAACATCCCCCTGGACCTGATTTGAGGAGGATCCAAGAAAAATCCAATTTGCTATCTTATTTCTCTAAGGCCACTCTCTGGTTCAGTGGGATATCATGGGATATGGTGGCATTCAGGAGCCCAAGGAATTAATTCACAATGCAAAAGAATGATTTGCTCTACATAAGTGGAGTGTAGGAGTTCTGAGTCTTTGAAATTATTCAGGACCAGGGACAGCATTCTTCTCTCATGAAAACTCAAGTCAGGCCTTTGTTGCAGACTTAAATTTTTTTTTTAGTTATACAAATTAAATAGGACTTTGTAGCACTGGTTCCATGTTTAAGTTTCAAGGGACCATGATCTGATTAGTAAACTCTAAATTTCCTACAGTTTAGACCTTTTTTGAGTAACACACTGGACTTGTCATCTATTACAATACGCATGTCCACTGTGCCTCTGATGGTTAATAGCTGCTTATAGGCCTCAGTCACAGAGGGCTAATTGTATCCTAATTGAAACCAGAGAGACCATCTGATTTCACATAGATTTTCACACTAACTGGTGTTCTCATCCTACAGAATACAATGTTCATCAGAGATGCTGGCAGGCATTCTTTTTACCAATGCATTTGCTATTCTTTCTCCAATAAAAATCATCAAGTTCTTAGGACATCCCTGGTTGCACAGTGGTTAAGAATCCACCTGCCAGTGCAGGAGACAAGGGTTGGAGCCCTGGTCCGGGAAGATCCCACATGCTGCCCAGCAACCAAGCCCGTATGCCACAACTACTGAACCTGTGCTCTAGAGCCCGAGAGCCACAACTACAGAGCCTGAGTGCCACAACTACTGAGCTCACATACCTAGAGCCCACGCTTCACAACAAGAGAAGCCACCACAATGAGAAGCCTGTGCACTGCAACGAAGAGTAGACCTTGCTCACCACAATTAGAGAAAGCATGTGTGCAGCAACGAAGACCCAACAGAGCCAAAAATATATTAATTAATAAATAAATTAGTAAATTAAAAAATTTATTGAAAAAAAGAACAACAACAAAAATACTATTTAAAAAAATCATCAAGTTCTTGATAACCATTGGAAAATTAGAATAGTTACAATACACTCTCCTGGGACACGATGGATGATGAAAGTTGGACACAATGAACATTCGCTTCCTAGTGAAGTTCATTCCTTTGATTAAGATTATTACAGTGACTGAAAGCAAGACAGGGTTTATCCATCAGGCAGGGAAGAAGGTGTTGTTTCCTGGGGACAAGGAAAGCGAGCATTAATGCTCTGGATTATTCTGAGTTCACCCCAGTTTAACCCCATATCTACCTTCCAGTTCCCAGGTTCCCATTTCTTCCCAGTGTTCTTTCTAACTTTAACAGATTTGGCAAGAATTTAAATTCAATCTGGGGATAAAAGTTTGTTTTGAAGCCCTACAGCTGCAGGAGATAAAGATCCCTTTAGCAACAGTCCTTGAAAGTCTCCAGCACTCACTCTGTGCTTTGAGAAAAAAAAAAATGTGCAGGATTTTGAGCTCTTTACTCAAGCCATCTCTACTTGTAGTAACCAAGTCACCCTCAGTCTTTGAATTTTTTATGTTCCTCTTTCAGTTCTATGTAAGCACATAATCCCAAATGCCATTTCTACAAGCTAGAAATTCTAGATGAGCACAGGTGGTTCTTCTGTACAAATTTCCACCCTTAATACTGTATGGATTTAAAAAGCCTTTTTTCCCAATGAATTCAGGAAACCAAGCACATACTCTCCTTATTGTCCATGGAAGCTCTTCCAAGCCACTTCTGATACCAGTACCTGTATCAACCCAGATTTTTTGCTGCAAGTAAGAAAAACAGGCTTTTGCTGACCCAACCTGGTAAGGAATCTATTAAAGGATATTGGATAGCATATAGAATCATCAAGAAAGCTAGAGAAGCATACTCTTGTGCTACATAGTTGGGACAAAGTAAAACATCTTGCAGAAGACTTATTTAGTGAGGTCACCACTGCTAAATGCAATGAACACTCGATCGCTGTTGGGCCGCACTCCAGTGGCCTGCAAGGCCTGTACTTGCCCAGCTTCAAGACCTAAGAAAGAGCCCAGAGTCAGTGACAGAGACATCACTGGTTTAATGGATGTGGGAGCTTACATGTCTGAAGTAGGGTCCTTGAGCGACACCCCACTGTGTGTGACAGGCAGCAGGGCAGGACAGGGTGGCCGTCTTTGCTCCAATGGGTGGGGGAGGTTGACAATTATAGGGGAATTGACATCCAGTTGGCTTATCGGTTGCCAAGGAAACCAGCAGAGGGGCAGGGCCCTTACTGCCCCTTTGTTAAGCATAGTGGAGAATTTTGATCTAAATCTAGAACAATCACTAGCTGGAGCCTGGGGCAAGTATGTAGGAAGGTCAGTCACGTGAGTAGGGTGTAGGTGAAGCAGGCACTGGTTGAGCAGCCAATAGACAGAGAGCAAGAGAAGAGCCATCTTGAGTGGCCTGACCATACAATAGCACTAAATGCTATCATCACTGCTGTAACCACTATCTCCTTAGAGAATTGCTCTAGGCATCCTCTTTGTTATTGCATCAACAGCTGTAGAGCCAATCTCTGTAGTGGATACATCTGATTCCTATAAGCATAAATAATGCATCTACTCGTAGCTGCAAGGGCACTGGGAAAGTGAAGACCTGGGTCTTTCCTGTTCTATAGTTGGAGTTAGTTATTGTTACAGAGATAAAATATAACTATAGAGATAGATATAGTTAGTTATAAGGATAGAGATAAAGCTCTCTTTGGGTGAATTCTCAAATATTTGAAGAGGGGTTCATAAACAGGGCAATCCAATGAAGGACAGATTGTCTTGCTGTACTGAAGTGTTTTAATGTAAAATTATATGTATCTTTCAGAGAAAAAGAAAATGGTCAGGAAAAGCACAACTTATTTCTAGGCAGCTACTAAGAAATTAGATTCTATTTCTGATTTATGCCCTCATGAACTCCTCACTTTGTAGCCTCGTAAAATTGGCCAGTTCACAAGCTACTGAACAGGATTGCCATTTACTTTATGCAGCATTATAGTATTTTGTCAATTTCAGTATAAACTCTATACCCGTGTCTTATAGAATGGTTTGAATAGACTTGCATTGAAATGTGGCCACTCAAAGTCGTTTCAGTGATTTACTGTAGAAGTTGATAAAATTCTAAACGGGTACAAATGATTCAAATAGTCCTGGAGCAATGTTTGGAGGAAAAAAAAATACTTTGTGAAAGTTACAAATCAACCAGTTCTAGTCAGGATTCTGGGATGGGTCAAAATTTGTCTATTCATCTGTCAAAGGTTAGACTGTCATTTCAGCCGTTGGTAACCTTCTGCCAGTGGCTAAATTTTCAGGACACCCATTGCCTGAATTTTCTCTGTCTCAACTTTTTTTCCCCATCAGCCCTTCTTCCTACTCATGTTCACATTTGTTTCTCAATTTTGTATCTTACCTACTTAAGTCTTGCATTTCTGTAGTGTCAAGGTTTGCAATTAATTTAGCAAATCTTCCTCATTGAAAATTAAAAGAAGATAGACGAATCCCTACCATTTTCTAGGAAACTGTGGTTCTCAAGAAACAAGAAATAGTTTTATTAGAAGGGGTTCTGGTTGACCAATAACTTTGAGGTTCAGTGGTAGATAGAGTTTAATGTTTACTTGTCAGCTTTGGAGGTAGTGCTCAGTATAAGTATAAAGCTACTGAAGGCTAAACAAACAAACTAAGAAATAAAAATCCAGCCATAGAAACAGGCTGTGTTTGTCATCTATTCATGTATAGTTAAGGCCTCAGTACTGCATTCAGTAAAAGGAAGGAATATTTGCTTTATTAACTCACAGATTACAGAAAAGTTGTGTTACTAGGATATATTATTACCATGTATTTTTTCAACAAAATCCAGTGTTTACAACATAAACAGGAGAGAGGAGTTTGAAGACACTAGACCAGTAGTTTCAAAAATAAGAAATGATTATCCTTTCTGCTTAAAAACAAATGTTTGCATGGATTCTTCATATATATCTGACACACTTTTTTTTAATTACATCCTTTCATTTAAAGATACTTTGTATCCATGTCCTTTATATACTTTGCTACCTACTGTACAATATTTTGTTATTGTATAAGACTATTGCTATGCTTTCATAATACTTAAAATTATTATTCACAATGCATTGTCATTTTTACTTAAAAGAAACTTTGATTGTAACAATATGTTAATTGATACAGAATAAAAAAACAAACAAACATGGAATGTGAGCCAGTATGCTTTTACTTTCATATTAAGTCATTAAATAGTAGCATTTTATTTAAATGTGTGAAACATGAAATATACATAGTGTACTGACAGTAATATTTTTTGGCTATGTTTTATACCAATTCACAATATTTATTTAAATTTTAGTAAAATAACACATTCGTATGAAATAATAAAAACCATAAAAGCCCAAATTTCCTCCCTGAATCCTCCCTACCGATAGCCCTACTTTCTAATGGAAACAGCTTCTGTTTTGGATATTTTGGTGGATTTACAACTCAAGGAACCATTCTAAATAATATAATAAAAATATCTGATTACTTTTCTACACTTTTGAGGAAGTAAATTATGTGCTCCCAAAGCTCTAGGAAATTTAGAATGCCTTATAACACCTTTGAAAATATATTCCCAAGCAATTCTGAACACAGGTTCTGAACATGTGAAAATGCATAATCAATACATCGTTCAATGCTTTTCATGCTCATCAATAAACGCAGAAACACAAATCAGGATCTACGTATTTTGGCTGGTTCTTTTACACCCTGAGAAAGTTCCGTTCTCCACTCTTACTGGTTTAATTCAACTGTGAAGCATGAGAATAAAACACAAAAATATATAAATACATAAGATCAATATGTAAATGCAGTAGCATTAATAGAATTTTTTGCTGACATTAGAGTTATGAAACTAAAAATCATCAGCATTCTACATATATAACTGCTCTAATAAAATTTACATGAAGGATTATTGGGGGGATTGAATTAATATTTAAAGCACTTAAAATTGAGTTCCTGCCAAAATAAGAACTCATGTTAACAGAGAGAGAGAGCAAACTAGTTTCAAAATTAGCTAATGAGATATCAAATGTTAACTAGAGTTTCTGTTAGAGGAGAGGGGAAAAAAACAACAAACCTTGTTCAGCTATTTTATAAAAACTTCATTTTTAATGAAGGAGTAGTTGTAATCTAGAGAGTTAACATGCTGCCTGGCTAGTCTTCTATAATTTATTGGGAAGACGTCACCTACCCCAATTCTCTTTGCCTCCACAGAATTCATTAATATCACGCAACTGCCTTTGTATTATTTTTTGCTTCATGTGAATTAGTTTTGTGAAGAAGACTGACTGACTGTAAATTCCTTCCAGCATATTGGTTGTTTATCACCACTAGTATTATTGTTGTTGGTTTGTTTCTCTATAGTGCTCAAACCTACTCATTTGATATATACTTAGCAAACAGGGATTTCCAGATTAATCTCTCTCTAATAATCCAGATACTAAATGTATTTCTCCTGGATTATTTTTATATGACATTTGTTTTTTTCTTTTATAAATTTATCCCCCCAAAAATTATGGCTGGTCATCATTTACATGCCATTTGAAAAGCAACAGCACTTTATCTTCTATATGGGTTTGGAAATTATTGTAGGGTAAAATGTTGTCTTGTGTCCCCTAGTCATTGTGTTTTCTCTTTTTAGTGATGTAAATCTCTAGATTTATGTAATAATTTTAATGTAGCATTCAAATTTCATTTTCATAGTCTATAAATATGAATTTTACTAATTGCCAAAAATAAAAGATATCTGCAGGAATATTTCTGGAGATGCTACTGACTTCTGAGTAGAATGAATTTCAGATAAGATGTTATTGTAGCATGTAAAAATATTTTGTGTCATTTGTCATTTTTAAAAAATAAGATGAAAGTTTTAATCATATTTTCACATATAGACTGAAACATCTGTATGTTTTGTGCACAACAGGTGTCCAATAAATGTTTTGGGTGACTGTCAGTGGTGACTCTTAATGACTTCATGATGAAGTAATTATTCAAATGTCATGTTAAAACTGTTTCTTAACAAATACATAGTGCTAGTTTTCAGCTGACATACACTATTACATAAACTTTGTTAAAATTAAATAAATTAACATATTTTTTAACTTGAATAAAATTTACTGATTTAGAAACTTTCCTAATACTACTATAACAATGAAAATAACTAAAATATGCATACCCATGAAACAATAAAGGCTCATCAAAATGTTCAAGTAAAAGATGACAATGAAATGAATGATTAGTTTTCAAAGTAGTGGCATCTGCTCTGTGAATAATCCAAGGAATACTGTCCAATTTCCATGCACCAGCTCCTTTATTCAAAGGAGAGAATTTCTCAAAAGAGACATATGGGACCAAACAAACTGTACGGTACTGTGAAATTGGAATTTAAAATGCATCTCCTATTTGTACCCTGCTTACTTAAAAAAGTGATTTCAAGCATATCCTCAAAAATCTTTCTGCATAAATTTTGCCATAAAAAGTCCCATTATTCCCTTTGTTTTATTTTTCCCTGTTCTTCTGGTAAAGTCTGCACCTTCAATGTCCAAGAGATGCTAGAACTCTGTTTAGCTGCTTTAGTAAAAATATCAACCCCAATATTCATGAATATGATTTTCTGTTAATTGTTTAAAAGTTGCATTTTCCCATCATTGATGAAATAGTTTGGATTTGATTATCGAAATAGCCCTCATTTAAAAAATAAGTATAAATTAAGTGCTTTAAATGTGTACATATATTAATGTAGTTTATCTTTTCCCATGTGAACAGTATATTTTTAAAATGTTAATGATAATTTGGAGGCTTTGAGATACTGCAGTGGATGCAGTATCTACTAATAAGGAATCAATGTTAACATACCTTGTCCAAGTTCAGTTAAATACTAACACTTGTAACTGGCCATTTGAAAACAACTATTTTTGGATTGGATACTTACAACTAACTAAATGGTCATTTAAAACAGCTCTTTGTAATATCATAGAATTTTAAAGTAAAATGAGATTATTATTATCCAAAGCTTTCTATCTCATTTACAAAGGGGGAAATTAAGGCACAGAGAGACTGAGGTTTAATGCATGCCATATAACTTTTTTATAGGTAAAATAGTGACTAAAATGTGGGTTGTCTCACTTGTCAAATAATACATCTTAAGCCACTGAAAACATTTTCCAAATCTTGTGCTGTGCTGGGTATACGTACAGAGGACACCCAGCTGTCTCCAGCATGGAAGTGGATGTAACGTGATATGCTGAACACAGCAAATCTTTTAAAGGAATACTAAAATAAATAAAAAGTTTATGTTTTGAGTTCAAGATCAAAATATTTAAGAAGAAAAGGAGAGATGGGGAAAGGCTCCAGTCACTTGTTTGTTTTTGTTTTTTTTAAACATTTTTGTGATAAAATATATGTAGCATAAAATTGTCCATTATAAATGTACAATTCAGTGACATTAATGACACAATGGTGTACAACCATCACCACTATCTTTTCCAAAATTTTTTACCACCCCAAACAGAAATTCTGTAGCTATTGTGCAAAAACTTCCCATCTGCTGTTTCCCCATCCCCTGGTAGATTCTAATCTATTTTCTGTTTCAATGAACTCGAATATTCTAGCTATTTCGTGTAAGTTGAATCATACAATATTTGCCCTTTTTGGTCTGGCTTATTTCACTTTTAGCATGATATTTTCAAGTTTTGTTCATGTTGTAGCATGCATCAGAAGTTCATTTATTTTTGTGGATCAATAGTATTCTATTTTATGTATAGACCACTCTTGGTAAAGCCATTCATCTATTGATGGACAGTTTGGTTGTTTCTATCTTTTGACTCTTGTAACAACTAACTTTTAAATTGAGATATTTAGTAGAACTTTTAGATGGTTATTTTTTTGTAGTGTCAATTTTTGTTCCTACTGTTAGTTACTTAGACATCTGAAAAGAAGATAATTTAGACATGATAGTTACTGACACTCAATTAAAAGCCAATATTGGAGCTTTAAATTAATTTTCATTCTTTCTCTTAAGTATGCAGTTAGGTTTTAAACTATGGTCTTGACAAATTGAAATATGAGTAGTTACTAAGGAAACAACCAGAGTACATGGTTGAATATTATATTTTACACTATAAAAGTTTTCTCTTTTTCTTTATACAACAATACACTTGTTTAGTAATGATAACACATAGTTTTCTATACTGATTTAATGAGAATTTCTGAAAATATTTATTTATTAAACAATACTTGGAACAGATTATTAACATACTATTGCCAAAAATGAAAGCTAGATTAGTGGCTGCTACCTATGGGGAAAAAACTTCAATACCATCAAATTCAAATACCATCAAAAAGAGAACATGGAAAAATTAAACTTTCTGCCCCAAATATTTGCTTTAGCACAATTATTTTAATTATCTGTTTCTATGAATGTTCTATTTTATGGGGAACAAAAAACAAAACAATCCTAAAGCATAAAGAAAAATTCCCTTCTTGCTATTAATTTGCAAAAAATAATAGATTGCATTCGTTTTTAACAGCAACTTTCTAAATGTGTCTTGGGGGAAAGGGAAAATAATTATTTTATTATTAAAGTGTTGAATTTTGACATTTTTTCAGATGAATTCAAGTTCTTTATGAAAAGGCTACCCATGAATTATTTCCTCAACACGTCTACCATAATGCATTTGTGGACAATGGATTCTAATTTTCAGCGCCGCTATGAACAACTGGAGAATAGCATGAAGCAACTTTTCCTGAAGGCGCAGAAAATTGTACACAAGCTCTTTAGCCTTAGCAAGAGGTGTCATAAACAACCCCTCATCAGCCTGCCAAGGCAAAGGTAAGACATGTGTAGCAATGTAGACAGCTGAGGGCAGATAGCTCTATTGATTTTCTGAATGTAGGTGTGGTAATATACATAGCACAGTGCTATTTATGTTATTAGAGATAATTTGGAAACATGTTGTCTTAAGTCTCAAAATAATTAACTGTAGTTGTTTTCCAAAGTAACAGTACAATGGGAACACATATATCAACATTTTCCTTTTTTTTTAAGTTTTCTTTTATTATCAGAATCAAGAAATTATTCTACCTTGTTGCACATGGTAGTCAACTGATAATTGTATCATGGTGAATGTGAAAACACAAAGACTTACAGTTACATTGTGAGCCTAGGAAGTAAGCAGGAATAAAAAATGAAATTTCTCAAGATGTAGTTTTCAAATAAAAGAATTTAAATTTTATTTTCTTTGACCTGTGTTCAGAAAACCATAAATCTCTTTCTACATGAATATATAAAATTTGCTTGGAAAGTTTCAAAGAATTTATATGAATGATGACAGACTACTGAAATATTTGTGTCTGAACCGATTTGGGGAAGCACAGGTTTTAGATTTGCTAGTTTAAGATGTATTGACCAGTCAGTGCAATAAAAAGTTGCATTTATTTAGTAGAAGTCAGGTTGAAAATACATAAAATGAAAACCTAAGGAAAAATTTAGGACAAAATCATAAAAAATATGCATTTGTACCAGTATCTCTATTATAATACACTTGAACTTTGACCTGATGCTTAAATCATTAAGAAATCTCTAATTACAGATTACTTTCACTGAAAAAAAAAAACTGAATTTCTATACATTTTTAAGATTCTATTTCAAAATAAACCATTTGCATTTTTTACAAGTCATTGGACTTTAGCATATTCAAAGTGTATGCAACCATAAGCACAGTCTAAGGTGAGAATATTTTCATTGTCTCCCAAAAAACTCAGTTCATCCCCATACTCCCACACCCATCTCTAGGCTATTTGTCCCTATAGATTTGTCTAATCTACTAATTGACCTCATAGATTTGCCTATTCTGGACATTTCATACAACACGTGGTCTTTGTGACTGGCTTCTTTCACTTGTCATAGTGCTTTCTGGTTCACCCATGATGTAGTATGTATCAGTAATATGGGTATATCACATTTTACTTATCAGTTAATCATTTGGTGGACACTTGGGTTGTTTCCACTTTTGGGCTAGTATAAATAAGGCTTCTATGAACATTCATGTGTGTGTTTTTTTTTTTAATGTGGACATATGTTTGCATTTTCTTGGATATAATCTAAGAGTGGGATTGACTATTCAGAAGATAATCCTATATTTAAATTTTTGAGGACCTGTCACTGTTTTCCAAAATGGCTGTACTATATTACATGTCTACCAACCATGAGTCACAGCTCCAATTACTCCACATCCTCACCAACACTTGTTATTATCTGACCTTTTGATTATAGTCATCCTAGTGGATGTGAAGTGGCAACTTCTTATGGTTTTAATTTACATTTCTCCAATGACTAATGATGTTAAACATATTTTCATGTGCTTATTGTCCATTGTGTATCTTCTTTGGAGAAATATCTATTAGAATTTTCTTCACTCATTTTCAATGTTTTATTTGCATTATCGAATTGTAAGAATAAGTTATATATTTGGATGCCAGCCCCTTATCAGTTGTATGATGTACAAATATCTCCTTCCAGTCTCTGGAGTTTCTTTGCACTTTCTCATCCATCTCTTCTCCCCATCAGTCTGTCTATCTGTCTGGTAAGTCTAGCCAAAAGTATCTCAATTTTTTTTTCTTTTCAAAACACTCACTTTTAGGTTTTTTCTTTAATATTCTTTATTATTTTTCTTTTTTATTTGATTTTACCACTGTGATCATTATTATTTCCTATCTTCTATTCACTTTGTGTTTACTGCAATTTCCTTTTTCTAGTTTCATAAAGAGAAAAGGCAGATAGATTGATAGCTTTTATGTTTTTAAATATAGGTATTCACTGCTATAAATTTCTCTCTAAGCACTGCTATTAAGTTTTGTTATTTTACACATCCTGTAAGATTTCTGATTCCTTCCATGCATAAGATACTTTTATCTATCTGTCTGCATACTTCAAGGAAATATTTCCTAACAAAGAATTATGGCTGGTAAAAGACACTGTTATTTAATTACAATGAACTTTATGCTCTGAGTGTGGGTTAAATAGAGTTTGTAAACCACTGAAATAGATGGTTCTATGCTCAGACATAATAGGAAATACAGGAGAATGAGATGAAAGCAAATTGATGAGTGTGCTTATAAACATGTTGACTTTAAGGGTTCTTTTAATCAAGTACAACTGCAGCTGGATGTAGGTGTCTGAAGCTCAGGGGAGATTTGAGAGAGTAAAATGGCAAACCTCAGTGCATGAGGATGCGTTTAAAGGATGAGTGGAGAAAAGGAAGCAAATAGTGGGGCAAAATATACCAAAAGAGACATTAATTTCTAGTAAAAATAAATAAAAATTACACATTCAAATATATCATTGGAGTGCAAGATTTTTTAAGAAAAACATAAAACAATTTAAGTTGGGTTGTATACAGAATAAATAAATATGGCAGCATAAAATATTCATTATTTGGAACAAAATTCACTAAACAATAGAAATAAATATTTGTTTTCCAAAACTTCTAAACTAAATAAATCAAAGATCCCCAAAGGCTTTTCTTGACTTTCTTTTTTCAATTTAGCTTAATTCCTATGCCATTTATTACTCATCACACACAATTAAAAAAAAATACAGACTTCTTGCTAGATGAGCTTATTGAATTTGACTTTTTTCCCCATCACCATATTTCTGTTACCAGGAATGTGAGATTTTGTTCTGTTTTGCTTTTATTTTTCCCAATTTAATAGGATAGTATAAAATTACATTAGGAAAACAAACAAAAAAATGTACTAGAGTTTGTTAGTAGAATACAGTGGAAAAGAGATTGGATATTTCTGGGGTGTGTTTTCAGAAATTTTGAAAGAGAAAACGGGTAAGCAATGTCAGTGACTCGCTTCTAGCAGATATTCTGTTTTTGCCCTGCCTTTATGGAATTTTTGTCAGCTTTTCTCTTGAATTCATCCAACCCTAAGAACTGGCTTTCAATATCTGATATTCTAAAATCTGGAAAAAATAAAGCAAAAACAAACAAAAATGAGACCTGCAAAGTACACC
The DNA here is from genome assembly GCF_030028045.1 of Hippopotamus amphibius kiboko. Classification (NCBI taxonomy): domain Eukaryota; kingdom Metazoa; phylum Chordata; class Mammalia; order Artiodactyla; family Hippopotamidae; genus Hippopotamus; species Hippopotamus amphibius. The sequence continues at coordinate 188,065,620 of NC_080188.1, read as the reverse complement.
TCCACTAACATTATTTCTTAACACTTCCTGTATAATGGTGGGTCAGTTGAAGTTTTTCTTCATAATGCAGAGTGTAATTCTTTCTCTCTGGTAAAGCATGGCCCTCTATCCATGTAGCAAGTGGGCACTGCTACCACTATCCCTCTCATGAATTCGCATGACATCAAAATCCTTTTTCTTACTGAAGTGAATTCCAAAGCCTGTGATAATCTGGTTTCTTGGAGGCAGTCGACTTTTGTTGCTATTCTAAAATTTTTGAGATAAGTAAAAATGACATATTCATTTCATTAAAGAACAATAGTTTAGCAATTATTGAAAAGTATTCGTGTAGTATTCCTAGAAAGTGCCTCAACTATACTATTTTGTGCTGTCATGTCTCGTTCACATAACAGCCAAGGGTCCATAGAAGTATTACATTTAAAGGTCTGTTGGTAAAGGCTTAACAGCCAGCATTCTGGGGTGGGGTGGTGCACCCGATTTATAGCACTTACCAGTTCTTGTGGTACAAGTATTTCCACCATGGTCAATTTCAAGCTAGCAACTTGCTGTCTCTGCACATGGAGTTGAGTAGGTCTGCACAGTGGGTTCTCCTGAGGCAGTGCATGAGGCTGTAGTAAACCACTAAAACTTTATTAAGACATTTTTACACAGTTATCTCTTTTTTGTTAACATTGGAAAGTGAGATAGGATGAAATCTCTAATGTCACAGAGAAGAATGAGTTTAGGTCTATATCATTCTTTATCTGAGAACTATGTCATGTGCTTCCTACATATGCTCTGTGACAGGAGTTAGAAATTGGTGTATAGGTCTAATCCAGCCCTCACCAGTTTTTGTATCAGTTTGTGAGACAACGGTTTTTTTAATATTTTAAATTGTTGAAAAAATCAAAAGAAGAATGTTTTTGATTGATGAAGATTGTATGGAATTCATATTAAAATATGCATAAATGAAAAAGCCATGCTTATATGTTTACATATTGTCTGTGGCCACTTTCACACCCTAATGGCATTTAGTTGCCACAAAGAGACAGCATAGTCCTGAAACCCTACAATATTTGCTCCCTGGCTCCAACAGAAAAATTTTGCCAGTCTGTGTTCTTATATAACATATATTCTCTGTCTTTAAAAATGTTGTCAAGAGTTTTAAAAGTATTTCACTTGTATATCATTGAAATGTTGTACTATAAATATGTTTTATGTTAAAGAAAGAATATTATTTCTCTAGCCTCCATCATATGGAAATCTTATATAACCAGACTGAATCCTAAGTATTTGTGGAATAATACTGAATATTTTACTAATAATAGTTCATATATAATTATATACATATAATTATGTATTATATTATATATTGTATGCATAAATTATATATGAATATGTACATTATGTATAGATCTATACATTATATATAAATCTTAATATATAATATATATACATATGTATGCATGTGTATATGTACATTAACTAACATAACACCCACAGGGATAGTCTAAAACCCTATATGTCAAAATGATTTTAATTGAAGTGCCATTTCAAACTGATCTCCAAATGCAGATTTGGATTATTTCATGGAGTCAGACAAAGTTCCCATCTCTCTCTTTCCTCTCCCCATGATCTCCAATTCTAGTCCAATTCAAAATGATGTTATGATTACGAATTAAGAGGAAGAACAAAGAAAATGAATGCTTGAGGAAAATGAAGTTGCAAGACTGAAAGTATCTGTGGGTAGGGGAGGATAAAGTAAGTCTCGGAATGCTGAAATAAACTAAGGGAACATTTAACATATTCAGGAAGGATTGCCCTGCCCACTGGAACTCTGAAAAGACCAGATGCAGGCAGAATTTTAAGAAATCTGATTGCTTAGTTATCTGCTGGAGTTCCTAGAGACAGCTCTCAAATTCACAGACAGCAAGCGCTCAATACATATTTGATAAGTGCTCTGTGATATTTTTCTTAATACTTTAGTTCAACCTCTGAAAGCACACAGCAATGAATTATTACTTTATGTAAAATGTTTCCCACTCTACATAAATTGGATCGCCTGTTACAATATGCACAACATGTTCTGTTTTGTTTTGTGTCTCCATTAAGCAGGCGAATGCTCTCTGCCATTCTCTCAAATGGACCTGAGACAGTGTCTTTGTCTGTTCAGACTGCTATACACAAAAAATACCACAGACTGGGTAGCTCACAAATGACATTTCACAATTCTGAAGACTGAAGTCCAAGATCTAGGTGCCATCATGGTGGGGTTCTGGTGAAGAACACTAATCTCATTCAAGAGGACTCCATCCTCATGACCTGGGCACCTTTCAAAGCCCTGCCTCCTAATAGCATCATCTTCGGGGGTTAGCATTCCAACACATGAATTTTGGGTGGACACAGCATTCATATCTTGGCAGACAGGATTGGTCTCTATCAGTAAGACCTTAAGATATAAGGGTGAGAAGACTAGCCAGCCATTTCTTTTGTGCAGGAATCCTGTCCATGGTGGATGACAATGAAGGTGGCATGTAGACCCAATATGAGACAGAGAATTCAGGTATCATTCAAACCCCTGTTTTCATTTGACTCCTAGATCCAGTGTACTTCTCTTTCTGAGGTTTTGTTATTCAGCTTTTCCTTCTGTAACTCAAACATGACTCTTTTTGTCCCATATGCATCATCAAGCAGTTACCGCTCTATTATGCATGCCAGAAAAATAGATATTTTAACATTTTCATGGGGAGAAGTCTTTGCAAATGATGTTTCCCAACATCTGACATACAGGAATGATGTATAAAAATCCTTTAAATCCTATTTTTCCCCTTAGTTCCTTTCATCTCTTTTCAGCCTATTTTTTTCCTTCCCTTACTCCTTTGCTGAATGTACATTTTCCTTCTTTATTGACCCTCATTCTCTTCAATATGTCCCCTCTTTACTGAAATCTTTCTATAATTTTTTTTAATTTGGGTGATTTAATGCTCTTGGAATCCTAATTTACAATTTCTCACCAGTTTTCTGCAAAATAGTGCCTCTTCACCTTAGATAAACTTTCTTTTTTAATACATTCAAACACATGAGATACTGCATCTGATTATCCTTCCAATAATTTTGTCTTATAACATTAGTTAATTGGAGTTGGTTTCCTTCACTTGTAAAATCTAATAGATATAAATAGATATCAATCTAGAAGATATAAAAATCTAATAAAAATCTGGATCAATTTTGAATATGTCTTGGAGGCAGTAAAAATGAAGTATGAACATGTGATTTTCCTGAGATAATAAATATCCTCAACATGGCATAAAACTTACTTGAGATAGAGGAGGACTCTCAAAGTCTAGTACACTGTGTTTGCTTTTTTATTTGTTTTGGTACTTAATTTTATCAAAGTCTGTGTATTATTAGAGTATATAGATAATCATCCAGTGCACCATTATTACACAATGTTGAGAAAGGCAATTTCTGAGACTAATGGCCTGGGGATGAGGACAGTGGAAAAGCATAAGTTGTTGCCAAGTCACAATGATACGTTATATAAACTAATAAAGAACTATAAATATATAACATTAAAAGTAGCAATATAAGGTAAACATAGCTGTTAAACACTGGAAAAAAACATTTTATTTGGCACATGAACAAAATGGAAATCTGTGAAGATAAATTGTAATTTCCTAATTTATAAACAGTAGAAATACAGAAATGAGAACTTTAAGTCATTATCAGGATATTTTTAAGTTGTTTCTGAGGACAGCACATGCTGTACCACCCCTGTCAGCCTCCTTTAAATGCATGATGGTTACCAAATGGATGTAAGTGGAAGGAATGCATGAAACTTCTGAATTGGATCCTTAAAGAAAGAGGAATACACATCATTTACACTCTCATCCTCTCCCTGGCTAAAATGCAAATGTGATGGCTAGAACTAAAAATTATGATGTGAAAAAACATTCAAATTAGTAAAGCCCAATGTCTTTGAAATTAGCATATCAGCTATTGATTGTTTATGTTTGCACTCATTTGAGAGAAGGTGAAAGTGCAGTTTTTCTAAGCCAATATTATTTGACTTATGTTACTGCAGCCAAACTTGCATCCCAACTAATAAAAGGACCTTACTGTATGGCCTCCAAAATCCTTTAATATTGCAGAATTTGTGATTTAATTAAAAATGGCATTTATATATTAATACAAGGGAATTTGCTGAGAGCAATTTTATATGAAACTGTAAAGTCAGGATATTAATTTTCCTTACATTTCTATATTACAAAGAAATTTTTTATTATGTTTTGTGTTTCAACCACTCAGTGATGACTCACAGGTGTATGCTAGGTAATAATGAATCAGTAAATTTAAAGAGTTTAATATAATATTTAGATATCTTCAATTGAGAATGTAAAAAATAGACGAACTATAAAGTACCCAGCACATGGAAGGTTCTTAAATAATTATTATTTAATCTTTACAAAATAAAAAACATCATTTTTTTGTGTACAGGTCAATTCTAAGTATTGTAGTCAATTTTCTGCAAAATGTGTTTTCATGCGTTTCATAGTCAAAATAAAATTTGTCGTAAGATTAATGGCATAAATGCTGTTAAGAAACACATTGTGACTTGTATAGGATGATTCGTACTTGACTGGATTCTGACTCAAGAGACCCAGAGAGAAGAATTTTCAAGGAGAGAAAAAAAAAGAAAAAAAAATAGTGTATGTGCCCCACTTTCCTGGGTACAGGGCCACTTCCAAACAAATTTCAAAATAGGCAAATTTGTTCTTTCTGTAAGGCTGTTTCCTTTCACCTAACTCTTGGGGTGGCCTATGTTTCAGTTCTCATGGCTCTAAAATGTCCTTATCTTGTAACTATAACATTCCTATTTGACCTGCAGCCCCAAACTCATTTCATGATTTTTCAGTTTGTTAGATCTTGCTGGATGTTAGGTGAAAATAATTCTTTTAAAGCAAGTTCATACTTATATGTAAAAAGGTATTTGTGATTCTTAAAATCAATTATATGCTAGTCATAGAAGTCTCCAATTTTAGGCAGAGTAAAAAATAACATTAAAATAAAATAAAATCTTTTGTTTTAATATTATTCTGTTGTGCTTGCCCTTCTTTGTTTTCTTCTCATGGATAAAAGATCTTGTGGAGCAATCAGGACCTTGTCACCTTGAAATGTTGTCTAGGGAATGCTGTCTACAACCCACAGTCTGTACAGGACAGTGATTCAAACTCAAACCATAGAGCCTCTCTTTTTCCATAGATGCTTTCTATAATATTAACTGAATCAAAAGGCCGTGCTTCTTTTGGAAATTCTGTGTATGTGCATGTGTTTATTTGTATGCGTGTGAGAATTGTGCAGAGTGACATGTCATCAGTTCGTTATATGTTTTAAGTAAAAACCTTATAGTGTTGTCTCTTTGCTCTTTTAAATTTGTTCATTCTCTGACCTGAGGAAAAGGAAGCCAAGAGCCAAGGGGAATAGTCTTGAGTATCACACATATTCCAAATAAAAGAGGTTTGTTCCTTTTCGTTTTCATGTGGTTAACTGTGCAGATATCATTTCAGTACCACCTACTCCATCTTCATGGCATTAAAACAGTCTTCCAAGAAAAACTGCATGCCACTCACAAGTACATCCCCCCCCCCCATAACTCAATGGAGTTGCTATTAAATAGTCAGATTTGAGAATAGTAACAATATAGAGAGCTCCAGAGAACTACTTTAACACTTCAGTTAAATTCCTGGAAAGAAAAGCCCTCTTCACAGAATCTTGGAAATAAAGTCCATAGTGTGCAAGATTAGGATGCCCCTTTCCAAGCTCTACGTGGAGTGAGTACCACTTTGCTTAAACAATCAGAGTCAGTTCCTTATTTGACATTGCTCACAGGTTCATGTGGCAGAGAGTACTTGGAAGACTCTGCATTTGGTAGCCCTCATTTTGTCCTCACTAAGCAATTGATGATAGTCCTTCATTGTGTTCCACTAAAAACTTGCATTTTGTGAGATATTAGTGTTTGTTTTCTAAAATATATACATAACACTTTTTTTTTTAAAGAGCTATGGTCAAGCAAATTTGGAGACTATAATTACTGTAAATTTTCTTGGAAGCCTACAATGTATATATGCATACCAAATGTTCTACAGTGTCCTACAATTAGAAAAAAGGAGATTTGTTTAAACAAGGATTTTTTCCAGAACAAACTTTTTGCTTCCTATAAAATGCCTTTTACCTTCTCAAAGTGTATACTTGGAAAACATCATACCACCATTTTTAGTCCAATATTTACAGCTTCTAGAATTGGTCGCAGTTGTAATGCAATCACTTCAATCACTTTAAAATTTTTGACAGTTACCTTGAGCTGAAAATGATTTTAGAAGACCTTTATTTTCTCAACTTCCTAGATCAATTCTGAGTGCAAGGTACCAATTCTTGGCAAATAATTCTTTTAATTACTTTCTCAGAAAGACTTGGAGATTGTATTACCTCATCTCTATAAAGGAATTACTTGATATGGTACTACAAGTTAATTGCTAATTTGTTTAATAAAACACATTTTTGTCACATTGCTTCTTTAAGACCTTGAACTCTGATTTTCATCCCAATATTTTTCATGAGATAGAGGGTTACATTAAATGCAAAACTGCCTGTGATGGTTAATTGGCACACAAAGTTACATCTCAGAGGGAAAAAATGTTATGGAGTACAAGCAAATAAACTGATTATTTATTGACATCATATTAACTATCAATTATTAACCATACATGGAGCACAAAGTGAGAATCAATACAGATTTCAGGACACTAATGTTTCTCTAAATCTTACATTGTTATTGACAATAAAATTCTTAGAAGAGATGCACATTAAATTTTTAAATATACTTAAATTCGAGTTGAGACTCAATCTCAATTCTGCTTGAATCCCTTGTAAACAATTTTACTTTTGATGGAAGAAGTGGATATATGTTTACTTGCCCAAATAAATAAGAATCTGAACATTATCCACCCTTGGGATGCTATGGTGGCTTTATTATCTCAAATAAGAAACCCAGCTTTTAGATCAGAATTATTATGTTTACCCATGAAACTTTCCTCCTGAATACCCCCCCATTAAAATGTTGTAGCCAGAAGTAAACATCATGATACAGGTGTGATCTAACTTAGAGTAGAATATAATTTCCAAACATCTTACTCTGTAAAAAGTATAATAGTATATGCATAGAGAGGAATAACACTCAAAGTTTTCCCATATTATATGAAGGTGGGTTTTTATAGTATTTGGAGGCTTCAATGTGTGTAGATAAGTTATGTCAAAACTGTCACTTGTAAATGTATCAGTAAGATACCATTTGTCCTAAACTCTTTCCGATTAATTTGGTAACACCTTGTAGCGGCAGTGTGCAATCGTTAAACTTAGTGTATGTTATAATCTTCATGATGTGGACAAACAAAACAAAAGAACAAATAGCCTTCATTTCATCATTATTTTGTTCCATGTGTTTCTCACATGTATATGCATGTATCTGTGTTTATGTATACACACACAGAGGTATGCGTATATATAGCGAGTAATGCTATGTGTAATGCTATATATTGAAATGCTATATGATCAAAACCCAGAGTTCCTTAATGTAAAATACTATTTGCTAAAAGCAAATGGCTTTATGAATCAAGGATGGGAAAACTAAATATTACAAAGATATACACCAACTTAAATCCTTTACACTGGAGAAGAAAACAAAAAACAAACGAAAAAACTTTGAAGCACTTCATTTGAGGCAGCCACTACAAGTTATAAAGTGAGTGAATAAATTTCAAAAATCAATGCCAGTTAAAATCAAAATCCCCTATCTCACAATCCAGATGCACTTCAGACAGCAAGAAATGGAACAACACAAAAGAACATTGATGTGACAAAAGAACACAGGAGAAAATGAAGGTCAGTTTGTTGTGGTTGTTCTATTAAACCCAGCAGGAAGACTTCATGTAGGTTTCTAAAAGGAAACAAAAAAGATCAAGTCTGAGGTAGTATCTTTTATTGAGCTGGAGTAAGATTAGTTCAAACAAGCTATAAACAAATCTGAAAGCAAAATAGTAAGAATACAAGGAGAGCCTACCAATTTTAATATATACATACATGTATATATATCTCCTCTTATTATCCTAAACACACACACACAGACACACACACACAGGTTGACTATATATTGGAAACTTAAGGAGGAAAATATATGACTAAGATCTAAATACATCACTTTTGTTTCATAACCTCATCAAAATTCCAACTGAAATGAACAAAATATCACTACATGAAGTTATGGAATCATGCCATTAATACGGAGAGATTTTTGAAAGATATACTACAGGAAACAAATACGAATGAGGCTAAAGTTGATCAATTCACAATTTACCACATCCAAGTGAAATAGTGACCTTGGTAGCAGACAGAGGAGACAGCGGACCCCACCAATAGCCTTTATTTCAGGGCCAGAGAGAAAGCATGATAAAGGATGATGATTTGGGGGTTGACTTGCTAATAAGAACTGTTATAATTAGCTAACATGTATTAAGAACAAATTCTGAGTCAAACTCTTTTAAGTGCTCTACCTGTTTTTGCTCATGTAATACCATCTTACAAGGTAGTTAGTGTTATTACCCTAAAATTACAGTTGAGGAAACTGAAGTTTAGATAATCTAAACAATTTGCCCAAGATTACTCAACTGGTATCAACAAGATTACTCAACTAGTGATGGCAGATTTAGGATTCGAACTCAGGCAGTTTGGCTACAGAGCTTGGGTTCTTAATCCCCACGCTATGGTGCTTCCCAAATTTGCCATGTTTGTTAGAATAGGGCTCCCAGCTCTTGCTCATCCCTCGTTGCTAAGGAATTTGAAAGGATATTGAATCCATGTTAAAACACGAAGTCATGAAATGAAATCCCCAGAAAATAAGAAAGTTTTGGAGGTTAAAAAAATATGATCATTAAAATTAAGACTAAAAGAAAGGCAGTGGACTGTTAGAGAAAGCTGAATTGGTGTATTAGAAGAAAATCTTAAGAAACTAATCCATAACAGCAAATAAAGAATGGGGAGATGTAATTTATGGGGGGAAAAAAGAAAAGTACCTGAAGAGCATGGAGAATGCATAATAGAATTTCCATAAGGAGAAAACTGATAGGTATTTGAGAAGAAGAAGAGAGAGAGAAAGAGAGAGAGAGCTTTTCTTGTAAGGCTTGAATCTGGATAACAAAAGGACAGAGCACCAAACAAAATTTGTAAAGAAGAATGGCGCTGTGTAATGATTTCTGAGTTAACATTAGTCATTTTTAGCTAGTCCATTTCAGTTCTTCCTAGTTCATCAAAGAGTTTAAAGATTTGGCACATTTTAGAAGCCAACCTATCATGTGCATGGACACAAAAGAAAAGACAAAGGTGTGCACTCAGTCATCTTCATCTCACCTGCTGTCTCCAAGGACAACGACTACAGCATTTGTCTATCACAGATCAAAGCTTCTTCATCTCTGTATGCGATACCTGAAGGCAGACACAGCTAGTGGCTCTTTCTGGATCACAGTTTGGCTTCTTGAATTGCTATCATTCTACCCCTAGAGAGAACCAAAGAAACAGAGTACCTTGTCAGAATCGCATCCGGTTTATCCATATGAAGCCAAATGTAGCAAGCCAATCTGTAGCCACCAGACGGAAGCTGACTCCTAGATTTTTCTTTTCCCTTAGACTGTGACAGCAGAAGAATTTTTATTTTTCTTCACTGAAAATGTAACCAAGTGTGCGTGAAAAAAATTTGTAATGAATGAACAGTGCTAAAATACTAAAGTATGGAAGATCAATCAATGGTGTTTTGAGAGGAAAAATAGTGACTCAACAATTTTAGTTTTTGTCAAGTGATTGCCTATATAAGAGGGAAACAGAAAGACATTGCATTATGCAGTTCCTCAGATATTATAATCTCCAAATATTTCTTCTGAAAATATTACTTTTTAAATCAAGGTATTAATAGAATAGTTAATTTTTAAAAGTATATAAACTTTTTCTTGAAATTAAAAAAAGTTATCATTATTCGATTTAAAGACCAAGAAAAGAAATGTCTACTATTGCTTTTATTACTTACTTTTGTTTAGGAACTTCTGCTAGTAAAATAAAAAATGAATATGGAATTAGCAAAAATAGAGATATTAATATTTAAAAGAAGGTGTGGTTATTAGTTGTGGGTGGCATAAATATTTATCTGGAAAGCCTCCAGAGAATCAACTAGAGCAGAAAACAAAACCAAACTGAAACAACTCTAAACAAATTAGTTACAGAATAAGTAAATAAAAAATCAGTAGCCTACTAAATAAGCAAAATCAGTAACAAAATATAATAGAAAGAAGATTACATTCACAAGAATGTCAAATTATGTAATATAACTAAGAAATAAGCTAAAACAAAACTATTTAGGATATTAAGGGAAATTATGAATAAATGGAGTGCTTAGTCATGTTTCTGAATGGAAAAAAACTTATAAAGATATTATTTTCTCCTCAAATTAATATTATGCAATTTAATACATAATAATCAAAATTTATCTAGAAAAAGCAAGTAAGGGAAAGTGGCATATTATATTTTAAAGGGGGTAATGATAGTAGATAAGCATCACTAGATATTAAAATCTATTTTAAAGAAATAGGGTAGTGTTTTAGAAGTATCCTGACTACACTGCTGAATAGCCTTGATAAATTACTTTCTCTCTCTTTGCCTCAGTTTCCTAAGTATAACGGGGGGGTAATAAGAGTGTTACCTTGTTGAAGTATTATGAGAATTAAACTGACTTATATATGTAAAGTCTCAGCATTTATTAAGCATTCAAAAAATATCTCTTTGATAATGATACTGATGGTGATGATGTTGGTGATGATACAGTAATTAAATAGCAAAGAAAATACTGTAAAGTCTATAAACACACTCAAGTATTTGTAACAATTTGGTGTATGATTGTAGCAGTCCAGAGGATGTGTCCAGGAGAGAGCATAAAATCACACCTATTGTAAGGTTAAATTAATATATAGATCTTAAAAAATTTAAAAGTTAGAAACTTATCAGGCCATTTTTAATCATAGTCTAATAGGCTTAAATATTTTCAGTGCAAGGTTTTAAATGAAATTCTTATCTGACTGGAAATTAAGAAATCCACCCCTAGGTAATCCTTGGATCAAAGAAAATCCAAAGGGAAATTTCAAATTCTAGAGAAAGCATTAAAAGAAAGAACATTTCATAGCAATACCTATTATAATCTAACAAATTCTGGACTCAAAGTAAAATTCATTGTTTTAAATGCCTTAAATATTAAAGAGGAAAAATTTAAAAATTAATGTTACTTAGAGCTTGTAACCATTTATTTGTTCATTCAAGTAAATATTTAATGTATTTATTTGTTGCACAAATAAATAGGCACAGAAGGTTCATCAGCCTACAAAATAAAGTTTATTTACTTATTTATTTATTTCCTGGAAACTTGGAGTTAATGTTTTAGTGGCGTGAGGAAGAAAATAAACAGGCAAATTATATATTGTTTTAGAAGGTGATGAGGACTATGGAGAAAAATAAACCAGAGAGGAAGATAGAGAGTTTCAAGGATGATGAAGGATGCTTGTGTGTGTGTGTATAATTTTAAATGGAATTGACAGCAAAGACTTAAAAGAGGTGAGAGTACGGTAAGTCATATGTATGTCTGAGAGAGAGAATTACAGGTGGGGTGAACAGCAAGTATAGCACCCTGAGCTCCAGTGGAGCGCAGAATGCGTAAGGAATCTTACGGAGTCCCAGTGGCCAGAATGGAGTGAGCCAGAGATCCCAGCAGGAAATGTGGTCTGAGGTAATGGGGTGGGATGGTGTGGAAGACATTAGGGAAATGTGTTAAAATTGCCAGTTTGAAAAGCATCAGGATGAGCTGTGCTCACAGGCAAGATTTCTCCAATCTGTAAAGGTTAGAAATATTATGTTATTTGGTTTTTCCAGGCTATAGGAAATTCTGAAGGGCAATTTGTTTTATAAAACCAACATGACTTTAATGTGAAAAAAAAAATAAAACACAAATGTAAACTGTAGATGAATATGCTTGAATGTCTAATTTAATTGTATAAAAGATAAAATATCCTACTGGAAGAAAAATGACCACTAAAAGGAAAGGATACATAATATGGAGTTACAGTTTCCTGAGGATACCAACGTCTCTGATGGTATCACAGTTGATCACATTATCCTTTCACAATATTCCAAGCCCAGCCTGTATTTTCATGCCCCAAACTTCGAATTCACTACTCTCCAAGGATCCTCGCTTTGTTGTAGAGTAGATTAACATGAAAGATGAAATATGGGTGTTATAGATGACACTGTCTTCTTTTATATTGATCACGGAGAACAGACACTAGCTATGAGCCACTTAGTGATGGGGGAAATGGATTTTGTGTTTCAAAAAGGTATTGATTCGTATTGAAATTTCCTGGAATATACTTGATGCATTTTCATGGCTTCTATGACTGTAAATTAATTGATGTTTATAGAGTCCCATACAACAAATGGGATTCTAAAACCCTCCTATTCATTTTCATGGACTGTTGACATCCAAACAGACCAACCAGGCCTCATTCTTCTCGCATGAACTTATAAGGCCATTGATTCACTCATAATATCCTTTGGTAAAGTTATAAATGGTCAAACCTGTGTGATTCTCAAGAAATTAGCTGTTTCCAATAACCTATCTGTATAGGGACTGTTAATTCTAAATTTTTGCACTCCACTTACACTTGTTAAAGGGGTATTCCTTAGCTACCACCTTGACTTTTGACTTAAAGGACTTAAAATAGTCCCAAGTATACCTCAGTACTCATATTCAGTTATAGCCAGAACACTATGGCATAGTGCCTGATTTCCATTATTATTTGCAGGGGGTTTATTCTGAATGGTTGGTATGCAATGCTCTTCATTAAATATTTCAAATTCATCCCTAGTACATCTATCCAAGTGTGCATTGGTCAGGTGGTAGAGAACTTTCTCAGTGTTAGGAAGGTTGCTTGTTGAAGCATCACTCTCAGGATATTCTACTGTCATTTCCATAACCGCAAAGGGCTGCTGGTCCTGCTGGCATGAGCAGTTAGGAATACTGCCTCAGGCTACCTTGGGACAGATTCAGCTGGTTCTTTATTTTCAGTTACAAGGCTTGACTGGCTTTCTTTCTTCCTTCCTCCCTTCCTTCATTTCTTCCTCTCTCCCTCCCTTCCTTCCTCCCTTTCTTCTTTTCTATTAAGGTATAATTGACAAATAGAATTGTAATATATTTGAAGTATACAGTGTGATCAAACATTGATATACGTTGGGAAAAGATTCCCATCGTCTTAAACAAACTTCACCTCATACATTTGCAATTTTTTCCCCTTTTTTTTTCTTTTTTTGGTGAGGACACAAATTCTACTCTCGTAGGAAATTTCAATTGTACAACACTTACCAGCTATAGTCACCATGTTACACGTTAGATTCTCAGGCCTTATTCATCTTATAACTTAAAGTTTGTACTGTTTCTAACCTCTGTTTATTCCCCCCCACTTGCCTTAATCCCTGGCAAGCATCATTCTACTATCTGATACCATGAGTTCTAATACACACACACACACACACACACACCCCAACATACACACACGTGTATATATATATATATATATATATATATAGGTTTTACATAAAAGTGATACCATGCAGTATTTGTCTTTCTCTGTCTGGCTTATTTCACTTAGCATGATGCCCTCTAGGTGCATCCATGTTGCCAATGACAGGATTTCCTTCTTTGTAAGCCTGAATAATATTTCACTACATATATATATATATATATATATATAAAGTTTTTCTTTATGTATTAGTTAACAGACACATAAGTTGTTTCCATAACTTAGATTTTATGAACAATGTTGCAATGAACACTGAAGTACAGATATCACTTTAGAAAGATTACATTTCTTTTGGAAATATACCCAGAAGTAGAATTGCTGGATCATACTTTTTAATTTTTTGAGGACCCCCCATACTGTTTTCCATAGTGGCTGTACCAGTTTGCATTCACACCAACAGTGTACAAGGGTCCCCTTTTTTGTCTCTGGTCTTTTTGGTAATAAATATGCTGACAAGTGTGATTGGTAGCTCATTGTGGTTTTGATATGCATTTCCCAGATGATTAGTGATTTTGAGCACCTTTTCATGTACCTATTAGCCATTTGAATATTTTCTTTAGTTAAATGTCTATTCAGGTTCTTTGGCCATTTTTTGATTGAGTTATTTATGTTTAGCTATTGGGATTGAAGTGTTCCTTGTGTATTGTGAAAATTAACTCCTTATCATACATACTATTTGTGAATATTTCCTCCCATTCCATAGGTTACCTTTCAGTTTGTCAGTGGTTTCCTTTGCTGTGCAGAAGCTTTCTAGTCAATATAGTCACACTTCTTTGATTTGCTTTTTTTTTTTTGCCTTTGCTTTTTGGTGCTAAATCCAAAAAATCATTGTCAAGATCAATGTTAAGGAACCTAACCCCTATGTTATCTTCTAGGAGTTTTAGGGTTTCAGGTCTTACAATCAAGTCTTTAATCTATGTTGAGTTAATAATTTTGTGAGTGGTGTAAGTTAGGGATCCAGTTTCTTTCATTGTTTTCCATGTGGATGTCCAGTTTTCCCATTGCCATTAATTGAAAAGACTGTCTTTCCTGATTGGTTGGTTGTTCCTGGTGCTCTTATCAAAGCTCAGTTGAATGTAGATGAGTAGATTTAATTCTGGGGTTGCTCTTCTGTTCCATCGATCTATATGTCTGTTTGTTTTATGCCAGTACTATACTATTTTGATTACTATAGCTTTGTAACATACATTTGACCCTTAAACAACACATCAGTAGGGAGAGCCAACCATCCACACAGTAGAAAATTCATGTAATACTTTACAGTCAGTTCTCTGTTCCATGGTTCCCTATCTGTGGATTAAAGCAACTGTGGATCATGTGGTGTGCTTTTAGTGAAAAAAATCAGCATGTAAGTACAATCTCGCAGTTCAAAACTGAGTTGTTCAAGAATCAGCCATAGTTTGAGATTAGGAAATGTGATGCCTCCAACATTGTTCATTATTCCCAGGATTGGTTTGGCTATTCAAGTCTTTGTGGTTCCATAAAAAATTTTAGAATTGGAAGTTTAATAGGGACTGCTGTGCATCTTCAGATCACTTTGGGTAGTGTAGACATTTTAATGGTATTAATTTTTCTCATCTATGAACATGGAATGTCTTTACATTTATTTGTGTCTATTTTATCATTTTATAGTTTTCAATGTACAGAGATTTTCACCTCCTTGGTGAAATTTATTCCTAAGTATTTTATTCTTTTTGATGCTATTTTAAATGGAATTGTTTTCTTAACATCTCTCTCCAATACTTTGTTCTTAGTTTATAGAATTGCAACATGTTGAATTAATTCATTAGTTCCAACAGGGTTTGGGTTTTTTTTTTTTTTTTTTGGTGATTTTAGATTTTTTCTGCATATAAGGTAATGACATCTACAAAGAGAGAATGTTTTACTGCTTCCTTTCCAATTTAGTAAACTTCCCTTTCTTTTTCTTACCTAATTGTTCTGACTAGGACTTCCAGTACTATGTTAAATAAAAGGGGCAAGAGGTGAAATTATTGTTTTGTTTTGTATCTTAGAGGAAAAGCTCTCAGCTCTTCACCATTGAGTGTGATGCTATGATTGGGCTGGTCGTACATGGTCTTTATTATGTTGAACTATATTCCTTTTATACTGAATTTGTTGAGATTTACCATGAAAGGATATTGAATTTTGTCAAGTGCTTTTTTCCTTTTTTTTTTTTTGTATCTATTGGAATGAGCACATGATTTTTATCCTCCAATTTGTCAATGTGGTATATCACATGATTGATTTGTGTATGTTGAACCATCCTTGCATTGCTGGAATATCCTCCCAAAGGGGAGGGTAGCAGTCTGCACCCAGATGCATGCAAATTAGAAGCCAGACCCTCAGGCAGTGGATGTAAAATATACAGTCAAATCCCTTCCATGAAAGCCTGGGCAATGGGTGTTTTTGTCTGCCCCCTATTCACTGAACCCTGGGGACATAGCTGCAGTGAGTGGTTACACACCCAGTAACAGCTGCTTCTTTGTTTGCTACAGTCCTGTGGAACTCATAAAGCAAGCCCTGTTGCTTCTCAGAGCCTATCCCTCAGCTTGCAGCTGAAAGACTTGACTTCTGAGTAGTCCACTGGTGAGACAGTTTCCTTTTTTTAGATATTGGGGAGCATCAGATTTTCTTCATCTGGCTTCCTTTGTTTTACTACATTGTCGTGGCTTAATTAAAGTGGACTGAGTGGATGTAGGGTCTAGAGGGACAGTAATCCCAGTGTACTAGATTAGTCTGACATGGAGCTGAGAGTCTTGCTGTGCTTCAAGAGCCGACCGTCTTTATAAAGATAACCAGAGGGACCTATAGACTCACAGTCTTTTATCTTCTTCCACTCCATGTTGATGTATAATTCTGTGAAATTCTGTAACAAAGAGTAGCCTCTACTCATCACAATTTTTTATTACAATTTTTTTTGCAAATCACCTTTATTTTAAACAAGGGAATGAAATTCTTTCCTCTTTCCCTTTCTACTCTTTGTTCAGAAACCACAGATCTCTCAAGCCAAAATTCTAAAACTCCAAAAGGAAAGATAAAATTATTTCCAGAGTTTGAGGAAATCTTTTTTGATAATAATTATTCAGGCATATTTCCAGTCTTTCCTTTTATCTTAGGTCTCTTTAGTACACCATGGTCATTGTTTTTTTTATTTTTCTAATAAAATTTATTCCTGAAAATAAGTGAGCATTTTGGGACTTCCCTGGTGGCGAAGTGGTTGGGAATGTGCCTGACAATGCAAGGACATGGGTTTGATCCCTGGTCTGGGAAAATCCCACATGCCGCGGAGCAACTAAGGCCATGAGCCACAACTACTGAGCCCGTGCCCTGCAACTACTGAAACCCATGTGCCTAGAGCCCATGCTCTGCAACAAGAGAAACCACTGCAATGAAAAGTCCACACACTGTAACAAAGAGTAGCCTCTTCTCACCACAACTAGAGAAAGCCTACACACAGCAACAAAGACCTAACACAGCCAATAAATAAATAAATCTTTAAAAGTGAGCATTTTAATAGTTTAAATTATCTCAAGAACACCTCATTTCCATAACTTCCATTTGTAAGTTGTATTTTCCTAAATACAAAAATATTTTTGAGAGGCTGTTAAACACTGTTAAGACAAAACCAAAATGCACTCAAATTTGCATTCAAGGTCATTGCAGTTTTTCAGATGGCATCTTCCATGAAAGCAAAAAAATAGTAAGATGAAGTCTATCGTTTCTTTCCCAAAGCCAATTATACAAAAATTAAAATATTTCTTAGCTCCAACCATGTTTAAATTCTGTTTTCTGTTTCTGACTGCAATGCTACCAAATATTTTCTTTCCCCATAACAAATTATGTTAAGTATATTTCAGATGCTTATTGACTATTCATATATCATGTTCTGTCAAACGTATGTTCAAATATATTTTGTTCATTTTAATCAAGCATTTTATTTTCTTATAACTGAATTATAATCATTCTTTATATATTCTGATATGTTTTTTCTCAGATATAGGAATCACAAGTATAGTCACCCAGCATGTTACTTGCCATTTCATTTTCTTAATGGTGTCTTTGTAGAATAGATTTTTAAAATTTTGTTGAAATCTAAATTTATTAATTATTTTCTTCTATAGTTAGCACTTGCAAGTTGTAAGAAATCTTTGTCAGACAAAAGGTTGAAAAGATTTTCTCCAAAGTTTTCTTCTGGGAAAAACATCTTTTATATTTTATATTTGATTTTCCCTTCTTATATTTGCTTTTTATATTTATTTCTTACACTCTTTAAACTTATATATGTACATTTTTTCATAACTGATATTATATTCAATCCTCCCAGTAACTCTTTGAAATGTACAAGGCAGGATTTATTATTCTGTCTTACAGATACAGAAAGTGAAACTTAAAATATTAAATAATATTCAGATGATTATACAATTAGAAAATGGTGGTGTTAAGTCTAGAATAGCCTAAGTCTAGTGCAATTTTCTCCATACTTCAATCATCTCCAAATTCCAGTCTCAATCAAAAGGCATTTAAATTCCAGGCATAAAATTATCTTTGTTACTGGAAAATAACCAAGAGGTAGAGCAATTTAGTATAGATAAAGAAAAGAGATTTTTATGTAAGAAGCATCAAATCTATAAAATATATTAATATCTTTATAAGCAAAATTTGCACAGGAGACACAAACCAATTGATGTTTGATATTTTTATTAGTAAAATAAATTAGGTACTGTATGGAAGAGTTGATGCATTTAAATTAGGAGACGGGAGAAAGCTGGCCTCATTTAAAGTGACATGGCATTAGAATGCTAAAGCGAAGGGATCCTTTCAAGAATATTTATAAGAGAGCCAGTGTATCATTCTGCACCTGTTGTTAAGAGGAGGTACAACTGCTCAAGTTCCAGACTGAACTGGCTTCAAAGATTTTGAAGAATAGCCTCTCTGTAAGTTTTCCCCTCTTGTGAATAGAGATTTGTCTTTCACAAGGGGGGAGTGGCAGACTATAGGAGCATTCTCCACGGAGGCACCTGTGAATCTTGGCAAACTTAAGGGTTTTAAGCTGCTGGTATGAATAGCTTTACAGTATGTGGGGAAAGAAGCAACCAGGACTTTCTGATGAATGAATCACAGAATATGCTAATTTTGTGATCCCTGATTTGTGTGACTAACTCAATGTTGAAGTGTTGTTTTGAATTACAGTTGACTTCACCTCACCAAGTTTGAAAACATACCCTTTGGCTTTAATTTCAGCATTTCATTTTGTAAAAGGTTTGTTGTGATCTTGAGAAAATAGCGAAATTAAATTATGTCTGGCCCTGAAGTTTCTGGTTTTAGTAAATAAAATGAACTCCTTTTTTAATCTAAAAGTAACATTTTTGTGTATGAGTAACATTTTTGTGCGTGTAGTAAGGTCAGTAGTTAATAATAGGATTATATACCTAAATATATTCCTGTTGCTGGCACATTATACAATGTGGTTAAGTAAACAGCCATCCCACATAAATTACTTTTTTGTGGCAGATGACCCCATGGCCCACAAGAAACATATAATATTGATGATAGTATCATACATAGGAGTAGATTTTGTAAATTTTAATCTATATAAGTCTCTTTATTTTAGACAGATGTAAGCGTGTTTAAAGTAAAAATCAATGTGGTTTTGAACATTAGTGAAAATATGTATATTAGGGTTACATCAATAGAAACAACATTTGAGAGAAATAAAGTTTAAGAGGAGAAATGCTTATGGCCATGTAGATCAAAATACAAAAAACTCAAATTAGCCCAACTTGGTTGTTCTTTTCTTGTTGTGTTTATTTCTTCTCTTTATTTGCTTGGTAAATTTCTTTATGTCTTTCAAGACTCAGTTGAAATATTACTTCCTTTCCAGAAAACTTTCTTGCCAACAAGTTAAGAATTGCCTTTCTGTGCTCTCCATTCCTCAGTTAAGATTTTTGACATTTTTATTATATTTATTTGCTTCTACGTCTGTCTTTCCAGTAGATAGTGAGCCCCTGAGGGACAAGGATTGTGTTTTATTTATTGTGTAGCCCTTCTGTTTAACATAATGAATCCTGAATACACAGTTACAATAAATATAATGTTGGGTATAAAAAAGAGGTAGATAACATTATACGCCCCGTTACCTGGAGAAAACCTTAACTGTGTGCACTTATTTCATGTGCTACATGGTTGCAGACCTGGCTTAGCGGAACTCTAGGAACTCTAGATATCACTTAGCAGTTGAATAGCTTATTCTCTCATTTTTTTCACAGTGACTTGAAAATGTTTACTATTTTCCTCAAGTCACCTCCTCACCTTTCCTCTTTCCTATGAGAAGATTTGGTGTGATGTGCTTCATGTGTAAAATATAAATAAGACATAACATGACTTTGATAGTCACATCCTCAAATGTGAAAAATATGGGTATCATTTTTTTCCTAAGATGCAATTTTTTGACATTGATCCATCTCTTTTATTGAATGCAGAAATTTCATCTAAGCATGTTAAGGTCTATTCTTCCTATATCTAATGGTCAGATCTGGTCTGTATTTTCATTGCATTCAGTTATGAGATCATCTCTTTAGGATTTTTTTCTTCTCCTGCACCCTTGGGTACATTCTAAACCTAACAAAGTTTTCTAAGTCCCACTCGGGTACGAATGGCCTCTTTGTGGAGCTCCAGCTTTGTTTGCCCGTCCCTGTTGCTCCCTTGGAGGTGTGTATGGTTCAGCCTTAGGCTGTGGTTGTTGAATGTACACATTCCCCTCTGCATCTTCCTCACTTTACGTTCAGATCATTCAGATATTTTGTCCTTCCTCTGACCCTCTGGACTCAAAGGAAGGAAGGAATTGGGTGTTCTGCCGATCTTTCGCTGGCCCACCTTTCTCTCTGTTGCTGTCTCTGCAAGGCTGCACACAGCTGGAGTTCCGCACGTATGCAAGTAGACTGCTGGCTCCCTTTGCACTGATCCCTAAGCTTAGCAAGGGTCCCATTACAGGCCCCCACCAATGCCACCTCTACTCATGCTCAACACAGGGGACTGAGCACGAAAAGTGACCAACATGTGACCTCTGGGTTTCCCTCCACTTTTCTTCTCTGGGATGGGCTACGAAATCATTTTCTGACTCACACATACACCCTGATAATTCTTGTTCAACATTTGAACTGAAAATTTGATAATTTGATGCTTTGGCTCTTAATTTACGCAGTAACTTCTTTGCCTTATTAGTATGGTTAGGTCTTCATTGGGAGAGGGATCTCAAGTCTAACTGGGAAAGAATAATACCTACTCATCTAGATTTTGTGAGTGTTTAGAATAGCTCAATTTTATTGAGTATTTATTATATCTCAGTCATTTATAAACTTTTTTATATAAATATATATTTATTTCATAAATTTAATTGAATGATTTTTAAATAAAAGTGTTTAGTAAGTGCCTGATATATAGTAAGTGCTCAAAAATCAATGACCCTGATTATCCCATACTTCTTTCACTGTTCTTCTAGTCTTAGATTTGCTTCCTACTAGTGTTTTGGATAAGTCTTTTTATTTATTTATTTTTTATATATTTGTTTTTATTCTCTAATACAGTTGCAAATAAATTGGTAAATGTAGACATTTTATAAAGAATTTTTGTATGTGTCATCTTATTTGGACAAGTCTTTTTAAATTTATGAGTAAAAATTGAGATAGGAATAATTATTCTCCTCAAATTACAGGAGTCATAGATTATATGAAAAATATATATGTATATAAAAATGAATTAGATGATGGAATCAAGCAAAAGTTGTATTGAAATTGTGAGTTCATGTTAATTAAAATTTCAATGATGACAACTATGATGGAAGCATTATTACTTGGAGTTAAATATTTTGATGAATGAGATTGTTCAAAGAGGGAAGGCAGCAAGAAGTGTTAGAAGTGTATGCCAGTAGGATGTTAGATAAAGACTGTAACTAGAGCATTGCCAATGGGAATCAAAAAGAAGGAATCCATCTGACATAAACTGAGTTGATTGGTTCTGGTGGCTGAATATATGTTCAAGATACAGTGATTTTTGTTAAGCAACACAAGTTAGACCTTTGAGTACATTGCTAATTAAGGCAACTTTTTCAAAACTCCTTTTGAGTCCGATAAATTGAATTGCACTTTTTAATTTAAACAGAAATCATTTGCCATTTTTCTATTTGTTTTCCATACGTCTTGTGTTGTTTATTTTGTTGTTGCTGCCATTCCTCTATCCCTCCAGAAGTGCTTCCTTCTGTGTTAAATAAAGGTTTTCTAATAATATAAAAATAAATAAATAAATAAAATAAACAAAAGCTAAAGGAAACAAAAAAAGGTGATGGTAATCTAATATTCTGGAGATTTCAGGTAATAATATTATTTTAATATGATTACACTATACTAGGGTGTCTGTCTTAGAATTTTTTTTTACCATTAAAAAGACAGGAACCTAAGGCACATGCCTCTTCTTGTAATTGAATGGATAGAAGCTCTTCCCATAGGCACACATGCACAGGTGTGCATATCTGTCTTATTAGTCTTATTACTTACAGACTTAATTTTTAGTACATTTCATGATACTTTTGTTCTGAAAGAAGTGAGCTATTATAGTAACATAGGTATTATTTTACATATTTATATATTGGTGTAGTGGTAATAGAATTAGAAAGATATACAGACATTTTAACAAAATAGGCTATAATGGCATATACTACATTTTTTTTTTACCTTTTTCACTTCTAATATATTGTAAAGATTCTAAAATATGCAAATGAAATGAAGAATGACACTAAGGCAGAAATCATTATTCATTCATTTATAATTTATAATCTCTTCCTTTTCAAAATCATGATTTGAGTTGAACGCATCGATTCTCTGGTTTATCATGAGGCCGTAATCTAAAATCGAAGTGTGAGATGCAAATATCACTGGTCATCATATTAAATGCAAACATATTTGTGATTGGCATGGCAATTGCTACCTCCATGGAATATGAAGCATACAAACTTATGATTTCTGGTTACTCCTACAATATTACCTTAATTTCCAAAAGTGGTTTCTATTGCCCACTCATATACACGTACACAATTAAGTACAAGCACCCCGTTAAAAATAACAAAATATTTCCAAATACTTTATAAACAAAGTGTCATCTCCACCTTACTAAAACTAAAGAACTCCAAATTCTACCAACAAATGGAAAAAGCATCAGCGCATGATTGAAACAGGGAATATTCCCAGAAGCATTTCCATAAAAGTGCTTTATGGAGAGCCCTAAACAAATCGTATATCATTAAAGACATTTTATTTGAATAGTCTATAATGGCTATAATAGTCTATACTGGTTCTCAGTTTAAATTGAGAATTCTTCATAGCAGCTCATATGGATTAATTCCCAGAAGCATTTCTAGCGACAAATGCTATAATGTTTTGTGGAGATTAATTCAAGAAAGACCATGTCAGTTTCTTAGAAAGATTTAAATTTGAACGAGGCCAGAATTTTATCAAACTAGGCCTTGGCAAACACTTTTGCTGCTAATTAAAATATATTCATTTACCGCTCTAGATGTCACATCTTCCTCAAATTCCACATGGAGTAAAGCAGGTGATCCATGTCACTAAGCTTGTAGTAGAGGGCACCTGAGATACACCCCGCATCTGGCTTTTTCATAGCTTCTTCCAGAGGATTACTGTCCTGCCATAAAGGCTCACGCTCCAGCTCTCCAGCTCTCCAGGATCCATTATCCTAAACGCTGGCACTTCATCATTACTCACTTATTTAATTTGTGAGTATTATGCAAATTAAATACCCTTCCCCAAAATCATGGGCTAAAATATGCATTATAATTGTACAAATTCCATTCCCACCCATTTGCTCTAGGATAAAAGTGAAGTCTCCCATCTGGCCAGCTTGCTTTGTATAACCCCTGCCTGTGTGTGGAGCCTCCTCCAGACCACACTGTTCCACCCCCACACCAGCTCCTCCTTCCTTGGAGGCTCCTGTCCAGCACTGAGTCTTCGCACACGCTGTTCCTTACACTCTCTCAGTCCCATCCCCCTTCTGTGCCCCCATAGCACAATCTACCTATTCTTTTCTCCACCTTTCACAAAGGTCATTTATATTGATTAATGTAATTATTCAATTAACATCTTTGAATATTCAATAATTTGAATTCAATTATTCAATTAACATATTTCTTGCTTGTTAGATAATAGCATCCAAATTGTGAATACCATTCATTATTTGACTCAATATTTGTCCTCAAAGTTTAGCATACTTTCTGGAACAGAGAAGGTGAGCATTATCCCAGCTTCACCTAGGAAAAGAGATCTTTCGGGAAAGGGAAAATAATCTATTTAGGTTTTATGTGTTGTTTCTGAGAGGCACATTATTGAGGGATTTCTCTGTACCAACCACTGTGCAAAGTTCTCTTCATGCCTTAGCTCATGTAATCTTCATGGGGAATGTACAGTTCTTATCCCCTTTAACAGGTGAGGAAATAGAGTCAAAGAGAGGTAATGGTCTCGGCTCATGTCCAAGATCTAATAAGAGACACAGCTGGTGAAAACCCAGGATTTGTAATATTCAAGTTTATGATCTCACATCCTACATATTGTAACTCTGAGAGGGAGTTGGAAGGATTTGTAACTATTATAAATGTACTGAGAACTCTATTCAGGTAAACAGAGGAAACTTTGTTATATTTATTGTACATTTTTTCTTTTTACAGTTAATTCTTAATTATGTTCATGCTTCAGCATCTGATTTAAGATAAGTGACTCAATACTCAAAAGTTTACCTTAAATCCACATTTACGTAAGACATATTACTAACCTGTACAGCAGTGTCCCCATCCACTTGGTTGCTCCAATAAAAAACATAGGAGTCAGCCTTGCTTTCTCCCTCTCCTTCATAGTACGGACGCCATCCAGCAGTAAGTCTTGTTTGCTTTCTTCTGAACATCTATAATCCATTTATCTAGGTCTTTCTAGCCCTACTTCTCTCACCATGGCCTAAGCGACCATCACATCTTTCTGAATTACAGCAACGGCTGTGGTATCGTAACCGGTCTGCCTCATCCCACTCTGCTTTCATCTTTCTTTAAATTCGCTCTCCATACAGCAGTCAGGATGCTTTTCTTTGTAAAACATTTTTTTTTTCTTGCTTCCTTTCTATTTCACCCTAAGGCTGTAATCCAAATCTGCCTCCTAAGACTAACATAATCCTACTTGATCTGGGCCCTGTTTCATCACTCTCCACTAACTCCTTACATGGCAACCACACTCATCTCTGTTATCCCTTTCATGCCAAGCCAACGCATCTGCACTCTGCCTGGAATACATATCCTTTGATCAGCTTCACAAAGATAGTGAATTCTAAACATCTAGCTCCCCATGCAAATATCACCTCCACAGAGAGGCTCTCAACAAGGCTCCCTTCCCGCAGTAGCCCTTGAGTCTTATACGCTAACACACCATGCTGTTAATATTATCATAGCACTTATGCTTATTTAATATTTCCTATTTACTTATTGTTTCACTTGTTTATTGAGAAATAAATTCACAATGAAACATGTCTCCTTTGCACCATTGTATTCTTAAGCCCCAAATACAAGAAGCAGTGTAGGTGGTTTTTGTCTTTTATAGAACTTAGGTACAGAGATTTGAGTTAATCATACATACAGGTCATAGTTATAATTTTCGTTCTCTGCTAGGAGCTTGTCTCACTTCATATATACACATATTATATGTTTATTCTTTATCTCCATTTCCATTCTGATGGGTGTACATTCTATTGGACTTGATAGATGTCTTTAAATGTGGAATGTCATTGTAAAACATGTAGAGATGATATTCAGATATGCATACTTAATTTGCATTAACTGTATCATGCATTTTGTCTCTTTTTTTTATAAAACATCTTTGTAAGATCCATGCATTTTCCTTTACCTATATTTTGTGACTTCAAATTGTTGCATAGTATTTTATAATTCCCAGCCACCGTACTTTCCATAAATTCTCCAGTGATTTGCACCCAAGCAATTTCTAGCCTCCGCTGTGGCACACGCTATGCCACAGTGAACATACAGCTTCATGTTCTGCCTCTGATCTGTGGAGAATTCCTCTGCGATATATACTCAGGAGTGGGATTGCTGAGCTGTATATGTATTTTTTCAATAAGACAGAGTAATGACTAACATCTCCAAAGGCAGCTGAAATGACCAACACAGAATACTCAATCCCATAATGCCCAGATATACTGTAGTTTAAAGTTGCCAACTCATAACATTCAAAGGGAAGAAAGAGGGTAAATGAAAATAAACTTGTAGATGGGGCAAGATCATAGACAGCTTTATAAGCTTATAAGCAATGTGGAGCCATTGATTACTTGAGCAGGGCGATGGGATGACCAGATTTACTTGTTAGATGTTTACTTAAATATAGATAAAAGAGGTTGATATTAGAGTCAGGGGATATCCAGACCAAAAGTGATAAAGATTTGTACAGAATAAGAGGGTAAATTGGAGATACATTTAAGGAACAGAATAGATAGACCTTGGTGATAGAATGGTTGTGTAAGGATGCAGGAATCAGAAGCAATTAGTTAGATGTGAGCTTCTAGCTTGACATCTGAGTTGAAGATACCTGATTTACTGACTTAGAATAGTTGCAGCAGTTGAAATAAATGGCGTTTTCTGTTTTATTACTATTTCAGGGGTTTTCAATGAGAAGATTATACATTTCTAGCTAATCTCAAAATCTGATCTCATAAATCTCCAGTTCCAGTTATAGTCAACACATTTCATATCCATTTCACTGTGAGTGTAGGCATTTTGCACAGCTTTTGGTAGCAAAATTTTGGATTTAGACACCTCCCATGTGTTTACTTTGTAACCTTAAGCAAGTAACCTAACATCTGTTGGTCTCAGTTTTATCGCCTATAAAGTGGGACCAATAATATCCATCTATATTAGTTAGGGTCAAGCTGACTAATAGAACAAATAGACACAAAATATATAATCAAAAAATGCAACAGGAATTTGTTGTCCCTCATTGAAAGAACCCAGGATAGCTCTGGGTTGGTAGGGGATGGATAGCAGGGTTGTACTGGTGTCAGAACATGTGTCTTCACTCCACATAGTTATTCAGGGATCCTGATTTATGGAGGCTTAGCATTTTCTATGAGTGGCTTCCACATTTACCAGGGACATCAACATCCAGCTGGTAAAAGGGACAAGAGTATGTGGAGAAGCACCATCTGCTTCTTAAGGTCCTAAATCAGTAGTTATCTCTTCCATTCCTACTTCATATCAAGAACCTGTCACATGGCCACAGCATACCTGGATGAAAACCTGGCTGAGAAACATAATCCCAGGCTGTGCAGCCCCTTCCTGGTGACACCTCAAAAATGCCAGGCTGGCTTTAGGGTTGTTGAGAAAATTAAGATAATAAGTATGGGTCTCTTAGAACAGGATCTCGACTGTAGTAAGCCCTCAAGAAATATGAGGTTGAAGGGAATTTTGTGGGCAGCAATTCTCCTTTTCCTGTTTTGCTCAGAACCTTCATAGCACATTTTTCCTCTCTTGAGATGATTACAATAATGCTTAGGATAAATGAAAGCCACTAACAAAGTTTGATGCCACTAATTAATTAATTAATTACTTTAGAAGAAGGGATCAAAAATGTTTTGATGAAAGATGAAAATTAAGTAAAACAAACTAACAAACCAAACAGAGAACAAAGAGTTCGGCCAGTTTAAATTCCTGATTGCTCAAAGGGTAGCGTGAAGACGGGGCAACAAGGCTGGGAAAGGCTGCAGAAAGACTTTTTTTAAATTGTTTTTAAATATAAATTTATTTATTTATTTATTTATTTATTGGCTGAGTTGGGTCTTTGTTGCTGCCTTCTGACTTTCTCTTGTTGCAGCGAGTGGGGACTACTCTTCGTTGTGGTGCATGGGCTTTTCATTGTGGTGGCTACTCTTTATATGGAGCACAGGCTCTAGGCATGTGGGCTTCAGCAGTTGCAGCACGTGGGCTCAATAGTTGTGGCTCATGGGCTCTAGAGCACAGGCTCAGTAGTTGTGGTACACGGGCTTAGTTGCTCCATGGCATGTGGGATCTTCCTGGATCAGGACTCAGACCCATGTCCCCTGCATTGGCAGGCAGATTCTTAACCACTGTTCCACCAAGGAAGGCTTTTTAAATTGTTTTTAAGGAAAAAGTCACACATACAGTCAAATGGCTCAAAGATCTGAGTCAACTCTTTTATTTGCTCAGACAAACCTATAAACTAGGAAGATAAAGTAATGTGTCTAAAATTAAATAGAAATCTTGATAGCAGCAGTGGCATTGATATCTGGACGTGCTTCCAGAATTCTGTGCTGAAGATGTGCTTTGCGGTTGCACCATTTTCCCTTGCTCGACAGCTCCTACTTGAGAGCACAATCACACTGAGATTTCTATTCAGAAATTCAGAAGATAAATCCATGCCTCCAAAATAAATATGTAATTATAAAGGAATTTTCTCTAGAGAATGGAATTTTGTGCACCATGTTGTTTTAGTCTTATTTATTTCTTTTTTTTCCTTTTGAAGACTTTTATTAGATTATAAATGTACAGCAGCATCTTAACTCTATACATGCACTTCAGTTTCTTAAAGGATTAAGGTTATGTTTCATTACACCATGATCCTGGCTAATAGCTGTTCAACACTTTGAGAGAAAAATCTTGAAAAATGCGTAACATATCACCCCATAATTAAAAATTTAACATTATCAAAGAAGGGATACTTCTATACTCTTACGAAGACCACTAGAAAGAAGCAATTAAAAAGCTAAGAGACTGACAGATTCACATTCTTACTATCATTATTTACCTTTTATTCTGTCTTGGTTTGAGAGGTATAACATGCAAATAGTGTCCTCTGTGTTATTCATTACAGTATATGGAGTTGACGTAACCATTTCGCTATAAATCCTCTGTGACTTTTGGGAGAAGAATGTTAGAGGAACGAGAAAGACTGTTAACTAGGCAGCTAAAAACAAGCTTTTGTTTGCTAACATTATCTACAGTTTAAAAGTCTTCCTCATGTCAGTAGCATTCTCATTCTTCACATTAGGCATGCTGCTCTAAACACAGATTGGCTTATTGTCCTTACTGTTCAAAAACTGCACCTGTTCTTTTTTAATGGCATTTAAAAGAACATAAAGCTCTAATTATCTACTGCATGAATTACAAGTATCCCCACAACTGGTAAATAATATAGCACTACAAACTAAAATTATAGTTCAATGCTTATTTGCATGTAGATGACCGAAAATATGTCTCTCCGCACCCTCTTCATCTGAGACAAAAAAATTACGATTGTTTCACTTCGAAAAGATACTTCTGTTTTTAATTATTGGCTGAGCTGTATAAATTTTAGAACTGGTTTATATAGAAGAAACAATCAGTAAGAATAAAAAGAACGAAGAGCCAGGGTTTGTTTGTTATTAACCTTCTCACACTTCTGTCCCTTATCTTGATCCTTACATAACAGACAATAATAGTGTGGTTTTGTGTAGAGGACAGTATCGAATAAAATTGAATCGGATTTGTTTTTATTTTGGCAGAAATTGAAATATGTACAAATGAAAGCCTAGTAAAAATTATATTTTTCCTGTATAAACATGGTAGACTTATCCAATCACATCCGGACTTTCGCATTTGTTCCTATGAAATAGTAATCAGACACATTTAAAAGATTTTTAAAACATTTTGTACTTCTGTACTTTTTATTGCAGCATTGGTATTGATCTAGTATAAGTCAAGCCTTGATAAATAAATGGATTCAACAAGGATTTGCCAAACGCTGCCTGTATGTATGTTTTCTTCACTATCCCTCTGCCCACGTATGTCAGAAAATTGGTTTGCATACTTTAGTCTTTGTCCTGATTATTGGCTACTTTGTGCATAGGTAAAGCCATTCCAATATTCATTTGTTAAACTGGTAAGCCATGGCAAATATCAAATGAGAGTTAGTACTGGGAACCTATCTTATTAACAAATAATGTGTGCTGAGTGTGGCATCATATCCTGTTTGGCAGATCTCAGATAGAATTCTCTTTTAAGAAATTTAATTCGGAGAATTCCCTGGTGGTCCTGAGGTTAGGACTCAGTGCTTTCACTGCAGGGGCCCAGGTTCAATCCCTGGTTGGGGAACTAAGGTCTCACCACAAGCCGTGCTGCAGGGCCAAAAATAACTAAAAAAGGAAAGAAAGAAAGAAATTTAATTCTGGATAAGTTGGTATTTAGGTTCTGTGAAATCAGTAAATAATGATAACCTTTATCCATCAGCCAAGTTTTGTCCATTTGATGTAGACGAATTGATTTATCAATTAGAAGCTTCAAAAAATAGTCTATGACAGAAAGAATTGTCAGTTATGTAACACATACTAGTCCCTTGATAACGATTTGCAGAATAAACAAATTAAGTTATTAAATTATAAAATAATATGATTAAAAGCCATTTTAAAGTCTTGGAAAGTGGGTAACTACTCTCTGGGAAATTACCATATGATTATCTTTTTTACATACATCATCTAATCTAGGCCACTGGGATGGTTACTGTTATGTGTCAGCTTGGCTATGCTGTAGTACCTAGTTATTCAATCAAACAATTTTGGGAGAAACAAAAACAAGATTATATAGTTTTGAGAAACTCTGTGTGTTCAGAGTTTTATAAAAAGGAAAGAAGGCAGGATGAAAATCACTTGTGTTGGTAGAACTAGCATTCAATTATATAAATTAGAAAAAATTGATCTTTTTATAAAATGTTTTATATAATCCAATCTTTTGCATTTTATATGAATGAAAAGCTAAAAAATATTTTTAAATACTTTAATGCTTCAGATTATTGACCACATGATTTACATTGGTTATTCT
Organism: Hippopotamus amphibius kiboko; assembly: GCF_030028045.1. Lineage (NCBI taxonomy): Eukaryota > Metazoa > Chordata > Mammalia > Artiodactyla > Hippopotamidae > Hippopotamus > Hippopotamus amphibius. The sequence continues at coordinate 188,034,999 of NC_080188.1, read as the reverse complement.
TTACTTAGGCAGGTAACCATAAAATGAATTAATGTTATCCAGTTGCAAAAACAAAATTTGGAATAGCTATTCAGATCTATTGTTCCCCGTTAGTTGAGAAAAGAAAAATAAATTCATGTAAAAAGATAAAAAATGTATCAATTTAGGTCACAGTTTATTTGAAAAGACTCATCATACTGCAAGTTACTGATTTGTGCACATTTGCAGTTTTATTCCTTATTATGTACAATGTTGAGACTCAGTGAGTTTATGGATTCACACTTTTAAGAGTTAAATGGGTTCTGTTTCTGATTAAATTCAATACTTTGTTTTCATGTGAGCCACATCACCCTTTTAATGGTTACCTCAGTAATTATTTGTTCAATGTTTGTTTTCTTCACTGTCGTGTAAATCCAGTGAAGGTACAAAATGTGTCTATGTCTGTGTTTGCTGAATCCCACCACTCCTTCTCTTATGTAATATGCACCTAGAAGACTGCACGGGGGTAGACACGTAATAAATAGTTGGCAAATAAATACATAAGATAATTTCAGATAAGATTAAAGTCTGTGGAGGGAATAAAGAGGTGGATGATATGCCTGATTGTGAAGGAGAGGGCCATGTTACATAGAAGAGTCGTGAAGAGGTAAGATTTCAGCAAAGGTATGAAGGATGAGAAAGAGTTTGGCTGGATACATCTGGGAAAAGGAAATAGCAAATGCAAAGACATTGAACATTATCTGTAAGCTGGGAGGTGAAAGATCTCTAATGAGGTATTCTGCCTTCACTGGAGGGTAAAGATAAGTAAATAAACAATTATAATACCAGATGATAAGTCCAATGGTAGAGGTATATTAATGGGATATACCTCTGGGTTATCCAGAAAAGCACAGAGGAGAGGCAGTCAAAGCAGAAGGGGGAATGTTGAATTGACTTCCTTTTATTATAGCAGCTATTCCTCTAAATTCAAGGTGAACTTATGGGAAGTGCAGAAATGCAATTTAATAAAATTATTCTTTTTTTAAAATCAATGTTTCTGTGCAATGCATCATTAAGTGTTGATTATATTTTCAAATTCTTCATAGGATGAAAGAATTGCTGTCAGCATGAAGTCAGGAAAAGGCTCATTTTTTAATCTAGTTTTGTCTAATATTCTGCACATAAAATTGTCTATTAACGTAAACTTTTAACTTTCCCCGCCAAATCAATCCTATTTGTATGAGGTCAGCTGTAGGATAAACTGATATGAAAAGGAAGAAAAATGATAGTGTACAGGTGCTAGAAGTGTCTTTCCCTCTTATGTAAGTAACTGAATAGGACTTTTAGGGCTGATATGATGGCTTCACAGTGTTAGAGACCCATGTTCCTTCCAGCTGTTGCTTTGCCACTTTCCACACACAGCTCTGATCTTAGGGAACACAATGGCTGTTTCAGCCTTCACCATAGTGACTCAATTCCAGTGGCCGTGAGGGAGAAATGGAAAAGAGATCATCACACTCATTTCCTTTGAAGGCATGACCCAAAAGTTGAATATATCATCCCAATTACAACCCAGAGACCAGAACTTACTCTTAGATCACTTAAGCTGCAAGAAAGGTTAGGAAAGGTGGCCTTTGGCTGAGTGATTATGTGCTCAGCTAAAAAATTGATTACTATGCAAAGAAAGGAAGGATGAATATTAAGAAACAAGTTGTAGTCTCTGCCATACCATCCCATTGTGATTTTAATTTTCAAGTGTTAGATTCATTTCTGGAAATGTAGCAAATTTCTTATGATACAATCAAATGAACTGTGCAGAAAATCAATTACGTATTCAGAATAGTTACCTTGTTCTCACTGCTCATGCCTTCATCATTACCAACAAAGACCTCGTGAATAATTGTTGAGATGAAATGTGCAACACATTCTTTAAGAAGAAGAAGTATATATTTAAGTTTCTTAAAAAGACAACAGAGACGTGCATATCTACATATCTTTCTATGACATTTTATATTATACATATGTGTATCTGTTCGCTCTTACTGTTTTAAAATGATTTGATTTTAGAATGTGTTTGATTGTGAAGCTCTTTATTCTATTTTATTTTTAATGCTTTGGAACAGCGTGACCTTTATTCAGTTGAAAGGACCCTAGTTAGGAATTTGAATACTTATGTTCGAGGTCTTGTTCTGCTGCTAATTATCTGTGTGACCTTGGGAAATTATCCTTACCAATCTAGTTTCAATTTCCTCATCTGCCAAATGAAGGTGTTGGACAAGGTGATCTCCAAGGTCCTATTCTGCTCTAATTTCCATGATTCTCTGACTCATGGTACGTTGTGAATGCTGATCTAATTAATTTTCTTAGTCACCTTCACGACACTCAGTAGAATATATTTTCTCATGATGTTCAAGAGGTTGATTTGTATATCGGTAAAGATTTCAGTTAAATATGAACACTGATTTTGGCTTTCCTGAAAGGCACAGAGTTGAATTTATGATAATGTATAATAAGTTCATGAGACATCTCTTCTCTCTCTTCTTTGTTCTTCTTCTTCTATCAATTTTGCACATCTCTGTCCCCTCTGATAAGCTATGGCATTGGGTCAAGTTAATGCTTATACCAACAGTGTTACATGCAATACTTCATGTTCAAAACCATTTCTTAAATACATAGTATAAACAAATGAGCCTTCTAAAGTAAGTTTTACACTGTTTAATTTGGAGTGATGTCTTTAAATCCCACCATGTACCCTTTTCATGTATCATGTTGTTATGTTCATTGTAAATAGTTATTTCTTGAGAAGCTTCTATAAGTTGTACATTTTGCTGGACGCCAAGAACTAAAACATAGGATATTACAATGAGCGCCAAAAGCTGAGCACCCTATCGGGGCTCAATTGGGGCACAGACTGAATATAAATATAAAGATCCTTTAAATGACTTCAGAATCACTAAGGGGTAGAGTTGCTGAAGACAGTTTAGAGAATCTTTATTGGATTTGTCCATTAATATAAGAGCAGAGCTTAAGCCAATTTGATGCAGTTATCTAAACAAGGGAAATAATTTAAAGAAAAATGTAGAAGAAGCCTATTTAGCTAATAATTTGAAGGAAGTGCTTAGAGATGAATAGTAAAATACAGATTTCAGGCACTGCGTGTGAACAGATGCAAGATCCACAGTGCTGTGTTGGGAGCTTTGAAATGGGGACACAATTGTTTTTCTCTCCCACTGAGTGATATGCATATTCATTTGGAAAACAATTTAAATTTTTTTTTATAATCTAATTAATAGATTTGCTGGCATTATGAGTAGGGCTAGGAGACACTGAAGATGATGAAACAATAAAATTTAGTCAATAACTGGATAGGGAGGAAGTGTCAAGAAACGTGTAGAATTCTGAGATTTTACCCTATTTTTGAGCTAATCTGTGAGCCTGTTACCTTTCATGGATGTTGACAAAAGACACAAGACTCCTGAGTCAGGGACAATGGACCGTATCACTAATCACACAGCAAAGCAGTGAACACACCAGCATATTTTGCATCAGTTCCCCTTGCCTCCAGTGCACACATGGATGAAGTGATGGGTCCAGATAGATGCTTTACACATGGTGGGATTTCATCATAGCTGAGAAACCCAGCACCAAGGGCCCAACACTTTTTGAGCCAAAAATGAGTATTATAATAATCAGTAAACAAGCTAATCCCCCACCCCTGGGCAGGGGTGCATGGTTACACAGTAGTCACCACCAGACTGAGTTTGCCTTGACCTACTTAGCTGCCTATGCGATGAGCTATAGAAACTGCTCAGTATCAAGAGACAGATAAGGCCTGCTGTCTGGCACACACTGCAAGAATGTGCTGGGAAGCTCGGGGCTCATGTTGATACTGTTCCAACAAAAGGAGGACTCTTAGCTTCTGAAGAGCATGGGCTCAGATTTACTCATCTGCAAAATCTCAGCAGCTGGCAAAGACGAAGCCCTACTTACTTATATCTATAACTACAGCTGTGTTAGGTCCCTAGAGCTGCTGTAACAAATGACCACAAACTAGGTGGCTTAAAAAACAAACAAACAAAGAAAACCAGGCGTTTATTCTTCTAACGTTCTGGAGGCTAGAAATCCAAAACGAAGATAGTGACAGAACCCAACTCCCTCTGAAAGCTCTGGGGAAGAAGCCTTCCTTGCTCCTTGCTAGCTCTGGTGGTCGCCAACAATTCCTGGTGTTCCTTGGCTTGTAGCCACATCCCTCTAATCTCTCCCTCCATGATCACACGCCCTTCTTCCCTCTATGAGTCTGCGTCCCTGTGCCACCTCCTCTTCTCATAAGGGCACCAGTATTTGGATATAGAGCCTCCCCTACACCATGAACTCACCTAAGCTTAACTAATTACATCTATGAAGAACTTATTCCCAAATAAGGGCACATTGTGAGGTTTTGAGTGGATATGAATTTGGGGGGAACATCACATAGTCCAGTGTAACCTCTATATCTATATCTAGCCAGGGAGTCTATGACTGAATCCGTACATGAATTAACAAATAAATAAATGAATGAATTCAAGATCATGTAATGTCTGGACTATATGAATGAACAATGGATTCAAAGGCAGAAAAATAATACTAAAAAATGGAAGAATTCAATATTAGACACGCTGAATTTAAGTTGATAATGAGACTGAAGGTGAAAAAAACCCAAAGGCAGTTGAAAACTTTTGGGTGTTGACACCCCGTTGCTTACTATGCTGTGTGACGTTCTCTGCAATAACCTCGCTCTAGCATCTCCCTCCACTTACCCATATTATATTCATTCTGCAATCCTTGGCTCACATAATATACCCTTTTTGTTTTTTTCTGTCCACATGGTTTGTATTTTTATAGCTTGAACCACACATTAGCATAACCCATAATTTGCTTTTTGTTTACATTATATATTTATTACATATTTTTATGCATTTCTAGTGTAATAGGCACTTGGAATTCACAAAGAAAATCTATTTATATTTTAATCCTCCCTTTCGCACTTTCCTCACATAATATTATCTAAAATGATGCTAGACACATAATTAGAACTTAAGTACTTACTGGCTAAACTTTCGCATTTATGCTTATGCAAGTTTTCCATAAGTAAACTAATTCAGATGTATGTATTTTAACCTATTTCAAAGCAGGGTAAAAAGGTAATAAAAAAATTTAGCATTGGCTTATAGGAATATTATTTCCTTTTGTAAATAAATATATACAAAGACACGTTTGAACAGCATTATCTGTGCAAATTGGTTTTAAGCAGCATTGGATATTCACCCAGCTCTGCTTTCTAACACATCATATTCTCTTTGCTTTTAGGTTCCCTTAATATGAGCTTTACCCTTTTAATGGTACAACTTTCCTTGTTCTGTGCTTTTGGTTCTACAGTGCTGTGGTTCTCTTTTGTTTTATTTCCATTTTTATCTCTAATATTAATATACCACTTTCATTCTCTTCATATCCCCAAGTAATGAAACACATTTTGTCATATTCTTGGCGATTATACCAGTCACGGTCTGCCTTTAACAAAACAGACTACAGTTCCAGCCCAGGACATTGTGCACCAGATTCAGTAGGATGTTGTCTTTCAAGACTTTTTTTCAGATTTGCAAATTTGTCTGATCTATTCATCATTCTGTAATTTTATTTCATGGCATTTTCATCTTGGTTGACAAAATGTTGTGTTATACTAAATGGCCTCTTGTTTGCATTTTCCTAGTTTAATTTCAATTCTGTATCTTATGTCATAGTTTAATTTAATTTTTTTTTTTTATTTGGTCTATGGACCTAGAAATGCACTTTATCTATGGGCAATGTAGGTACATCATTCAAATGTTATTTTTAAAAAGTATTTCTTTTTGTGTACAACCAGTTTTAGGCAAATCTTCACTTAATAAAACCTAGGTTTGTAAAATTTTATTTATATGTTTGCCTTTATAAGGAAATACTGGTTATAATTACAGTGTTTATGTGTCCTAGTTGATAAACTTACCAAGTGTTTTCTTTTTTTATAAGTTGTATTTTCTAATACACATATCCCATGTAACAAAATATTTTCTAGTCCCTTTCCATGCAGTGGTCAAATTGTATTATCAAGTACTTCATTGTGTATTGACTGCAGTGCAATAAGTTTACAGCAAAGAAAAGATAATGCTAAAGGGAGAAGAGGAAGAACTAGACTTTTCAGAATCTTGTATTGTTAAAATTCAGAACAACTAGCTTCTTATCACTCATCTTTGGGTTTTTTTTAAATATGCCTTTTGTAATGACCAGAGAAAGCAGTTAACCTCCTTTCCCTAAAAGGTAAAATAAACCAAAAAATAAAAATATCTCTGATCTAGCAATTTGAAGGAAAGTGATAGGAAATGCAGCAGTGAGATATTTACTTGCTAGATTTGATGGGGTGGGGAGGGAAGAAAATTTCCTCTGCCCTTCTAGGTTCTTCTGGCTGGTCTGAGAATTAAATTGACATGAGACAAATTAACAGGGGAAAATCAAACAAAAGTTTAATAACGTGTATACACAGAAGAGACGCAGGAAAACTGATAACTTGCAAGAATGCTGAGATCCTCACCTTAAATACCATCTTCAGCTAAAAACAAAAGAGGATGTTGGGGAGAATGGTTTGGGACCTCAAGGGGAGGAAGGCAATTGACCTGAAGAGGATAAAGCAAATGTTTGGTAGATATATGTTTGCTGGGCCATGAAGAGACCATGGGACACAGAGTGGACTGATCTCTAGGTCTTGTCCGAGTATCCCCCCTCTCCCCACTACACACACGCCTAGTTCATAGTCTTTGCAAATACCTCAGGTAATAGCTCTATTCTGGGAACAGGCCCACTATGTAAATTCTTTTAGACAGTTATGTTGAAAAGCCAATGTTTCTTTTTGCATCTTTGGGGCTTTGATTGTTTTCAGCTCAAAATAATCCTCATACCAAAGAAACACTTTGAGATACCAAATTTTGCTCTCCTAAAGTGGAGTCACAAGTTGACTTGTTAGTTTATTGCAAAATGAGGAGGCAAAGAGATAGCACTCACGGAGGATCAGTAGCACCTGAGTGTGATGACACTGGTCTCGGCTACCCCGATACTGAGGACTGGCCTGCAGGCAGCTCCCACTTGAGTGGTTCATAGGTAGCACAATGGTTCTCTGCCTTGAATGCTACTAATTCCAGATGCTGGGGCTTCCCCCTAGAAAATGTTACTACACAAAAAGATGTATGTAAGGCATTAATTGGTCAGTAAACTACAGTTAAAGCTCTCCATTTCTGCTTTCCCTGTCCCTCATGTAATTTTGCCCAGCAACATGCCTTAATAAAGCACAAGCTGGTTATCTGAAACATAGACATCTGCATTCAGTGTCAGTGGACTTTTGGGACAACAAATGGTTAAAAAATAGAGAGAGAAGATAAAAAATGTTTAGTCTAATGTAACATCTTAACATTTAGAAACCATCAAGAAGTACTGACAGGAAAAGATGTAAACGTTTATGTTAATTTTCATAATGGTAGCACAGAAATGAATCTAACTGAATTTTATGTTTTCTGTTTAGCTACAGACTAGAAAAATCAGAGAAGCATAAATAGCAATTATCCTTTGCTTCTCTTCTTATGTCAAACATGATTTCAACAGATTCTAAAAGTCCAGATTTTAACTGTTATTATTAATGTAGAAACACAGGTAAGCAAACCAGAAAAAACATGAGATGGGCTGTTGGAAGAAGCTTTGAATTAATAAATATGCCAGAAAAAAAAAAACAAAAAAACAAAAAACAAAAATAACCTCAGCTCAAGAGGTGTTTTTTGAATGAACAAATGGGTAAATAATTCCTCTATCTACTAAAAATTTCCTTTCCATCCCTTTTTCCTCAGTATAGTTACCTACCTCTTTCATGTATAGATAGGTCTTTTTGTTTTGATTGATGTTTTAATTACCTGAAGAAAATGCCATTACCTTTTACTGTGCCTTTATAAAGAAGCTAGTTTTATGGAAATGTAGGATGAAGTAGTGCATAGGAGTATCATATTGCCTGTTTAAATCCCAGCTCAGCCATTTCAATGTTCATGCTCAAAATTACTTCATTCCTTACAGAAATTCATTTTCTTCATCTGCAAAATGGAGACAATATTAGTACCCATCTCAGGTTCACGTGAATCTTAAATGAGTTAATAAAATAAGGTGTTCAGAAAAGTATCTGGAACATAGAAAGCAATCAATATTAGGCACTATGGCAAAATTAAGTCCTCACAAAAACACGTATCTATGACAAAATTAAAATACAAAGACCAGTTAATAATAATAATTGATAACCTTGTTTATGCACAAAATAATTATTTTAAGGCTAAAGTTAAAAGGAAAACTTAGCATTAGTTTGTAGTTAAGCTGGGTCTATAACCAAGTACAATACTTCCTATGATAATAGGTAGTCTTGGAGCCATATTTTCATAATTACCTCATTTGAAATACAGGCTTTTTTTTTCTGGATCCAAGGGAATATATTTGATAATAAAAAAATTACAAAGAGTGGAAGAGTCCATTTCGGACAACGATTTCTCCTATAATTGTAATCATCGATCTGCATCTGAGGCTGTGCTAGGGAGTAGAAAGGCCTTTGCTCAATTCCTCATTTGCTGCTTAATCATTACCTGAGTGGCCTTAGAAAAGTTACTCAGCCGGTCTGAGCCTCAGTGATCTGCTCTGTAAGAACATGGTTATTAATAACATTTACCTTGGAGTAGTGAGAATTATATGAATGTGTTAGGTAAAGTCCCAAACACAGCTGCTTAATAAATGTTACATCCCTTTCTCTTCTTGCTTAGAGGCCATGTGAAGGCCCTCTATGAAGAGCTGTGTCTAGTGTAAACCCATTTCTTTTGTTGTTGGCAGTGGTGGTTTTTTTGCTTGTTTGTTTTCGTTTTTTCAATGCCAAACAGTGTATTTATTTAGTAAGCAGACTCTTTAAGGATTATCCAACTTAGACTTTCCAATGATTTGAGAAAAACGGGCTAATGAGTTTATTCAGCAGCGTTAAGGGGGTAATAAAGCCAATTCTATACCCCACAGAATCCCTCAATGGAGTTTTTAAAAATTAGATTTTGGTTTTTTTTAAATAGGAAAAAAACAAACACTAGAAAAGCTGTAAACCCATTTCTTAACGTAATCCCTGTTATATATTTTACTACATAGAGTTTCATTTTTATTCACACAGGAAGAAATAGAAATGTAGGGTTAGATAGAATGACCTGGTTTTTGGCTTAATTACACTATATGGATCACTTCTTTACAAAATTTTCTTAGACAATCACAGCTTGGTTTGAAAGCTGATCTGTTTATACTGTGGGTGTTTGTGTATGAACTGTTTATAGTGTGGGTGTTTGTGTGTTTATGACTGGAGGGCAGAAAATTAATTCAAATATAAAAATAGTAAATATTCAGCATCACGTATGAAATTCTTTAGTACCCTCTGCCCCAAAACACAATGCCCTACAATCTAATCACATTTTGGATGCCAGTTTTTGTCTACAAAAGGTAATTAATGAAGAGTAAGGAATCCCTCAAATGGCACCACGCCAAATCCATTACTCAAATCCATAGAGTGTGATATTTTACAAAACTTGGTCTTATTTCCAAAAAGCCCATGGCATGGGGAGAAACAAAGAAGAAAAGATTGAAATAGTAGATAGAACATTTTTGGATCCTGATTTTTAAAAATTAAGAATTGTTTTTAGATTTTCAGGCAAATTGGAATATGGCTTATATATTAGTCACTGTCAATGAATTATGGTTAATTTTGTTATGTGATAATGGCTATTGTGATTATGTAAGTTAATATCATTTTAACATTTTAATTTTTGAGATGCCTATAGAATTGCACACAGAATAGCTGAGTGAAATAACATGAGGTCTGAGACTTGCTTTAAAACCTTCCAGACCACTCCAACCCCACCAAAAAAAGAGGGGAGAGAATAGATAAAGCATGTAAAACAAAACATTGGTATTTGTTGAGGTTGGCTAATGAACACCTGAAACCTCAGGGAAAATCTCTACTGTTTGTGTGCATTTCAAAATTTTATACTAAAAAAGTTGTTAAAAATAAATAGATATTGAATGTAGCCTCCTTAATATCAGCTCATGTCTTTTATGGTTTTAAACAATTATTTGTAGAGTAGGAACTTCATAAATGCATATTAAACTGCATGTATTGTTATGTTCATGTTTTAGTTTATACTAACACAAGATTAGAAATTTGTTAAGAAAAAATGTTCAAAGATTGATGCTACAACTATAAACCTTCAACAAGATATTTCTTCTTAGATTAATTTATCCTGAATAACAATGAGACAGTTAGTTCTAACATGTAGCAATTGGATTACAAAAGGACTTAGTCCTTTCAGTTCCTTATTCTGCAAAGGAATTATGTTGAGAAGGTCAAGTATATTTTGCATGGAGTAGTAGTTTAAATACCAGATAGTAGCAATTGCTTCCTTTCATTAACTATAACTTGATTTAAAAAAGTAATAATCTTTTTAAGTTGGAGAATAACTGCGAGGATTATGGTGTCCCTATACCCAAAGCACTGTTTTTACAGTCATGTAGAAACAGCAATCTGGTACAGAAATGTTGAGAAACACAAGACACTCAAATCCATTGAACAATAGCACATGAGAGAATCAAAAGTCTTTCATATGCAAATAACCAAATATTTTTATAGCTTCAACTCGTGCCTTCAATTTCTCTTCAGATAACTACTCCATAAATAAATACACATATTTATCTCACTCAATTTCTGAATCAGAAAATCTATTAAGAAAGGTAATAGAAATGTGTTCATTTGAAATTGTTTAGTCCCTTTAGAATGTTAACACCAACCAGTGACATTGCAAGAACCCTTAAGGACACTTACCCCAGAGTGGGTATCCAGTTATATGGTATTCATGCTGCTCTAAATTTAATTTGTCAAACAAATAATAGAAAGCACAGCAGGTGTTTTTGTCTAACCCCATTGGTTACGATTAGAGATATTATGAAAGTATGAAAATTAACGTTGACATATCACTTTGAAAGCTAATTTTCTTGTGTGGGGGACATGCCGTAGCATATCTGAAAGGTGTGTATTCCCACTTGCCAGAATAACACATTACTTGTGTTTGGTTCTGAAAGCAGACGTTGTCTACTTCAATCAATTTTCAGCTATTAATGGTAGCTTTTAACTATATTTGTGAAAGGCAAATACATTCAATTAGTATTTGTCAGGAGCAACATGACATTTACTCTGAGGAGATATTTAAGGCTGCCAGGATCTGTTGTAACATAGCATCATGTAGATCAAAATCACCAGTAAAAATGATTCTGTGTGTAGCTTTAGGGAACAACTTCATTTTTCCTCTGATTTTATCCTCCGTGGGAGACAATGAATGATGACGACCGCTTGTGGTGTAGGATGAACAGAATAGAAATAGAGTAAGTGGAATAGCAAGGTTAAGATGGACCACAGAACTCCATAATGACCTTCCTTTCTTATAAGGTTGCTTTCTTTCTTAGAGGATTCCTCAGAGAAATATATATATTTACTTGAAATCTCATTTTTCTGTTAACATATAAGAAAACCAAATAGAAAGCTATATAGAGTTTGTTCAAAAAATCACTTTCACCGACCATGTTTTATGTGTAATCAGAGCCATTAAAATAGTCTTAAATTAAATGGTAAAGCTACAAGAAGAAATTTTTCACCTCTGCTTTTCCACAGTTCTCCCTGACTATGTCCTTTCAGGGCTTCTCTCTTAGTCTCAGAGATTGTCCAAATATCTCTGTCCAAAAAAAGCACTGAGTGTGAGGGGTGGGGATTCCTAAGTTTTATTGTTTTAATTGTTTGACCTTGATTTCTATCACTAATATTAAGTAAAAGCATGGAAATGTCTTTCCCATGTTCTTATCTTTGAAAAACTGTGAAAAATAATGAACTCCAATACTGATGATAGAGCAAGAGCTCTTTCAACATTGGGTGGGAGTTACATTTCTTTGCTTTGCAGGGGAAAGGCAGCTGGGTTCTATCCAGAGCATGTTATGAGATTCTGGGATCTAGAAATATTTGTCAATTTTTAAGGGAGAAATATCTCCAAGGATCGATCCTTCTCTTTGCTCTTCACATTTGCTTTACTCTAAAAATTTCTCCTAACTAAAAATTTTTATTCCAAACATCCCACTACTTGATAAAAGAAAAAGAAATGGAGTAGAGCTTGGCTTTGATGGTTGAAATACAAACCCTAGGGTTGGCAGCTAAAGGGAAATGCGATTCTTCATAATTTTCAAGTAAATGTGTTTCTACTTTGCTGAGAAGTATATTATACCTGAGAACCTTCTGTAAATTGAACATAGGCAAATTGAACATGCTACACTTACTTGTGTCTACTAAATATGCCTCTCCCTTTATAAATTGTCTAAATGAATTCATTCATTCTTCAACATAATTTATTGAATGCATACCGTGAGCCAGATCATGTTTCTGGGAATACAACCATAAGCAAGTGAGATAAAATTCCCTACCTTCACTAAAGTTAACATTGTGGTGAAGAGAAACATTTAAAATAAAATGAAATATTAGAGCTATAAAAAAATAAAACAGAGAAGGGTGCTAAGGAGGGCTGGGGTGGCCAGCAGTGTTAAATAGGGTATCTATGAAAAGACCCAATGAAGAAAATTATGCACTTACAGATCTGAAGGAGATGAAGGAGGAAGCCATACAGACATATGATTAAGGGAGTTCCAGGAATAGGAACCAGCAAATGTAAATGCCCAGAGCCAGGAGCCAATGTGTGTGGGGTGAGAGAGTGGGAAAGAGGTCCTGGCGAGGGTAGAGAGTAATGGGGGGTGTGATTACACAGGGTCTTAGAGGTCCCTCTGAGGGATTTCCACCTTTATGCTAAATGAGATGATTGGAAGGTTTTTGATCTGAGAAGCAATAAGACCAAACTTAATTGTTAGTGGAATCACTATGAGTTCAGGAGACACCAATGTGAGTATAAATACATATACACACAACGTGACAAAGTTATTTCTAAAATACTTGTCGAGAACAGAAGATGGTTACCTTCCTTTGGATAGTACCACTCAGCTCTTATTAACAAACTTTTTATACTTACTACAACCCTATGTATAGGTACTAATTTTTTAGGGTATTATATAAGTATCATTAGTGAAAAAACAGAATTATTAAGTCTTCAGGTAGCAAGTAGAATGTTTAAGCTGGAGAGAAACTTAAAAATGGTCTAGGACAGAAGAGATAATTAATAAGAACCTACTGAATAGCACAGGAATCTCTATTCAATACTCTGTAATGACCTAAAAGGGAATAGAATCTAAAAAAAGAGTGGATATATGTGTGTGTATAACTGACTCACTTTGCTGTAAAGCAGAAACTAACACAACATTGTAAATTGACTGTACTCCAATAAAAATAATTAACTGAAAATTTTTTTAATAAATATTGAATAAAATGTAAAAAAGATAAAAGTCTAGTATAACCTAGTTTGTGTTATAAAAGATGCACAGAGGAATACGGGGATATGTGTATAAAAACAGATGATTGAACTTGGTGTACCCCCTAAAAAAATAAAAAAAAATTTAAAAATGAGCAAGCAAAAAAAAAAAAAAAGATCCACAGAAAGGTTAATGATATCCCCAAGTCACATAACTTGGACAGGTCCCATTCGCGATTTCATATCCAGCCATTGTTGTTCTATCATATTAACAATATGATAAGAAAATGCACACAATTTTATATATATATATGTATACACACACACACACACACACACACACACACACACACATTACTTATAAATGAGAAAGTGGTGCTTACCCAACTTTATTTTTCTGGAATTGCAGGTGTCTGAAAATAAATTAATGTATAAAAACTTACTAAATATGTATTCTTAAAAGTGAAATATTTGGTTGACTTAGCACAATTCTGTGAGAGAGATTTTGTTTATCTTTGTTTTCCACATACATTTTAAATGGGCTGACCTTTTAGCAATAACATTGATCTATTGATTTGGAAACTTATGTTCATGGGCACAGCTTGTGCCACCTCAACCTGTGTCCTCTGCAGATAAAAATAAGATAATCTAAGGTGTTTTGCCTAAGTATTTAAAGATGTTAAAAAAAAAAAAAAGAAGAGGAAGGGGGGGAATAAAAGGATGAGTAGGAATGGGAGAGGTAGAAGGATTTGACAGTTGTTTTTAATACTTTTATGAAGAAAACATACTCTGTTATTTTCATTTAACAAAAAAACTATGCTTTGAATACTGAAATGAAAGTTGTAGGTTGGATTTAATCCTAGGTTCTATCCTGGGAAATGTAATGCTTCAGCACAATTCTCACCAAAACAATTTAAGGCGTTGATATATGATGACATGCTTCTTTCAATGTAGAGGAATAGGAAGAGGTTGTGCTTCAGATCCTCTATGGGAATGTGGGAATAAACTGAAGTGAGAAATAAAACATTTCTTATAAGATCCCAAATACTTGTTAGGCAGACACTAAAAAGAGATTTTGGGTTCCCTGGAGGAGGAAAAGTATACATTGGTTTAAAAAATTCAGCATGTATTTATTGGCTGACTTTTTTCACAATCTAAAACTGTAAATGGATTCTCTAACGTTTTCAGTGCAAAACCAAAAAAGCATTGTGAAGTATGTAGATACAATATTCTACTTGGATTCTGTGCTGCCATATTCAAGGAATTCATAATAGCTGATACATAGAAATACTCAATGATTTCAATATCAGCTAAGTTAGTGACATTATTATTTGAAATTTGAATAAACCCTCATGAATCAAGAAAACAGCATATAATCTCAACATTAATTTGGCACTGTTTAGAAACACATGCATTATAGGGTTATGGCTAACTGAGGCTAAAAACACACAATTTTTAAAAAGGCTTTTATTTTAAACAAGACTTAAAAAGCTTTCAGGTCTGTCCAGTAATGCTTGAAGATGCCACATTCTTTCCCAAGTTGTTAATGCATTTGTTGATTGTTGTAAGTGTGTTCAGTCTTTGTTCAGTGACATAAAATCATCTGTCCATAGAGCCAATGGACTCAATTTTCTGTTTCAGATTGCCGATCTTTATACATTTTAATTCCACAAGAGTTCCAAGGATTTGGCCTGCTTGGCTTTCTTTATAGAGTTGCTGAAAACAAGTCTGAGGTATTTCCTTAGAAAACCTTTTCACAGTTAGTATGCAGATTATTTCAAGTTGCCCCACCTGAGATCTCTAGCCCTCAACATCCAAGCACAGCAGGTTTTTTGATGTCTCAGGATCAAGATCAAGGGCCTATTTATTTTCAAAGTTTGAACGCTTCTCAGAAACTTCATCTGGTTCCTAGTAATCAATATTCTACTACATGTAACAGAAAATTTGATTAATTGAAACCTAAAAGCATAAGAATCTTTCTTTTTCAAGGAAAAGGAATTCCATGGAACGTAACTATTGGCAAAAGTTCTGCAACTTGATGATTTCAGGACCACTTATCTCTCTTCTTGGGTTGCTTTTTTGTTTTGTTTTGTTTTTACCTTTTCCTCAACATATGTTACATATTTTTAGTTTTTTTCCCCCATGAAATTATAAGATGGCTCCTGTATCTTCAGAGACCACAATCATTTTCAGTTTAAATGTTACCAAATGCAAGTCCCTGTGCCTGAAGCACAGTGAGGCCAAACAATCTGAAAGTCAGAGTTTGGAGCAGAAAAAGGTTTATTGCAGGGTCATGCAAGGAGAGGGTGGCTCTTGCCCCCCAAACCCTGAACTCTCAGAAGGGTTTCAGCAAAGCACTTTTAAAGGCAGGGTGAGGGAGGGGGTGAGGTTGGTTGTTGCAAACTTCTTGGTGTTGGAATCCTTTGTTCTTGCAGCTGTCCATGCGGGTCAGGTCACAATGTTCCTATAAACCTCCAACAAAACAAATGTTTCTGCAACTTTTTAATCTCTATAGAAATGGACTCTTAAAGGTCAGAGGCTTGAGAATAGGCTACCCTGTATATTGCAGGCTATAGGAAACATTCTTTTATGAAAGGTGCAGAGCCAGCATGACTAAGCATAGGCAACAGAGCACAAAGCATAAAGTAAAAGGAACAGATCTAATATGGAGTCAGATTTGTTCTTCCCTATTACATAACTAGCAAGAAGAGGTACAGCAGCCTTTGACTTCTTTCAGGAGAAAAATGCTATTGCAGACTCTCCTATAATAGAACTGTGCCATGCAGCCACCTCTAACTTCAAGGGAAACTGGGAAAGTAGTTTAATTTGGGCATGTTGCCTTAAACAAAGCCAAGGTTCCATTAGTAGGAATAAAGGGACCTGGGGATATTGGATGGGCAATTAATAGCAAATGAGACACCCATTCTTAATTGACAAATCAGATTGTTGTTTCTCATTTACCTCCTCAGCTTTCCTTTGGCCCTCATGCAACCAGATACTATAACACTCTGGTGTATGTTAAGATGACCTCATAAGTAAAAAGAGAATGGGAAGAAATCTTGAGTAAACTACTGCATTTAGAGAAGTGTGTGATTCTCATAAAATCCAAGCTAATTCCCTTTCCTAGGTTAAACATTTAATAAAAACAGTTTTCTCCAATTCATGATTATTTTCAGACAGATTTGACCTATGGTAGAAGAATCAGGAAATGAATAAAGTGCTTGCTGTCCAACCCAAGTTCATGTGCCTGATGCACAGTGAGGCCAAATAAAATGAAACATTGGAGTTTGGAGCAGAGAAAGGTTTATTGTGAGGGCCAAACAAGGAGAATGGGCAGCTCATGTTCAAAAGACTCAAACTCCCTGATGGTTTGGGGGAGAGAGTTTTTAATAGGCAAAATTTGGGGGGAGGTCTGCAGGGTGTGTGTGACTTTCCTCTAACTGGGTGATGTTCCAGGAGTCTCAAAACTCAGCCTTCTTGGATTTCCCTTGTGATCCAGTTGTTAAGACTCTGAGCTTCTACTGCAGGGGGTGCAGGTTCGACCCCTGGTTGTGGAACTGGGATCCCACATGTTGCGTAGCATGGCCAAAATAAAATAAAATAAAATTCAACCTTCTGGTTCCAGCCAGCCTGGTGTCCACGTGCTTGTGTTCAGCCTAGAGTTACGATCCTCCACCTGGGTGGGGGCCTTTGTTCCTGTAGAAGAACTCAGGGGTACATATCAGATTGCTATGCATGTCCCTCATCTAGGAACCAGGTCCCTGCCCCATCGCTGCATTATTATTTCTTGATTGCCTTTTCTTTGTTTCTACATTCTCTCCCTTCTCTAATTAGTAATTGTTTGAATCTTCCCTTTGGAACTCAGGGAAGGTCTAGGGGGCTGAAAGCCTTTTTCCTATAAATAAGAAATGAGGGGCATGGAAAGGCTTTTATGGAGGACCCCACAAGGTCCTGCTCAGTTTCAGTTTACATAATAATAACTTCCAAAATCAAAAGCAAGTTGGCTTTAGCCCTACATCCACTTAGTTGTTGTTGTTTTTTTCTCTTTCATGGAAGATCCACGTGACCTAAAAAAGTCTTCATTAGAGTTCCAAACAGAAGCCAACATGGGTTCACTCCTTCTTTGCTTACATGGATAAAATAGTTCTGGGACATCCTGATCCAAGTCACTTCAGAATTTCATTTGTACTGCATGATTCTCACCATCTCCTGACTTTAACATGATCTGTGAAATATGGGTTTTAGTAGCATGCCCTTGGCTAAATGGTAGAAAGATTATTAAATACCATGATGTTAGTATGTGAGTTACTGTGCCGGTGTGAGTCACATTCTCATCTCACTTTGTGTTGGTTAGTTGAGAAACAGGAGCATAGTTCACATTTTTTCCAAAGCTAATCTGGGCTGCCAAAACATTTCAGACTGTCACCTTAGAAGGTAGACTGAAATTATTACTATCTAGAAAGATGCCCTATATGTATTTCTTGGGCCAATAGTCCCATAGATCATAGAGAGGAGTGGTAAAGAGCATGGGCTTTGGCTTGTGTTATAGTCTGTGTTGTCATTTAAGGGGCACCCTGTGTACCTTAGTTCCTCACCTAGAAATGTGAATAATAATAGTACTCACCTCACAGAATTGCTACAAGGACTAAGTGTTAATATATGTAAAATGTTTAAATAGTTCCTGGCATGTAGTAAGTACTCTTTATGTATTTGTGATTATTACATAATGGTGCACCTGAGGACTGGAGAGAATGTGGTTTTGACCTCTAGTACCTACATCCTGATAGATCTGATGAACTTTGTCTGGAATGGCCTTTGTTAACCCTTGGCTTGCAAATGACATATGATTTTATTGCCAAACCATTTTTATTAGAATAGGTACTTAATCTATGTATCATATGTGAACACATGAAAGAAATTAATCATATAATCTTTTCACATCTGATCTCAGTAGTTTTTTTGAACATAGTGTCTTTTTCCTTTTATCCCCCAAGGAATCATTTTATTATCAAAAGATGATAAATGACAAAGATAGTAAATGAATAGAAGAGCAAAGTTAATTTAAAATAAATTTGTAAGCAAAAAATTAATAAAACCTCATTTTCAAATGATTTGAAAGTGAATTTACTGTCCAAAATTACATTAAGGCTAAACTGGCAGACTAAGGAATAAACTTAGGGATTTTACTACTTCCCACAGAACAGATTAAGTTCTTGAAGTGACACAAGTTTCTATCTTTTTTTCCAATTGATAAGAGGCTCTCATTTGTATTGTTGTGGTTCACCCTGCAAATAAAAGAGAACAGTACAGTTTGAATACCCATTTGATTTGTGTCACTGTTGATATCATCCAGAGTGACTCATTTTTTCCCAATCAGACACATTATGGTTAATAGAACATCTTGTGCACTGAAAAAAACAGATTTTCTACATTTCATGTCTGCCTGAGAACTCAAGGAGTAAAGTGCTTCCTCTACCATTTGTTTTCTTAATAGTTGTGGAACAGTCATCTAAGCTAATTCATCATTTTCTATAGTCTCATCCAGAAAATAATGAGGCCAATTAAGGCTAGACATACTGGATTGTTTACATTTCTAAAAATTCATTCCATACATCCTGCTTTTGTTTTCCGTAGACTTAAATGTAATATCAATATTAACTTGGTAAAATAAATAAATAAATTAGAAGATAATATTTGTCTTGGTCAGTATGGGATGCTACACCATAAATACCATAGATTGAGTGGCTCAAATCACACACATGTATTTCTCACAGTTCTAGATGTTGGGAGACTGAGACCAAGACACTGGAAGACTTAGTGTCTGGTAAGAAATCTCTTTCTGGTTTATAGATGGCTATCTTCTCACTATGTCCTCACATGGTGGAAAGAGCATGAGATAGCTCTCTAGGTCCCTTTTATAAGGGCACTAATCCCATTCATTAGAGCTTCACCCTTTTTTCCTAATTACCTCCCGAAGGCCTTAACTCCCAATACTGTCACATTGGGGATTAGGAATTTAGCATATAAATTTTGAGTGAATACAAATATTTCATCCATTGCAATATATATATTCTTTTTCATCATGATGAACAATATCATGTGAAGTTCAGTCAAAGGTCGTTGCTTGTATCAGTGTGCTAAGCAACTGTCATTCCTTAAATCTTTGTATAAATTTTGCAACATTTAACACGTACACAAACCACAGTACTTGCTTATTTCCATAAAAGGTGACATTTATAAAGACCATGGGGAACCCATTCATTTTTGGTGATATTGTGACATAACCATTAACCACACATAATTCAGAGCACAGGGCCTTGTCCTCAGCACAGGCAGTGTTCATATAAAGCCACTGCATTGAGGGTGTGACATTTGAGATATTATGGTGAAGGTTACCTAAGCAGGGCACATGGAAGATGATGTTTCCCTTGTGTTTTTTTCAGTGGTTTAGTTTCTGAAACTAATGGGTTGGCCAGAAAGTTCATTCAGGTTTTTCCATAGCAACTTACAGAAAAACCTGAATGAACCTTTTGGCCAACCCAATATAAAGTTCTAGGATCTCCATCCACATTAGGTCCTTAAAGATGACCAATTTATGGATTGTAGCTCAGTCATCAAGTTCCTAAAGAATAAAATATAGTTCATACTGTTATTTGGTGACATAGCTGTCACATGACTTATAATACTTGTATAATTTGGTCAGTCAGATTTGTTCTTATAAGAAACTTATAGGGGAAGCCAAATTATTATCATAAACTTTAGTATCATAGAATAGGATAGAGAGTTTTAATTGGCTTTCATTTGTTAGGGAAGAAGAAATTTTTCTCTACCCTTCTAAGTTCTTCTGGCTGATACAGGAATTAAATTGACATAAGACAGATTAACAGGAGAAAATCAAACAAAAGTTAATAATACATATACATGGGAGAGACTCTGAAAATATGAGTAAGTGGCCAAAATGGCCAAAAACTTCACCTTAAATATCACCTTCAGCTAAAGATAAAAGAGTATGTTGAGGGTAGTGGTTTGGCACTTCGAAGGGGAGGAAGACAGCTCTCATGGAGATGGAAAACTAAGTATTTTGTGAACACGATGTTTTCTGGACCATGCAGAAACAATGGGACACAGAGTGGACTCTCATCTCTCTGGTGAAAGCTCTGTTCTGGGGACAGGCACTTTAACAAGTTCTTTAGGCAGCTAAGAACTAAAAAGAGAAACTTCCTGAGTCCTTTGGGCCTTCATTGTTTTCAGTTAAATAATCTACATTCCAAAGAGACATTTAGGAAAGGCAAATTTTGCTCTCCTACACATTCCTAATAACATTACATTTTGATATCTGCATACATTCTTGGACACAAATATTACTTACCAGGAGGTCTGAGGCCACTCATCATTTTGTAAGGACAGCTTCATCTTTGGATGATGTTACGTAAACATTGCCAAATATCACTTCGCTGAATCCCCACTTTTCTTTGTCCTCATGTTTCCATTCCCTTTATTTAGATAAATAGTTTTAAGTATTTTTTTAATGCTATTGACTAGTTTGACATTCTTTTCTTCCAATTTCTGAATTGGCGGATACTCTATTTTTTTTTTTCAAAATGACATCATATCTGTCTTGTATATATAGTAAAGATTAATGATTAAATCAGCACTTTGAATGTTCCTGCATACTGTCACACTCATAATTCACAATAAGTTCAATAAAGTCTTTTCAATTTTGTGGTTAGTGTACAGCACTGGTATTCATATTATAGAATAAACATAATTTCTACAATACCCATAGTTGTTCAATAATTTGAATGACAAAGTAGTTTACATAATACTGATGCTTTATATATTATAATTTGCACATTTTTAGATTTCCTTGTATAGTACATAAAAGCATGATTTTATCAGTTTTTTGGTCACTTACTATCAAGATAACTTTTTTTAATATCTAATCTGTGCCAAGTGCTGTACTAGGCATAAATCTTATCTTGAAGCACCTTACTGTCCTGAAGAAAGGCATAAGGTAAACAGATAATTATAATAAATTATGTTATATACAGAGCTCAGAGTAAGTACAGGGTACTATGTGTTGACTGCAAAAAACAAACAGACAAAAATAGCAAAAAAACCCCACAATGTAAGAGCTGTGAGTTGAGTTTTATTCAGCATCTTACTGAGGACTGTAGCCTGGGAGACAGTCTCTCAGGTAGCTCTGAGGAACTGCTCCAAAAAGCTAGGAGGAGTGGCCAGTATATATATGATTTTGGCTAGGGAATACATGCAGTCAAGTATACATTTCAATAAAAGGTTACTGCTAGTCACAAGGATCAGACAGCGCAGTTAATGATTTTAATGTTTTCTATGTATGGGAAGATACAAGAATCTCAGTTTGTTAATTTTTTTTCTTGAAATATCTTTAACTATCTAAGGGGCCTGTTTTTCCAAAGCACAGTGTGCCTTAGTCCGTTTTTTCCTGAATTTCTTTCAGGATGTACTGTCAGTCAGTGACTGCAATGGCTAATGACTTGATCCTTGTAGAACTAGATGGTGGGCAACATTCTTTGTTTTACAGTCCCCCTCTTTTGGTCATTAATTCAGCCAAGCTTTGGGAAGCATTTCATGACCAATTTGTTCCACAATGGTAGGAAGGCTTATTCCTAGGTCAGGAAAAGTTTTCATTGATAGGCCACTTAATGTGCTGTTACTGGACTAAATCCTATTATTGGTATCCATAAAAATCTCTGGACCACCTGTCTTACTAGTCTATTATGCACTAGGAAATGATTCTCCCTTGTGGCTTCTTCCCAAATGTAGAGTTACACTGCTACAGTCATTTTCATCTTGTATAAAACTGTATATTTACAATCATTTCCAGTCATTTAGTCCTCATTATTTTTCTCAGAGGCTTGGTTACATACTAGGTAATGAAAGAAACAACAATCTTATAGAATAGGCAGAATTTAAGTAATATAGTTAGTAGCATTAATAAAGCCATAAGTAAGAATTTAAGCCAAGAACTTCCATTAGGTGCAGCCCAGTACATCCCCAGTCATCTGACCCAGTCTGTTCCATACCAACTGCTATCTTTAAGGGCTGTGATATTCTGGCATTGTTCATAAGGCACTCAGCCCAATTTCCTAGTGTCATTATGCTGATTATTCTTAGCATGATTTAATTGTTCCCAATATAAAGGGGACTTTAAACTTAAATGACTGAAGTCTGCTATTACCCATATAAATCTACCCTATAACCAAGGATGGGTCCCTCCTAATAAATGAGGGGAGAGAGGGCTTATGGGTTTTGAGTGAAATTTAGACAATTGCTCTAATTGAGCTTGAGTAACTTTCAAAGGAAAGTCATCTTTATGGCCATAATCAGAGCAAGTATTATTATTGGCCAAGAGAGGGGACCCACCTAGTAATAGCAATAATGGCTCGAACAGAAGTATAACTCCTTTTTTCTAGATTAAATTTCCTAAGGGTCATCCAGTGAGAGCCTAGGAGAGGAGAAATTCACCAAGGTAACCAGAAGTACTAGACATAGGTAATTGACCACAAGAATTTGACTGATTTTAAACTGCATAGAATTGTGCACATGATAGAAAAATATTTGATTTATATGCAGAAGTCCCAAGAAATCAAGAAAACACTATAAATAATCATATGGGTCTGGTTCAGCATCTTGGGATAGCTGTCTACTTCTGATGTCATCTTCTTCTCGTCTTGTGTGATTTCTCCTCTGTTTGAGCATTGTTTTTAAGTGAGTTTGAGGTTGTCTTCTCTATAGACCAGGCTGATGCAGAGGCCTTTTTTAAGTGGGAAATATGAATCCAAGAATCAATTCCCTTCAGTTTTGCTGCATATGAGCTGGTTAAGTGTACCTGATAAGGGTCCTTCCACCTAGGTAGGAAAATGTCCTTTAAATGTTGCCTTTTCCAGTATGCAAAATCTCCTGGTTGCAGGTCATGGAGCATCTGATCTTTGCCCAAAGATGGATGATTGTGATAAGCTTCAGAAACAAGCTTAGAGTATCCTTTTAATAATTCAATTAAACCTTACAATAATGCAACATAGTAATAAGGAGCCATCTTGGAAGTGAATCTTATGCAGCAAATACAGAACCCCACATACTATTAACATTACTAGAACTTTATATCCACTGAAACATACTTTTTCTTTCTAAAGTTACCCCCATTTCTACAAAATATAGCCCAACTTCCTACCAAAATATAGCTTAAGTTTGCTTGTGAAATGTCTTGTTTCAATAAATTTAGCCTGATTATTTACCTAAGTAGTTGATCACATAGGTTCTTTTAAATTGCTTTTACTGGAACTTTTCATAAGGAATCTCAGATTGAACTTTGAAAAGGCTTCTCAAGGACAGAAAAGCCATGCCAAGGCCTTGCCATTGGATTCTGCTTGCAATACTCACAGATTTGGATGTATTCCTCTCTTCTTGAGGTCTGCAAAATATGTTGAGGTTCCTGCACCTGCCAGGAAATGGCTTTCCTTATTCAGCTAATAAGGGTGCTGGGAACCCTGTGAACAAATTAGCAGGTGTTTTTCCAAGGAGCTTTATGGCTCCACAAAGTCCACATTAGTTCTTTAAAGCTATCTGGTCATATCTGATTCTATACATATTCTCAAATATGACATTATAGTCAAAGCCATGTTAATGTAACCAATTTTTCCAAATTCTGGAGGGATCAGGTAGAGAGAAAAGGTAAGTGTTCCAATTCTGTTTACAAAGATATAATTTATCAAGTTGCTGTAAGTCATAATTAGCTTAAAGGGAAAGATTTCCTTTTATCTGGATAAAAAGATTAAAGCCAGTAATATTTCAGACAAAAAGTAATAAAAATTATTATTCAGCTGTATGTAACTAATTATTGTTGACTTTTATCTTCTGTTAACGGTCTCATGAAACAATCAGATTTTCCATTAGAATGCTTTGATTTATTACCCAGTTCACTCTTAGGACCTGAAAGTTATCAGAAACTTATACTTGTCAAAAAGTGGTTTCTATGAATCTTCTAGCAGATGAAGCATTTTTGCAAAAGCATCAGGGTAAAACAATAACTATCTGTAAGTGACAAGACAATATGGCATGGCTGAATATTTGATTACAATACAGTTGTCAAAGACATTGGTTATTTCTGTGACCTATAACATCTTAAAATAATAACTAGAATTATGACTGATAACATTATACCTGGATATATCCAAATTTTAGAAAGTTCTAATAGTTTCTTGACATTCATTTTAATAACATTCATCCATACAATATAACTAGAGAAGGTTTATTACCACTCAGTTGACAATGCTTTCCATGTAATTTAACATTCCAAATGAGCCCACTTAGTTTAATATCTCTCTTTGAGATGTTTCAGGGGCCCTGAAACATCCCAGAGTTAGCTAGAGGTCAGAAGAACTTTATTTAGAATTTGATTTGGGAAGATAGTCAAAGATATCAAAAAGTTTTAAAACACTTGGTCAAATAGGATTATAGAGCACTGTGAAACAATACTTAGTTATTCACTTAATCAAAATGCCGATAAAAGATTTCAAAAGCAAATATAGGAAGTTATAACAGAGTACTTAAACCACTAAGAAACTTTACAATTTGTTATCAAAAGCAGATAAATATCCCAAGAAGTCTAGTCCTCTTAACAGAGAGAAAACCGAATTCCAGTTTTGTACCACCTTACCTTTAATATTAAAATGTATTTACTCAATTAAATTTACTACAAATTAGCCAGTCCTAACCACACATTAAACTCTTCCCATTGTCTCTTTTCCACAAACCTTCTATAACTTCCTTTTTCACCTTCAGATTTTGTCTCTTTTTCTCATTTTAGCCTCTCTTTAGGACAAAATTACTTTCTGCTTTACAAAATGCATTTCCATTCCTTATACCTTCTTTTTTCCTTGCATACAAAGATTTTTTTCTTTTTAATTTTTAGTGTTTTTAATTAAATGTTTTAATTAGAATTCTTAACCTTTAAAACCTTAATTTCTAGTGAAAACTAAGAAGTAAGCAATTATAAACTGCCTTTTACATTAACATTCTGTAGAATGACAAACAAATACTATTCATAATTTAAAAACATGTACTTTCTTATAGAAAATGTCTCAGTGTGGCACCAAACATATTTATTAATAGTCCTAAATAACTTTAGTTTCTTTGTAAGAACCTATGATCAGTAAGTAATGTTTCAGTATTTTATTTTATTTGGGAAAGACCTAGATATTCAATAATCTTCCATTATTTAACTTAAGTTAGCAAAACTCTAAAGTTTCAAGTTATCAAAAGTCTGGAGAAACTATTTTTAAGTAGACATACCATAAAACATAATTATTCTTAAAGAGTTCATCTAAAAGCTTTTACTCCATTTATGCCTATTTAATTCACTGGTTCCCAACAATTATGTCTAGATTACCCATGAAAACTTCATGAGACATTGGACCAAGCCAGCCATCATCCCCCATTTTTCTTGCTGATGAATTTTATAATAGATAATGTGAACTTATTTGTGTTTTAGTAAACCTAGTATAATAAAAGTACTATACTTAATGTTAATGACTATAAAGGCACGTCTATATTAATTAAACCAACAAATTTAAACTAACTGTAATACCAAATATTAATTTAATACTGAATAAGTCCTGGATCACATGAATCTGAAATTCATTTGGGTTAGTTCCTATTATGTTTCTGAGAATTTATATAAGCACTTATTTTTCTTTAAGCCAATTAAATAGAACTCATTTACAATTAATTTTGGCAATACCACTCAAAGGTAGTAACATATATTTATAATGTACATACTCAGGCATAAATATATCCAGATAGATACAAATAGAGATCTCATAGATTCATTTTTAAAATTTAGTTATGAATCAGGTATTACAAAATAAAACTCCCTAGTTTATAAATGACAATTAGAGTAAGTTAACTTTACTTGCTTAAGTTTAAAAGGCCTCTTTTCCTTTTTTTTTTTTAACTTAATCTCAAGAATTGGAGATGGTCTAGGTAAGACTTCTGTGACTTGTACAACATCTACATCTCAAAGGCATAGTGAGAGAAATGCCTAGGAAGACTTTTGCTCCCTTAGGTTCAGAATTTTGAAAAGATGTTTTATCAAGTTAGCTTTCTTTAACTGCATACACAAAAGCCAGTTTGGGAATGTGAAAAGAGCCCCATCTTGGCCATTTGAAGGCAAAATATTCTTAGTTCCCAATAAAGTGAGTACTTGCAAGAATAAGCTCCACTTGCATTGTGCATGAACCTGGATGGGGTATTAGTTGCACATTGGCTGTCTGACGCCCCTCTGTCTTGTTTGGGAGTCTTTATTGTTCATTTTAAAGTTGGTTTGTCAGGATAAAATTACTATTGAAAACTGTATGGTAGGCTGTTGTGCTGTTTGTGAGCTTAACTCCTGTAGGTGTTACCCTTAAATTGAGCTATTTCAGCAATTTGATGTCTCAGTTTCTGGTTTCTCCCTCTGGCAGTCTAAAACCAGCATGGATGCTCAGAGCCCTGGATAGCCAATCCTTATGTGAGCATCCCTAGACAAGCAAGTTTTTTACATTAATGAGTGGCTTTCCCTGTGAGACTGCTGCATGGTATGAGGACTTGCCTGCACCATGAATTTCTCATTTGCTTGAGAAAGCTGTACTGACTGGGAGGAGCTGTGGTCCTTACCTTTGAAGCTGAAAGCTCTCATATTGTATCTTCAATTTATTCCAACTAACCCTGTTAAAATAGCCAATTCTAGCAAAGACATCAGATCAGCCTCCTACCTAATAACCCAATCCAAACCTCCTCAATGTCTCTCAACTGAGTGAAATCTTGTCAGTGTCTTTCAACTTGGAAATCCAGATACCTCTTCTTGAAGTTAAGTTCAGGGAGAACCTAGTCCTCATAAAAAGGAGTTTAACAACAACTGAATAAAGCTCAGGATTGTCAGCTGAGATGGGAGATCTAAGACCAGGAGACACTCACCCAATTCATTTGGACTCACCAAGGAGGTGGATGGACACAAGGGGCCCTTGCTGGCACCAAGGATCTGGATCTTTGTAGAGTTCAGGTGACAGAGAGAAGTCTGCTCTGAGTCCTTCATGGTTGTTAAAATTTTTGACTGAAAAGAACAAACAAACCCCCCCCCCAAAAACCTAACACACACAGTGTAAGAGCTATGAGTTGAGTGTTATTCAGGGTCTTACTGAGGACTATAACCCAGTAAGCTGCCTCCCAGATAGCCCTGAGGAACTGCTCCAAAGACATAAGAGGGAGTGGCCATATGTATATGATTTTGGCTAGGGAAAATGTTACGTCACAATAAAAGGTTACTGCTCATCATGAAGATTAGATATCTTTATTAATAATTTTCGTGCTTTTCTATGAATGGGATGATGCAACAATTTGGGTTCATTTTTATTTTTCTGAGGTAGCTCTAATTATCTAACGGACCTGTTTATCCAAAGAACAAAATGCCTTATCCTATGTTTTTTTTTTTGTCCTGAATAATTAGAGGATTAGGTTTTATTTTAATAGGCAAAATTGCAATTTGAATAAACCCATCTTTGCTGGAGAAATACCTGGCAGTTTCTTTGTTTCAGGTCAACATTTGTCAGTAAATACCAGTAATACAGGCTGTCTTGGGATCTGTTTCTATCAATAGCTTTGTGTCTGCTATGAATGACATTTACTAGCTTATTCACAAGTCTCAAAACTGTATTTTTATTGGGTGTTGTAGATGATATTATATATTGACACTGAAGTATGCTATTTTATTGGAATTATGTTGATTTTTAACTTGGCAGGTGGTTTTATTATTTGTTGACCACATTGTCTTCGCAGATATTTGGTTTAACATTTTATTACAGTGAGCCTGTTGTAGTTCAACACTCAGTTTAGTGCTAATGTGACACTCATTACTACAAAGACATGGCTTTTCTGGTATCTGAGTGTGTTTACCAAGCCACTCTACCTTGGAGATACCCAAACTGTGAACACTGTCTCCTCTGTGATAGGCAAGAAATACAGTCTTCACTAAGCATTTCAGATCTTTTGGCTTTTGCTTTCTGATTGGCTCCTCGAAATTTGTCTCACAATTGTATAGGTTGGGAGTCAGTCATGGATTTGAGGGGAATTTATTTAGGGTTTTCTCTCTTCTTTGTTCACTTCTTTCAGAATCATTTTCCTCAGTTTACATCTTCTCTGGCAACTCCCCATTTCCATCCTGCACACATTAAGCCTTTAAAAATGTGGTTTCTGGTTGCGTTTCATCCACCCCATGTTGCCCAGTTTGGGGAGTTCCTTTAGGGCAAAATCAGAGGACTGCAACTCAGTTTCTCCATTGGGGCTGTTCCCTTCCTTAAGGTTAAAAACTCACTTAGCTTTTGACTGTTTTGAACATTCTATAACTCCTTTAACTAGTGGTTGTTTATATTTTGTTCAAATTTTATAAATTATTATCCGGAGCCCTAATTGACAATAAGCTACTCTAGTATTACAAATTTTCAACTAAAAAAAAGAAAAACTGAAGGAATTTTTATTGGAGTTGCACTAAATATAGAAATACAATTGTGGAGAATTGGTATCTTTCCTAATGAGTCTTTCTATTTGTGAATATTGTGAATGTAACTGCATTGATTTACTTATGCTTTAATGTCTCTTAAATGTTTTCATAGTATTATGTTTTGTTACCAACAATTTTTATTTTTATAACAAAAGTTTGTTATATAACAAGAAGTACATGTTAAGTATGATATGAATAGGTGTGTATTTCTATTTATTTAACCTTCTTGGAATTTTTTGTGCTTCATGAAGCTCAAGATTTATGTATTTCATCAATTTTGAAGAAATCTCACTTACCATAATTTTATATAGAATCTCCCCTATTTTCCCCATTTTCTGCCTCTGAAACTCTGATTAGGTATATTGTCAGTTTTTCTAATATAATCCTCTCGATATATTTTATATTTTCAATCTCTTTTCCTCTCTGTGGTGTATATTCTCAGTATTATTATCTCATTTATCTTTAATTGACCAATTTTCTGCTCAGCTTTGCTAATCTGCTATTTTATCTCTTAATAAGGTTTAAGTTAAAATCATAATCATCGTGTTATTTCCTTTATTTTTTCAGATTTGTTTTGATAACCCCTGGTGCTTCTCTCATATTTTGCTTTACCTAGAAATTATTTAAATATGTTCCTGGTAATCGACTTTAATAGCAAATAATTCCAATTCCTGTAGTCTATGCTGTTAAGATTCTGCCTTTGCACATTTTTAATCTTGGTACCCTGATTTCTCTTTTTTTTTTCTTTTTCTATTGTGAGTTCATGGTCAAACTAATTTCATCCATATTGATTCCTTAAGTCCTTTATAAAATGTAAAGGATGTGCATTCCTTTAGAAAGTATATATTTCATTTTGCCACAATAAAACAATTTGGAGCAATTTAAAATAGTTATTTTCATTGGTGTTTTTGAATTTTTAGATTATGCACTTTCTAAAAAAACCTTTGAATTTGTAGATTATATATTTTCTCTTCTACTATAGTGAGGTCAGGGCAGGCACTCATTTTGGTCTCTTCCTTTTCTAGACTTTTTGTTTGTTTATTTGTTTGTTTGTTTTGTTTTTAAGCTGAGTCTTTATTTAGGTGCACAGTCTCAGTCTTCCCAGCTTCATAGAGCATGTCTGCAATTCAACTTCTTGCTTTTCAAGAGTCCTGGGCTTTGTTTACTATACCCAACAAAACCACCAAAACCTCTAGATCAGATACACCCACATCTTCCTTCATAATTGTTCTTTTACTTCAATTTCAGCCTCTGAAATTTACTCCATATTTTTTCCACATCATAAATGCATTTAAACATTTTTTGGCAGAATTATTTGGCATTTTGTGTTGAGGAGTTTTTTGTTTGTTTTTGTTGAGGAGTTTTTAAAAGTATTTCCTCTGACATTTTTCCATAAACATAAATCCATAATTCAATTTTGATTTAGCAATTTGGTTTAGAGGGATTGCATGGGAAGAAACTTGGCTAGTCTCTAGGGATTCCAGTGAAACGACATTTATTTTCTTCTTTCTGAGGAGCCTATATTCCAACTACGAAAACTAACATAAAAATTACATATGTTACAATGAATGGTATACTTTAGTTGAAATAATGAGGTACAAATCTATTAAACAATGATATATGGTTGTACATGGCTTAATTACAAATACAATAATATAAATAATATACTCATTCAAAGAATTAAGTTGTTGTAAGTAGGATTACTAAGAAAAACTGTTTACAGTAAAAATGATTCAATCTGCATCTTGAACTGGCTAAGCAGAGGAGAAAGAACATTCAATTCTGTAACAAGAAAATTCATTGTGGTTGAAATTGAGCATGATGTGTTTAGGGAGGGAAACAGCTCAAATGGAGAACATATTTTATAGAGTACTGAAAGCTAGGTGTTGTCCAATTGTAAAGGACTTTGAAAGTTAGGCAAAATATATATTTTACATGAAAGATATTGGGTGCCATGCAATAAGAAATAGATCAGTTTTAGGAAGAATAGCTTAGAGGTACATGATGTAATAAAATGACTAAAAGAGCAGGTGCAGGACCTCCAGAAACTAGGTTTTACTTTAGTTGAGACAGGAAGGTACAAGTTGATATCCATCATTGTAGATAACATCATTGTAGATAACAATCATGGTTGTATTAGGAGAGAAGAAAATAAGTTCAGAGACATTCAGTTTGGAGAGAAGCTTATCACACAAATGCAGGCATATCATAGACAGTTCATACCATAATTGTGTTCATGGTTATATGGCTAGACGGATTTTGAATTTTGACAAATTATATTTTCTTTAATTGAAATATATCCTTTGTATATAAATAGTATCACTTTTAGAAACACATTAAAATTTGATTAAATTATTTAAATGATACAGTTTAAATTGTTTTCAAGTTTTCAATGTCCAACAAGAACATTTTATCTTTTTTTTCTAAATTGATGAGAAATTGGTCACAAAATATACTTTAAAGAAAAACCAAAATTATGAAAATAAGACAATTTTTGAAAATGTTTATCACTCACCAGATATCAAGAAAATCACATGAAATACTAAAAATAAATAAATACAACCAAGGACATTAACAATTTAGCCTTGAATTTCCTTTTTTTATTTTCTCTTTTTTGTTCATTAATTTATTCATTCATGTCAAATTTATATTTAGATTGAAATATTAGTGTCAGAGATGAACAGGTCTGTGAAGGATAAAATAAAATGGTCTCTTCATAAATATTTTATTTTAAAATATTCTATTTATATTGTTTAGATTTTAAGATTTGGATTCATCATACACATATTTTAAGACTAATAGCTTCAGAAGGTTGTAATGGGAAAACTTAAGCATAAACACCGTAAACCGATTTAGGTATGTTATGGTAATAAAATGGTGAAGTAAACAATTAAATATTTTCCCTCACAGCATGTATAACGTAATGAGGGATACAGATGATTGGGTAATAATGAGTTGGTATAATGAATATTATGGTGGGTGAAAATCAGGATGTTATAAAAGTGCATAAGAGAGACCTGATCTACTCATATTTGCAAAGTAATTGCATCCATGTCAGTATTCCTCAATTATACTACTTAATAAACTGAACTTGCACATAATAAATACTTTTCAGGTCTTTTTTACTTAACATCTAATGTGATTTATTGGGCAAAATATTTCAATTTTTGGTAATCTTTGGAGGAAAATTAAACATGGATTCTATTTTTTTTATGATATATCCCCTTTACGTACAGTAAAGTAATTGTGTTCTTTGTGTGCCTCACATTTCATACCTGGAATGTTGACTTTTTCTTTTTATATTTTATGTTATAATTAGAAGGAAGACATATCTATTGACTTTTCTTGAGCTATAGTATTAAATGCAGCACAGATCTGGACACAATGTTTTAGTAGTTCTCTAAGAAGTAAGCAAATTTTTCTGTGTACACCATTCAACCAAATGAATTACAGATTAATTGGACTGAAGCTCTCTGGTTTGATGTCGTCCCACTCACCACTTTTTGGCTCTTGTTATTTGTGCTTTTGATATCATACCCTCCAAATTGTCAGGAGTAATAAAGACCAGGATGCACTTTCAGTTCTATCCCTTACCAGCTATTTGACCTTCTATAAGTTCTAATTATCTAAGCTTTTACAACTCATGTCCTTAAATATAGATTGGGATAACAAGGGTCCTTACTTCAAGGAGCAGTGAGAGTTGGGAGGATTAAATGAAATAATGCCTGTAAAATGACAGTGCAAATGACAAAACCTCAATAAATATTACCTTGGCTAATCTTATCTTTAAAATATCACCCACATCTTCAACTGCTTCACTCGCTTTTTCATTGTCCTCCTGCAAGACAAAAGTTTTAGTAGATTCTTGAATTCAAGTTCATAAAACTAAAATGTGTGTGTATATATGTATCTCTAGGTTTATAGATGTATATCTATATACACATAATACACACACACACACACACATCCTTCCTTGGGAGACGCATAACCAAGGGACCTTTGAAAATGATATTCTTTTTTGGGGATGTGATATTATTTCCAAGAGTGAGACTATTGTGTGTTGGGAGTGTGAACAAGAGCCCCAGGTCACGTGTCCAAGGCTGAGATGGACAAAGCAGCAGAGCTGGAAGAGGGCAAGTGAAGAATATTATTTGGTATCATCTGTCTGTGACTGAGCTAATAATCGGTTTATGGTTGTTTAAATGGCTGTGGGCACTTAATCCCAAATTCTTATTTGGTTTAAAGTATTAAGAGTCTGAGAAGAACAAATCTATGAAGGTTGAAATGAATAATGAATGAAACGAATAATATTTAACTTCAAAAATAGATTGAAGTTGCATTGTTTAGATTTTAATATTCGGAGCCACACTGCACAGATTTGGAGAGCCAAAAAAGATTAGAAGGTTGGAATAGGGACCTCTGAAATAAGATTACTAGTGCTCAGAGAGGATTTAACTGTGAGAAGAGGTAATTGTTTTTGTATCAACATATGTTCTACTACGTCAGTACAAACTGTCATGCATCAGAATATATAGCCCAAATCTGAAAAATATCTTTTTTGCAGATTTTCGAGAGCTTGCAAATTAACACAGAGGCCATACATGTACTTTTAAATACAGTCTTGATTGTGTTATCAATAACTAGGTCTATTTGATAAAAGTGAAATGCAGAGATAAAGAGTAAGATTATGCATGTAATGCAGAAATTGTTGAAGATAAAATGAAAATTTCCATTTTCTAGAAGAAAATAGCATCTGTAATAAAGAATGCATCTAATGCTACTACTTTAAAACATAACAGTAGTAATAACAGTGATACTAAGAATAAGCATTTCCATTTATTTATATTTATTTTCCATTTAGTCCATGCACAGGCACTCTTTAAGGGCTTTTCCTGAAATTGTGCTTGAATTCTTACAACAACCTATATTTTATTCCCAGTTTCCATATGAGTTAAGGGAAACAATATTCATAGTTGCTAGTTTAGCTCCTCAAAGTTGATTGAAGCCAAGATAGTGGGCTGTCACTCAAGTGCCTAATTTTATATAATAGTTAAACATTATTTTATCTTTGATGCTGTCCAGCATAGCAATAAATATTTTTTCCTAAAGTCATTTGTTAAGTATTTTTCCTCACTATTCAACACACATTAAAAAAAAAAGATTTGCTGAGTCTGTCTTTGTTGTAATACTTAATAGATTTATAACTGAGAAAGTCATTGAAACTCTGAGCCTCAGTATTTTTCAAATTTTAAAATGGGTTTAAGTTTAATGAGTAACTGTGAAGAATTAAAAATAACAAATACAAAGTGGCTGGCCCATGATATGAGAAAAATTCACTAAATACTTAATTGATTATTACTGTAACACAGTAGAATTCACTAAAGTAGCTTTAGTGTTTGGTTTATTCTTCTGTGCATGTGTATGCTAAAAATTTCTATTTTAAGGTTTGCAAATTTAGCATACATGGTGGCCACAAGGCCCCATATGAGTGTTAATTCAAAGCCATCTGCTGCTGTCCTCTTCTCTACAGAAATTTTAACTTTTCCCTACCTTCTTCTGGACATATTCTTACATGTTGATGGCTAACTGGTATTTAAAGAGCCTCTAATAGCTGTTTCGGTTGTTAATTTTCATATATAGGAAACTTACGGCTTCTGTGTACCTAACATTTCTCCAGGATTGCTTATTTTATTTTATTTTATTTTATTTTAGCACTGAAAAAAACATTTTATTAAAAGTGCATCAGCTATACCTGATTTTTAAAATACTATTGGTATAGTACAAGGAGAAAGATGGTTGCTAAATATACAATCGATTTCTGGCTAAATCTCTTTACTGCACATAGAATAAATTCAAAACCTAAACAACACTCTGCCTAATCTGACCACTCCTTACTGAACAGTCTAATATTGCACTGATATCCTCTTCACTCCAGCTGTACTGGCTCTCATTTAGTTCCTTAAAACAAGACCTTTCCTACCTCAAGTCCTTTGCAAATATAGCTCTCTTTGTGCAATCCTCTTTGCTTTGCCAAGACTGGCTTCTTTTTTTTTTTTTTTTTTTTTTTTTGTGGGAATGTATGTTTTAAAAAGAGCTTCCTGGGGCCTATTCCTAGGGGTTCTTATAGTATGTCTGGGATGGGGTCCAGGAATCTGTTTTAGCAATCCCATGTAACACTGTCACCTGAAAAAAATGCACAACCTGAGAGCTGTGAATTAAGTTTTATCCGGACAAAATGAGGACTATAGCCTGTGAGAAAAAGCATTTCAGATGGCTCTGAGAAAACTGCTCTGAAGAGGTAGGGGGGGAATGTCAGCGACATATATGTTTTTAGAGAAAGGGGTACCTGCAGTCAAGCACACATTTTGGCTGAGGCTTGCTGGTAGCCACGAGGAGCAGATGTCATGTTAGTGATTTTAGTGCTTTTCTGGATATGAGGAGATGCAAGAATTGCACTCATTAAAATCTTCTCCTGAAAATATCTAACTATCTGAAGGCATGTTCTGCCAGTTTTTCCCAGAGCACAGCATGCCTCATTCCTGATCTCCACCCTGAACTCCTTTCAGAGGGTGTTGGAGGTCAGCAGCTGCAGTGGCTAGTGACTTAATCAACATAGAGACAGACAACAAAGGCCAATTTTTAGTTGGCAACATGATTCAAAACTACAGAGCCAGGACCATATCTTCTTTGATATTCTTAATAACAGCAACATTTTAGATACGAGCATTTCATTCCTATTGTTTCATTGTGGGCAGCCACTGTGTGTGAGACTCTGTGATGATGGGATTTGTTACATCATTTCATCCTAACAACAGATCAGCAGGTGAACTCAGGGTGAGACACTGAGGTTCAGAAAGCTGTACACATTCGCCAGGTTCATGCAGAACCAACACCTGAACCAATGTTACTTTGAACTCTAAAACTTTCATTCATAAAGAGGCTAAGTGACTTGTCCCAGGTCACCAGGTAAAGTCTGACCTAGAAATCCAGTATTCCTACTAGTGCTCTTTTGACACACATAACATGTGTCATATGGAGAAGAGCAGATTTTAAATACATAGAGAATATTATAGATTGAACAGAGACAGCTGAACTTAATGTATGTCTAATCTTCTCAGCCTAGTTTGCTACCTGATTTTTCAAATACAAACATGCTATAGGCTTTTTAGCTAATTATATTTTTCCAAAAGTTTAATATAAGTCTGGAAGGTATTTTCCTTTCTGTAACACTATCACCTTAAAGTGATTTTAGAAATTATTTTAAGTGCACACTTACTTCCTGATAGATAAGGATTTTCTATACCCCTTGAATCATTCCATATCATTGTCTCTATCAAGTCAATGACTTTAATATTGTCTTCCCCTAACTCGTTTCTTTCTTTTGTTCTTCTATAATCTGTATAGTCCCTTCACTTTAATTTCTTTCTCTTTTGCTCCCTCCTTACTCCTTGCCTCCCTCCTTTTTCCTTCCTTTCTTACTTCCTTTGCTTAGTAAATATCATTTGAAGTGCTATTAAGTAGGTGTCAAGAACAAGACCGCATATTTAATAAATAGCAACAAAGGACCTACCTGCCTGCCAGGAATTCATCTTTCAACATTGTACCCTCTACCCTAGCCCTAGTAGACCTTAGATAGCTTAGTGAGTAAAAGTTATATGAGAATAAAAAAATGTGGCATTAATTTGTTTTAATACTTAGGTATAAAAGGAAGCAGTGTTTTAAAAAAAATACTTGCTACCACCTAATTTAAATGTTGAAGATATGTCTCTTCAAAAAAATTGTTTAGATTAAAAAAAAAAAACAGCTAAATTTTACTTTGTCAGGGGAAAAGAAAAAAACTAAGTGATCTTTTGAGTAAATGAAAAAATCCATATACAGTCCTGAAATTTCCTCCGTTTTCTATTTTTGACCACTGCCTTCACCAAGATTTTACAAGGAGTAAAGACTAATTATTGAATTTTGTTCCTTTAAAAATTTATTCCCTACTTGTGAAATGTAGTAAAACAGTCAAAAGGTAGGTAATGCAGTGGGGGAAGGGGAGGACAAGAAGCAGCAAGGGAGGAAATCCACGTGCGAGCTTTTCTGTCCCGGGGAACAGGAGTTTTGACAGCACACCAAGTTATCATATTCATACATGACAAGCTGAAACCCTCACGAAGCTGGGACACATTCCTTCAGTAATGCATCTGTGGGGACGTGAAAAGGACTGGAAAAGACTGAAAGCTGGAAAAGCCATTGCTTTTCTTAAGTGTCCAAATGAGTCCTTCTACAGTGCCCTAGCTCTGTTAGCTCTGCCTTTAGCCTTAGGTCTATTTATTTCACTTTTTTTTGTTTGTTTGTCCTTATAGTTTGGAAACCTGATGAGAGCTTACAGTGAGAGATGAATTGGCACAGGGAATTTATGATTTGGTTCCAGGGAAGAAACGATAATTTTCAATCCAGATAGGATATATATTTTATATGCTTTATAGTAGGCAGATATAAATAGAACTACAGAAAGAAAGAGAGAAAGAGGAAAGAAGGGGAGGGGGAGGAAAGAGAAGGAGAAAGAGAGAGAGGGAGAGAGAGAGAAAGAAGGCAAGATGGAGAGAGAATAGTTCATTGAGAGCATATTAATGAAATAAATATATCAGTAACTGCAGATAAAAGTCAGTAATAATTTCTATATTCTGACACTGAATACAGAAATAATGAATCAAGCTATTTCTTAAACCAGAAAAAGGAAGCTTTTTGCACATTTATTCCGCAGCAAGAAAACAAGGAACCAGAGGAGAGAAGGAGAGATACTCAAATAGAGATTATGGCTCACGAAGTGCCAGTCATTCCTATTTCGCAACCCCTGGGCATCCTCCTGGGAGAGTTTCCTGAGCACTTATTTTTAAAGTCTCCTGAGAAAGTTTGAAATGAATTTAATAGGTGTAGTTTCCCAGTATGTGTTTTTTGGTGTAAGAAATAATTAAGAGGAAAATGTTTCATGTTTTGGTTGAGTTTGATTTGGCTTTACATTTTATTCTGGGTCTATAGAAAACAGTTACATTTAGGAAATCTAGAAAAGAGAGGTTTTTTAAATATATGTTTACTAAGATTTTTATATAGATTTAATTGTGCAAATGTCAAAGTGTATGTTGTGAAACTCCACTTCCTACGACTTGGGAGTTAAGTCTTCACAACTGTATTAAATATGCAGTTTAGGGCTTTAAATTTCACTTAAAAATATGCTTATTGAGAAAATGTTCCTTTGATTCTTCCATGCATTTGATCTAATATTCATTAAGTATTAGAGACATTCTGCTAGGCATGGGATATAAAGCTATAAGCAAAGCATATGTGATTCTGGCAAGCTGAATATTATATTTAATGGGATAAATGGAGTATAAACAAGTAAGTACACTATAATATTTTAAGTGGAAAAAGGCACTATGAAGAAAAATAAGTAAATGTTATCAGAGGAAATAAAGGAGTTATTCAATTTATTTGGAAAAACAGGGAAGAGCCTATTTAAAAAAAAAAAAGTGTTATATTACAAGGGGAGAATGAGCAGGGGCCAAAAAGGAACATATAAAAATGAATATATAGCTCAAATATTGTTCTGAATGTGATAATAAAATTGTTTTTATTGATTATTTACACAGATTAATACCTGTATTTTACCAGCATATACAAATTCTCTAAAATGGCAGCAATGTAACAAGTCTAAAGGATTGAGTACAATACATACAATTTGCAGAAAATCTCATATATACTGAATAATGAACACAGGAAAGGCATAAGAATACCACAAAGAGATACAGTTTTTAGTGTCTACTGTGACACATGCTCTATACAATATAGTCTAAACACATGCATCAAGTCGGAGCCTATTTCTCACAGGAACTCAACATGGAAGATATTACTACCTTAGGCCATTCAGCTTTTCCATGATCATGAGGCCAGTATGAGAAAGTGGCAGGATAAAAACAAAGAATTATCTGATTACACGCCCACACGCTTTTCCTTCATTATTTTACCAAGATTTTAAACACATACTGAAAGAGTTTGAATAATGTGGGAAAACAGGAAAAATAAGATCTTAAATTTTCATCATGATTAACCTGATTTCTGGGTATAAATAAAAAAATGTTAATGATTCAAATCAAACACATTCAACTGACACACTTAACCCTTATTCAAAGAACTTGTTGGTTTTAATGACATATTTTCAACAATTTTCTTGAGCAGTCCGTAAGGATAAAATTCAAACAAGTTTTAATAATATTTTCCCTCTCAGTGGGTACTTGTTCTTTCAATGTTGATGAAACCCTAAGATTTAAATCCACTGATTGACAATTTAGAGTTAATTGTTTTTCTTTCATTTTTATTTTACTTTCTGTTGAGGCTTCCTGCAACCTTAGAGCTCTGTGAAGCTAAGAGTAAATGAATGACAATCGTCATTTGTACACTCTGATTCCACTCTAGATATTTGATGATAAAACCACTTTTATTTCCTGTTGTTGGATATCATTTCAAAACTGTAACCAACCCAGTTATATTCACAATCAGCTTTCAAGTACCTAGTGGGATGCCATGCAATCTCTTCAGAAGGTATTTCATGCAGTTTTCCAGTTCAAATCAAGCGTATCTGTTTTTAATCTTGTACAATGATGAACGAAAAAAATATATATCTATAATTTAAATATATAATACTTAAATATATGAATACTATATGTGTATATCTATATTTTTTTCAATTATGAACTACATGGATTCTTTTTTTTTTAATCTCAGTTAAATAACTGACTGGGAAGGACCTAAAAACGTGATAGTGAAGCTTGCAGACCCAAGGTAAATTGATTGCAGGACGCACACACACACACACACACACACACACACACACACACACACACACACATGCCTTTGTATTTATATAGATTCCTTTTGTTTTGTATTTCTAGAACCTCAACCTATTGGCTCACTCGCATCCAGTCTTTTCTCTACTGCAATGAGAACGGCCTCCTGGGCAGCTTTTCAGAAGAGACGCACTCGTGCACGTGTCCCAACGACCAGGTGGTCTGCACGGCCTTCCTGCCCTGCACGGTGGGCGACGCGTCCGCCTGCCTCACCTGTGCCCCCGACAACCGCACCCGCTGCGGCGCCTGCAACACAGGCTACATGCTCAGCCAGGGGCTCTGCAAGCCCGAGGTCGCCGAGTCCACCGATCACTACATCGGCTTCGAGACCGACCTGCAAGACCTGGAGATGAAGTACCTGTTGCAGAAAACTGACAGGCGACTAGAGGTCCATGCCATCTTCATCAGCAACGACATGCGCCTCAACAGCTGGTTCGACCCCTCCTGGCGCAAAAGGATGCTCCTCACCTTGAAGAGCAACAAGTACAAGTCGAGCCTGGTCCATATGATCCTGGGTCTCTCTTTGCAGATCTGCTTAACTAAGAACAGCACCCTGGAGCCGGTGTTGGCCGTTTACGTCAATCCCTTCGGAGGCAGCCACTCTGAGAGCTGGTTTATGCCTGTGAATGAAAACAGCTTCCCCGACTGGGAGCGGACTAAGCTGGACCTCCCCCTGCAGTGTTACAACTGGTCGCTGACTCTGGGGAACAAGTGGAAGACATTTTTTGAGACAGTGCACATCTACCTGAGGAGTCGCATCAAGTCAAATGGCCCCAATGGCAATGAAAGCATTTACTACGAACCCCTGGAGTTTATCGACCCTTCTCGGAACCTGGGTTATATGAAAATCAATAACATTCAAGTGTTTGGCTACAGCATGCACTTTGACCCGGAAGCAATTCGGGACCTGATTCTGCAGCTGGACTACCCCTATACTCAGGGATCCCAGGACTCAGCACTTTTGCAGCTTGTAGAGATAAGAGACCGTGTAAATAAACTCTCCCCACCCGGTCAGCGTCGTCTAGATCTTTTCTCTTGCTTGCTTCGTCATAGACTCAAGCTGTCTACTAGCGAGGTGGTGAGGATCCAATCTGCTCTGCAGGCGTTTAATGCCAAATTGCCAAACACAGTGGATTATGACACGACCAAATTATGTAGTTAACCGTAAATGTCAAGCACAACCCAAAATCTTGAAGGAGTTTTTACAGTGCTTTTGTGGAACAGTTTATGTTTGGAAGAGTAAATTTAAATTGTCTTTTCAATATATGTCTTATATCAGTCAATAACATTGGATGGCAATTTACACACATGAACTTGCTGACAGTGAATATACTATACTGCAGTTTTGGTTTCTGAATGAAATAAATACTGACACCAGTCTAGAAGACATTCTACTTTTTACAATAAATTTCATTTGTAATTTTATATGTTCCGTGGCAATGCTTTTGTGCATTACATCCTCTAGAGGGAACATAAAAAGGTACCAATAAAATTTTGTAGCTGAACAGTTATTAAAAAGAAGTGCTGTGGGATTCCTTTTTTCCATGAAATGAGTTCTATTTTGATATAGCTTGTTAGAACCTGGGGAAAATTCCCCAAGAGTTTTTAATGGAAACATTTGAAGGTCCCTTTCAACAGACTGTAGGGAAAACTCAACTAGGTAGAATGCTTAGGATTCAGTTGTATTTTTATGATTAACAGCATAATGGAAGTGCTTTGTTTATTACCTATACTTATAAATGATTCCTAGAGACACCATCATTATTAGAATAAACAGATAAACTTATTTTGCAACTAACTATCAGAACATTTTGGCAAACATACAGAAAAGTCAGTGTGATTATAAGCACATCATGGAGAAAGTAAGCCCTTAATTTCCGTAGCAGCTTGCTTTGTCTTTCTCTTTCTACCTTCTAACAACCAACAATCAGCATACTCTGCACACTCATTTTCATTTCAAGTGCTGGAAACCTAGTTTTTCCAACACTTTACTTATGTCGATAAAGTAACATCTCTAGAATCCACAAATTGTAATGTGTTGGTATAAAATAAATGATCAAATAACATTCAAATGTAACTAGACACTTTTTTTCCTTTCAGAGTAACTATTACTAAAATATATTTTGAATAGCAACCCTTTCAATACAAACTAGTTTTAGTTCCAGTTTTTGGTTTGAAATTCCCATATTGCCCATGGTGTAATTTTAGATATATAATTAATACTTTTTCTCTATGAATTTAAATTGCATTTTTATTTAGATATATGGATGTATCTGTAAAGTGTGGTTATGATACCACTCAGCTCTTGTTTAAATATTTCAGAAACATTTTTTGCAATGTAAACAAATGCACTATCCAGCCCAGCTTTCCTGTTGAGGTCATGAAGTCACTTCTCAGAGCACAGGGAAGGGAACCTATGAAATGAATGAAAAGAATAAGACTGATGGTGAAAACATCACACCCACATTCTGGGTTCTTAAGCTGTTTGTTTTGGAGTCCAAAGCATTTTAAGAAAAGTAGTTCAGACAACAAATACTTATTCAGTCTACCATAGTATGGCATAATTCTTCCACCCAGTATCTGGATAACTGATTTTCTTTCTTTATTTACCTGATTTTATTTTATATTTTTTTTACTTTTCCTATTATAGGTAATTCAATTGAAAACATAAACAATTATTAAACACCACACTTCTGGTATCATAAGAGATATTCTTTGCATTTAATTCTGAAAACAATAGGCTATAGATTATTATTCCCATTTTCTTGGTGGAAGAAAAACAAACAGAGGCTCAGGGTGGGTTGTCAAATTCCCCAAGATCACAAACGCACAAGTTCAAAGACCAGGATTCCAACACAAATTTTTCTGGAATGAATCTGTCTTCTTTTCACTGTGCCACTGAGCTTTAAATGAACCATCCTATTTCTATATTTAATCTCATTACATGCAAAGGTTTATAGTGAAACAAGAATCACTTATGAAATTGAGGTCTAAATCACTATAAAACACATAACTTCACAGTCCACCAGAGTAATTAAATAAACCAGAATGTATCATCCAAAATCAATCACCCACAAAATGACCAAATTTATCAAATATAGACCATGTATTTAAAAAGACATTTGCTGTAAAAGTCAGAATTGCCACTAAAACTTTTTCCAGAAGCATCTTGGAGGCCCAGATGTCCAGAGCCGCTGATCTCAGAAATCACCTGAGCAACATGTGTGGTCCCTAGTGAATTCAGAACAGCAATCATTCCCTGGAACTTACGGAAAATGTCAGCAACGCTTCTTCTTCTATTGCTCAGGTCACTCTGCCCTGCCTGGCTTATGAGAGAGAAGCCCCTACAGCCACAGGTAAGGAAGTTCATGACTAGGGGTTTATGCTGAGATGTCTTGTGTCCCGCGTGTGTTGGCACAAAAGCTCAGTTGGACAGTTTCAAATCATCTTCATTCTAACAGTCCTGGTAACAATGTCAGTCAGTGAGTCTTCTGTATCTCTAAGTCTGCTCTTCCCCTGAAAGTGGAAAGTGATGTGAATGTCTTTCTGTGAATGTTGGGTCTAAGATATCATGAATACAATATAAATAAACCTAAAGCAAATTCTAAAGTGCTGTACAGATTTAAAGGATAAGTGATCAACATCTTTTTATTTTTCATATGTTACC
The DNA here is from genome assembly GCF_030028045.1 of Hippopotamus amphibius kiboko. Classification (NCBI taxonomy): domain Eukaryota; kingdom Metazoa; phylum Chordata; class Mammalia; order Artiodactyla; family Hippopotamidae; genus Hippopotamus; species Hippopotamus amphibius. The sequence continues at coordinate 187,991,409 of NC_080188.1, read as the reverse complement.
AGTAGTGTCCAACAAGCAATAGACAATATAATCTAGTTTAATTCAAGATTTGTTTGCCAACAGATGGGAAAAAATGCAGCCCATGAACATTTCATTTTTCCTGAATTTGCCTATATGCAAACATTTTTATTCATTATTGGTTTAGGAATTTGAAGACTTTTAATAAAAATAACTTTACTCAAAATCTTATTTAGAGCAAAAAGTTGAAATATATATGTAAAATTTTAAAAGACAGGGTATTTGATTTCTCTTTTGATATTTCTAATGTAGGTCTCTAAATTAGGGTTTAATTGAACTTAATAAATTCAACAAAACTTGAAATTCTGAAAATTCAAAAATTTATTGAGCATACATTTTTTTTCCAGGCATGTCTCTTACTGCTCTAGCTATTTTGATGCCTGTCATAAATTTGACTTGCCTTTCTGTCCCTGGAACCTCAAGTTGATTTTTAGTAAGCTAAATCAGTATTCAAATAATCACACACACACACACACAAATGCTGAAATAGCTGATAGTCTTCTCTGATTTAAATAATGCAAGAAAATTAAATTTCCCTTCCCTCTCCCTTTTCTTTTTGTGACTCTTGTCAAGATATGAAGAGCTATTTTGGAAGGAACCAGGATCATGCACTGCCTCCTAATCAGATATGTCCCCATTTTGTAAATACATCTCCTTTTGTTTTACAGGATATTTAAGATCTCTTTAGGTTGAAGATATAGAGACGCAGATATAGAGAACAAAGGGGGAAAAGCAGGTGGTGGGGGGGTGGGGGGTGGGATGAATTGGGAGATTGGGATTGCCATATATACATTCATATGTATAAAATAGATGACTAATAAGAAAAAATATCAAGTTGTACACTTAAAAAAAGATCTCTTCAGGTTGAATAGACATAGAAAATAAATAATTTGAAACAAGTTGAGAACAAAGTAAAACTATTTTTTTGTGAAGTGGGAGTTACAAAATATAAGAATTCAATTGGAAGGAAAGTTGGAAGTTTTGGAAACCTAGTAGAAAATTCAACTTTTAAATAATAAACTTGGCTTAAGATATTAAGAAGCTACACATAGGTCTTCCAAATCAATGTGACAATTGAAAAGAACATACTAAATAAATCAACCTTAGAGAAATTATGATAGTAAACTCATTCTGATTTGGTGCCTAGATCATTTAACTGGAATAATAATCCTTTAGGAAAAATGGGTCTTCCTTCTGGCCATAAATAAGGTATTTATAATTTGAAATCTCAGAGTCACAGATGTTAAACATGTGGTATTCTTTTGCAATAATAGTGCAATCATCTGAATTTTTAAAACCTGAGAATTTACATTTTGTCATGCCCATTTATTGGACTACTTTTCTACAGCTCTCAACATTCTACTTTCCTCTTCTCCATCTATGTCATCAGAGTTGTAGTTCAGTCTCCAGGCTTTCCCAGAGATAGAAATATAAATTATAATTCAATCACCCCATAATATTCTAATATTTGGACAATATGTCTTAGCTGAAAATTTTTACAAACATCTCCATTTCTTTTACATGATGGCAATATTAGCTATTTTAATGAACTATGACTGGCTGATGAATTAGAATATCCACGTCAAATCATTTGATATTGAGGACACGCAGCCGAGTGTGGTAAATTAGTACATATAAATGCAATTCAATCCAAAGCAAAAATTCCACACTTGAAATTAATCTCATGTGCTGGCAATCAGGCTAACCATTTAATGACTAAAGTACTGTTTCATTCTATGATTATACACTGTAACTATCACATCATAACTACACTGCATAACACTTGATTAATTAAATTTCTGTGTAGCGTGTACAATAAGTAAAGCACTGTTTGGAGGGTGTAGTGAATTCAAGGATTTCGAGGTAACACAGTGACCTCACCGCAGGTGTCTGTCTCTCTCTCCAACTACCATTATTATGGGCATCCAGCAGTCCTGAAAGGGTCTTCAAAAGTGCAAGAATAAATAAATAGGAAAAAATGAGCCCAAAAAAAGGCTTTGTCACAAAACTACAGCCTATAACACTCAAAATGCCAGCAGTAATACATTTTAAAATTAGCTACATACTACAAAAAAATTGAAATCGATTTAATCATTTTACACAGAAGTATTTAAAGAGGTTACCTCCTACCTTGTTGATTTTAAAATGTAGGGTTTTTTTTGTTTGTTTTTTTGTTTGTTTTTTTGCTCTTTTATAGTAACTTGGGCAGGATCTTTAAAATATACCCATTTCAAATCATTAAAATAAGAGAAAAAAATAAGTAAAAAATTTCTCAATAGAGCATTTAAACTCTACATTTATGTAGGTTATATACTTAGTATTTAAGAGATCCAGCATAATTAACATAAAAACTATTATAAAAATAAGAATAATAAATGTTTCAAATGCTTCTTAAAAAACCACCAATGAGTTTGTAATGGGAACAAAAAAATGCCTCAATAACAAAAAATAAGCCATTAAACTCTTATTTCTAATATAGTTGGATATTTCTCTCACTATAAGTTGAAAAAGTCTAACAAAAAAACTGTAATGTAAAAGATAGCAGCTTAACCAGATAAACATAAGAAATAAAATTATTGCAATGAAAAATACAAAAATAAACTGACAGTTTGGGAAATGCATTTATGCTTTCAGAAGATTAGATCAATAGTGTAAAAGATATAAACTCTATCTCAAAGTCATTTTTAAGTTTACTTCTAATTAAATAAGATCTTAAGGAAATCTTTTATTATTATAAACACAACATAATAACTAAAAATATGTTTGGAGAAATAAATGGTTGTAAACAAATCAATCAAATTTGAAAACAAGACTAATTAGTGGGAACCTCCAACAGCAGACATTAAAATGTATAAGTGGTGGAAAAATAAAATATCCAGAAACATAGTGTAGTAGTTGTGAAAATGTCATTTATGATAAAATGCTCATTTTAAATGATTAAGGGGAAGATGGTTCATACAGGCTGGAGCATTTGATTTTCTATTTGGAAAAGGGGATTCAATAATTAAATCTATATCTTAAAGCAAAAGCAAAGAAGAAATTAAATTCTAGTGGCTTAAGGAGTTAACACAATCAACAAAAAATAATACAGTGACTAGCTGGGGAGATCCCTAGTGTTAAAAGATTATTCCCCAGGACAGGGTAGCCCAATAGAAAGATAATTTAAGCCACGAACGCAAGCATGTATGTAATTTAAAATTTTCCTGTAGCCATATTTTTTTAAATAGCAGAAGAAAGGAGAAATAAATTTTAATTAAACCAGTATATCAAAAATATTATAATTTCAATTGTAATCAGTAAGAAACATTAATAAGGATTTTATATTACTTTTTGGTACGAAGTTTTGGAAATCGGGTGTATATTTTACATTTACACCCATCTCAGTTTGGACCAGCCACATTTCTAGGGGTCAAAAAGTTAAACGTTGCCAATGGACACCGTTTTGACAGTGCAGCGCCAATATGTGGTACTTTCCTACTTTTTATTTCGCCTTAGCAGGTACACCTCTAAAGTGATATTTTCTAGGTGCGTGACTATCCTGCCATCTTGATTCAACTTCGTTATCTGCACTTTAAAAGTTTTACTTTATATATTTTCAAAGTCTCTTCTGATGTTCTTACACTGTGGTTAAAATCGTAACTAATTGTTTAGCAAGACTGCAGTTGCTCCCCCTCCTCCATCACCATCCTCCCCACTCTTCCTCTATTATCCCAGGGTTGACAGCAGCCTCTGCTTTTCAATTTCAGCTTTATTTTGGGACTCTGACAATTTATCTTGCTTTCTTACTTGCTAGCTCTGCTTAAAAGGATAGTTGAATGGTTTATTTAATTTGTCAGTTTTAAGTGTTTATTAGGGAGCTTTTTCTTTTTTAATTGCTGAGTGTGCTGTGTTCATGGAAGTCTACAGTTCCTCTTTTTCCATTATCCTCCTCTGTACTTTTTCAATCTTCCTCCCAGTCGCCAGAGTGAACTCTTAAATTATAAACCTTTTAAAATGAAAATGTTACACATCTCTCTACAGAATAGGGATCTAGCTAACCCTTTATTTGGCATCTAATTCCTTTCTTAATCCAGTCCTTGGCTAATTCTTTATCTTCCTCTTTGAAAGCACTTCACATGGAACTATAATCTACCTACATGCTTTCAGTGCAAAGGTGGCGCGCTTTTTCATGCCTACAGACTTTTTCTTATGCAGCATTCTCCATTCAGCCTGTGACATTCTTCCATCCTCTGCCCTTGATTGCCTTCTAAAAAATAATAACAGGAGTTCTCATTCATGAGTCGAATGAAAAATTGTCTATATTTGAATTTATTCTTCCTCTTGCCATTAGAAAAAGAGACCATTATCTTTTACACCCCAATTGCAGCAATGTAAAAATGCTAAAAAATTTGATATTTTACCGAATGTAAATTTTTATATTTCTATCAGATTGTAGATTCCAAGAAGGCAGAAACCATACATATTCATATTCTTTAAAAAAAACAAACACCTTTAATGCGTGTAGTTAGAGACAAACCTGAAGTCAAAGTTTCTGGTACACAGCACATCGTGTAAGTACAATAACTGATTGGTTCAGTGAAAGAGTAATGTGAAAGGTGGTTCTACATATAAAGATTCTTTAAAAAGTTCTTATGTGTAATTACTTTCTCATGCAGTCTTTTGTTGTTGTTGTTGTTGTTAGTATTTCCTGAGGAGGGAGTAACTTATAATGCTGTTTAGTTTTGTACAATTGGTGTGTTGGTGAATTTTTAAACAGTGTGCTAACTGCAATAAATTATATCAACTGAGAAAGAATATATAATTGACATACAATATTAGGTTAGTTTCAGGTGTACTGCAGAGTGATTTGACATTTTCATACATTAGGAAGTGATTACTTACGTAAGCCACATACAATGTTTTTACAATTTATTGACCAAATTTTTTATGCTGTATATTACATCCCCATGGCTCATTTATTTTATAACTAGAAGTTTGTGCCTCTTAAACCCCTTTACCTATTTAACCTTCCCTTCTGGCAACTACCCATTTTTTTCTCTGTATCTATGAGTCTGTTTTAATTTTGTTTTGTTGATTGGTTGGTTTTTTAGATTCCACATTTAAGTGAGATCATATGGTGTTTGTCTTTCTCTGCCTGACTTACTTTGCTTAATGTAATATGCTCTAGACTCTAGATGCGTCTATGTTGTCACAAATGGCAAAATATGCCTTTATGGCTGAGTAATAGATATATAATCTCATAACTTCTCTTCTTTATTCATTCCTCTATCCATGAACACTTAAGTTGTTTCCATTTCTTGGCTATTGTAAATAATGCTGCAGTGAATATTAGGGTCCATATATCTTTTCAAATTAGTGTTTTGGTGTTCTTTGGCTAAATGCCTAGAAGTAGAATTGTTGGATTGTATGATTCTATCTTTAATTTTTTAAGGAATCTCCATACTGTTTTCCATAGTGACTGCACCAATTTACAATCCCACCAGCAGTGCATGAGGCTTCCCTATTTTCTCCATCCTTACCAAAACTTGTTAGTTGTGTTTTTGATGATAACCATCCTGACAGGTGTGAGGTGGTATCTCATTGCATTTTTTTTAGTTAATTAATTATTGGCTGTGTTGGGTCTTCATTGCTGCACACAGTTTTCTCTAGTTGCAGCAAGCTGGGGCTACTCTTCATTGCAGTGCGCAGGCTCCTCATTTCGGTGGCTTCTCTTGTTGCAGAGCACAGGCTCTAGGTGCGCAGGCTTCAGTAGTTGCAGCAGATGGGCTCAATAGTTGTGGCTCACAGGCTCTAGTGCAGCCTCAATAGTTGTGGCGCGAGGGCTTAGTTGCTCTGTGGCATGTGGGATCTTCCTGGAGCAGGGATCAAACCTATGTCCCCTGCATTGGCAGGTGGATTCTTAACCACTGAGCCACCTAGGAAGTCCCTTATTGCAGTTTTGATTTGCATTTCCCTGCTGATTAGTGATGCTGAACATCCTGTCATATGCCTGTTGACCTTCTACATGTCTTCTTTGGAAAAATGTCTATTCAGGTCCTGTACCCATTTTTTTTAAATTGAGTTGTCTTTTGCAGTGTTGAGTTGTGTGAGCTCTTTGTATATTTTGGCTATTAAACCTTTTAGAATACGGTTGACCCTTGAGTGACACAAGGTTTAGGGGCGCTTACCCTCTGTGAAGTAAAATATCTGTGTATAACTTTACAATTGGCCCCCTGTATCCCAGGTTCCACATCCTCTAATTCAACCAACACCATATTGTATAGTACTGTAGTACAAATTTAGTGAAAAAACATCTACATGTAAGTGAACCCATGCATTTTAAACCCATGTTTCTCGAGTCAACTATATCTCATTTGCAGATATCTTCTACCATTCAGTAGTTTGCATTTTTGTCTTTTCAATAGTTTCCTTCATTCTGCAAAAGTTTTTTTGTTTCATGTAGTCCCACTTGTGTGTGTGTGTGTGTGTGTGTGTGTGTACGTGGGTGTGTGTGTGTGTGTGTTTTCCCTTGCCAGAGGAGACATATCCAAAAAAAAAAAGATTACCTAAGACTGATATCAAAGAATGTATTGCCTATGTTTTCGTCTAGAATTTTATGGCCTTACATTAAGTCTTTAATCCATTTTAAATTTGTTTCTGTATATGATGTGAAAAAGTAGTCTAGTGCTTTTGTGTCAGGTAGTTGTCCAGTTTCCCCAGCATCATCTATTGAAGAGGCTGTGTTTTCCCCATTGTATATTCTTGCCTTCTTTGTCATAGATAAATTGACCATATAAGCATAGGTTCATTTTTGGGCTCTCTATTCTGTTCCTTTGATCTATGTGTCTGATTATGTGGGAGTATCATACCATTTTGATTACTTTAGCTTTGTACTAGAGTTTAAAATCAGGACGTGTGATCCCTCCAGCTTTGATTTTCTTTCTCAAGATTGCTCTGGTTTATGCATTCTTTATATTATAGTCAATTTGAAATCATCACAGCTAAAAGTCAGCACTATATGAATTGATATGTGATAGCCTTCATTTTTCTTCTAAACTTTAGCATCATCATTCAATCCTTTCAATAGTATTTATTGTTCATTATATCGGCAACATATGACTGATTCTACTGCTAGACCTCAGCATCATTCACTTGAGACACTTCATCTTTTAATATTTAATAAAAATTGATGATTTAAACACTTACTTCAAATATAAACTTATATGTCCTTCCCTTAAAGAGCCACCCATACTACTCAACATAAAAGAGAAGATGAGAAATGAGTTACTGTCTCAAGAAATTTACTCCTTTGAGTTTCATACAACAGAACTAATATATTTAATTTTTTAAATAAAATAGTTTTGGTGGAAAACCACAATTACTGAAATAGTTGTGTTATTATTATTACTTTTATAAATCTTTTAAAGTAAGAAGTGGACAACCCTCCTCCACTTTTAGGCTGCTAATGTAAAAGACAGGCCAGCAGCATAAATATTTTAAAAAACATATTAACACATGTATTTAAAAAAAAATTCAGCCATGCCAAATAATTTTCTGGATTTTCAGTCTCTGTAATATTTATATAACAATTATACACAGCTTCAATAAATATAAAAGCATATTTTTCTTTAAAAGAAAACATTTAAACATTAAAATTAATGAAAAAATTATATTAAATTATTTAAATGCAGATTATAGTTGTAAAATGCATGAGATAAATTAAAATACTTAAAAGGAGTTTTACTTATTAGTTATGAGGAAGTATTTAGTGTGTTGAATGTCTTGTCTTAATTATACTTATGCAAACTCTGCTATGATTTAAAGAACCCTACACTCTAGTGTGTTAGATTGTCTTGTTTAGTTTGGCCAGAAAAATTCTAAGTACTAAGATAATTTCTAAAATATAGTTTATAATATTTATAATAAAATAAATAATTTTTAATGTTCTGTCTCCCCAAAACAACTTTACCAGATAGCCTGTTATATCCTATACTAAAATCACAGTTTAATAAATGCCTCTTTCAAAGAAAAATATTCTCATCAGTTTGCATTATATGTAACTGTTATTTTCTTTTGAAACAGCAAAAATCTAAATCAGGTGTACTAATCACAAATACATTCAGTTTCCCCAGGAAATTAAAACATATGAGGCAAATAACAGCAAGAAGTGAATTGTAGAGTGATGCCCCACTAAAGGAATTCATATATTGGTTTATTTTTATTGTTTACTTTAATATTGGACTGGTTAAAAAAAGAGAGAAATAAGGAAAAAAAAAAAAACACACACACAAGTTTCTACTATCCAGTTTACCACATTACCATCTCTGATGTTTTTTCCTTGAAAGATTCTGTTACAAATTTTAATAGCCTAAATTTAGTTTAAAACCATAAAATACTCACTTTCTTTTAACTTAAACATTCTAATATGTCCTTTTTATTCAAACTTTAATTGGATTATTTAAAATTAATTTAGGTAAATATAGAGCATCACGGCCTTGATGATCATTCACTTTCCAGATTATTGCTTAATATGTATCTTTTCTGCATTCAATTCATCCCATTATTTTCAGTATTTATTTTCACTTATTGATTGATCATATAAATATTTGCTAATATGTGTCAGAGACTGTGTTAGGTGTTGAACATACAAAGAATTTTTAATGTTATCACTACTCTTAACGGTCTCAGTATGGTAAAATAAAAATGGAAAGGGTTGTGTAGAAGGGGCTTTTACTCTTTTACTTTTGTATCCATAATGAAAGGGTTAGTGGAATTATACAAATAAAATTTGACCATAATTCATAAATGTTATTTTCTATGCTTTGCTTCCATCCTATTTACTTTATGTAATTTAACATTGGCTATACTAAACATGTAATTTCAAGCAAGAAGCTGATGGACTCTTCTAAACGCTTAAAAATTAAATCATGTGCTATCCTCTCAATCAAATATGATCATAATTAAATTTTATATGTCAAATTCATAGGAAAATAATATGCAGTAAAATAATAATGTGTTAAATATATAAAATAAAACCTCATAATTTGACTTTCATTTGCCATGTTAACATATAAAGAGCTTGGAAATCATCACTTCTTCCACAGAGTAAGAAAAAATGGATCTAACTTAAAATCAGTGACTCTCATTGAATCTATTAGAGAACTGAGTTTGCACAACAAACCACAACCCCTATATCTGGAGAAACAGGTGAATCTAGAGAATAAAAGCCAAGATATTCTTATCTGGAACAGAAGCTGCTGCAATCAAACCGATGGGAAGATCTAAAAAAAGGTCTAATTTTGATGAATTGCTGGAAGCTGAGTCTGGTCCAGCACAATGTTAAGAATCTCTGGGGGCATCCTTAGGTTGCTCCCACCACCTTCCACTTTTGTAAATTTTACCTTTTGAAACTCCAACCGGTCCTCAGAATGAAGATCAAAAAGGACAACCACCCACGTCTGACAGCAAATGGGGAAGAGAAGTCATCATGAAATACACCCAGAGCTTTCCCCAGGTAAAAAGGCTTTGCCAGAGCTTATCCCACCTGATGGCGGGATATTCTGCTTATTCTAGTCCCCAATAGACTTCTTTTCTTGTGTAAGTGGTGGCAAGAAAGCTATACCACTAAAGCAAAACACTTGGTCACAACCAGAGCCAGAGAGCCACTGAAAAACTAGTATTTAATCGACAGATTATAGAATACTTCCCCTCTTTCTCCTGTATGTTAATATCACACAAACAGGGCTCCAATAGAATGAGTGGGTCACAGCTGAATTAGCTGTAAGTTGCAGACTCTTTCAGAGAGGAAATACTCAGGAAACAGTGAAAAGGGGAGACAGAAACAAGGGAAATAGAGGAATTTGAAACCTCTGGCATCTACAGCTCCAGCAAACATTAAACTCAGCCCCACCAGCAGATTGACACTGCCAGTTCTCACTAAGGCATATCCACCTCAGTGTCTATTACCCAATACAACATGTCTACATTTCAACAAAAAATTAAAAGGCGTGCCAAAGAGAGAAGAAAAAGAGAAATTAGAATATTCTGACTGGGAATTTAAAATAACAATGATGAATATGTTAAAGCCTCTAATGGAACAAGTTGACAACATGCAAGGACATATTAGTAACATAAGCATAGAGACAGAAATTCTAGTAAAGTATCAAGGGGAAATGATTGAAAACAAAAACACCCTGACATCAATGAGAAATGCCATTGATAATTTTATTAGCAGGTCATACCCCGTTGAAAAAAAAAATCAAAGAATCCATGTGTTTAAAGTTAAGTCAATAGAAATTTCTCAAACTGGAAATCAAAGAGGAAAAAAGAATGAAAATAACAGCACAACAGAATATCAAAGGACTGTTTTTATGGGTTGAATTGTGTACCCCCAAATTCAAGTTGATGTCCTAACCACCAGTACCTCGGAATGTGACTGTATTTGGAGATAGGGACTTTAAAGAGGAAATTAAGTTACAATAAAATGAGAATCATTAGGGTGGGAACTGATACAATATGACTGGTGTCCTTATAAGAAAAGGAGATTAGGACATAGATGTACAGAGTGAAAACTGTGTGAAGACAGGGGAAAAGACAGCCAGCTACTAGCCAGAAAGAGAAGCCTCAGAAGAAACCAATGTTGTAGTCACCTTGATTTCAGACTTCTAGCCTCCAGAATTATGAGGAAATAAATTTCTATTCTTTAAGCCACCTAGTCTGTGGTACTTTATTATGGCAGTCCTACCAAACTAATATAATTATGAAACAATTTCAAATGCTTTAACATAGAGATAATCAGAATAACAGAAGATGAAAGAACAGAAAATTATTTGAAGTAGTGATAGTAAAGAACTCACAAAGATGGATGGTGGACACCAAACCACAGATCCAGGAAGCTTAGAATACAACAAATAGGGAATTCCCTGGTGGTCCAGTGGTTAGGACTCTGTGCTCTTACTGCCAAGGGCCTGGGTTCGATCCCTGGTAGGGAACTAAAATCCCACAAGCCACGTGGTGTGGGAAAAAAAAAATAGGATAAACATAAAAAATTCTACATCTAAATATATCCATCAAGTTGTTCTAATCCACATTGATAGAATACTCTGTCCAGCAATGGTTGAACATACATTCTTATTGTGATTAGATGGGGGCTATGTGTTTTGGGGAAAAGACCATGGAGTGCCATTTACCATGTCACATAAAGGGTACTCTCTATCCACATGAATCATAGCTGTTGATGTTGGTCTAAATGACCCAACTGAAGTGCTGCTTTTCAGAATTCTGTTCTGTATCCTTACTATTTTTTCCCCTTCTGTATTCTTTGGAAGGAGGTCACTGTGTTCACCCCACACATGTAAGATGTGGGTAGTTATGTTTTACCTCTTTGAGAGCATAAGGGCTACAGAAATTAATTGAAATTCTGCATGGGAGCTATGTCTCTTCTCCTCCATTTATTTATATCCATATGGAACCATAGATGTTTATTTTATACTTTGGTTTACAACCTGCTATAACTTAATGTACTTTGTGTTCAAATTTTCCAGCTTTTGCTATTGAAACTCTTTAAGTTGACTCCTGTGTCCTTTGACATATTACTATCATAATGGTTTTGGGGTCTTTGTTTTTGAGCACTTCCTTACTCACTGTCTCTATGAAATACTTCCAGCTTGTGTGTATTTCCTATTCTGGGCACTAGGTATGGTCATTGTCACAGAGTTATTCTTGCTGCTAGATCCTAGAAACTAACAGAATAAGGATACAAGGTAAATATTAAGAAGTCAATTATTTCCTATGAACCAGCAAAGAACAATAGTGACTAGGTTAAAAACTAAGGAAATCTGAGTAGAGACTTCAGTTAATAATAATGTTATCAATATAATATTTTAAAATTATAACAAAGGAACCACACTAATATAAAATGTTAATGGGGGAACAGAGTGGAACACTGCTCTTTCTTCACAATTTTTATGCAAATTTAAATCTGCTCTAAATAAAAGCTGTTTTAGAAATCATAATCCTATAGGACATTCAGTGTAATACTAGAAATTTCATAAGTATGAATCATTTTCAAACAAAACTCTCAACACTTTAATGTATTCTGGGCAGTATTTTTACAATACTTGTTTATTCCCTCACATTTATCTTCTCCTTTTCCTTAGGTACAAAGCTTCCCAGCTAGATTATATTTCCTGGCCTCACTTGTATGTAAATGTGGCTATCTGTCTAAATTCTCACCCATGAAATGTGAATGGAAATTCTGTTGACAACTCCCTCTCACTTGCTTAAAAGAAATTTAACCTGGGCCCACTCTTACTTTCTTCCCTGCCTGTGAGTGGCCATGAATGGAGCTGCCTGGAAAATTATGTTTCATAGATGACAGAGTCAATAGTCCTAAAATGAATATTCTAAGCAGATCCAACATACCCATCCTACACATTACATAAGAGAGAAACAAATATATCTCTTTTTTGATTTATTCTACCTTAGGACTTTAAAATTTTTTTGTTCAGCTTTCATTCTAATATAGTAATGCACCCTGTACATTACTCTTCCTCCAATGCACCCTCTAACTGAATCTCTACTCTAATGTATTTTTATAGTAGTGGGCACATAGTTACAATTTACAAAAAATTATAGAAAGTCTTCATTTATTCAGTAACTTAGCAGGAACGAAATAGATTTTTATTTGAAATGCAAACTTTATACCCCTTTTATGTCCTCACTGTTTTGCTGTAATTCTTTTGATGATGCTTTTTCTAAATGTCATATACAAGTATACTAAGTAATCAAAATGACCACTAGCAACCTTATGCTGTTGTAATAGCATATAAAGCATAGTGATTATTTTGGTACATAAGCTTGTTTTGCTCTATAGTAACTGACCTATATGGCTCTAATTTTTGTGTTTATGCCACTTTCATGAGCATCACCCTATCATTTGGGTACCTGGCATCACCTAGCAATTGTTCTAACCCTATTTATTTACTTTTTATTTTTAATTTTTTTGTCAAGAGGATGTTTATTTGAAATTTTTTTAAACAAGTTAATTTTTAAAAATTTTTCTTCTTTATAAAAAACTACCTCTGTGCTTTATTAATTCTCTAATGGGACTTCACATGTAACATATAAAGATATTTTTCTCTTACATCCTACTGGCCAGCCAAATGCTATACTGTCCGAAATAGCAGCCACTAGTTCACACTAACCTTCTTTTTCAAAAATGTTTTTCTCTTAGTTAAGGTGGTTACAGAGAGGAAGTCAGGACACCCAAATGTGTCTGAATTAAGACTTCTTTTGTCAGGAGTGATAGAACACACTGAGTGATTAGAGAATGTGAGGTTTAAACCTTTGTAATATATGATTTGATCAAATATGATTTATGCTTATGAGAATAAAACTCCACAGGACTACTGCTCATTTACTTTTCCTTACCATGAGCCAAAAATTTTGGAAGTATTTTCTAATCTTTGTAAATGTTTACCTAATATATTAATATTATTAGGTCAGACCAGTCTCATTTTCTTAATGGCCTTGATGGCATGCATGCATTTACCTAAAATTGAAAGGTTTAAGTTTGTTTCTGTTCTGTTGACTCAGTTATTGATCCACATGTTCATTTACTCAACAACAGCAAAGAAAACCAGGCACCGACCATGTGCCTATCCTATTGCTAGGTTCTGGGAATAAAAGATGAAAATGCAGACAGTAGTGGTTGAATGCACTAGATATAGGTAATATTCATTCTTTCCTTTTTTTTAATTGAATCATAGCCGATTTACAATATTGTGTTAGTTTCATGTGTACAGTAAAGTGATTCAGTTATACATACCTAGGTGTATTTTTTTTTATTCTTTTCCATTCTTTCCTTCTTATCAGTATAAGATATTGAATATAGCTCCCTGTACTATACAGTAAATCCTTGTTGTTTATCTGTTTTATATATAGTAGTATGTATCTGTTAATCCCATACTCCAAATCCATCCCTCCCCCTCTTCCTCTTTGGTAACCATAAGTTTGTTTCCTATGTCTTTGAGTCTATTTTTGTTTGATAAATAAGTTCATTTGTACCATTTTTTGGATTTCACATATAAGTGATATCATATATTTGTCTTTTTCTGTCAGACTTCCTTCACTTAGTATGATAATCTATCCAGAAAAGGAAAAAGCTCTAATTCGAAAAGATACATGCACCCCAATGTTTGTAGCTGCACTATTTACAACAGCCAAGACATGGAAGCAACGTAAGTGTCCATGGACAAATGAATGGATAGAGAAGATGTGGTATGTATAAACAAGGGAATATTACTCAGCCACAAAAAAGAAGGAAATAATGCCTTTGCAACAACATTTTTTCCTTTTTTTAATATTAGAATTCCCAAGTTTTAATTGGCATTTGCTGCCAGTAAGATATTACATTCCTTAGCATGTCTTGGGACCAGCTGTCATATGAGCAAATTCTGGCAAATAAGAGACATAAAAAAGCAACATGGGGCTTCCCTGGTTGTACAGTGGTTAAGAATCCACCTGCCAATGCAGGGGACACAGGTTCAAGCCCTGGTCCAGGAAGGTCCCACATGCCACGGAGCCACTAAGCCTGTGCACCACATCTCCTGAGCCTGCGCTCTAGAGCCGACAAGCTACTGAGCCCATGTGCTGCAACTACTGAAGTCTGCACGTCTAGAGCCCGTGCTCCACAACAAGAGAAGCCACCTCAATATGAAGGCTGTGCACTGAAATGAAGAGCAGCGCCCGCTCTCTGCAACTACAGAAAGCCCACAAGCAGCAATGAAGACCCAGTGCAGCCAATTAATACAAATAAATTAATTAATTAAAAAAAAAGCAATGTGTCTGGGTCAATCTATCAAGCCCAGGTACAAGTTTTCAGGGTCCAGTGCAAAATGAAAATGCAGGAGCCTTTTAAAAATTAATAATTTCAAGATCATGACAGTAGAGCATTAACCCAAGCATGAGGCTCTTCTAAGTGTGGGGTCCTTGGGATCTGCTCTGGTGGCACATCCCTGAAGCTGACCCTGCAGTTTCTTAATAGAAACACAGTTGAACAGTTTTTGTACTTTTATCCCTTCCTTACTTGCTGGGATACAAAAATTATGTTACGACCTGGAAGAGTCATGGATCCAAAGGTAAAAGCCGTGTAATGAGACATGGCACAGCAACCCATTATTGCTGGGCTAACTACCTATTTCTTCAATATTGTGCGAGAATGGAAATAAAAATCTTATATCTGCTATTGTAAGTTTTAGTCCCTTCATTACAGACAGATGCCATAGTTACATATACACATTTTCAAAAGGCCACCTTATAAATTTGAGTCTGTTATTTCAATACCCCCAGAGTTAATTTTTCATTATTATTATGTTTAATTTGTCATGTAAAGCTGAATAGGTATACTAGATAGAATACCATTTACTTAAGTGATCTTAAACTGCCTGTAACATGCATGGTTGAGCATATGCTTATTGTATGCCGCTTTATAAAACGTTTCTCTGATATTTGATTTCATTCACTGAATCATTAATTTCATTAATTAATGTTGATGTCAGTTATGTCAAACTGTTGATACATATAAAATTTACATACTGCTTCCACTTCAGCTGACTTCATTACTCTCATTATAATCAATATCAAAATTACACTGAATACATAGTTTATTCTAGGCAGTTGCTAATAAACTGGGTAGGTGGAAGGTAATATAAGATATTGTCATCCCCTTTGAAGACAGTAACATTAAAGTCATGTGACAGGAAATAAACATTGCTTCTTATCTACTCATACAGGTGGATGGATGAATGGATATATAAACGATCGATAGACAGCAACACAAAGGAAAAAACACATGCAAAAGAGCAAAATTTCAATGAAGTAGTTTATTTTTTAACAATAAGACTCTTCTAACTGAAACCCATGTAAACAATACAAATTAAAATGATCCAGGACTTCCCTGGTAGTGCAGTGTTTGGGAGTCTGCCTGCCACGGGTTCAATCCCTGGTCCAGGAGGATCCCATATTCTGCAGAGGAACAGAGCCCGTGGGCCACAACTACTGAGCCCACGTGCAGCAATTACTGGGCCCATGCACCCAGAGCTCATGTTCCACAACAAGGAAAGGCACAGCAACGAGAAGTCCCACCGCAACGAAGAGTAACCCCTGCTCGTCACAGCTAGAGAAAGCCCACACGCAGCAATGAAGACCCAATGCAGCCAAAAATAATAATAAATAAATAAAATGATCCTTGCCCTCTAGTTTAAAATCAGGTTGAAGTATCATGTGGGAAGCTAAGCCTTGCTCATTCAACAGCACCATTGACATCTTTGGTGATACCTGACTGATTTTCAAAGGCCCCTAAGCACATAAACATACAATATAAAAATTATAGTTTTAATAATAAATTGCATCCAGGGACTCTCATTGTGTGTGTGTGTGAGCACATGTGCACGTGAACGCTAAGCATTTTGTTGCGACGGGGAAGCTGCTTCACTCTTCCAGGACCTGGGTTTCTCCCATGCAAAGTTATGCCACTTGTGCTTTAAGTTCTTTGTCAGCTTAAACATTTTTATGAATCCGTGCAAAATGATTCAAACAATAGAGCTCTATTTGGGTGAAAGCGGTTGGAAAATATTGATGGTGATGATGTCTCCTAACTGGGCCTTGACATAAAAGTAGGACCTTAATAAATTAAGAGGGTTTGAGAGGACATTCCAGATAAAGTGAATGCCATATAATTTGGGAATGCCAATGCATGCGCTGGTAACAAGAAATATACGTGTTTATCATTGCATTAAAGTTTAATTTTCACCTTTGATCCAAACACTTTGATTTTGGAAGTGTAAACAATTTTTTCAACATTGCTGAACACAATGATATAATCAGTTGTTCAGAGAGATTTAAAAATTTATGCCACTTTCCACCGGCAAGAGTTCCTATGTACAATCAGATACATTTGGTACTTGCCATAACAAAGCCACAATTAAGTTTCCCAATACAGCAGTTGCTAAAATCATAATGTCTATTGTCCTATGATGACTGAAGGGTGAGATGGAATAGAAGAAAAATACAATGAGTGATTCGTTAGGGTAACTAACTTTCTACAACAAATTAAATTCCTGAAAATTTATGTTATTATGTTGAATACAAGGGTTACAGAAAAGTATACCTAAAATTTAGAGATATGCTACCTTTCAAAAAGATGAATCGTTAAAATCAACACATAAGAGATTTACCTGTCTATTCAGAAATTTTAATTAAAAAAAAAAAGCTTTCAAAATTGATCAATGTAAAAGAAGGCTGTAACCTTTTCAATTGAATTGCTATTTACAAAGGAAGAATATCTCAACAAAAGTAAAGTTGCCTACATAGATTCTAAAGAAAGGAGAATCCAAGAGTCATAATTCATCTATCTTTCTTCAGTACCATCCTGAGGCATGCATGCCCTGATCAGGCTATTTCCTCTCTTAAATATTTGTTTGCTATTTCTGAAACGTGTGATTCTTAATAGGTGGCATTAATATGGTAGTATTATTTTATTTTTCTTTTAGCTTTCCAAAACTAGCATTTTTTACGGTTATTGACTGAATGTTTGTGTTCCACCAAATTCATTTATTGAAACCCAGTCCACAAAGTGATGATATTTGGAGGTGCAGCCTTTGGGAGATGATTAGGTCTTGAGGGTGGAGCCCTCATGAATGGGATTAGTGTCCTAAGAAAAGGGGCCCTGCAGGGCTGCCTCATCCCTTCTACCACATGATGAAACAGAGAGAAGACAGTCTTCTGTGCACAAATATGCAGATTCACATGAGACTGAAACTGCCTGTGCCTTGATCTTGGACTTCCCAGCCTCCAGATCTATGAGAAGTAAGTGTTTGTTATTTAAGCCACACAGTCTGTGATTTTTTTGTTAGAACAGAACAAAGACTTTTATAAAATGGGTAAAACTTCTTAAAATCACTGTTGTCTTAAAAAATCATAAATTTAGCTTATGCCCTGAGTGATAATGGAGTACTTTAGTCTTTCTTATTTATCTATTAACAGACATTTTTAAAGAACTAAATGCCTGGCATAGTTCTAAGTATTATACAAATATCAACTGACAATTCACAGAGAAACCCAGTGAAGTCTATTTTTACCACTAGTTTACAAACTGAATAAACCAAGGCACAGAAAGATGAAATAATTTACCCAAGTTCACACAGCTGGTAAATAATAGAGCTAGGATTTAGACAGAGGAATTTTAGTTCCAGACTCTCTGCTCTTAAGGACTATACTTTTAATCTCTTTTAAAAATTGCCATATGATATATCATCCTAGCAACTTCATTCATGGTCTCCATTTCAAGAAAAATTTGGAGACCCTGAGTGACTCACACTGTAAGGTTCATAGCAATAATTTTAGCAACATTTTAAACTGTATTAATAATTATCCATTCACTTCAATTACTTCATTTGTTGCTCTTATTTTTTTAAAATGATAATTGAGTGTTTACGCATGATAGTATGAAAACCCTGGAAATTAATTTTCCTTTAGCCAAATGCAAATTACTGCATATTTAATACTATAATCAAATTACTTTCTCAGATACTAACCATATCCCTTGGGTCCTTAGTTCTTAATTTCTTTCTTTCCTGGCTCTTTTTGACTCAGTCTGTATCATTTATTTCACGGCTTTTATTTGTTTGTTTGCATTCAAAGCACAACTCATGTTCATATGCAGTTAGTAGCTGTATTATTTTCCTGTAGCTTCTGTAACAAATTACCACAAACTGCGTAGCTTAAAACAATTTAAATTTATTTTATCACATTTCTGGAGGCCAGAAGTAAGAAATCAGTATTACTGGGCTAAAATCAAGATGCCAGTAGGGCCACACTCCCTGCGGAGGCTCGGAGGCTTGGAGGCTCCTGGGGAGAATCCATTTCTTGTCTCTGAGCTTTTGGTGGCTGCCGGCAATTTTAGCTCCTGTGAACATCACTCTGTTCTCTGCCTCTGACTTCACTTTGTCTTCTCCTTTGTGCATGCAGTCAAATCTCCTTCCGAACCTTCTCTGAGAAGGACACTCATGATTCCATTTAGGGTTTCACCAGGCTAAACTAGGATAATCTCATCATCTCAAAATTCTTAATGTAATCACATCTTCAAAATCCCATTTTCAAAGTAGGATAACATTTAAAGGAATTAGGACTTGACATTTTTGTAAGCTATTATTTAGCCTAATATAATAAGGAAGGGAAAGTTCCTAGAAAATTAATCCATGGTTTTCTTATAAACTGAAAAGGGGATTTATGAACATAGACCTGTTTCCTAGTATCTCTTACACTTATCCCAAATTAAAGTGTTCAGATAAGGTCAGGATTATGGTTTCTAGGCCAACTTCTAAATATCTAGACAGATAAAATATATGTGTAAATATGAGTGTCTTCTATTTTTAATCATTCAGTTCTAAATTATCCAGTTTTTCATTTATTAAATTTTTTATTGGTAAAATACATATAATGTTAAGTTTACTCTCTTATTAAGTGTGCAGTTCAATAGTGTTAAGTACATTTGCATTATTTTGCACCACATTTATGGAAATTTTTCACCTTGCAAAACTCAAACTATGTTAATTAAACATTAATTCTCCCTCCCCCCCACCACCTGTCCTTTCTGTTGCTATGGTTTGACTATATTAGAGTCTTCATATAAGTAGAATTATACAGTATTTGTTTGTCCTTTTGTAACTAGCTTATTTCACTTAGCATAATGTCCATGGATATCTGAACAAAGTGGTACATATCAACAGGATAGGCAATATGGCAGTAAAAGCAAATTTGGCAAAAAGGATAAGGTACTTAGTTTTAGGCATACTGAAGTTAAACTTTGAGGACACTTTCAAGTGAAATTATTTAAGGAGTATCTTGATGTACAGATTTTCAGCTCAACCTGAGTTGGAAATACATATTAGATGTCACACATATATAAGTAGTATAGAGCCAGAGGCATGGACAAAATATTACAGAACAAGGATGAATCATCAGAAATGTATCGCAAATGGAACTCTGAACAAATAAATATAAGAAGAAAAGCTGACAGAGGGAACAAAGAAGTGGTAACAAATAATTTAAGAAAATAGAAAAACCTGGTTTCTTCCTCTAAACCAATAGGTAAAAGGGGAGGATGCTCAGCAGAGTCACAGGCTGTGGGTAGCAGCTGGGACAAAGATTGTGATTCTTAATGATCTTAGCTATAGAAAGTTTATGAAATAATCTGATGGAACTCTTCATTATTTTAGGAGAGGATGGATGATGAGAAAGTAAAGGTCAGAAAGCATAGTATCTTTTTAAAAAGCTTGGTTATATTATCTGGTCTAGAGGTCAGTCTGTATTGGCCTCCTAATATCTTTAAGGGTTTTGTCAGTTATTCAGTAAAGCCTACAGATGCTTTGAAATACATTCCTGAGAAATGCAGAACTGGAGCAGAGCATGGAATAAAACATATATGAGTATCTGTACATCTACCAACGTAAGTCAACTCCTGTTACTGCTACCTCCACTTTGTACCAATGTTAATGCCTTTCCTGGTCTTTACCTTCCTTGGTACAGCCTCCCTGCCTCTCAGGTTTTTGGGAAAACACTGAGTACGAAAAGGAAAGTTTAGCTCTTAAGAGCTCCTTAGGAAGCAGTGGCATGGATCCCATATGTAGAAGAGGGGTTATAATAAAATTGCTATTGTAAAGGTATACTTCAGACTGGAAAGCACATGGTCCCATGCATATACTGAGATAAAGAACTAGTGGAAACAATGAGGGTACATGAAGAGAAAAAGAAAATCAAGGGATTTGTGGTGGAGAGATAGTAAACACAAACATTTCTGGTCTAACTACATAGAGTAACAAGGTTTTGAAATGAAAAATAGTAAAATTAGGAGTCTTAAGGAAATCACTACAATATAAGTGGACACATAGGGGTACATCGTGAGTGATCCTGAGGAGGACGGAAGTGTTGATTCAGAGTCAATATTATTAAAAGGCAGGGTTGGTCCCAATAAATTGGGAGATTGGGAATGACATATACACACTACAGCATATAAAACAGATAACTAATGAGAACCTACTGCATAACACAGGGAACTCTACTCAATACTCTGTCATGACCTATATAGGAAAAGAATCTAAAAAATAGTGGAGATTATATATATATATATATATATGTACAACTGATTCACTTTGCTGTACAGCAGAAACTAACACAATGTTGCAAATCAACTATACTCCAACAAAAATTAATTTTAAAAAATGCAGGGTTGGATCTGGGAGAACCATGTTATTATTACTAAAGTGTATTTTAGGTGATTCTTAACTTGGTTATGAATGTAAGAAGCTTCAGGCCCTTCTTTCTCATTGACATGAATAAACATTGTAAGAGAGAAAAGCAACAAAGAAAAAGAATTTTAAAAGTGTTTGAATCATATTTCTCCCTAGTCAAATTTTTATATGATACACATCAATAATTTGGCGCAATATCAGAATGTGCAAAAATTTCTAAATGAATAAAACTTTCTTGACAGTATATTTTCAAGAGAATTAATCCAAAAAGAATTTGTTTTCTCATTATATATATATGTGTGCCTCTGTCTTCACAAAATCTAGTGAAAACTTGAAATTCTCAACTAGGATTGTATGTCATATCTAAATGAGATGTGGAAATAAAAGACATTTTTATGTTGCTTAGGAAGTTTTCTGTGTTTCCTAAGTCCACTTTCCTAAATTCCTCTTAAATAACTTGACTGTAAAAGAGAACCAGAGAAAGTAGATTGCCCATTTTCATTTGATACATATTGTTTATTATTTCTCAAGCCAAGCAAAATGTTATATCATCAAGTGGATGGACATCTATTGATGATTTTGAATTGATTTTTAAATAAACCCAGCAGACCAAAACATATTCATAACTTAACTACAGATATAAAAGAATTCCTCTTGTTATATTTTTTATCATCTTCTAATAGTCAATAATTCAGGTAAAAGCTTGACATATGGTGTGAAGAAACTACTTTTTGACCATATTGAGTTAAAAAAACATTTAAAGGTTCAGTGTAGAGAGTGGTATTATTTTATTTGCAGATTTTTAACAGCTATTGAATGTTCAAACTTGCTAGAAGGCAAGCTAATAAATCACCTTTTCCAAGCTAATGAAACTCTGATGTTTCACAGCATGTTGTATTGACATCTGAATCACAATTGGCTGTGTAGAGGCCAAAACCTGGGGCTGCATTTCAATGGCCAGGAAACTTCAAAGGAAATTCTAATAGGAATAAGAGGAAAACAGAGTTAGGGGAAATTAAGTGGCAATTGATACTGGTCAAAATAATGAAATAATGAAGTAGAATTAAATTCCAAATTGTGGATAGACAGTTTTAGTGTCTTTAATTTTTTGTTTTTTGGTTTGGTGTCTTTAAATAGATTTCAAAATATTATGCTGTTTTAAAATAATTTATAGAGGATATGGAAAAATATAGTAATAATTTAAAAATTACAATAATAATTTTTGCTTATTAACAATGTGGCAGTATATTTATAATTGAAAGAAATAAGTGATAAGAAGGGTATAGTTTTTACTTGAGTGAGAACAGTCGTTACTAGTGAACATTTTTTGCTACTCAAAATACCCCTAAATGCAACTATCAGAACTCCAGACATAAAGAGTCAAGAATATGGATTCAAAATTCAACATATTATAGTAACAGACAGTATTTGATATGTCTGCAACAAATTTGTTTATTTTTTGTTTAAACTCACAAGTCATTTTTTCAAAGAATGTGTCTCAATCAAAGAAATATTAAAACCTTGATTAGGAGTATATTAGTTATTCCACTACTGTTATAATATCAGCAATAATTTCAATTAAATAAATAGAAGTTTACTTTTTGCTCACGAAACAACGTCATTTGGATATTTCTGGTCAGTGCACAGCATTTCCACATGTTGTCTAAAAACTTGGTTCATGGACCAGACTCCTTTCATCTTAAAGATCTATCTGCCCTTAAGGTCTGAAATACTTTGGATCAAGTTTGTAAGCAAGCGCTAAGCTTAGAGAAGGCACACACACACTTATACGCCTTAGCCAGAAATTGACTGTGAAGTTAGGGAAGAGTCCACTAAATCACCCTCACTGCGGACAACACCTGAAGAGTTTGGTGGCCCTCAGATCATCCTCAGAGTCAATAATTTGCTGGAAGGATTCATAGAAGTCATTGAAAGCTCTTACATTCACCATTATGGTTTATTTCAGGGAAAGGATAGAGATTAAATACAGTCAAGGGAAGACACTGCCAGGCAGAGTCTAGGAAAGTTCCATGTGTGGAGTTTCTTCTTGTCCTCTTCCAGTGGAGTAATGGACAGTGCTAACTTTCCTAGCAAGGATGCCACCATGGGAGCTCACCCAAGCCTTGTGTCTAAAGTTTGTATTGGAGCGTATCACAAGACCTGGTTGACTGCCTACATGGTTGACCTCAGTCCCAACCACCTTTCCACCTCCAGTGGTCAAGCTCATGCAATGTGAACCAAAGACCCCACACTAAGTCACATTGTTAGACTATCTGGCATGACCCAAAGCCCCCAGGTAAACAAAGACACATTTATAAGGCAGGGAATTCCAAGGGCTTAGAGATCATCTCCTAGGAGCCAAGGACAAAGATTAAGTCTTTCTTTGAGCACAGTTAAATTCTCTGCTACACAATAATATCATTTCTACTAATATTGCTTTGGTGAGAAACATAATAGCATCTAATCACAAGGGCACTCTGAATACAGAGTTCTTGGCCAAATGGAAAAGGAAGCCCAAATCTATGTGGACAGCTGTTTCTGAAACAAGGTAATTTTCTATATATGAGTGTTTCTCAAATTAAAATTTGTACAGATTTGTGGTGAGTTCATGAAAATACACTTGAAGATAATTTCTATCTAAAAGCAGGTTTTAATAATTATCTTTCTTTTTCATGATAATCTTAAAAATAAGCATACTCTCAATCCTAAAGACAAAAATTTCCAATATTTATTGAGTCCATACTACATGGCCAGCAATGTTCTAAGCATGTTACAAATATTTCATTTAACCCTCAGAATACCCATAAAGGAACATAATCAACAGCATAAAAAATGAATCTGGATTGTAACCTAGGCTCTTGTATAAATTCAAGCTGTTAAACATACATTTTGGTCTGAAAGATTATGTTTTGATAAAGACCTGAAAGATTGTTTTAGTTTCCAGATTTATCTGTGTTCCTCCCCATATATAACTCAGTAAAACCACCAGGAATAACACTTTTGAAATATTAAAGTCATTTTTAATTCTGGATCTCATATCGCCCTGCTGCATCTGTTAGGATCATTTTAGGTATAAGGAACACAGAAATAAACACAAACTGTTTTAAATAGTAAGTCAATATTCTGACTCAGAAATTGGAGTGCTAATGTGGACTTAAGGACTGTCTTTCCCCCCTCCCCAGATTTATTGAGGTAAAATTGACAAATAGAAGTTGTAAGGTTTATAACATGAAGGTGTCTAACATGTATTTCACAAATACATTGTGAAAAAAATTACTACAGTCAAGCTAGTTAACATATCCATCACTCACACAGTACTTTTCTGTTGGTGGTGAGAACACAATATCTATTTTCTTAGCAAATTCAAGTATACGATACCATATTTTAAATAATAATCACCATGCAGTACATTATTTCTCCAGAACTTATTAATTTTGCATAACTGAAACTTTTTAACATTTGACCTACATCTCTCATTTTACCTCACCTCTCAGCATTCAGCAACCACCCCCCCCCCCCCCATTCTGCTTTTATGAGTTTGGGTTCTTTAGATTCCACCTATAAGTGGGATCATGCAGTATTTGCCTTTCTGTTTCAGACTTATTTTACTTAGTATAACGTCTTCCAGATTGATTTGTGTTGTCACAAATGGCAGGATCACCTTTTTTTCTTTTTTCTTTAAAGGTGAATGGTATTCCATTGGATATATACACCATGTTTTCTTTATCCATTTGTCCATTGATGGACATTTAGGTTGTTTTCATACTTTGGATGTTGTGAATAGTGCTGCAATGAGCATGGGAGTGCATATATCTCTTAAAGATATTGATTTCATTTCTTTTGTATATGTAACCAGAAGTAGGATTGTTGGGTCATATGATAGTTCTATTTTTAACTTTTTGAGGAACCTCCATATCATTTTCCATAATAACTATACCAATTCGGATTCTCACCAACAGCATACCAGGGCTCCCTTTTTGCCTACACTTGTTAATTTTGGTCTTTTCAATAATAACCATTTCAACAGTTGTGAAGTGATATCATATCAGATTTAAAAAAAATCCTTGCCAAAACCAATATCAAGAAGCTTTCTTCCTTTCTTTTCTTCTAGTAGGTTTACAGTTGCAGGTCTGACGTTCAAGTCTTTCATCCATTTTGTGTTGATTCAGGATTTTTACTTGAGATAATTCTTTTTTTCTTAATGTAAGCTTTTATCATTATAAACTTCCCTGTTAGAATTGCTTTTGCTGCATCCCATAAATTTTGTTATGGTATGTTTCCATTGTCATTTGTTTCAAGGTATTTTTTTTATTTTCCTTTTGATTTCTTTTTTGTCTCTTTGGTTGTTCAGCACTGTCTTGTTTAATTTCCACATATTTGTGAATTTTCCAATTTTCCTCCTATTATTGATTTCTAGTTCTCTACTATTGTGATTAGAAAAGATATCTGATGTGACTTCAGTCTTCTTGAATTTGTTACAACTTGTTTTGTGGCCTAATATCCAATCTATCCTGAGAATGCTGCATGTGCACTTGAGAAGAATGTATATTCTGCTGCTGGTGGATGGAATCTTATGTATATGTCCCCTAGTTCCAGTTGATCAGAGGGTTATTCAAGTCTACTGTTTCCTTATTGATTTCCTGCTGGTATGATTCAATGTTGAGAGTGGGATATTGAAGTTTTCATCATTATTTTATTGCTATCTATTTTTTCCTTCAGTTCTGTTAATATTTGTTTTGTATATTTATGTGCTTCAGTGTTGGGTGCATATATTTTTACCACCATGATGTCTTCTGGATGAATTGACCCTTTTCTCATTATCTAATGGCCTTCTCTTATCCCTTGTGACTGTTTTGCACTTAAAGTCATCTACTTTGCCTGATATAAATATAGCTACTCATGCTTTCTTTTGATTACTATTTGTTTGAAATATCTTTTTTGATTACTTTCAGCCTCATGGTTTCTTAAGTGAAAATGAGTGTCTTATGAGCAGCATATTTTAGATCTGATTTATAATTCTTTTAGCCACTCTCCATATATCTGGCATGTTAATTAATTACTTGATTTTGAATTTTAATTTCAGTCTTTGTCTAGATAGGCAATAGGAACACCAATAAACATTGGTTATAATCACATTTTATACTATTTCTACTGATATTTTAGTACCTTGAAATATTGGTCATCTTAGGCAGTAGGGACTGTCTAAAACTCTTGTTAAAATCCTTGTTAGAGGAAAGAGGGAAAATATGATTGATCCTAACCAACCAGGCCTAATGCTTGCCATAGAACTGGAACACAGTCAAGGAGGCCCCCAGCAGTCAGAGCTGAAGTTTTATTTACTGAAGCATGGAGTGTTCAGGTAATTCTGGAGAAAAAAATGGGTAGCTAGAGCATTTGGAGTTTTTGCAGGTCTTACAGAAGTGGCTATTCATTGAGAAAAGCGTGAGACAGGTCACTGGCTGCATGCATTGGAGTATTCAAAATATCTGAATAGCTTTGACTAATTGGGAACATTGGGACTTATAGACTGAATTGGTCCCCTCCCCCCCCCAATTCATATATTTAAACCTTAACCTCTGATATGACTACATTCAAAGATAAGGTCTTTAAAGAGGTGAGCAAGGTTAAATAAGATCATAAGGATAAGGCAGAAATTCAATATGATGGTGTCTTGTAAGAAGAGGAAGAGGCACCAGTAATGCATGCTCACGAAGAAAAGACCAGGAAGGACACAGCAAGAAGGTACCCATTTGCAATCTGAGGACACAGGCCTCAGGATAAGCCATATGTGCTGACACCTCAACCTTGGACTTCCAGACCTGAGAACTATGAAAAGTAAAATTCCTATTTTTTAATCCATCTTTTCTGTAGTATCTTTTTATGGCAGGCCAAGCAAACTAATATAGGAGCTATTGCTTCATATCTTGACATAGACTTTGGAAGTTACATGTTTCTCAGAGAAGCCCTAGGTCAATATGGTTCTGGGCAAATTAAGATAGAAATAATTACATAATGTGTGAGGCAGAGACCATACTTGATCCACCACCCTTCTTGTTCCCCATGGTACATATCAGTTTGAAAATGCATTAGCTCTCAAATAATTCTTTGAGAAAAAATAGTGACAGCTAAGGAATAAATTTCATGTGCCTGCCAGTGTTCTGTGAGGCATGAGGTGAGGTGACTGTGCAGATGCAGGCAGCAAATGGTTCTTTGAAGTTCAGCAGCACCAACTAGAATGGAGATGGGAAGGACACCAGCAATGCAAGATGGTTAAGTGATCACCATGAATGTCTTGTTCCAATAGAACAGGGCACCCAGTTACACCAGCCAACACAAAGCCCAGTGAAGATAATCTATACTCCCTAGGATAGCAAAGTGTTTAAGGCACAGACACATCAATGGAATAAATAAAAAACATAATAGAGAATAACTAAGGACTCCACATAGTATTTCCCACATAGCCAGAATACTACAATTTAGTCTTACTCCTGCACATAGACAAAGACAAGGACCCTTAAATAAGGATTTTAAATTAATTAATTATGTAAACAAACCAGAAATGCTCCTGGCTTAAGTGGTCATCACTGCCAATAAATTATTATGGAACAAATATTTTTAACAATTTACTTGATGCCAAGTATTAAATCTTCTCAGGTTTTACTTTATATTTGGTGATATCTGAAAGAGTTGTGCAACATAGAACTTTGTAATCATCACCAAATTATTTATAAGAATTAATGAAATTATATTATCTATTAATAATGAGACTGATTTCAAAACAGTTAAGCATATATATGACATACAAGTACACTCATATACATTCCCTCCAAAGCTCAATTACTATGCCATGTATTTCTATTAATCATTTTAAATAATATTTTTCTAGTAATTTGTGTCCACAAGTACTTCTTTATAGGTACAGGTTTTGCTAATCCAGTGCGTTTTATGCCATACGAGTCTGTTCGAGAATGACTTCTATCTGGTCAGTTTACATCAAATGTGAAGAACTCTATCTCTACATCTGCACATATTCAATCAAAGTTGATTTTTTTCCTGAGGAAATTTGTATCATCAAATTGTGTACTTTTATTATCATGTTTGATTATACAGGATTTATGGGGTTCCCGTAAACTTAGAACTGGGGGATATTCTCTCTCTCTCTTTCTCTCTTTTCACTTGCAAGTCTTTAGTGTTCTCAAGTTTCATAGCAATTTTCCTTTCTTAGTGTGTTGTGAACTTGAAAATCTTTTACAATATTCAGATATTCAGATTATGACATTAAGGCTCAGGAATTTACCTCTCTTTTGATTAATAATGTCTTCTCTGATTTCCCTCCTCTATCTCTTTCTCACTCTCATTTTCTGTATTTCATCAATTTCATTCAGCAATTGCTTCCACTGGTAACTTGGTGAAATTAGTTTGAGTTAGGAGTGGGGAGAAGTTGATTACTGACAATATTTCCCTTATATTTCTCTAATGTAGTGATGATAAGCATTTGTGGAACAGAATGGGTCTGGGATCTGGGGATGAATTCACTCTTTACAGAAGTTAAAATCTCTGTGATTTTTAAAAACTTGACATATAAATAATGACAATTATATATAAGAGCCTTTGAGTGGATTACAGAAGCTGTGTGCCTAATTTGCAATGTTATGGAATTTCCTAGCCTAAAAGCACTTAAAGGAGCTTGTTAGGTTAAGAGGTTGGCACTGCAAAGTCCAAATTAGTATAGACGGCAGGTAGAAACACATGCAGTATGCGATCTGAGAATGAGGTAACAAATAGAGGAGTAGTGGAGAAGGTATTATTAACAAAGCAATTTGTTACAACAATTGCACAATGTTTTATAGGGTAACTGTTTTAATATTATCCTTTCCAGATAGCATATTTCATCTTTTCCCCTGTTTCCCCCATGTTTCCTCACTTTTGCATGCTTAGTGTATTTATTAAGCATCTTCTTTTATGCTAACAGTTATATTCAATGCTTTGAATTTAGAGTATTTCATCTGAAAGGAAATAAAATAGTATATGATTTGTTTTAACTGAAATTGTTTCTAAACACACGTTTATTCTGTTTCTAGACTTTAGAACATCCTGTAAAATGACTGCATCACACACTATCAATTAAATGCCTTATAGTCTCTTCTTTTATATTACAGTAAATAACTTGTGGTAAAAATTCTCGTTGAGAAAACTTTCCATGCATTTCTAATTATCTTCTTAGAATAGCTTTCTAGAAATAGAATAGCAAGATCAAAGGCATGAATATATTAATGACATCAAATATATGGGAAAAAAATGGTCTCCAGAAATATAATATCAATGTATTTCTCACATGCAGTGAAATTTATACAAAAATTTTTAAAATATTGGTTGTAATTTTATAATTGAAAAATTAAAATTCAATAAAAGCATAAATGTCAAAGAAATTATAACCTTATAGAGCTAGAAGCTAACTTAATACTTTAATGTGATCAATTAATTTTGTTGATGTGGTTATTGGGTTCAAAACCAGGTAACTGAAATGAGTAATCATAAGTTACTGATGAAAAAGAAACAAATCTGAATTCTAGGTTTTCTGATAAAATATAAGTTCCAGTATTTCCTTGATATACATTTTTATAGCACTTCAAATGTCAAGTTATATCTTGCAGATATCTCAGAATGAGAAATGAAGTAAGTGATATTCCTAGACCACTGCCAAGATGAAACTGTAATTTCACAGCTAAAATTGATTTCTTATTATATCTATCCTAGCTGACAACTTGAATGAACATCTTTATTAGTCTGAGAAAACAATGGAGCTATTTTTCCCAAAGTGACTAATAGTTGGGATTAGGCTGCACTTGAAAGGCTAATAAATGTTGTGAGATAACTTTTATGGCTATATTTAACAGACAGACCTTTTCAGTTACCAAGATGTTTTAATATGTGCAACATGCATAAGATAAAAAGTAATGTAATGCTTTTGTTAAAAGTAATAGTTTATTGTAGACACTATATTAAGATGATAAAAGTCCAAAACTAGCTTTGTCTAGACCTCAAACATTTTTATCTATCTCAACTTGTAATCTCTGTCATACACATATTCAATGTGTATTATTACTTGAAGGATAGTTTGATATTGTTTTCAGTTAAAAATTAATCCAGCTTCTATATATAAAAGAAGATATTTACATGTCATCTGTTCATAGAGATGATTTTACTTCTTCCTTTCCAATTCTGATACCTTTTTTCTTGCTCTCCTTTGCCAATCTTCTTTCTCTACATCTTCTATCACCCCAAAGTAGCAATACCCTCAAGCTCATAAACACATGTACACATGTGTGTGAGACACACATACAAATGAGAGGTTGTTCCCTTTCCTATTTTACAAATGTTGGATCATTCCATATAGAATTTAGTTTTTCTCCATAAACAATGTAACATGAAAATCCTTACCATTTACTAGACAAAGGTTTGCTTCATTCTTTTCAATAGATTTAATTGGTCTTTTTCTAAATCTTGTATGTATCATCCTTGAATTATGGTAATGGTATATTTCATTTTTACATATAGAGCTCCAGAACTAAAATTGCTTGGCTTTTGTATATGCAAACTTTTAATTTTAAATTATGTTGAAATTTCCTTACAAGTAGAGATGTTGAAAGCACCTTTAAATGCGTGTGCTCCCATGCTTAGTTTGTGAATTTTCTAGTCAAATCTCCTTGGTTCACTTTTCTTTAGGTATTATTATCTTTCCCTAACAGTTGGTAGAAATAATTTGTATATGTTGTAGAAGAATTATTTATCTTTAATAAGTGTTTTAAATAGTTCCCCAATCATTCTGATTTGCATTTATTTTTTATTTCTACATAATGTTTAAAAATATGTATAATTCAAATAGTTACTTTATTCTCCCAATTTTCTACTGTTCTTATAGCACCATTATTAAGTTTCTGAGTTTATTTCTGAGTTTGATATGACAAAATTTTCTTTATGAGTTTTCAATGAGAAAACTATGTTGGCTTTAAAAAATTGGAGTATAATAATTAGCTACGCACCTGGACTAAAATGAAATTTGACTTCTTCATATTATATAAAAATACATTACTATATGCTAATGCATATATATGGAATCTAAAAAAAGAAACGGTACTGATGAACCCAGTATCAGGGCAAGAATAAAGATGCAGATGTAGAGAACGGACTTGAGGACATGGTGCGGGGGAAGAGATAGCTGGGATGAAGTGAGAGAGTAGCACTGACATATATATACTACCAACTGTAAAACAGATAGCTAGTGGGAAACTGCTGCGTAACACAGGGAGATCAACTCGATGATTGGTGATGACCTAGAGGGATGGGATAGGGACGGTGGGAAGGAGGCTCACGAGGGAGGGGATATGGTGATATATATATATATATATAAACACAGCTGGTTCACTTTGTTGTACAGCAGAAACTGGCACAACAGTGTAAAGCAATTATACTCCAATAAAGAGCTGGGGGAAAAAAGTACATTATTCAGATAAATAACATACTTAAATATAGGGAAAAATAGATTTTTGGAAAAAATATAGAAAGATGTGTGTAACATATCCTGTATTTTATATCATAGCTTACTTTTTATATTTTTAACTTTTTATATTTCTAAGTTTTTCTAGTTAAATCAGAAGAAAATATAATTTGTTAATGTTAGCCAAAATTTTTAATCACTACATAAATATATATATTGTATATTTAGGGGGATAATGAATGATGAATAAATAGAAGAATATATGAATGAATATCAATTAAATAACAGTTTAAATAAAGTGAAATATTTGAATGTTTATAAAATGTTTTACCCTCTGAATTACCTACCTTTTAAAAAATATATTGTATTTTTTTATTTCAATAATATTTTTTCAATTCTATATTGATCATTTAAATATCCACCAATACCATTTCTGTATTTTCACTTTCTTACTTTGTGATCTATTTTTTCGACCTGGTGGAATATTTTAAATATAAGCATTGTTTATATCTTTTATTTTTCTCTATTATCTCTTTCTTTGATTGTCCATTTTTCTTTTTGTCTTTTTGCACCTTTGTGATTATATTAATTTTCCCCTGTGACTCAACTTTTTGAGGCTGGAGTTGTAATTTCCCACAGGTAAGTCCATTTCTGCCCACAAACTAACCTCAGCAATGATGCGAAGACAATAGGAAGATATTTCTGAGTTTTCTTTCATGGGTGTGTTAGATGCCTCTGGCCCTATCCCAAATGTTCCACCTCAGCTCCAGTCCTTTGACCTAAACTGCAGTTTCCACAATGGTGTCTTCACTATAGTCATCCAAAAGTGTATCTGATCTTTGTCCCCAACAGATAAATCACAACTGATAATCACTTTATCAGTTATTAATTTTTGATATCCAGGAAATTTTTTATTGAATCCAAACTTTCATAGGTATATTTATTGATTATATCTAGCATTTCTATATACATATTCAGAGAGAGAGGCGGGACTTCTTACAGTTGTTTAGTCATCTGGTCAAGAATTTTTTTATTAATAATCCATAGATAGATATGACATCTTGCCATATATACCTAATGCATAAGTCATACTTCAGTTTGTCTTAAATATTATTAAGGTGCAGCTTAAATTATTGTTAATAGATTGTTGTTATTCTTTGTTTCTATCCAAAGAATTTATTTATATGATAGATAACTAGAAAGCATTTTTGCTTGTTTTAACTTTATTTACCAATTCAAAGTTCTCTATGTAGAATTCCTTTAAAAAAGCAGTGACAGGAAGGAAATTAATTTGTTCTTTTTTTATAGGTTCAGTTCTTTGAAAAACTTATGGATATGGAATGGGTACTAAGTTGTAACCTACTTTTTTGAAACAGTTAAGGTAAGCTCCAAACATTTTGAGAATTTAAAAAGTAGGACAAATTATAGCTATTTAAGTAGAAACTAGAGACATAGTATATTCTAAATTTATACATTCTAAAATTTATTAAGCATTTAAAGCAAGATAAACATATATTACATTGTGACAATATTTTTCGGGATTTATAGCCAATGAAACAATGTCATTCTGCTTTTAATTTTGTTACCTGCTAGCTCCTGAGTGTTTTTTAATAACTCTTTTTGCAAACAAAAGGTTAAGTCTCAAACTTTGTTTTGGGTTTTCCAGTTGCAATATATATTTTTTCCAAAGGAGTTCTCTTACCAGTCTATTGCATTTCCCAGACTCTACTGGTATGTCCAAACAATTTGAACTCAGAATCAGGCCATAATCTCAGAGGCACTCCACAGTCTGATGACCCAGGACTGAACAAGAGCATGTAGAGTTCTCTTGCTCAGAAGAAAATGAGTCCCCTGGATCAACATTAGCCAGGCAACCAACATGTCAGTCTTATCACAGAAAGATCATTAAAATATCATAACATCTTACACAAAAACCTGAACAAACTTTTTGGCCAACCCAATATTTAATCTGTTCTTTTTCTGGGCTCATGTATCTCATGTATACATTTTTCCCCCAAAATAAAGTCACAGAGCAATGATAACTACCACTGTAGTTAAAAAGATTTGAAAAAGATAGAGATAAGAATGGAGTTAGTACTTATCATAATCCATAGGAAAGTGTTTTAGATTTAGCTAGAAAAAAATAGGAAGCATAACAACACTGAATTCAGAGGAAATACTGGAAGAAATGGACAGGATAAAGAGAATATACACAGTATTTACATAGCTCCAGTGGATGAATGAGGTGACCTATGAGTTGCAATCCATCTAAATGGCACAAAGTGTCCAAATGAGACCAAACTCTGCAGGCACTGCTCCTGTATGTCCAGGTACCTCTTTGACATTAATGAAGCATACTTTTGAAAAAGAATATACAAATGAAGCAAGTAGTAGCTAAAAGTGGAGCAGATCTTGCTGGGGAAATGTTTGTAGAGGAATTTAGGAGATATTTGAATAGCGCTCAAAGAATAAGATCACAATGTGAAGATATATAATAATAGAAAATGACGCTTCCTCGGTTACGTTAGCTGCTTTAGCTGGTGGGATGGGTGATAATCCAGGCTGGGGAGACAGACTGTAGATCTCATTTCATTAATGCGGTGGGTTCTGGTAATAAGCCTAGTTATTCAACAAATTTGAGGATCTTTCTGCCTTGATTTCCACCTTGCTCCCAGCAAGAAAGACTGACTCCATTCAAAGGTGCTAGGATAGATAGAAGTGGAATGAAAAAATATATATATTATATATATTTATTTATATAACTATGTCCCCTTAATATATATTTTATATATTTATATTTATATTTTTATGTTTATATAAATATAAATTTATTTTTATATTTTTATATTTATATAAATAAATATGTTGTAATTATTTGAAGAATTTAGAGATTATAACATGAGTATAGGAAAATGGTGGTATTACAGAAGAAAGGTATTACTGCATGCTTATTTTCCCCAGATAAAATTTAAATTTACTAAGAATTGGAACTACTTCATTGTATATAAATTTTGTGCCTTCATATTACTTACCATAGAATTCAAGTTAAAATAAATGCTCGATGAACATTTGATTAATATTTTCTTGATACTTGCTAGATTTTTTTACAAGATATTTCCTGTATTTCAGCAAGTAATCTTTTCTCCTTTTAAAAAGTGTTTTATTGAGATATAATTGACATACAATATACTGCATATATGTAAAGTGTACAATTTGATTTCTTTCTTATTAGTCATCTATTTTATACATATTAATGTATACATGGCAATCCCAATCTCCTAATTCATCCCACCCCAATCCCGTCCCCCGCTTTCCTCCCTTGACGGCCATATGTTTCTTCTCTACATCTGTGTCTCTATTTTTGCCTTGAAAACCAGTTGATCTGTACCATTTTTCTGGATTCCACATATATACATTAATATACTATATTTGTTTTTCTCTTTCTGACTTACTTCACTCTGTATGACAGTCTCCAGGTCTATCCATGTCTCTACAAATGACCCAGTTTCATTTCTTTTTATGGCTGAGTAATATTCCATTGTATATATGTACCACATCTTCTTTATCCATTCATCTGTTGATGGACATTTAGGTTGCTTCCATGACCTGGCTATTGTAAATAGTGCTGCAATGAACATTGGGGTGCAGGTGTCTTTTTGAATTTTGTTTTTCTCTGGGTTTATGTTCAGTAGTGGAATTGCTGGGTCATAAGGTAGTTCTATTTTTAGTTTTTCAAGGAACCTCCATACTGTTCTCCATAGTGGCTGTATCAATTTACATTCCCACCAATGGTGCAAGAGGGTTCCCTTTTCTCCACACCCTCTCCAGCATTTACTGTTTGTCGATTTTCTGATGATGCCCATTCTAACCAGTGTGGGGTGATACATCATTGTAGTTTTGATTTGCATTTCTCTAATAATTAGTGATGTTGAGCAGCTTTTCATGTGTCTCTTGACCATCTGTATGTCTTTTTTGGAGAAGTACCTATGTAGGTCTTCCACCCATTTTTTGATTGGGTTGTTCTTTTGATATTGAGCTGCATGAACTGTTTATGTATTTTGGAGATTATTCCTTTGTCTATTGATTCATTTGCAAGCAAATAATCTTTTGACTTCAGTCACAAATAGCATGAATACAGATTTTTTTGTAGAAGAGTTTCTGTTTGCTCCTGCTGTCTTAATGTTTGAAAATATATTTCTTATAAATTTATGTTTTACTGC
Organism: Hippopotamus amphibius kiboko; assembly: GCF_030028045.1. NCBI lineage: Eukaryota > Metazoa > Chordata > Mammalia > Artiodactyla > Hippopotamidae > Hippopotamus > Hippopotamus amphibius. The sequence goes on along the minus strand of NC_080188.1, from coordinate 187,955,383 downwards.
ATTAAGTCAAATAGAACAAAGACTGAGAAACATCAACACATTTGAGGTTTCTCCATATTTGTTTCATTAATTTATCAATTGCCAAATACTGATTGAATTCTAACTCAGGATTGACCTCCTGAGTTATAGATAAAAGTAAATACTTGTTCTGATAGTTGCTGGCTTCTTGTTTCCATACCCCAGTTTATAAAATTTGTACCATATAATCATAGGTTCTTGCTTGTAGGTTCAATATTTCCAGTGCCAAACTCAGTATCCTAAATCTTTAAGAAATTTCTAGTTAAGTGATTCTGCAACTCAGTATCATAAATCTTTAAGAAATTTCTAGTTAAGTGATTCTGCAAGATTATGCTCTTTTGTGATTTCCTAAAAGAAGTATTCATTCTGCTTATAGGATTTTATCTTATCTACCAAGGTGTTCCTATAAAACTTGAGTTAGGCTATCATTAGTTTAGCAGTTTACAAACTGATTTGTAGAAAAGTAAGAGGCCAATGACTTTTTTTCTCTTTTTAAAAATAATTCCAGCACATGTTCTCCATTGTAAAATTATATTACATAAAATATTACTTTAGCTCATAAAGATCGATTCAATCCTTCAAAGAGATGCATTGAACAAAGGTACACATGTCAAAGATGACCATTGGTGTAAGCTCTTATGTAAGAAAAATTTTTTTCACCTCTATCTCAAAGATTACAGAATTTACTGTACTTAAAGTATCTAAAATTTTTGATGACTGGAAAAACTGTTATGTTCAAAGACACAACATAAGATTGAAAATTATTTTTAAATATCTCAATGAAATGCCTTAAAATATATATATAAGAAAACATGTGCAGAAAGGTTCTAATTAGTTCATCTGTGGAAACATTTCAATAAAAATGTACTTGGCCAAATTGATCAAACAAAACATTTTGACAAATTATTTAGTAGACTCTGCATTTGTGATTTTAATTTCTGTTTCAGTGTAAAAGAAAAAAAAAATCTAAAGCTATTACACTGACAGTAATGATAATAGGCTTTTTGGTCTCCCAGTGAAATTTCTCTGAGTCTCTTATTCTTTGCATGTAAAATGACACTTAGTCTCTCAGCTTAATGAGTTTAATAAAACTTAGTGGAAAATCTTCCAACCTCATGAGGCATTTTAAAGTGCAAAAAAAAGAAAACTAAAGGTTGGACCACAGCTATAGACTCGCTTGCCATACATATTAAAAAAAAAAAAAAAAAAAAGAGGCAGTTTAGAGCATAAATTTATCACAATGAACATTTAGAGGAAAACTGAAGTTCACTTGATGGAATATGTAGTGTTTTCCACCCTTCATTGAGGGAAAGCTATTCTGTAATATAATTTGAATTATATGTACACAGATAAATATATATGTATCTATGCTGTATTTCACAAATCCTGAGTACATTTAAAAGCTCTAGGCTTCACTAAATAAATTACTGTTTCGTGATGTGTTGTAACCAAAAACAGGGTTGAAATTTAAGATGCTCATGCGTGGCAGAATGTTATGGATTCCAGAAGATTGTAGAAGGCAAGGCTAAGCTAAAAGCAATTGACATTATCACAGAGTTTAAAATCCAATTGCATGGACTTTTCTGAAGTTCAGGTTGTCACACAATCTCTCTTAGTGAACGCATCTCTGTTAGATTTAATTTACAAAGAGATTCAACGTCATATTAAAATAAATACAGTGAACAGTGACGATGAAAATTAAATTAAGATAAAATGCACATGAAAGTCATTTGACTTATATAAAACACTAATAAATCAGTGTAAGTTCAGTAAAAAATGGTGTTGTATTCTGAATTACAGATTTTATAAAGGAATACTAATTCTAAACCCAAGGAACCAGATCAACATAGTGTCTTAAATATAAATATATTGTTTTAATATAAGACAAACATTTTAACTAGTGACATGGTGCTAAATTTTATTGTTATTACTCAGCATGGTTCTGAAGATAAGTAGCTGAGCCCCAGGTTTGCACTGTGTGGTTGTGGTAAACAACTTAACCACTGAAACCTTAGTATCCTCACTGGAAAATGAGGGCTATTATAAATTTTCCCATCTATATTGTTGCTTGGGGCATCCTGTGAAAAAATAGACATAAAATATTTTAAAACTGGAAAATCATGAATACTTTAGATGCTATTTTGTTATTATTTTTCTCCAGTTCTCTATGTTAACAAAATATATGTGATGCCTTTCAAGATACAGTGGAGCAGTTACAAACATGTTTTATGTACTGGCTTTGTGAACATATCTCTTTATGAACAGAGAGAAACTGAAATATTGCTGCATTGTCTTTTAATATATTACTCTAAGCATTATTGTCCCTTAAATCAGGCTGTCAGCTAGTGTTATCAAACTTTGTCTGGGTATTTATACTTTTGCCATAGATATTCAGCAGATGAAAAGTCAAATTATGGGCACTGATAGAAAAAACTTTTAAAAACATTGGGATTGATTGAAGTATTGTTCAACAAATAATTTCTCACCTTCTCCTCCCTTTCGGAGAAAAGTATATTTTCATGTCCAAGAGACTCTGGGCTCGGCTTCGTGAATTGCTTTGGGTAACAGAATGAGAGAGGACATTACGTAAGCAAAGGATCAAAGTGCACTCAATGGATCTGGCTACCATTTGGGTTCTGGCCATCAGTTATGAGACAAACATCCTCCTGGCAATTGCTGCTACTTCAGCCTGGGACTAAGATCAATACATGTGGAACAGAACTTAACAAAAACCTGGGGCAAGTTCAGCTGACTCAACAGCCTGAAGCAGAACAGTGCAGCCAAGCCAGCCTAGATCAGCCAAGGTGCAGCGGTAGACACAGGAGCAAGAGGTAAATCCTTCTTGCTGTTTTAAGACATTGATATTTTAAGACGCTGCGTTTCAAATGATTGTTGCTACATACCACTGCAGCCTTAGCTGATTGATACAAATAATTAGTCCAAATGTCCTGAATAAATAAGTGGATTAAACTTTAGCATATAGAAGACAAAGGCTATGTGTTGGAAGATAATTCTTCATGGGCCTAATATTTTTGTATATCTTGTGAGCAGAGGCCTCCATAGCTTTTATTCCAAACTAGATTTGCAGATACACTTATATAGCAAAAAGCCATGGAAGATAGCTAGACTAACTTGTTAGCTTGCAAGGAGAACAAAATTTTAGACCCTTCTTAGTCTTGACAACATGACCAAGCTCCAAAAGTTGGAGAAAAAGGTCTCTTCTACACACTAGACCTTATAAATCTACCAATTGCAAAAAAAAAAAAAAAAATAAATACTTGTCATAGGTCTATGCAAAGAATCAAAGTACCAATAATAATTAAATACATTACAAGGAATTAAATCTGAAATGTAAATGGGGGTTAGATATTATATATATAATGTAGTAGACATATATAATGTAATATGTTATATATAATTGAATCATAATATATAATTATATAGTAATGTAATGTATATAATGTAAAAAGAGTGCCTTCCATATATACCTCCTTCCAATATATATAATCATATAGTCATTACATATTCTTTTTTAATTAATTAATTATTTATTTATTTATTGGCTACCTTGGGTCTTTGTTGCTGCTTGTGGGTTTCTGTAGTTGTGGAGTGGGGGCTACTCTTTGTTGCAGTGTGCGGTCTTATTGCGATGGCTTCTCTTGTTGCAGAGCATAGGCTCTAGGTATGTGGGCTTCAGTAGTTGTGGCACGTGGGCTCTATAGCTGTGGCGTACAGGCTTAGTAGCTCCATGGCATGTGGGATCTTGCCAGACCAGGGCCTGAACCCATGTCCCCTGCATTGGCAGGCAGATTCCTAAGCATTGCACCAGCAGGGAAGCCCTATAATCTTTTTTAAAATATATATAAAATTAAAAGTGCCCAAAGTAAACTTGCTTAATCACCTAACATTACATATTAGTAAATTATACAAGAGTAAGTTTCAAATTCAGATACAGTGAATTTGCCAATTTGCATCTATTTGCTGAGATTTGGGAATGAGAGAGAATATTTAAATATAGAAGACCAATTAAAATAGCAATTTACAAATTACATAGTATAGTGTTATATATGTCTAACAGCCTCCAGATTTCAAATCAGTAATATTCTCAAAGGAAACAAGTAAAAATATTGTGTCTGTGCATATTTACTAACAGAAGTATGTATGTTGTAGAGTTGGCATTCCTGGTTAAAGATTCCCACTTATATCTAATTTAACTCTCTATTTTAAGCTTATATTTTTGGCCTGTGCTTTCTGTTGGAATATAGCTCTTCTACACATGGACTGTCATATTTGACAAGTAAGAGATCTTTTGAAGCAGCTGCTCCATATTTTGTGTTACACACAACACGAGTGTTATTTCTCTGTGTGATAAATCACTATTACAGCTAATGCCACCAAGTAAACACATGGATGTTGTGTGTATGCTCAAAGGTCCACATTTTGGAGATAAAAAATATAATGGTGTTTTTGATATATTGCTTATAAAAATAAATGTTCTCATTGATTATGGCTATACCAAGATAGATGTATTGGTTTCACTATTTCATCATCACTATGTCTAAATCCCTGAGTCAATTCCCCAATTCATCAGTTACTAACCAGAATTTAGGCATACATTTTGTTAAGAGAAATGTGTATATAAAATACGTTAGCACTTAAGATTAAGTACATCATTTACTGCCTTAAATTGTTAAAAATTCTTATCTCAAGAAGAAAGTATATTAGAGCTTTTTCATTTTTTCTTCTTTCATGTATTCATTCACTTATTTATATGTTAATAAATTCATTCATAAAATTTATGTATGTGTTAGGTTTTATAAGTACTTTTCTTTAAACTCCTATATGGATAGATACAAAAAGCAGTTTCGATTGAGTTCTGTATAATTAGTGTTTTCTCATATGCAAAATTTGCCCAGTTGGAAAGTGAAGAAATGTTGGCAGTATTTTTCATATCTCACAGCCTGAAAATTTGCAGACACTCAATATTTCTTTTTTAATTATGGAATAAATATATTAAGGGACAAATGGGCAAAAGGTATAGATTTTAAAAATTGCTGGCTTTAGAATACTGCTTTATAGTAAACACAGAATAACAGTCTTATGTGTTTTCTTCGTAGACACAAGTGCTTATTCATTCATGAATATACTAATGAATAAATGCTTATTCATAAATGCTTGTTAATTATTCATTGTCTGTTCATTTGCATATTTATTCAGAAGTCAGCAAAGGCTAGAGCAAAGAGACACTAGGGAAAAGAAAGGTAAAATTTATACATGAAAAGATAGACCCCCAGTGACCTATTTAGTCATATTCTTTACATGGCCATAAAGATGTATCTGCTCAACATTAATAAAAGAGATCACATTCCTCTTCTTCTCCTGTCCTACTATCCCCAATTATTCAATATAGTATTTTAGCATTATATGAAAGGAGTGAAAGCAAGGTTCAGCAGATGCTTTTTTTGGTAAATACAGTCACTTCAAAACTGACTTGTCTTTATAGTCTCTCAGATGATTTTAGGATCCATTATTGTCACCATCAACAGAACAATAGTGGGCTCTAGAAAGGCCAACAATTGTCATCCTTCACTTTCATGTGAAAACAACTGGGCTCACAGAATTAAATGGCTTTCCCAAACATCATCCCCTCCAGTTAGTAAATTGGTAGACTAAGAATTGGAAGCCTTATTGTATTATTTGATGGCCAATATTATTTCCACTTATTCCACAGTGGGCAGTTATTTATTGCCTGTACTAAACTACCTTTAGAGTAAAAAAAAAAAAAATTAGAGTACATTATCTTTTAAAGGGTGACATCATCAAGATGGCAACATAGGTCAATCCTGATTTCAGTCTCCCTCACGAGAAGACCAATCAGCAACTATCCATAGAGGAGATACCATGTGAAAATTCTAGAATATGGAGGTGAGATTGAGGAACCCCTTTGACCACAGAGACCAAGAAGGACTATATTATCAGTAGGGTAAAAGGAGTGGTCACCCTCTGGCCACACTGCCTCACCCCCAGGCTGGCACAGAGCCACACCAAGAGGGCCCATCTGGGCCTATTCTTTCTCCAGTGGGAAGAAAAGAGCCCAGGTAGACCTCTAGCTCCTCCAGCATTGTGAGTCACTACCCAGAGGGCCCATTCAGGTTTTGCCTCATGGGGATCATTGGAGGAGGGTGGATTTGTGAGGCTTGAATACTGGAGAACAGATTGTGTTGGGGAAAGAGTGTGGGGCACACAACAACTAGTGCTCAGATCTCAGCAGACTGAGTTTCTACCCACAGCAGCACCCAAGTAGAAATCCCAGCCAGAGACTTTGCACTTCTGCAGAGCCAAGATGGTGTCCCCAATCTGGCCAGGGAACTTGTTGCACAGTTCTTCAGGACCCCACACAGCAAGCCTTGCTTGCTTTGGAGCCTGTTCTGCCTCTTCACCCAGGAAGGAAAGTTAATTAATATCCCCCCCACTGCTGAATTTAGTCCTTAGCCCTGTGTTACCAGAAAACCTGGCCAGAGCCCCAGGGAAGCTGTGTGACCCAGCAGCACTCCAGAAGAAAGCCCAGTCAGTGGCTCTGCCCATATGCAGAACTAAACCAGTGGCCACCCCTAGCCAGGGAACTTAGAGCACAGCTCTGCTTGATTTGGTCCTCAAAGAATGAAACTTTTCAGACTAGGGATCTGTCTTGTGCCCACACCTAGGTAAAGAAGCCAATTCATTCAACTTACACAAATCAGTAAATATGATACATCATATTGATAAACTGAAATATAAAAATCACATGGTCATCTCAGTAAACACAGAAAAAGTGTCTGACATAATTCAACATTCATTTATGATAAAAACTCTCAACAAGTTAGGTATAGAAGAAACACTAATCAACATAATAGAGACCATAAATGACAAGCACACAGCTATCATCATACTTAATGGCAAAAGATTTAAAGCTCTTTTTTCTAAGATCAAGAACAAGACAAGGGTGCCCACTTATATCACTCCTATTCAACATAGTACATAAGTTGTAACCAAGCAATCAGGTAAGAAAAAGAAATAAAAGGCATCAGAATTGGACCAGAAGAAATAAAATTGTCTCTATTTGCAGTTGACAGGATCTTATATTTAGCAAAGTTTCCACCAAAAAAAACCTGTTAGGTCTAATCAATAAATTCAGTAATTTTTCAGGATGAGAAATCAACATATGAAAATTAGTAGCATTTCTGTACATTAACAAGTAATTTGCTGAAAATTAAATAAAGAAAACTATCTCATTTACAGTAGCATTAAAAACAATTAAAAAAGAATAAATTTAAGCAAGGAGGTGCAAGAAATCTACCCTGGAAATTATAAGCCATTGATGAACAAAATTGAAAAAAATAAATGTAAAGATATCCTGTGTTCATGAATTTTCTTTGCCCTATTGTATTACTTTTGCTCCTTTGTCAAAGATAGTTGAGTACACTTATGTGGGTCTATTTCTTGGCTTTCTATTCTGTTCCAATGATCTATTTTTATACTTTTTTTTTTCTTTGCCCTGCTTACTATAGCTTTATAGTAAGTCTTGAAGTTGTGTAGTAACAATCCTCCAGCTTTTTTCTTCTCCTTCAATTTAATATTCCACTCACTATTCTGGGTCTTTTGCCTTTCCATATAATCTTTAGGGTCAGTTTGTTTATTTCACAAAATAACTTGATGAGATTTTGATTGAGATTGTCTTGAGTCTATAGATCAAGTTATGAAGAACTGACAGCTTGATAATATTGTATCTTTCTCTCTATGAACATGGAACATCTCTCCACTTATTTAGTTCTTTGGTTTGTTCACCAGAGTTTTGTAGTTTTCCTCATATAGATCTTGTGCATATTTTGTTAGAGTCACACCTCAGTAATTTCATATTTGACTTGTTTATTGCTGGTGTAGAGGAAAGCAATTTATTTTTGTATGTTAACCTTGTATCCTACATTCTTGATATCATTTAATAGTTCTGGGGTTGTTTTTGTTTTTGTTTCAGATTGTTTCAGATTTTCTACAGAGATTATCATGTCATCTGTGAACAAAGACAGTTTTATTTCTTCCCAATCTGTATATCTTTTATTTCCTTTTCTTGCCTTATTGAACCAGCTAGAACTTTCAGTATGATATTGAAAAGGAATGGTGAGAGAAGACATTCTTGGCTTGTTCCTGATCTTAATAGGAAAGATTCTAGTTTATTATCATTAAAAAATAATGTTAGGGACTTCCCTGGTGGTCTAGTGGTAAAGAATCCATCCTGCAATGCAGGGGACATGGGTTCAATCCCTGGTTGGGGAACTAAGACCCCACATGCTGCAGGACAACTAAGCACACATACCACAACTACAGAGCCCACGCATCCTGGAGCCAGCATGCTACAACTAGAGAAGAGAAAACCCACACAACACAACTAGAGAGAAGCTCACACGCCACATTGAAGACCCCGAGTGCTGCAACTAAGACCCACCACAGCCAAAAAATAAAAAATAGTCTTTCATATTAATAATAATAACAATGTTAGCTGTAGATTTTTTAAAACATTCTTTATTAAATTGAGGAAGTTCTCCACTTTTTCTAGTTTCTTGAGAGTTTGTATTATGAATGGGTGTTGGATTTTGTCAGATGCTTTTTCTGTGCCTGAGCTTTTGATTGATGAGGCATCCATTTCAAAGGCATCCATTTTGAACAAACATATTGCCAGCTGTATGACACAGCTGCTAGTAAAACAATGAGGTAAGAAACTGGGCTGCCTCACACATGAAATTTCCTAATAAAAAGCCCTGAGTAATCTAGATTCCTGACCACTTGAGTGACTCTACTTTTCCCTTCTTGCACTCTAATTCTTGCTTTTATGGTTTAAACTTTCTAATAAAGAACAATCTGGCAAAACCCTAGGTTCCCACCCTCAGAACACAGTAAAGGCAGCGGGTCCACACTCACCCCCCTCTCGACTCATGACCTTGCTGTGTGGTCCTTGGGTGTGCTCTGAGCCATACAGAATTTATTAAGTAATAAATCTTTTTTTTCCCCCTAAAGTCCCCTTTTGTTCTTTCTGAGGTGCATATTGCAATTATAAGAACTGCAAGGGCTGGTCCAGCCACTACATTGGCTCTGATTGGGGACATGTTTGTGGGGGCTCCCCACAGCTAACATGGGCCCAAGTGAGTGCCTCAGGCTTTCCTAGCCCATAGTATCATCATAGTTAGGCTGCGACTGACACTATACATGCAATATGATGTGCAATTTTTCTTCTTTAGCTTGTTGACATGATGGATTACATCAATTAATTTTCACATCTTGAACCAGCCTTGTGTGCCTGGGATAAATCTCACTTAGTGGTGGTGTATAATTCTTTTTTCATATTGTTGAATTTAGTTTGCTAATATTTTGTTGAGGATTTTTGTATCTCATCTGTTCATAAGAGATATTGGACTATTATTTTCTTGTAATATCTTTGTCTGGTTTTAGTATTGGGATAATACAGGCCACATAGATTGAGTTAGGAAGTATGGCCTCTGCTTCTACCCACTGAAAGAGATTGTAGAGAACTGGTATAATTTCTTCCTTAAATGTTTGGTAGAATTTACCAGTGAATCCATCTGGACCTGGTGCTTTCTCTTTTGAAAGGCTATTTATTAGTGATTCAATTTCTTTAATAGTTAACAGCCTATGCAGATTGCCTATATCTTCTTCTGTGAGTTTGGCAAAATGCATCTTTCATGAAATTGGTCTGTTTTTATCTAATTTATAAAATTTGTAGACACAGTTGTTCATAATATTCTTTTATTATCCTTTTAATGTTCTTGGTATCTTTAGTAATATCTCCTCTTTCATTTCTGGTATTAATAATTAGTATGCTCTCTCTTTTAGTTAGGCTGGTTATAGGCTTAGTCATTTTGTATATCTTTCCAAAGAAATGACCTTTGGTTTCACTGATTTTTCTCTGTTGACCCCCTGTTTTCAATTTTATTGATTTCTTTGCCAAATATTATTTATTTTCTATTTACTTTGGACTTAATCTGCTGTTCTTTCTCTAGTTTTTTAAGGTGAAAACTTAGATTTGATTTTAGATATTTCCTTTTCCTCTAATACATGCACTCAAATGCTATAAATTTCCCTTTAAAAACTCTTTGCTGTATCTTACAAATTTTCATTAAATTGTGTTTAATTTTCATTTAGTTCATAATATCTTTTAGTTTTTCTTGAGATTTCTTCTTTGATTCATATGTCACTTAGTTGTGTGTCATCTTGTTTTTTGTTTTCTGCTTTTATTCTTCCTGTAAGTTTCCATTCTTATTTACCTTTTGACCTATCAACTATTCTTATCTATCTTCTACTATTATTGATCTTCAGTAAACATTGGTCTACTGAATGCTAAAGAATGAAGGCCAAAAAGATGTTCAAATAAAGTTAAAAGGTATAATTACAGAAGAATTTTAATATGCTGATGTGTTGTAAATATTCAACAGTAGACTCTATTATGAAGCATTTCACATTATTTGATCAAATACTTAATGACAGTCTAACCCTCCAAACTGTTGATAATTTGGTGAATATTTATTTTGATCACCAAAAACTGCCAATGACAATTCCAGAAACTTTTCAGGGAAAAAAGTGAAACATTAAAATCAGTAACTGTAATAATTTTCTTTCTATACAATAACTTTAGAATAAACAACAAAATAATTATAATAATGATCTTTCATGTTGACAATTAGTCACAGGATTTTTCTGTCTTCAGAGTTTTACCCGTGTTTTTTGATTCAGAGTAATTTGTTTCTTCGAACTAGTATCCAATTTTGTGTTTTGGGTCTAAAGTTTTGCTACTTTCCAGTTCACTGCACTTTGTAATCATGGCATAATTTTGTATCTCCTTTTTTTTTTTTCTTAGCTATGAACTGATTCTTTATTCCAACTTATTTGGGACAAACACATTTGCTACCACTTGCATGAGAAAACTTTACTTTTTAGATAGCAGCCTGCCATCATTAAATATTCTGTTAAATTATCTTGGGGGTTTGAAAAGGGGCATAAAATATAAGTTTTCCTACTTCCTAACCAATATCCTTCCTAAGCAACATTGGATCTTAAAATTTAGCCAACTCAGGCTGTTCCACATTGAACAATTGTTTAGTTTTAGAGTAAATCTGATATTTGTGGCCTAGGCAGTGCTATCAACAAAATGTAAAACTATCTATTTTGTGCCCATCTCAGCCTGTCAATAACCAATGTTTGTGACTGGACTGGCCCTATGGTTCTTATTATTGCCTTCAGCAATAACCATCAGGAAACTTTGAAAGAGAAAAGGTTTATTACTTACAAGTCCTGAAAATGACATGGCATACCTGGGGTCACACAGTGAGGGGGTTGAGGGTGAGCTAGAAGGGGAGATAGAGGGTAAGAGAGGAAGAGAAAGAGAGAGAGAGTGAGAAATGGCAAGAGCCTGGGGTTCTGCCTTTATTGAGGTCAAAGTTGGGGGCTTAAAGTTTTGCTAGCTCACTACTTTATTGGTGAATTTAAACATAAGAGTGGGAATTCAAAGCATGGGAAGAGAAAAAACAAGCTGCCCAAATGGTCAGTTGTCTAAATCAACCACCATCTCTAAACAAAGGAGCCTCAGGTTGGGGGGCGGGGTGGATGGTAATCAGGCTCTTTACCTATTCCTAGGGCTGGCAATGCATTTATTCCAGATAGTTGTGTCTGAAGTAAATGCTTTGACAATCAAAGCTTAAGTCAGGCACCTGCACTACCAAAACAAACAAACAAAATACACACACACACACACACAAACTGTCAGGACTTATCAATACCATTGTTTTATGTGTTTCTGTATGTTGGACTATTTCTTGACTTTTCTTGGTGGAAACAGAGTATTTCAATTCATGCAATATAATATTTCTTCAGCTCAGGATTCTTTTTCTATTTATTTAAACTTCTTCAATTCCATGTTCCTTGGTCTTTCTTTTTAATCAATAATATAAATAATGATTTGCTGCATCTCCATTTCTGACATGTTTCTGTCATTTCACTGGTTCTTTATTTTTTCTCTAAATTCTGGGTGTTAATTGTATCTTTTACATAACAATTTTTTCTGTAGTGTTGTTTCTGATCTAAATTTATAATAATGCTAATATTTACCTTAAAAATATTTTTTGTTTTTTAAATAATGTCTTTACTTTGTCTTGTTTTTATTTTTTTCTTGAGTCTCAGTTTCCCTTGAAATTCAGCTGTTTTCTTATGTCGACTTAAAAAATGAAATGCACAACGTGAGAGTTGCGGGTTAAGTTTTATTTGGGGCAAAATGAGGACTGCATCCAGGGAGACAGCATCCCAGATAGCTCTGAAAAACTGTTCCAAAGAAGCAGGGGCGAAGATCCGTATATATGTGGTTTTGGTGAAAGCGAAAAACATGCAATCAAGCACATATTGTTTACAGAAGGTTACTGCTAGTTACAAGGAGCAGTCATCACCATGAAGAATGTTAATGTCTTTCCAGATATGAGGAGATTCAAGAATTGGGTTCATAAAGCTGGATCCTGAAAATATCTGACTACCCAAAGACCTGTTCTGCCAGTTTTTCCCAGAGCACAGAGTGCCTCACTCCAGCTCTCCACCCTGAACACCTTTCAGGGGCCACTGAGAGTCAGCAGCTGCAGCAGCACATGATTTAATCCCTGTAGAGGTAGATGGCAAATGCCAATGGCGAGTGCCAACTGAAGTTGACACTTATTACCTTTTTTTCCTCTCTTGTTTCATATAATCCATTCTCTCAAATTGCATAATGTGAAAAGCAGATGCTTTCTAATATTTTCAATATTAAATACATTTCGAAATACAGAGACTGTGTATCAACAGTGTGAAAGTTACACTTTTCTTTCTTTATGGTATAGGTTCATACTGTAGTACTCATTCTGATATTTTTTTCATTTTTCCTGTTTATACACCTGTGAATGATGAAAGAACTATTCAGGCATGTTCTTTTCCAAAAATAGACCTATAGATTACCTTATCTTCACTTAAATATGAGTCTGCTTTACGAATCCTTCTTACTGACAATGTATTATAGGCTGGTAAATGCACACAGCAAATTCTCTGGTATTTTTGCAGATATGGGCTTAATATCTGGATCATCTCCCCTAAAGAAGGATCTTCTTTTCTTTCCAGAAATGTTCAGGATTGGATTTCATTTCTGACTAATATGAAATAGCCTGCAGTTTGGGTTGTGTCTCTTAGTTTTAAAAAGTAAATGAATACTAAAAATCCCAGAGTATATTGTTAATAAAATTTACTCATTTCCAGTCTCTTTTCACTGTGACAATCCACGTAGGAAGCAACTTGTCTTCTTACGTAAATGCCAGCTTTATTGCTGGAAATCGATTTCCCAGGAAGCTACTAACTGAGGAATGAAAGGATGCAATGGTCCTGGCTATCCTAAACAAACAAACAAACAAATTATAAATAATGCTGCAGTGAACACAGGGGTACATATATCTTTTAGAATTAATGTTTTCCTATTCTTTGAATAAATACTCAGAAGTGGGATAGCTGGATCATATGGTCTCAATTTTGGTGTACACCAAAAAAAGCCTCTTGGTGTACACCAGTACAGGATCAAGAAGAGGGATGCATGGGGGTTAATGAAGTCAAATATCTGTAAGATACAGAAATGTAAAGCAACTGGGTGAATAGAATGAAATAATCTGTTACATCCCAATTCAACCTTCTTGGTTCTACTATTTTCCTCAGGGTTCCCGGTAAGTTGGTACAGTATAGACTCTGAGACAGGTAGCCTGGGTTTGCATAAAAAGCCTTGCCACTTTCTAGCAGTGGGATCTAGAATAAGGTATTTTACCTTTTTTCTACCACAATATCCTTATCTGTTCAATAAAGTTAGCAATTGTACCTACCTCATGAAGATTATAAAGTCATCTATGAAGGTTAAATGAGCTAATATTTGTAAAATGTTTAGAGCAGAACTGGCACACAATAAATTTTAAATTATTTAAAATTCGTTTAATATATATAAATAAACATCTATCATACTTATTTCACTTTATCATGATAAGTGAAAATGTTGAATCAGATTTTTCTCAATGATATTTAAAATTAAATATTTAACAGGCACTTATTGATACATTTATTTAATATATCAATACATTAACATATATGTTTTTTGGCTCCTTTGGCTTTGGCTCCTAACATATATTTTTATCAGACCTATCTACGTCTTTCAGACATTTACCTGATTATTTCCCAAGAAAAATTCCTGAAACATCAACCCTTAAAAATTGTTTTTATTCCTTTTGAGTTATAGCTCTTATAAAATAGCCACTGTAGCACCCAAGGTAGTGTTGTTGTTTTCTTCTTTCTACTTCTTGCAGCCTATTTTCCCAAGCAGAAGATTATTTCAAATGAAGCAAACACCAGATGGGGCTATATGTAGAGAACTGTAAATAGAATGTATGAGATCTAAAAATGTTGTACAGCAATATTCAGGTAAATATTCAAAATAAAGAGGTTCTCCAGGGAGTTCATAATATCAATCAAAAATTACTTGGTAGAGTGAAACATTATTTGGCACTCTTTTTCAAAAATTAAGCATGTCATATATTCATTGTTGGTACCAAATTCCTCATATATCCAATTCTCTTTACCATGCCATATAAATTCATGTGTATATACCACTTTTACTGGAATGGTCTAGAAAAAAAATCTTTGAATTATTATTTCCTGAACCTGATATGAGATGATTATTCTGCCCAATCAAGTTTTCCTTTTCTCTCTTAAGGTCTTTGAAGCAAACTTTTCAAAATTGTTTTTAGTTTCTTTGTGTCTTAATAAAACTGCTGATGAGAGTTTTCTCTTAATAGTTGTGTAAATCCTGTTGAATGCTTATAATGTCAACTCTGTTTATTCAGATGAGTCCTGTTCAATTTATTTAAAAAATCTAGAGACATTCAATTATTGATGGCATCTATATATGCAAATCAGTTTAACTGTTCTGATAGAATTTACTAGTCATTAACCTGTTACTAAATGTGCGCTTGAGTGAATCGCTCACTGAATCTCTTTTATGGGAAGCAAAAACAGAATAGAATTTTCACACATTTTGTGTACATGACCAACTTCTTTGATAAGTTCTAGTTATCACTTTAATTTTCTATCTTCTTTTTTTTTTCTATAAAGATAGATTAAATCTTCTACTATATAGACTGATCAAATAAATATATTTACCAATCAAGGTCACTACTCAATCCAGGAGCTGCTAGTAGAAATAGCTTATAAAAAAAACTTTTCAATACTTGTCAAAAACCTAATTATCCCTTGCTAAATTGAATTTTAAAAGCTGGAAACTCTTTGAAAGAAAAGTTTTAGGGAAAGCAATATGTTACCATGGAAAGTTAAGATGACTATTAGAAGGCATCCCAGAATAGAACCTTTTCTTTGAGAATTGTCTGTAGTCTGTAGTTAACCTCATGCACTCACAAAACTGATCTTGTTAGAGCTTTGGACTGATCAGACTCAGCAAACTGACTTCGAACTAAACTGACTCAAATATAGATAAACCAGAAGAGCAATTAAAAAGGAAAAATGTGATTTTCAAGGAACTTGTGTCATTTGGCAAGCACTTTATTCATTAAAAAACTCTCAACAAATATTTATTAGGTTCCTACTCTATGACATGTGCTAGGCATACATTTAAAAAAAGATACACAAGTTCTCTACTTTCAGGGGCATCTAAAAATAACAGGAGAACTTCCCTGGTTGTACAGTGCTTAAGAATCCACCTGCCAATGTGGGGGACACAGGTTAGATCCCTGGTCTGGGAAGATCCCACATGCTGAGAAACAGCTAAGCCATGTGCCACAACTACTGAGCCTGTGCTCTAGGACCTCTCTGCCGCAACTACTCAGCCCACGAGTTGCAACTACTGAAGCCTGAGCACCTAGAGCCCATGCTCTGCAACAAGAAAAGCACCGCAATGAGAAGCCCGTGCATCACAACCAAGAGTAGCCCCAGCTTGCCGCAACTAGAGAAAGCCTGTGAGCAGCAGCAAAGACCCAACACAGGCAAAAATAAATAAAAATAAATAAATAATAATAGAAAATAACAGGGATATTAACTCTGACACTACAGAATTTCAGGATTATAGTTTAACATTGGAAAAATAAGTTATATAATCTTTAATAACAATGAGCTGTAAAAGCCCAGTGAAGATGTCTCTACACATAGATAAAAGCAACTGAATTCTTGAGCCAGTATTTTGCCCAGAACCATGCTAGAATGTAAAGTGCTGACTGCCAATACATTTCATTTTTCTGAGGCACAAAACACATTTGAAAAGACATCATATATATATATATATATATGTATATATGTGTGTGTGTGTATACACACACACACACACACACACACACAAAATGGCATACTACTCAGCCATGAAAAAGAATGACATTTTGTCATTTGCAGCAACATGGATGGAATTGGAGGATATTATGCTAAGTGAAATAAGTCAGACAAAAACAAATACTATGTGACATCACTAATACATGGAAGCTAAAAAATACAACAAATTAGTGAATATAAATAACAAAAATGAAGCAGACACAGAGAACAAACTAGTGATTACCAGTGGGGAGAGGGAAGGGGAAGGGGCTCTATAGGGTTAGGGGATCAAGAGGTACAAACTATTGCATATAAAATAAGCTACAAGGATATATTGCACAGCACAGAGAATACAGCCAATATTTTATAATAACTATAAATGGAGTATAACTGTTAAAAATTGTAAATGACTATATTGCACACCTGTAACTTACATAATGATGTACATTATCTATACTTCAATTAAAAAAAAAAAGAAGGAAAAGAAAGGTCTTACATATATCCCCCAAAACAAAACAGTAGTCTCCCATAGCTGTAAAACACTGCTATTTTAGCATTATATCCTGATCCTCCTCGGATGTCTTCAAGTTCATATTTGAGTGTCTAGAGGTGTTCCTGGTGCTCCTCAAATTGGTCCTTTTGGCTCTATTATGCTACCTATCATTTTCTACCTTTTTTTCTCTGCTTCTTGTATATGTATGTGTGTGTGTTTCTATTCCTCCTGGTGCAAAAAATAATAGCTTTACCAAGTATCCCACCAAGATATTACTGTTTATAACGGTCTCTGATTTGTGAGTTGAGATGACTACTATATAATGTGATGAGGGGTTACACTGAAACCACCAATTCCCAATATCCTTGCCCACGAAACCACTGTATGTGACTGACCCTCCTCCTGCCAATATTTACTTCAGGCTTGCTATGCCTGAATACAAAGGATATTTAAGGTGATGACTTTTATATTTAATGTTTCATAGCTTTATATTCAACATACTTAACTCTTTCTTGTGTGTATGTGTGTGTATGTGTGTGGGGGGATTACATATTTTTGTTGCTTTTTTTCCACCTGTGACTGAAGCACCACCTCTACAGGTTGAAGAGTGCTGTTTGGAGAACACTATTCTGTACTTTTAATCTCCCAGACTCCTACAAGTTAATTGTGCACCTTCAATCTTTCTGTCCTGTCTCTTTCTCCTAGGGTTGCTCTGTTCTACATGTAGCAATGGTGGGCTTGAACCCTCTGGATATTTCTGAAGTTTAAGGTAAACATGAATAATATTCAAACCTAGACCCCTGCTGTATGATAATTATATGGATTTGGAAAAATGTTATAAACATATTTCAAAGCTTGGACACAATTTATCACTTATAAATTGATTTCTCTGTATCTGATATGATTTGTTGTATTGATTCATGAATCAGTGAGTGAATGAAGCTATTCAAAGCTTGACCTCAAAGCAATGACTGACCTGTACACAACAATATCAACCATCATCTAACCAAAATCGATTTTTACTAAGGACTGGGTCAGGGTATTGTGCTTGGTTTGCATATGCAGTTAGTGCCTTAATTCCAGTGGTATTTTTTCTCTGTATACAATCAATGTCAAGCTATATCACAATGATGTAGTAATAATAAAACATTTGTAAAGTGTAATTCACACTCATTCTAATTAGAATATTGATTAAATAATTAAATAAAAATCACGATAATCTCTAAAAAAAAAAAGCATCCATTTCTCTTATTTTGGTAGCCACTGCACTATCACTTTTGTGATGTTTTAGCCCCAAGTATTTGTAATTTCACAATATTATTTTTATAATAATTATGTTTATTTTGAAAGCTTATCACCACTTAAATTGATTACTACCATGAAAATTTATTTTTACTTTAAAAATATTTTACTCTATTTTCACTCTAAAATATTTTTGTCAGTCATTTCTTTCTTTCTTTCTTTCTTTTTCTTTCTTCCTTTCTTTCCTTTTTTTTTTTTTTTTTTTCTTTGCCGTGCTTCACAGCATGTGGAATCTTAGTTTCCCAAACAGGGATCAAACCTGGGCCCCCAGCAGTGGAAGTATAGAGCCTTAACCACTGAACCACCAGGGAATTCCCAATATTTCTTTTATTACTTTATGTTTTCTGGTTTCGCTGAGATGTAATTGGCATAAAATTGTATGAGTTTAAGGTGCACAGCATGATGATTTGATATATCCATATATTATGAAATGATCACTACAACTCAGTTACAACTTTTTCCTTGTGATGAGAACTTCTAAGATCTACTCTCCTAACAACTTTGAAATATACAATTTAGTATCATTAACTATACTCATCATGTTGTACATCCTCAGAAATCATCTTATACTTGGAAGTTTATACCTTTCAACCACCTTTATCCAATTCCCCCACTCCACACCTCCTGCTTCTGGTAATTACAAATCTGATCCCTGTTTCTCTGAGTTTGGTTTTTTGTTTTTGTTTGTTATTGGATTCCACATATAAGTGAGATAATACAGTATTTGCCTTTCTCTGTCTGATTTATTTCACTTAGCATAATGCCCTCAAAGTCCATATATGTTGTCACAAATGACAGGAAATTTTTGTTTTTAAAGCTAAATACTATTCCATTGTCTGTGTGTGTGTTATCTCATATTTTCTTTATCCATTCATCCACTGAGGGGAACTTAGGTTGTTTCCACATCTTAACTATTGTGAATAAGTTGCAGTGAACATGGGGGTACAGATATCTCTTTGAACTAGTGCTATGTTTCCTTTGGATATATACCCACAAGTAGAATTGCTGGATCATGTTGTTGTTCTATTTTTAATTTTTTGAAAAAACTTCATACTGTTTTTCACAGTTGCTGTACGTATTTACATTCCCACCAACAGTGTACAAAGGTTCTCTTTTTCTCATCTCCTCACCAGCATTTGTTATCTCTTATCAAGTGATTCTAACAGATATGAGATGAAATCTCATTATGGTTTTGATTTGCCTTTCTCTGATGATTAATGATGCTGAGCACCTTTTCATGTACCTATTGGCCATTTGAATATCTTTTTGGTTGAATGTCATTTCGTTAATTATATATATATGTGTATGTATATATCATATATATCACTATATATATATATATCATACTTTCTCTATACCTTCATTCCTTGACATTCTTGACATTCTTAGATATATTATTCAACCTTTAAGAAAAAGGAAATTATATCATTAGAAATTCTATCATTTCCTTTTTTTAAAAAAAGGAAATGCTATCATTTGCTATAACATGAATAAACCCAGAGAGCAATATGCTAAGTAAAATAAGCCAGAGAAGACAAATACTGCACGGAATCACTAGCAAGTGGAATCTAAAAAATTAAAATTAAAAATTAAACTCATAGAAATGGGGAAAGTTTGAGTTTGGTAAAAGGGTACAAACTTTCAATTATAAGGTGAATAAGGTCTGAAGATTTCATTATTACATGGTGTCTACAGTTGATTATATTGTATTGTTTAATAGAAATTTGCTAAGAGAGTAGAACTTGCATTCTCACCAGAAAGTAAATTTACATATGTGAGGTAATGACTGTGTTAATTAAAACTTTCACAATTATAAGTGTATCAAAATATCATGCTGTACACTTTAAATATATTGCAATGTTATCTGTCAATTACACATCAATGAAGCTGAAAAAAGATACATTATACTATGGAAAACTTGGAAACAGTTAAAATGATTATCCAAATCTATATAGGCTTATATGGAAAAATACCTAGGACAAATTATTGAGTGAAGAAAGCTATTTCAGAGAAATTTATAAAAAAATGCACAGCTGATATCAATTATATATAAAAATACACTCATAGAATCACACAATGTATGATCATATTCATATATATACAGAAAGTATATAAAGAAAATATCTGAAGGTTTACAAAGTGAACTGATAACAAGCGGATGAAACCAAGAATGGTGGTCAATGCAGATTTTGGCTTTATTTGTGAACACTGAATGTGTACAGAGAGAAGGTATACAGGAACTCAACAATAATAAAAATTGCTAAAATAAAAAAATTGAAATGAATGCAAAGTTTAAGAAGAAAGTGTGTATATATGTAAATATATGTGTAAAAAAGCATATGTATATGTAGACCTACTGATTATTTCACTTCAATTATGTAAGAAATGGAGATGATGATAATTAGTATGCTGTATTGCTTAACAATTAAAAAATTTAGATCTGTCTCATACCAGTACATTGTAAATTAATCACTTTAAAAGAAAGCACAAATACATAAAAAATAAAAATATATTCATAGATAAATGCAATTCATGGTGAAGAAATTATTTTTTATTATGACAAGAACTTGACAAAATTTTTTTATCTAAAAACAATTTTAAAAGTATTTATTTATTCAACTATATAAATATTCAAAATTTCCTCTCTAAAACTAGTATTGACAATATTTAAATGTCAAATGGTAAACTGGAGAAGGAAATAATTGTAGCATTCCTAAAAATACAAAGACCACAAGAGCAGAAATTTCTTTTCATTCTTTGTTCCTAAAATACTGCTTTGCAAATCATAGGCCTTTGACAATGTTTGTTTAATGAATAACATTCAGGAAAAAATAACCAATATCAGAAGAAGAAAAATTAATCAAAGGGTATTAACAGATACTTCATGAAAAGAAGACTAAAAATGGCAAACATGCATGTAAAATATCTCTGCATCACTTTACACATGCACCCCCCCACCCCTCCCTCACACACACACAGAGGTTCGTGCTCATACACACAAAAGAGATTTGGAAACATGGCTCTCAGAGAAGATAAGGCAATTATTTCAAAGGTTTTATGGCTCAGCTTTCTTTTTTATACTTGCAATGACCCAAAAGATATTCTGCCAAGGCTAGATCCGTGGAGGGGAATCTATGGTATCAGGAAAGTGCTCAAAGAGAATCTTCTCAGCCATTCCCAGAAGAGGCTGTGAGTTGACCTGTGACACTGGCATCTTTGTAACTGCTAACTCAGGTGTCTCATCCCTTTTTCCTTCCTCTTGCCTGCAGAGATAGTCTTCCTTCCTTTCATTTTGAAGATGAATGTTTTACCAAAGTATTATCAACTAGCTTACAAATGAGAAACCAAGAACTGAACAGTTCTTCTAAAATAAACACACAGTCTGTCTTTAGAGAAGAATTAATTTAAGAAGAAAAAAAGAGTTAAGCTTGAAATAATAAATTATATAAATTCCACTGGTGAAAATCAGTACTTGGAAAATTGTGACATATGCTTCCAGAGGAGATTGCCTGGTGATGGTTTCTGGAATTTGCCCCAAAGCTGAAAAGAACTCTTCATCATAAATGTATTTTTTGGATGTAACATTTCCCCTAAGATATGATTGTTGATAATTCCTAGCAGGTGTCTCAGAGATTACAATAAAGGCGCACAGGACCGCTGCTCTTAAGAGTTAAAGAAAAATGGCTAGAAAAGTAATACTGGAATACACTACTCTGCTTTGTGTGTGAACCCTGACATGTTAAACATACCACACATACCTGTACAGCAATGATTAATGGAGTTCATGCTAATAAACAAGACCTAAATCTAAGAAATTAAATACCTTGATACTGTCTCAAAAAGCATGCTAGAGTTTAGTTCTAAGCTCTGGCATTGAATAATGTGATTATACAAACATTTATGAAACATGATTTACAGTGACATACATAAACAATAATACTAGCCATTCTATTTTTAATGTGAACACTTTTCCTTCAGAATCTTACTGAAATAATTTAATGTAAGTTTGAAAACAACTCTTTCATATGATAAAAAATCTAAATAGTATTAAAAAAGAACAAGAAAATGTTTTTTCAAAACTATTTTACTGTAAGGTTAATAGGTGTTTGTCAGACAATGTATCATCGTGACAAACAGTGAACAAGTAAATAAATATAGGCAGCATAAGCATACATATTGTAAGTCATATTTGTTGAGCACTGCTCCTCGAACTGAATAATATTCAAGAGCTCAAAACCATGCAGGAGGATCAGACATTTACACAGCTCAAATATTCTTGCTTCTCATCTTTTTAAAAAGCAGTATTTCCTCTGCTTTCTTCACTCTTTGGTCCTTTTTCCTGCCTCCACATCTTTGAGTGGGCATCGGCTTAGACCTCTGGGCTTTGCTTAAAAGAATCCACATTAATTACTGCTCATCAGCATTTATCATGGTGACAGCTCCTGTTAGCAGTGCTGTTTATTTTGTTCTCACCTTTCTGCTTCGCTGTCAAATGGAAGAATTTTATGGTTCTTGAGGGAACAATCCTTCTCTATGACCAGCTGCTTTGAGAAAAAAAAATTGTCTTTTCTTCAGTGTTGTGCTAGCTTTGGTAATTCCTTGTAAATGAAATGGCACAAAAGCAGCAATTAATAGTCTCCTTTAATTGAGTTCATTTATAATAGAGTTAAACCAACTAAAACTCCATTGAACAAAAGCCTAACTTGAATGGTATTTCAAGTGCTTTTCAAAGATGATAAAACTTACATTGTCTAATAAAGATCATATTTGTATATTGCTTGACCTAAACTTTAACTATTTATTTTTAACTAAATATCTTCTTAAGTATCAGCTAACAAAATAGTGAAAAAACTACTGGCCACAATATAGAAAAAAATAGAATTTTCAAGAGGTAAAGCTAGCAATTGGAAGCATTTGGGAATCTCAGAGATGGCTGACATAGAAGAGGGCTTTTGGCAGGAATGAATGTGAGGGACTTTAAAAGCAATAACTGCAAATCAGACATAAATTTTCCCTGATGAGAATTTCTGTCCTGCTTAAAGTCATTGCCCTTGCCTAAAAAGCTCAAGATATGAGATTGGATTAAGGTGAAAATATGTGGCCAAATTACATTCCCCCCCAAAAATTCAAATACTCTTTGGAAAAAATTACATAAGTTTTACCCTGAAATTAATTCTGTAATTATTTTATATTCCAAATTTAATGTCTATCACACAATCAAAGATATTCAGGCACAGTAGGATAAAAGACAAGGTGAAAAATACACAGCACATGAAATGGACTTGTGCTGTAGTGTATTAATGCACAAAGACTGTAAAACAAGTGTGGTTGATATAGTCACAGAGATAAAAGCTAAACTTTACAACTTCAGCAAGGACCTGGAAACTGTAGAAAAGTGCCAGTAGATTTTTAAAGATCCCTAGAAGAAATTCTAATCTTAGTATCCCAATGAGTGAAATCAGAGTTCAGTAATTCAACAGTAAATTGTATATAGCTTAATAAAAATATTATATTGACAGATAGTTTAGAAGAAAATATCCAGAATGAAACACAGGAGATAAAATAATTGTAAATAAAGAAGGTAATTTAATAGAGTTGGAAGATGAAGGAAAGACCTTACATCCATTTAACTGGAGTCTAAGGAAAGGAGATACAGAATATAGCGGGGGTAATGTTTGAAAAAAATGAGCTGAGATTTTCTAAAACTGATAAAAAATATTAATCCAAAATTTTAAGAGTTCAAGACATCCCAAGCAGGAAAAATAGAATAGAAATTCACACCTAGACATACACAGTTTCTGTGAAAGTTACAGCAAATTAAAAACAAAGACAATTTTACAAATAAGAGAGTGAAAAGATTAAAAAAGGATCAACAGATTGATAATCGATGTCTCAAGAGCAGCAACAGAAGTGAGAATGTGTGTATCATACCTGAAGTATTTTGAGAGAAAATAACTGTCAAGCCAAACGCCATACCAGCTAAAGTGCCCTTTGTTCCATTATAGTTTCTCTCACAATTGACAGAATTACACTTCAGTAGTCTCAGATTTGTGTGGGGTCTCTTATCTAACCTTTCATAATCAGTTCTCAATCTCTGTCCCTTTTATGCCACTTACAGTCTTTTTAAACTCAGGTTACATGTCCCTAGAGGTTGTCAAATTACCTTGCAGTAAACACTGACTTAATTAAATTTTGGCATAATATTTGGCCCTCACATCTTTTTTGGGCTCTAAATTTTTTTCTAGACCAGGTTCTCAAAAACAATTTTTTAATGATTCATTGTCAGCAGTATTCAACACTCAGACAAGTTTTTCTGCTCAAGAACACTTTATCCCAGAAGCAGAACTCTTCTCCATTTCTTTGAATGAACTTTAATATCTAAATGTCATTTGGTCAAGTTCTAAAATACACTATCTTGGTTTTTTTTTTGTTTTGTTTTGTTTGTTTTTTTGTTTGTTTTGTGTGTGCGTATTTGCCATTCCAAAGGATGTACAGATTGTGTCTACTATCAAAGCAACATCTACACTCATCTTTTTCCTATATTCTTTACTTAGATTAAAATTTTTTTATGTGCCCTGCACATGTCTTCCCAAGTTTATTTTTAAGGACTTTATATTTTATTCTATAGTGAGTGCGATTTGTCTTCAATTATAAATTGATATACTTATTTTTTAAAATGTTTCTAATAAACCCAGAATGTATGTAGCTAACTGGCTCATAATTTTTCTTCAATGACCATGTCCATCTTTTCTCGTGGCCAGGAGTCAAAGGAATATTCATGTAACCTACCCCTAACCGATCATAATGTTCTGTTTCTTTGGCTCTACTGGTAGATTCTACTAGGTAATTTGACATGTCAAACCAAAGTATTCTTTAGGATATTTTACATTGCCTCTCTGAGAGAAGTATATCTGAGGACGTACAAGTGTCTGTTACTACCAGTATCCAGGTCTCATAACATTCAACAAAGTCTAAGAAAATAAAAAATATACATAAAGAGAAGAGCATAATAGATGAGAGATAGAGATTTCTATGATGAGTATCCATTTGACAAATTCCACTCTTGTGCTTCCTGAAATTTAGTTATGTGAGTTCATAAAATAATTTTTCTTGGTTAATTCTTTCATTTTGCTTAAGCTAATTTAAATTTGTTTCTGATGTCTGAAGATGGGTATTTAAGAAATCTTTGTGCGTTTTTAGAAAATATCTTTTTGGTCCCAATAATAAAAATAAAATAAAGAAAACTTTAACCCCAAAGCTATACACTCATACTCATTGTTCTTCTCACAATAAGAAGCATTTAATAATGCATGTAGTGTTCAGCATCACTTACTCTGCCCCTTATCAATTTATTGCTTCTTGCTTCCAAAGTCACCTTTCTTTGCCCTGCTTTGCAATGCTTGAAGTAGACCTCGTAACTATGTCTTCCTTCTAAACTGGCACAATGCTAGGCTTTGCTAATAGAGGGCACTGGAAGGACACTGAAAAATAAAACTGAGGCAGGGCTTCTCTCTCTGGTTCTGTCATTTGGTATCAATTATTCATTTTTTTCAGAAAAAAATATACTTTTAATTAGTAATAGTATATTTGATGACTGAAAAGGCCTTTGATGACTCAAAAATTGGAACCATCTATGGACCTGCTTCTATTATTTATTTTTGTCTTGACTATTAGCCATATTTCCTGGACTTTTTATATGTCTAATGATTTTTTTTTTAATGTTTCCTTGACATTTTGTATCATAATGCTATAGGGGCTCCTTCAGATGTTATCTTTCCCCCACTAGGGGGGCAGTCTACTGCAGAAATCCATCAGGAATGGAGCCAAGCCAGGGCTAGGCTGTGAAGTACATGCCTGCCCTTGAGCAAATTCTAAGTATCTCTTAGCCTTTACCCACAGCTTAAACATTTGGCAGATGTCCCTAGGGGCTGCCTGGCAGTGTGTTTGAGGCAGCCCCCTCCTCACAGTGCATGTGTCTTTCAAGCACTGTAAAAACTAAGAAGATTTCATATTGACTTGTGAGATCAGTCTGCCCCAGTAATCAGCCAGAAAATGAGGAAACCTATAGTTGCATTCAAGTTTCCTTCAGTTTTCAACGCACCATGAGAGTCCCAATGAAATACTGCTGATTCTCTCTTCTACAGTTTTGGCCCCTTTGCTGGGGGCAAATTGGAATCTCAGCTTTTGCTCATAACCAACAAATACTTCCTAAGGGAGAAAAAGGTCAACAATCACCTGGGAAGAACTCTTTCTCTACAGATTTCATATACGGTAAAACAGTTTTTATACTTTATCTGCCTTTCCTTATTAATTTTTGTGGGGTGGTGAAACCTAGCGATCTATCATATACCTGAAAGTGAAAGGATTTTTAAATTCTTTATATGTGTGTGTGTGTGTGTATAGTGTGGGTGTGTATATATATACACACACATATATATAAAGTGAAAAGTTTTAGAAATTCTTCCTTTATATGTATTTATTATATATATTACACATATATAATAAAATTCACTCAATTATGTATACACTTTGAAAAGTTTCGGCAATTGTATATAGTTCTGTAACCATCACCATAATTGAGATTTCCAACACCCTAAAAAGTTTCCATACTATACCTTACTAAAGATGATCCCCTTGGTATATTGTTATTTAGTTTTCCTATTAGAGGTAATTTTGTTTTCTTATTTTTTTTTCCTGAGTGCTTTCTACTCTAATATCACAACTTTGTATATGTCCATTCTAAGTTTTTGAATTTCTGACTTGCAGTAGCCTGTCATAGCTTTCATCGCTTATTTAATTATAATTAATTAGCTTTGAAATATTGTGTTATGAATGCTCTCACATTTGTGGTTGGGTTTTGGGTAGTGTTTCTGTTAGCTAATTAGTATGGATGAGCTCTTTCTGTTTTACTCTTATTGTATCTTTTTAGGGGTGATGCCTGCCCTTTCCCATTTATTCTAATTTGTGCTATTTTTTTTTTTCTAGACCCACAATTACAAGTATTTTTAAAGAGAGGTCAACATTCTAGGTATCCTTTCCTGTTGGTAGTTAAATGTAGTTTCTTAAATACATGGTACCTTCTTTGATTGAGAAGTTTTGGTAAATCTGCTGAGTTTGTGATGGGACCCTTACTTTTCATCCTCTGATTTGTTCTTCTTTTCTTTCACCATCAAGCCTCTAAGTGATGACTTTCTCTTCCAAGTTTCTTTCCTCTCCCTCAAAAGTAGTGTCTTCTAAACACTATTGTGCCTGTGAACACACTTATCACACTAAGCTTTTAGATTCCTAGTATTCAGTGCTCTGATCCAATGGTTCTTAGACCATTTCTTAATAAAGTTCCAGAGACCAAACGCTTGAGAACCAGAAACTCCAGTGTCAGAGGGCAGCAGATAGATGTCCCAGCTCAAAAAGCAAGAGAGAGAATTGGCCCTTCCACTGCCTTTTTGTTTTATTCACACTCTAAATGTTTTGAATGATGCCTCACCTCACATTGGTAATGGCAGAACTTCTTTACTCAGTCTCCTGATTCAAATGTTAATCTCTTCTGGAAACATCCTCACAGACACATCCAGAAACAATATTTTAGATGTTATCTAAGTATCCTTTAGCCCAGTCAAGCTGACACTTAAAATTAACCATCACATATAAGTAAACTCAGATTTTGAAGAAGCCTGTCTCCTAGTTTTGAATAGGTCTGATTTTTGGAGGAGGTGGGAGATTTATTTAGCCAAATTCCACCTTCTTGACCTATTTCCTTCATTTTGTTTGGACGTTTGGCAACCTCTTCCTAAAAAAGCCAACTCTGTCCTCATTTCTACCTCTCCCTTCCTCTATATTCATGACGTTCAGGCCACCCTGCAATTTTTTCCATCTCCAGGGTATATAAACTCATTGTATCCTCAAAATCTTTGTGTATCTTACTCTCTCTATCTGAATGATCCTGCCCTAGATCTTTTTGTTTGTTTGTTTGCTTTATTTATTTATTGGCTGCATTGGGTCTTCATTGCTTCGTGCGGCCTTTCTCTAGTTGCAGAGAATGGGGGCTACTCTTCGTTGTGGTGCGTGGGCTTCTTATTGCAGTGGCTTCTCTTGTTGTGGTGCACTGGCTCTAGGCATGTGGGCTTCAGTAGTTGTGGTGCACGGGCGTAGATGCACCATGACATGTGGGATCTTCCCAGACCAGGGATCAAACCCATGTCCCTGCTTGGCAGGCAGATTCTCAACCACTACACCACCACGGAAGTCCCTGCCCTAGATCTTAAAATACTTAAATCCTTCTCATCATCCAGATCTCTGTTCAGATTTCTCCCATTCTGTCAGAGTTTTCTGGACACTCTAACCAAAGTATCTTCCACTCTTCAATTTTTTTTTTAATAAATTTATTTAATTTATTGGATGTGTTGGGTCTTCGTTGCTGCACACGGTCTTTCTCTAGTTGCTGAGAACGGGGGCTACTCTTCATTGTGGTGTGCAGGTTCCTCATTGTAGTGGCTTTTCTTGTTGCTGAGCACAGGTTCTAGGCACATGGGCTTCAGTAGTTGCAGTACACAGCTCAATAGTTGTGGCTCATGGGCTCTAGAGCACAGGCTCAACAGTTGTGGCACACGGGCTTAGTTGCTCCGTGTCATGTGGGATCTTCCTGGACCAGGGATCGAATTTGTATTCCCCACATTGGCAGGCAGATTCTTAACCACAGTTCCACCTAGGAAGTCCCCACTCTTCAATTTTTTTAGTTATTCCTTCCCTACAACTGTTCTATCTCCTTTTCTTCACAACACTTGCCATTCTTTAAAAATGTATTTTGTACACATTTGTTTATATATTTATTGCCTGCCTTCTCCAATAGAATGTAACTCAACAAGAGCAGATATTATATCTGTTCTTATTGTATTTCCAGCACTTAGAATCATGCCTACACATAGTAGATATGTAACACATATTTGTTGAATAAATAGTTTTGTTGAATTTAGTCTGATTTTTAAGCTATTTATATACAGTAGTTCTCTGAGAAGAAATGCAATCTTTCATAAGAAAACTGTGTCAACTCTGTATTCCATTTTGATTTATCACATCAAAAGTGTTCTATGTTCTGGAAGGAGGATTACTGGATTGAACTGAAACTTTGAATTATGATTCAATTTATAATTTTTGTATAGACATTACCTAAAAGTTATTTAAACTTCTGTCATTATCAACAAAAAAGCATTTTATATCATTTCGACCTATGCATAAGTTCAGAGGGAGACTTCCCTGCCCAAAAGCATTTCATGTGATGTAGGCTTTCTAAGTTTCTCTGCTGGATTTCTCTCTATGCACGACTTTCACTCTGCAGGGAATATTATTTACCCAATATTCTTTACTCTACCTCAAAGCTGTAGGCACTTTCAAGAAGCTCACTAACAAGGTATAAACATAACATTTATCATTTCACAAATGTTTTGCTTTTCTTTGAACTCCTTCCTCTTTAAACTACAACAAATCTTAGTGTTTAAAAGTCCATAACAAAGGAAAAGAAAACTGAAAATGAGAAAGTTGTACAGCCCTATGGGTGCTCTTCCTTTGAGCTCAGTGGGGTTCTCAATTTTTCTAAGATGTTTGAGCCAAAGGAAGAAGAAGCAATTTTGACTGCTCCTTCTCTGAGCAGTACCCTGGGGCAGAGTCCATTAAATAGAGAGAGAGAAAGAGATAGAGGGAGAGAGAGACAAAACACTCACCATGGTATACCGAAGTCTAGACTGTTGGCAGTGTGTATTTTCATTTGTCATTTTTGAAAGCAGCATTTCACAAACATCCTTATGCCACACACTGTAGAATCACAATATGTTACAGACATTACAGAGTTAAGGAAATTAAGAAATAAATGCTACTAAAGGACAACAGTGTGGACAGTAATTATTACTCAAAAATTTCATGAGGAAAAATGTAGAAAATGTACATTATTCAATGTACATTGAAATAATTAGCTATTGTGCATGATTCTCCTAACCAACTATTGCTACAATCATTGGATAATGTATTTCACATATTAATTCAATATACATGTGCTGCATTGTAATGCTACATCTAATAGAAAACCTGAGAAGCCAAAAGCACACACAGTTCATCAGCTCTTTGGGTAATTAATTTAATTACAATATTTTTACATATAAAAGAAAAGTATAAACTAAAGCCACCCACCATTTCTATTGTCCAAATACAAAAATAAAGGGAATTTTTAAGACAAAGTATTGTATACAACTGGTGACTCTTCGTCCTCAAAACATTTTCCTAAGATTTTTCTGATATTTTGCTTTTCAAGTTCTCCTAGCTATTTAGTCAGAATTCCAGTTAATCTGATGTACTTATTGTTACTCTGTGCATTCTGATCTCCTTGAGTTTGTTCATATCATTTCTATTATATTGAGGGTTATAGGCTACTGGTCTTTTTTTTTTTTTTTTTTCTTGACTAACTTAATAACATGCTGTAACAGGTGATTAATGAAAATTTATAATGATGTCTAATCTTACATAAAAAGGTTGGAGACCATGTAAAGTAATGAAATATTGTACTGGATACTAAATGTCCTTTCATTCTACTTGTGGCAGTCCTGGTGAATTTAGGTGCATAAAGTGGGGGCCACTGGGCAAAGTATATCCAGCCATGATGGAATCAACATGAATAGACAGACTTTCTTTAAAGGATGAAATCATGACTCTTAAAACAAATGTAAAGTAGAACACACTTTAAAGTTTTTATTACTTAGTGTTATCTCCATAGGGTGTCCTTCTACAGGACAAAAATCACTTCTATGTCTATAGAAACGAATGATGTTTGCATTGCTATCAGTTACCTGCAACTCACAATGTTATAAAATAGTTCTCATGAAATCAGAATGAGGTAACCTGGGAGGGTGTGCTTTAGACAATCCATAGATTTCCACTGAAGCACAAATTTTTCCTTACAAATGTAAGAGGAATAATATACAAGAAGATGTAGTTTACTCTGACAGATTAAAGACAGAGTAAAACTGAGATTTCTCAGAGGTTGCTCAGAGGTTACACATTTTGAAGATACAAGATTAGTATTTCTATATCTAAGAATTTGAGAAAGGATAGATTGTTCAAAAAGGGTAGGAAATGCAATGATGATTTTGTGTTTACATTACCTGTCTATGTAGCTCTGGTTTACCATGCAGAACATTTCATATTTAACTTAGATTTGGGTTGTCATTTTGAGAAAAGTAGAAAAGTATATACTTTTTTCCTGTGAACAGATGAAATGAGGGGGTGACTGAGGCTATCACTTAATGTTAAGAATAAAAGAGGGTTGTACCTTCACATAAACCATTAGAAAATTCTCCCTTTGGCCTGTGGCCTAGAGCACAGGCCCAGAATTTTACAGCACCTTCTTTTCTTTGGAATCGTTGCCTCTGGTTTTGGCTTGCATGGCTGTTTGCCCCAATCTGTTTGATGGAATTAGTCCAATTCTGAGTATAAGTGAGGAGGCTGACTTCACTTTTATTGTTTAAAAATTGCCTCATGGCTCCTTGTCCCTTTGGCTGTGGAAGTCTGGCCTGACAATGCCAACAGGGAAAAGGAGATCCCATTCTCTCCAAATAACACCATCTTTTAAATGACTATTGACATTGTGAAGCTATTCAAGCTAACCTATTAAAAACATAAAAAGGCAGTCAAGTTAGCTTACTAATACTTGCAGCAATGTTCTTTTCAGAAGATTGAAAAGCTGACTTCTCAGTATGCTAAAGCACATTTCTGTCAAGGAATACGTGAAAACTGAAAAATAGTATACATTCAGGAAGACCAAGGTGTATAGACTGGGGTACTCAAAGCACGAATTTAGGATTACTTTAAAAATTTTAAATTTATAGCCTAAAGAAAGATAGTTGTTTCTACTTAGCCATGTGTATCATCATTTCTAGTGTATTTCATCTGCATTATTCACAGTGCGTAATGTTTATCTGTATCTTCCCATTGGTATAATTCTTTAAGCAAAATAAGACTATCAATCAATACCACTATAATATAAACACAATTACAAAATGCTGTTGGAAGTTTGGTTACTTTTCCTAAGCAATACTGCATAAGATTCATTTTTTTTTTAACTAGACTTACAGAAGAAATGTTTTAAAAATCATTGTCTCTCCTTATGAAATGTGCTCTAATACACTTCTTGGAAGAAAAAAAAATGCAATTTATTGTTTTCTTTATTCCCATTGTGATGGTTCTTTCCCTGGAGGCTGCATATTACACACACACACACACACAAAGCATCTAATGAAATGCCTGAGGATAAATATATTTGTGTTATTAGGAAAATGTCCAATGCAAACACAAAGAATGCATTAATGTTATACACACTAAGTGGGTTTTTTTTCTTTGTGCTTCAGTGTATTCTTTACATTTTTGAAATTTGTTTTGCAAAGGATAGTCTTTAAATTTTTAAAAATTTGTTTTTTAAAGATCTCTTCTTTTTGATGAGCAATGTCAGTATCTTATCCATATGAATACCTCTTGTAAATGCAGAGATATATATGCTGTGACCTTTATCTACTTAAAACTCTCCAAAGAGGGATATTCTCTTCTTGAACCACAAGACATTTTATCCATTAATGAATATCCTAAAATAAGAAAACTATACACCTGACCAAGTATTATGAGACTATATTTCTAAGATTATCCATCAAACAATAAAATATTTAAAATAATTATGAAAATAATTTTATAAATTCTTTTATTAGAAGAAGAGTTCCCTATTTTATGAATGAAACAAAAGTAAATAAATGACCACACTATCTGTTATTTGTTCAATCCTCTGGAATGCGTTTTACAGTGATTTTATAACTAATCAAGGGATGTGTTTTATTTGATATGTTTTTATTTTATTAAGGATTTCTCATTTTGTTAGATCAAATTTTTCCACTTTTGTGAACAAAAGGACAAAGCATGCATTGTCTCAACACTACTGTGCTATTTATATTAGCTAAAGTTTTAATAAGAGATTATGGAGAAAATATTTTTATCTTTCTGCACAGAGTTCTGTGCAAACTTTACTGAAGCTTGGGAACTGAATTAAAAGATGTCATAAAAATTAACTTATGACTGACTAAGTAGAGAATTCTAGATAGAGATTTACCTCCACAGCTGTATGCATTTACATTTCCAGGGGGATAAGGCACGAGACCACTGAGATATCCCAGAGGTTCTAAAGCTTAGAGATACTAGTTTGATCTTCCCCCTAGAAACATAAATTTATATTCCAAGATCCTTTTCTTCTGCACTTCCAAGAGAACTGTTTATACTAGGAGCAAAAGTCTTCTCTCCATATTTAAGGAAGAGAGGAGGGGACAGCTGACTCACTGCTATATAATCCCCTAGATTCACATTTTCAAGTCTTGCCTACAGTGCAAACTCTGGCACCTGGGTGATCTCTTATCTTGTTCTCATTATGCTGTCCTGAAAGGGAAAATTGGGCCTTGAAGAATGAGTGTGGTTATTGGCTATAAGTAAAAATCTGCTTTGTTCCAGAAATCATGTGTTTGCATTCAGTAAAATATTAATATAGACATTAAAAACTTAACACGGTCTTCCTAAACAGATCATTATTTTAATTGTTGTGGAATGCATGTTTGTTTTCCCCCCAAATGACCTGTTGAAAGTCTACCCTCCCAATGTGATGGTATTAGCAGGTTGGATCTTTGGCAGAAAATTAGAATTAGATGTTGTTATAAGAGCGGCGCTCTCACAGATGGGATTATTGCCTTTATAAGACTCATGATTAGAGCTTATTTATCTTGCTTTACTGTCCACCATGTGAGGATACAATGAGGAAGCAGCCATCTGTGAACCAGAAAGGGGCTCTCACCAGAACCCAAGTGTGCTGGTACCCTGATTTTTTTATAAGGCAGCAAGTTTTTGGTATTTTGTTATAACAACACAAACTAAGGTAAGAATAATTGTTAAATCCCTGAGCAAAATATTTCCAAGTATCTAGTTAAATACTCCAACACTAACTTGTCTTTGAAACCACAATAAGTTGTTATATTTAAATGCCCACCAGATCGCAGTAAGAGTGCCTGCAGAAGAGCAGGTCAGACAAAGTTTATAATGCTTGCTTAAGAAATTCAAAGTTCTGTGGGATTCATGAATTGCTGAAGGATTCTTATATATAACAGCAACTTTCAGAAATTCCAGAAAATGATGGAAATATTTTAAAATATTAAACTCATAAAATGTGTCAATTTTCAGTGTTCCTAAGACTTAACTGGTTTCTCATAGTTTCCCATCTTTTCAAGGTCAATTTCTTCAAAGACTTTCAGCCTCAACAAGCCCCCCACAGTTTCACCAGTATTTGAAAGTAAGCATGGTTCAGCTCAATACTCTACCTGATTCTCTTACTGAATTCTTCTTTTCTAAGAGTAGAAACCACAAATATTCCTCCCATTTGGCTACATACAAAAGTCAAAAAGGTAAGTTAAACTCAATTAACCCAGACAGACTCAGAGATAAAACAACCAACCACCACAGCTTGAAGAGGTGGATTTCCACAGAGAGATTTTACTATTGGTTAGTACTATATGTTATGAGACAAATTAAAAGTTGTTAAAATTGAAGACATCAATATTGGGATATTCTCTTGGAGTTTATATGGTATGTGTTTGTTTTCTTACAGGCAAGATAATCCAAGTGTTCCCTAAGACATTTTTAAAAAATCAATGTTTTGAAAGTCAATTTTGAAAAGTAACTGCAGAAATGGTAATATAAAATTTAAAACATAGATGTACAAGCACTTCAAACACAGGTGCCCCTGAATACACAAAGATTACAGAAATCCATATCTGTGATTCAGAGACTATTGTTGTATGACAGATTTCTTCAAATCAGAGTGTGATTCTTTACATTGCATATATGCGTATATTTCTATACTCCAAACTATTTTCCATAAATTTAACCTAATGCGTCTTTTGAAGCTGAAAGAATTACAATCGTAATAACTAACTCAAAGATGACATAGCCTTCTCTGGAATTATTGCCAAAAACATAGGATATGCCATCGGATCTGTTTTTAGTTCCAGGGGCAGTGGCACCTTCAAAGGAAGAAGCAATTGACCCATACTAAGCAATCTTAGGTGAACTTTCTAATTAGGTGACAATTTAGATGTGCTGTATGCCCTAAGTGCTGTGTGGGGTCCGAAGTACAGACTGGAGAAAATGTCCAACTGTGGCTAAAAGAACACGTTTCTACAATTATTTCAGTGTTGTAACATTTAAGTTTATTTAGCATTATTATTTATTAAATTCTCAGAATTTTCATTAGTAAAATCATGCAAATATTTTCCATTCTCTGAAATAATTTACCAATCAGATCATAGATAGGCAAAGTTTCACCATAGCATAAAATAGAAATAATTTTTTGCCTTTGCAACCTGCTATATGAATGCAGCAACTGACTGTAGAAATAGAATTTTAAGATATTTAGCATTGTTTGAATGCATTGCTCAGGGAAAAGAAAAAAAAAAAAACTAGGTGCATCACGTGTATGTTTTATTTGTCATTAAAGTGTACCTACTTCAAAAAATAAATGCATCAGCTTGCATATAGAACATTAAAATGGAAATAGATGCAAAGTTTTTAATGCTGAACTTTCTATCCGACAAGGTAAAAGATAAATTGTATTTTGAAAATGGTTTTCTGGATAAGGGGATTAAAAATTCTCTTAAAAATATTTGTAACAGCACAGGATTATCAAATTTGTAACTTGTGAATCTTAACTCATCTTTCTATCTGTTACATGTAAAAGTTGTACATTTTAATCAACATGTTAAATATGAATTTATTACATATTATATATAATACATTATATATAATGTAATAAACATTTATTAGGAATTTTGTTGATATTTGTTTGGCCTTAAGCCTTCATTTGGGATATCTTGACTTTACCAGTGTCTTGTTTGCTTTAATCTGGTATTTTGCCTTGCAAATATCCTTGTTCATGTCAAAACCTATTTGGCCCTGCCTCTTTCAATACACACATCTCTTACTGCATTACATTCTTTTGCTATTTTGCCACATCTCAGGATTTATTTATCAGTAGTTGTCATTAAAAAATATATGTATATAAAATGGGAGGGGTGTATATATATTGTATAGGGGTTATAGTTAAAAAAATACTAGATAGTTCAGAAAGTGAGATTGCTAGTTACTGTCAGGAGATACATAGCACGGAATATGGGCTTCCTTACCCAAAATCAAACCTGAAGAAATGATAGAAGCAAGAAGAGAACACAGATTCAAGGATCTAATAAAAACAGCAAAGTTGCCCAACAATGTAGGGTGACCAGTAAGTGTGGGAGGTGCATGGCTACAGGCCTGGATCTGAGGGCAACTAGACAAAGCCCTGAGATCAGGTTAAAGGAATTCTTTTAAAAACTGGCTCTTGCTTCTACTCTCCACATTGCTTTCGAACAATGACTACCTGTGCTTTTGCTGCAGAAACTGACAAAAACAGCTGATGCTGGTGTTCACAGGCTATCAAGGCAGTGCAAAGGTTTTGGTGGAGTAAAGAGTTGGCTTTAAAATGTGTTCAATGGCTAGAGCTGGCTTCTCGAGTTTTCACTTCTCCCTTTGCTCTCAGGGTAAATTATACCCAGGAAATTGCTCTCCAAGTGCTGCTACTCCCTAAAATTTAAAGTTGAAACCAAGACCAAAGAGGTTCACCAACATGTGTGGGTGAGGGAGGAGCAGTGCTAAGGTGAGGACACAAGTGGGAGGGATTACACTGGATCAGAGGTGCCTGGGGTCTTCTACTCTTCAAACTCAGGGGTAAAGCCTGTTGCTGGACCAACCTCATTATCAAAGTAACTTATTTTACCAAGAGAGCACAAACTCATAGACCAAAACTAAATACCTAAAGAGCACAAATCCTTTAAAGATATAAATACAATAAAGCACATGTTCCATTGAAAGGAAGTTATTTGAAGAGAAAGGGGAATAATTAAAAGTAAGATTATTTCTTAAGAGTACTAGGTAAAATACTAGCAACATAAGACAAAAATAAGAAATAAAACAGACCCAAGGGTTCCAGTTTCTGTTTTCACATGGAAGCAATTTAGAAGTAGGCTCTCTGTTCCTAACAACAAGTAGAAAGCTGAACAGGCTGAAAAATCAACAGCTTTTCTTGGTTCTATGAGAGGAGGATGCAGGGGAAACCACTGCCCCCAGCTGGAGAGATAGACAAAACCAGAGACAGGCAAAACCAGAGATAGGAATCAGCTTAATGGAGCTAAAAGTCACTAGCAGAAACTGTGTTGAGGGAACCAGAAGAAAAATAAATCATAAGATTTAGAGCAGAAATCCATGAAATTGAGAACAGGAAATCAGAAAAAAAATCAATAAAAATAAAGGTTGGTTCTTTGAAAAGATCAGTAAAGTTGATTAGCCTCTAGCCAGGCCAACTAAGAGAAAAAGAAAGTCAACACCAATTACTAATATAAAAAATGAATGATGGAACATCAGTACATATATGATGGAAAATAAAGGATCATAAAGGAATACCACATATAAATCCATGTCCAAAAATTGATAACCCAGAAAAATGGACCAATTTCTTGAAAGACACCATCTGCCAAAATTCACAAAAGAAGAAATATTTTATCTGAATTAACCCATATCAATTAAAAAATTGAATCAATAATTAATAGCCTTCTAAAATGTAAAACACCAGGCTCAGATGGGTCCACTGGTGAATACTAGCAAACATAAGTAAGAAACTATATCAATTCTCTACAATCTCCTTCAGAGGACAGAAGGGCTATGCTTCTTTTAACTCATATGAGGCCAGCATTACCCTAATACCAAAACAGACAAGGACATTACAAATAAAGACGCTACAGTCCTATACCTCTCATGAAAATCCTCAACAAAATAGTAACAAATAAAATTCCACAATGAATTAGAAGAATTATACACCATGACCAAGTAGGATTTATCCCTGGTACATAAGGTTGATTCAACACTTGAAAATCAACTAATGCAGTAATGTCATTCACCACATCAAAGACTAAAAAAGAAAAATCATACGATCATATCAATAGACTCAGAAAAGCATTTGATAAAATCTATGCACATTCATTATAACAATTATCAGTAAACTAGGAAGAGAGAGAAACTTTCTCAACTTAATAAGGAATATTTACATAAAAACCTACAGCTAACATCATAGTTAATGATAAGAAACTTAAAGCTTTTCCATTAAGAGCAGAGGCAAGGCAAGGATGTCCCCTCTCAGTGCTACTTTTCAACATCATACTGGAAGTTCTTGCAATAAGGCAAGAAAAGGAACTAAAATGTACACAGATGGGGAAGGAAGACATAAAACTGTCTTTGTTCACAAATAACATAACCTATGTAGAAAATCCCAAAGAATTGACAAAAAAAAAAAAAAGAAAAGAGAAAAGAAAACCTTCTGGAACAAATAATTGATTAGGGCAAAGTTCAAGGTTGCGAGGTTAATATACAATAGTCAATTGCTTTCTATACTCCAGCAATATACAAGTGTCATATTTTGGAATTAAAAATATGACTATGTTAGCACACAGAAAAATAAAATATGTAGGTAAAAATTTAACAAAATATGCTTAAGATCTATATGAAGAAAACTACAAAATTATAATCAATGAAATCAAAGAAGAACTAAACAAATGAGAGATATTTCACATTCATGGATAGAAAGACAATACTGTCAAGATGTCAGTTCTTCCCATGTTGATCTGTAGACTCAATACAATCTCAATCAAAATTCCAGAAAGCTACTTTATGGCTATTAACAAACTGATTCTAAAGTTAATATGGAGGGGTAAAAGATCCAGAATAGCCAATACGATATTGAAAGAGATTTAAAAAGTTGGAGGAATGATGCTATATGACTTCAAGACTTACTATAAAGCTACAGTAATCAAGACAGTGTGGTATTGGCTAAAGAACAGCTAAATATATCAATGGAACAGAATAGAGAACCCAGAAATAGATCCCAGAAATATAGTCACGTGATCTCTGACAAAAGAGCGAAGGCAATACAATGGAGCAAAGATAGTCTTTTCAACAAATGATGCTGAAACAAGGAAATCCATATGCAAAAAGATGAATCTAAACACCACCCTTATACCTTTCACAAAAATTAACTCAAAATTGATCACAGATCTAAACATAATACACAAAACTATAAAACTCCTAGACATTTTATAGTTTATTCTATGAAAATTTTGATAACTTGTGTATGGTGATATCTTTTTAGATAGACAACAAAGACACAATCCATGGAAGAAGCAATTGATAAGCTGGTCTTCATTAAAATTAAAAACTTCTGCTCTATGAAAGACACTATCAAGAGAATTAGAAGAAAAGCCACAGTTTGGAAGAAAATATTTGCAAAAGACACATCTGATAAAGGACTGTTTTTCAAAATAATAAAGAACTCTTAAAAGTGAACATAAGAAAACAAACAACCAAATTAAAAAATGGGCCAAAGACCTTAACAGACCTCACCAAAGAAGATATACAGATGGCAAATAAGAATATTAAAAAGATGCTCCACATCACATGTCATCAAGGAAGTACAAAATAAAACAAAAGTGAGATACCACCAGATACCTATCAGAATGCCCAAAATCTGGAACACTGAAAACAGCAAATGCTGGCAAGGATAGAAAGCAATGAGAAATCATTCATTGCAGATGGGAATGCAAAAATGGGTAGACCCACTTTACAAGACTGTTTTGGAGATTCTTTGAAAACTAAACATACTTTTACCATATGATCCAGTGATCCTGCTCCTTGGAATGTACCCAAGGAGTTGAAAACATATGTCAACACAAAAACCTGCACACAGATGTTTATATCAGCTTTATTAATAATTGCACAAAATTGGAAGCAACCACAATGTTCTTCAGTAGATGAATGAATAAATTAATGGTGGTACAACCAGATAATGGAATATTATTTAGTGCTAAAAAGAAATAAGCTCTCAATTCGTAAAAAGACATGGAGGAAACTTAAATGTATATTAGTAAGTGAAAGAAGCCAATCTGAAAAACCTGCATAATGCATGATTCCAATGATGTGACATTCTGTAAAAAGGCAAACAGTAAAAAGATCAGTGGCTGCCAGCACTTGAGGGAGGAGAAAAATAAATGCATAGAGCACAGAGGATTTTTAGGGTTCACAGTAAAAATACTCCTATGATATTATAATTGAGAATACATGTCATTACACGTTTGTGCTAACCATAAATGTACAATACCAAGAGTGAATCAAAGGTAAACTATGGACTTTGGATGATTATGCATCAAAGTATTAAGAGTTCAAGAAGGATATTATATACTGGCCAATGACACAATATAACAAAAAAGATACATTGACCTTAAACTTGTCCCCAACAAACAATGCAAACTTAAGTGATCTTCTAATAGTAACTAAGATTTAAAGAGAGAAATAGGTAAATCATCAATTCTAGCTGGAAAATTTAATAAAATCTGATAATTATTACAGACATTTATAAAAGAAGTAGACTAAAAATTTTTCAAAATTAAAAATAAAGAGAGCCATTGAAGATCTGAGCAATGCACTCAATTACTAAATGTGGAAGGGGCCCTGGCATGCACTGAATGTTTGTGTTCTCCCCAAATTTGTATGCTGAAATTCTAACCCCAATGTGATGGTGTTAGGAAGTGGGGCCTCTGGGAGGTAATTTGATCATTCAGACCCCCTGAATAGGATTATCATCCTTTTAAAAACACCCCAGAGAGCTCTGTTGCTTTCTTTCTGCCACTTGTGGGTACAGAGGGAAGGTCCTCTGGAAACCAGGAAAAGGGCTCTCACCAGACACCACCAGATCTGTTAAGGGCCTTAAGCTTACACTTCCTAGCCTCCAGGACCGTGACAATTATTTTTTGTTGTTGTTTAAGCCACCCAGTCCATAGTATTCTGTTATGGCAGCCTGGATTGGTTAAAAAAGCACTTCACCTCCACACAGAAAAACTTTTTTTTTCAAGTACATATAGTATATTAATACTAAACATTAAAGGAAGCATTACTTGATTCTCAAGGGGAAATAATGTTTTATAAAATGCTTAATATTTTCTATCTCTTATTAAGAAATAATACAATGACTTTCTTGCTGATGTCCAGTTAGTTTTCTCAGTGGTTTTCATAATATTTTTTTAACTTTGTATTAACATATGTATTTGAACTGTACAACGAAGGCAGGCTTTTATTCTGATGGAAACCAACTATGACTTGCCTAATTAGTTTAACAGTGAAGATTTGCTTTCTTAATTGGGTATGTGAAGGGATCAAATCATTATTAACAAATATTGCATTGGCAAATGTAAATGAGAATGAAAAGTATTCCAGTTTTCATTACCCTTTTTGAATACATAAGACTAAATACATATCTCTAGGTGAAAAAATAACAGATGTAATTAATAGTCAGTCGATAATACTTGGTAAATCATTTTTGGTTTACTTCCCAGAAATTGGGGCATGAATGATTCTGTTGGCACTCTAACAATTTTGTTTACTGCAAGTCAGTTGATTTTCAAATCTTTGCTTTCAAGAAATTGAAGGAGAATCTTATTTAGTTGTCAGCCAATAGCTTTTAAAAATAAATGTATTAATTAATCACTATATATTTTTGCATATAATTTTTTAAAATTCAAATAACTTGTTGACAATTCTATAAAAAACTAATATATCCTTCATTTATATGAACAAAATTTTTAACACTAAAAATTAATGTTTGTTTAAAAAGAAAGTTTATTTCTGCTGAAACTTGATTCAGTCTGTCAGTGTGTAATATTCATTAATAGATATACTGGGGGCAGAGGGTATCCATCTCATTAAGAGATACATTTTAACAAAATTATACTTTGTGTTAAACAAAATTTGTCTAAATTTTATAACATTTATTGCATAATTTATTTATGTTTTCATAAGTGCATTATTTTGATCAATTATTAATAATAATAATTACAAGATAACTGAATGCAGAAAAATTGGAGTCAAGTCCAATGGAAAAAATAATTAAGTTTCAACTTACATACTCTTTTGCATGAAATATAATAGAAGATGAAGAATACGCTGATGGCGCATAATTAGAAATTTGAGTCAAATGAAAAAAGGACTGTTAATGACAGCCATACAACCTTAACAGTTTTTAGATTCCACTGGATATGTTTAAAAGTATTGCAACAAGGCAGAAATAGAGACACAGATGTAGAGAACAAACATATGGACACTGAGTGGGGAAAGCGGGGGGGGGGGGTTGGGGTGGGCTGAATTGGGAGATTGGGAATGCCATATATATATTGCTAATAAGAAAAAATATCAAATTGTACACTTTAAAAATAAATAAATAAATAAACACATAAATAAAAGTATTGCAACAATTTTCTTGTACCATTCTGGTAAAATGATTCTGTACATTATAAAATAGCTCTATGACATGTGTGGCAGCCTTTGTCTCAGACTCTCTTTCCAAGTCCACCTGTGTAGCAAATAGTCTTGGAAGATAGAGATAGTATCTCCCTCTGGGACAGAGTTCATATTGCTGTCCTGAGCAGTACATAAAGACAACATCTCCATTCACAGCAAAGGTTGGACAGATTTGCTAGCCCACGCTGGGGGGTTTTTAGTCACCATTTCTCAGCTATGCGTGCAGCATCCACCAGGGCCCGCCACTGCCTGGCCCACATAAGATTTACAAACTTGAAACTTAGGCTTTTTGCTCAGCCAAGAGTAATGAAGCTCTTTGTCAATGACTCAGGAGTCTTGTGGTATTTGTCAGCATCTATAAAACTGTGCCATGCTAACTTGTCAGCTTGCAAGTAGAGTAAAATCTTAGACCTTTTGCAGTTCTTGACTAATTATTTATAATACTTATACTAAGCAAAAGTGTATCATTTACAATTATTTACTCAAATGTGATGAAATGCTTAGATCTATCTACAAACATATTTATGCTCAAAATATACTTTATTGCCTGTAGGAAGGGAGGGATCTTCTCTGTTTTTTTTCTTTTTTTTTTCTATTGCTATATCCCTAGTAGCTGCCCTCATGCACAGAGTCAGTGTTCCAAAACTTTATGTTGAATCAACAAATACTTTAATCAATCTGCAATTATTAAAAAGATTAGTAGCAATATTTTAGAGATTGAGAATTTAGATCTGTGAAAAAATAGGGGAGACCATAGCTTGCTTTTAAGATTTATTCACACAAATTGTGTAAATTCAT
Organism: Hippopotamus amphibius kiboko; assembly: GCF_030028045.1. Taxonomy (NCBI): domain Eukaryota; kingdom Metazoa; phylum Chordata; class Mammalia; order Artiodactyla; family Hippopotamidae; genus Hippopotamus; species Hippopotamus amphibius. The sequence goes on along the minus strand of NC_080188.1, from coordinate 187,911,885 downwards.
GTAAAATTCATTGACATGATAGACCAAACTTTTGCTGATACCATTTTTTGAGAACTTGCACAAAACACTAGCAGCCATTTCATTTAAGAAGAAATTGTTGGGTTTCAAAAACATTGAGATGAATATGACTAACTTGCTCAGTGTGGAGAATCAGAGTGACTGTGATGTGTGGCCAACTTGAAAACTTGATGGGCTTTCAGCAATTTTAAGAAGTAAGGACACAATTTTCACAATGCTGTCAGCCACATACTTGGATTTTTTCCTAATGCTATTTAGTGAGGAGATGGAAGAACTCCAAAGTGTTCTCAGTACTCTCAAATCTTCATAAAATATTATCCAAATGTGTGAAAAATTCCAGGTATATTTCCAAACATTTGAAAGCAGAAATGAATAATTAACTTTCAGAAAGTTAGTCAAAAACATGGTGAACACTGACAGGGTGAATAAACTGCTATGGTGGTGTTTATGAAATTATGAAATATTGACTTGAAAGAAATAATTTTTATACTTAATGAATTAAGTATATGCTAACATTGGATTCCAAACATGACTGTGACTTTAATTTTTTTCTTATTAAATGCTAGAACTATTATTTCTAAAGAACATAACTTTTATCCCCAAAATAGAATGTATCTAAACAAAATAGTATGTATCTCTAAACCATAATATGTATGTATTTCATAAATCATATTCATTTCATAAATCATAAATAGATCCTCATTTGTACAGTTACAAAATCTCTTAATAAAAGAATGTGAAAATTAAAATTGGCAATTTGGAAAAATCTATCCCCTCCTATTTTGTGAGAACATTATATACACAGGCATGCGTTTCCAAAATTACTATGACAAAGTGCCAATTATTCCAAGAATAATATCAAGTTAAAAAACAATTTTAGATTTTTCTCTTTAAATGGAAGAAACCAATTAACTGAGGAATGGATAGAAGTTTTTTATTGTTTCTTGAAAATATGATCACAAATTATTTTCTATTTCTTCACTTATGCAAAATGCAACCTTATCTACAGTGAGGTGAATTTAGTTGATGTTGGGCATTTATCCAATGTGGTTTTCAGAATATTTTACTTGTGTCACTGTAAGCACAGAATATTTAGAATTTATTTCCAATTTCATACACTCTCAGGGTAACATAATAGAAAATCTGTTAATTGACCTGTTGAGTATTGAATAAGAATTAGCATCTAAACTTTTAGAGTATAAAAGTCTCAGGAGTAAGTTTGCCAATTCAAAAAGACACAACAAATTCCTCTCATTTTGAATAAATTTCACTCTGTTGGTTTGGTGTATTCTATGTCTTATGCTTTACATCTTGGGATTGTATTGTAGTTAATAAAAATTAAAGATATATTAGGAAAATTCATCACATATTTTTGAAAATAGAAAGTGTTAAACTAATATTTTACAAAGGTCTCACTTTTTTCAGTTAAATTTTAGTTGCAGAATCATATCTAATAAATGAGACTCATACCATGTTTTTAAGTCATACCATAACAAGTGAGTTCACTGATTAATATGATTCCTTTACACAATGTTCATTTGCTCCAAATTGTTTTGCTTTTAGGATGTAGGTACAGTAAATGCTAGTTTTTACAGACACGCACACACACACACTAAATTAATATGTACATATTCATAATACCCCAATCCTTTCTTTCATAACTTATTTTACTAAAATTTTCATTTCCATCTTAATTTTTTAAGTTCTATAATTTCAACTATTATGTAATGATAAATTTATAAGTAATGCAGACCATAAACACAATGGCAAATAAAAATCTAAGAAAATTACAGTTTTATTTTGGGTGGATGATAATAAGGTATTTTTAACCAGACAGAGAGAAAATTCTGTACTTACAAAACAGGTGCTAAATTCTGAGTTGAGTTGCAAAAACAGTAAGAATAAGAAAGAATTCTACTCTTTTCTGCTTAGTAAACATCATAGTTAATATTTCCTGCAGAATAGCCTATGAAGCATGGTCTCAGTGGTGAGAAAACCATTCTAAACCTTAAGGAGAAAAAACTAACCAAATTTAATGGTAACAAAAACAAAAAAAATATTGACTTTATTAGCAAAGATAATCCACATTTCTGTGCTCTTCCTGGGATCTAATGATATATTTAGAAAAGCACATTTGCAAATATATTTAGTATTTTTGGATATCTATCTCTTCATTTATATTTAAACACAATTATTCTTAGAATCAAAATATTTTTAGAAGTGTCATTCATCAATCAAAATGGAAATTGGGGAGAAGGCTAAATGTCTACAATAAATAGTGGCTCAAACTGTATCTACAAATCATGGCTAAGAAAGAAGAGATTGAATGTTCCTTGGGCCAAGACTGTTTTATCTTCAACAAGTCCCTGTAGTAGACACTGCAACATACACTTGATGTGGATACTGAATCCTTTCTGTAAATAAGTGAAATGTTTTATTCGCATAGATGTTAACCAGCAGAAATATGTAAATATGAAATCACCAGCAAATTATCCAGCAAAAATGATAACTTAAGTGTAAGTATAAAATATAGAGAGCAAGAAATCAGGTAAAATTATTTAAATTTCTTCCTTCTCTTATTCTTTTCAAATTTATTAATAAAGGGCCTATGCACGTTTGGGTTTGCTGCTGCTACACAGCTCAGTAGACAGATGGCTGAAGTCTTGTTTTATGCATTTAGAAGAAAATAGAGTTTCCTTGATAACATAAAATCATATTACCCAAATAATTGGGATCAAAAGCTCCTTATGAAAAAAAATGCTGTTACTATGCAATTATCCTGTGCATTGAGCTAAAGTATTTTCATACATTTCTCTTTTCAAGTCATAGTGATTCGTAGTCATAGCGAGAAAGCCATTGAACAAATATTTGAGGACATTGAGATAAAACGCTTAAAGTTCAGCAAGATGACAAGAAATAGCTTTGGCGAACATCTGTATAATTATAATCTCATCTACACCATAAACTAGTCCTGAAAAACTAAAATTTTAAGAGAAAAATATACTTATATGGAAATTCCCTAGATCGTTACTCCTAAAACGTTTTTTAAAAGAAATTCAAAATGCAACTTATAAAATGTCTTCAAAGTAGCAATTTCTGGTGGACTGGTGGGGTCAGCAAAAAAGAAAAGTGATCTTAAATGGACATAAATTTCAGGTACATTCATTGACTAAAGAAATGAGTTAGCTTTTGAGGAGAATGATAACTTGAAAAATGAAGGCTTGAGGCAAATTACCAATAGTTACATATTCTGAAGTAAAATTTAACATCTGGAAGACATCATTTTTAATATATTATTCTCTATACTGCAAGATTATTTTGAAATTTCTTATTTATGAAGTAAAATATCAATAATGGCTAAAAATATTCACACAATACAACTTTTTTGTTAAAATTTATATTATAAAGCCATTAAAATATATTACAATACCAAAGGATAAAAGTGATAGGTTAATGTATTAAATTACATTTAATTTTTTTCTTTTAAGTAGACTTTATTTTTTAGAGCAGTTTAAAGTTCACAGCAAAATGGAGCAGAAAGTCCAGAGTTCCTATATGCCCCCTGCCATGCTTCAAACACCCACAGCATCCCCCAATATCAATATCCTACACTGGTTGATACATTTGTTCCAACTGATGAGTCTGCACTGACACATCATCATCACCCAAAGTCTTTTGGGTAAATACTAAGGGGCACGATTGCGGGATCATACAGTAAGAGTAGGTTTAGTCTTTCAAAGTGGCTGAACCATTTTACATTCCCAGCAGCAATGAGTTAAGAGTTCCTGTTGCTCTACATCCCCATAAACATTTGGTGTCACTAGTGTTATTAATTTGGGACATTCTAATAGGTGCCTAGTGGTATTTTATTGCTGTTTTAATTTGCATTTCCCTGATGACATATGATGTGGAGCATCTTTTGATATTCTTATTTGCCATCTGTAGATCTTCTTTGGTGAGTTGTCTATTAAGGTCTTTGGCTCATTTTTTAATTGGGTAGTTTGTTTTCTTATTGTTGAGTTTTAAGAGTTCTTTGTACATTTTGGATAACAGTCCTTTATCTTTTGCATTAATGTATTTTTTGAAGAAAGGGAAAATATGCCAGAGGAAATGTTCCCAGTAGAAACTCTTCCGCCAAGATTACAGAATAATTTGTACAGAGAGTGACAATAAATGCAGCTCAAATTTTGTTTCTGCTGTTTACAATTACTGTGCTCTCTTGGTTTATTTTATGTCCACTGTTAAACATAGGAAATAGTAATTATATGGTGACTATAGATAAGACTGACCCCCAAAATTAGTTTGATTGATTCTGAATCACTACCCACTTAACTCTTAGAACAAATTTGTGTAACTGATCTGTTTGAGAAGAATGTGACTGTATGACTGAGAGTTCTCAGAATTAACTTTCATGTAGAATGCAAAGATTATTAAAGGGAGTAATAAAAATGTGCTCATTTGCAATTTCAATTTTTGTCACATTATTAAAACTCAATGAAAACTGCAGGAATTGTCTTGATTTTAAACCAAAAAAAAGAAAATTTTCACAGAGCCATATTGTGTCATTGACATTATATTATTTAGAATTTCATGTGCATGGTGATGATGAAAGATGTAGACTGAGTAATAGCCAGCTTTACAACTATTTTAAATTTTTCTGCAGAGAAAGTCTCACTCCTCTTATTGCTTACATCCAGTGCAGACAGCTTCTGTTGTACGTTACAGGAGATTTGTTAATCATAGAGCTACACACACACACCTCAACATCTCCCTACAAAGAAAATCCACAGTAACAATAACCCATTGGGAATGAGGAATTTGGATAGATATCTATAATATATTTTCAGAAATATTTTATACAGTTCCAAGAATTTTCTTAAGACATCTTGTATTTCTCTTAATTTTCTTTATTTAGAATGAGGTTGACAGCAGAAAAATGCAGAGATTTGTTTTGCACAGCCAAGTTGCTCTAGAATTGCTGATGCACAAAAATTGTGAAAGATATAAATGATTATTATTATTTTTAAGATGCTTAGGTTTGGGAGTGCTTTGTTATACATCAGACAGCTAAATCAATGTCAGAAAGACTTTGTTCTTGAATATATCTATTAAGTAGAAGAAGAAAAAAACCCAGGTTTGTCTTATTGTGTTTCATATTGGTCCTTATCATTTAAATTAGATATGCAAACTGTAAAACACAGGTCCAAAATCTGCTTTGAATTTGACTAAAAAGAAGTTGAAATGTGTAATCCCAGAGCTTCTTCACTTTATCTTGAAAACTTAGGAATGAAAATAATTTTTATTAACCAATCATTATTAATTAAGTACTCTATTTGGTAATGTGAAGTAATTGAAGGAGAACAAAATAGCTCTTCTAGCAAGATACTGGTGCTATACCAAGAAACATATTTGGGAATTTTGTAAGGATGGACTTTAATCCATATTTTTATTACCAATTTCCAATTAATTTTTAAAAACACAATTTTGAAAAACAGCATTAAATTTAGTCTCCTACACCTCTTGACTGAAACTGAGAATTTCTTCTCTATATTCAATTAGATTTAGAGAGAGAAAATTAATTTATATTGCCTAGTACATAATTGTTGTTCAGTAAAAGTTTATTTTGGAAATGAGAAAATGATTTCATTAAATCCATGCAAAAAAAGACAAAATCATGCATATTCTTGTGATTTTCTATTCTGATTTTATAGGGTGAGAGTGTGGTGAATGAAAATTAAAATATAAAAAGGCATTTTCTCTAAACACTTATATACACTTATTAAACTATTCCATGAAGTTTTTAATTATGGTTGTTTTGCAAAGCTCAAAATTACTTCAAAATTCTGGAATTGAAGGATCTCTTAATTAAATGTTTTTGCTTGTGTAAGAGATTAGACGTAGAAACACATGCACTTGCTTTTGCAACTATTTCTATAGCTTCCCCAAATATCTTGAGACTCTAATTCTATTAGATTGGACAGTATATATATATTTTTTATTTTTTTTTATTTTTTGGGGGGTACACCAAGTTCAATCATCTGTTTTTATACACATTTCCCCATATTCCCTCCCTCCCTCAACTCCCCCCCACCCTCCCTCGAGTCCCCCCCACCCTCCCCGTCCCAGTCCTCTAGGGCATCTTCCATCCTCGAGTTGGACTCCCTTTGTTATACAACTTCCCACTGACTATCTATTTTACATTTGGTACTATATATATATATGTCTGTGCTATTCCCTCGCTTCGTCTCAGCTTCCCCTTCACTCCCCGTCCCCCTCAAACCTCGAGTTCCCCAGTCCATTCTCTGCATCAGCGTCCTTGTTCTTGTCACTGAGTTCATCAGTACCATTTTTAGATTCCGTATATGTGAGTTAGCATACAATATTTGTCCTTCTCTTTCTTACTTACTTCACTATGTATGACGGACTCTAGGTCTATCCACCTCATTACATATAGCTCCATCTCATCCCTTTTTATAGCTGAGTAATATTCCATTGTATATATATGCCACATCTTCCGTATCCATTCATTTGTTGATGGGCATGTTGGTTGCTTCCACGTCCTGGCTATTGTAAACAGTGCTGCAATAAACATTATGGTACATGTTTCTTTTGGGATTATGGTTTTCTTTGGGTATATGCCCAGAAGTGGGATTACTGGATCATATGGTAGTTCTATTTGCAGTTTTTTAAGGAACCTCCAAATTGTTTTCCACAGTGGCTGTACCAACTTACATTCCCACCAACAGTGCAGGAGAGCTCCCTTTTCTCCACACCCTCTCCAACATTTGTTGTTTCCAGATATTGTGATGATGGCCATTCTTATTGGTGTGAGGTGATACCTCATTGTGGCTTTGACTTGCATTTCTCTGATGATGAGTGATGTTCAGCATCTTTTCATGTGTTTGTTGGCCATCTGTATGTCTTCTTTGGAGAAATGTCTATTTAGGTCTTCCGCCCATTTGTGGATTGGGTTATTTGCTTTTTTGGTATTAAGCTTCATGAGCTCCTTGTATATTTTGGAGGTTAATCCTTTGTCCGTTGTTTCATAGGCAATTATTTTTTCCCATTCTGAGGGTGGCCTTTTAGTCTTGTTTATGGTTTCTTTCACTGTGCAAAAGCTTTTAAGTTTCATGAGGTCCCATTTGTTTATTCTTGATTTTATTTCCATGATTCTAGGAGGTGGGTCCAAAAGGATCTTGCTTTGATGGATGTCACAGAGTGTTCTGCCTATGTTTTCCTCTAGGAGTTTTATAGTGTCTGGGCTTCCATGTAGGTCTTTAATCCATTTGGAGTTTATTTTTGTGTATGGTGTTAGGAAGTGTTCTAATTTCATTCTTTTACATGTTGCTGTCCAATTTTCCCAGCACCACTTATTGAAGAGGCTGTCTTTTTTCCATTGTATACTTGTGCCTCCTTTGTCAAAGATAAGGTGCCCATATGTGTTTGGGCTTATTTCTGAGTTCTCTATTCTATTCCATTGATCTTCCTTTCTATTTTTTTGCCAGTACCATACTTGGACAGTATATATTTACCATAATTTATTAATTGCAATTTTACCTTCAAAATAAACATTCTGGAGCCCCTACTCTGTGTAAGATGTTGCACTGTGCTCTGTGGGTGATTCAGTCATAAATAAGAAATGATTCTGGCTCTCAAATGTGGGTCCATTGGGAGAAGTAAAACATGAACACAAATAACTCAAAGACAGTAGAAAATGATTAGAGCCTTTAGGGAGCTATAAATTAAGTACTATCAGATGAAGAGAGTAACTCTAGCTAGTTAGTGGTAGAAAAGTCATAGATAGGGGTGTGTCATTTCATTTTTAGGAGTTGAAAATGTGGAGTTGGGGTGAAGGAGAACTGTGGGATCAACAAATGCTTTGGAGAAACATATAAGTAAAGGCATGTTGGCCAAAAGAAGAGCATAACCAGATGCTATGGGGCCACTTAGTTTGGCCTCATAAATGTAGAGAAGCTAGTTAGTTCAGCTCTGGACAAATATTAAGGACCAACTATTAGGCCAATGCGTTTTATCTCCTTTTAAAGTACTGCCATTCTTTGAGCTGAGTTTCAGGGAATTTGCTAGGTATTGCAGTAAGGAAGTAGGCAGTATAGAAAACATTTAAAATCATTTTTATAATAATTCAGACAAAAAGAAACGCATCTTGGTGGAAGTGGAAACTATTACATACTTGACAATGTGGTTATCTTTTAAGGAAAGCTAACATTTTGAAATTAATCACTAAAAGATACTGCTTATACAATCCTCAAAGAGAAGGGATAAAATTATTTTTAGAGAATGAATGCAGAACAGTTAAAATTTCAAAAAAAGAACATAGAATTATTTTAATGACGCATACACAATAAGATGGTAAATCTCAACCTAAATATGTCCATTATTTTTTTTATAAATTTGTTTCTTTTTATATATATTATTGGTTGCATTGGGTCATCATTACTATGTGGGCTTTCTCTAGATGTGGCAAGTGGGGGCTACTCTTCCGTGGGCTTCTTATTGCAGTGGCTTCTCTTGTTGCAGAGCACGGGCTCTTGTTGCAGAGCACGGGCTCTAGGTGCGCAGGCTTCGGTAGTTGCAGCACATGGGCTCAGTCGTTGTGGCTCGCGGGCCCCAGAGAGCAGGCTCAATGGTTGAGGCCCATGGGCTTAGTTGCTCCATAGCATGTGGGATCCTCCTGACCCAGGGATCGAACCCGTGTCCCCTGCATTGGCAGGCAGATTCTTAACCACTGCATCACCAGAGAAGTCCTGTCCATTACTTTTAAAACACTAATCTGTATACTTTATCTAGCTTTAAAAAAAATTAAATGTATGTATTAAAAATATAGCTAAAGATACATATACAGTTTATAAGAATCTTCAAGTATCATCAGCTGTGATAAAAACCTGTTGCATGTGCCACATCTACCTGGACCACTTTGCATCACCTTGTGCAGTTTGGGGTAGATAAGGTGAACAAATATAGTTATGAAAGACTTGCTGCTTGTTGTGTCATGAAAAATAAAGTCTTTTGTGTCATAAAAAAAGAAAGAAACACATCTTAACTAGAAGCTTACAACAGAAATGAACAGAAGGGGGCCAGATTCCAGAGTAATTGACTTTGTTAGAATATTTATTTTTAATGACTAAGTTGTCACAGATGTGGATACAATATAAAAACTAACTCACACTTTTATATAAAAAGTCAGCTGATACACTTTTTGTGTTTTAATAAGTCTTAGCTTATATTAATGGAGGAAACTCCCAAAGCATATTATAATAGGATTCATGGATAATATAAAAAAGGTAAAATGGATATCTTATAAGGAATTCTCAATGTGTGGGTAGGTAAGCATGAGGGGAGAGCCTTGTGACATCCACCAGGAGGACAGAGCTTTTTCAAACCACAGGTAGCTGATCAGAACATTTCATCCAGGTGGCACCTGATTGAGAATTAATTAAGTCATCACAGTACAGGTGAGCTGATATCTGTGGACGGGGTAGGGTGAAGAAGGTTTACAAGGAAATTCTTTTAAGCATCTAAAAACTATGCTTGAGTTTGTAGATGAGTTATTTTTGCCTTAAATGTTTTTTTATAAGTTCAAGCTAAAAAAGTCCCAATTAACTATTTCTAATATGCATTTGAGATCAATGCAAAATTTGTTTCTATTTATTAAAGCATAATAAGATGGCCATAAATAGACAATTTAGAAAATAGTCAATATCTAAGATGTTTGTGTCTTTGGATTCTTTGCTTTGCCTTTGGATATGGAAAAATTGTAGGTTTTGAAAATCTAATATATAATATTTAAAACAATTTATAGTAAAATTTAAAAATATACAAATGAAGTAGAACTTTGTCCAGTAGCTCCTTTATTTTTCTCTGTTAAAATTTACCATTGCATCAAAAAGAATAAAATACCTAGAAATAAACCTACCTAAGGAGGCAAAAGACCTGTACTCTGAAAACTGTAAGATGCTGAAAAAGAATTAAAGATGACACAAACACATGGAAAGATATACCGTGTTCTTGGATTGGAAAAATCAATATTGTCAAAATGAGTATACTACCCAAGGCAATCTACAGATTCAATGCAATCCCTATCAAATTAACAATGGCATTTTTCACAGAACTAGAACAATAAATTTTAAAATTTGTATGGAAACACAAAAAACCCTGAATAATCAAAACAATCTTGAGGGAAAAAAACAAACAAACAAACAGAGCTGGAGTAATCAGGCTCCCTGACTTTAGACTATACAGCAAATCTACAGTAATCAAAGCAGTGTGGTACTGGCACAAAAACAGAAATATAGATTAATGGAGCAGGATAGAAAGCCCAAAATAAACCTGCACATCTATGGTCAACTAATCTATGACAAAGTAGTCAAGAATATAAAATGAAGAAAAGATAGTCTCTTCAATAAGTGGTGCTGGGAAAACTGGACAGCCACATGTAAAAGAATGAAATTAGAACATTCTCTAACACCACAACAAAAATAAACTCAAAATGGATTAAAGACCAAAATGTAAGACCAGATACTATAAACCTCCTAGAGGAATACAAGGCAGAATACTCTGACATAAATTGTAGCAATATCTTTTCAGTTCCATCTCCCAGAGTAATGGAAATAAAAACAAAAATAAAAAATGGGACCTAATTAAATTTAAAAGTTTTTACATAGCAAAGGAAACCACAAAGAAAATGAGAAGACAACCTACAGAATGGGAGAAAATATTTGCAAATGATGTGACTGATAAGGGGTTAATCTCCAAAATATATAAACAGCCCATACAATCCAATATCAAAAAACCAAACAACCCAATCAAAAGATGGGCAGAAAATCTAAAGAGACATTTCTCCAAAGAAGACGTGCAGATAGCCAAAAGGCACATGAAAAGAAGCTCAGTATCACTAATTGTTAGAGAAATGCATATCAAAACTACAGGGAGGTATCACTTCATACTGGACAGAATGGCCATCATCAAAAAGTCTACAAATAATAAATGCTGGAGAGGGTGTGGAAAAAAGGGAACCCTCCTAGATTGTTAGTGGGAAGGTAAGTTGGTGCAGCCACTATGGAGAATAGTATGGAGGTTCCTTAAAAAACTAAAAATCGAGCTACCATATGATCCTGCAATCCCACTCCTGGGCACATATCTGGAGAAAGGCATAATTCAAAGTGATACATGCACCTCAGTGTTTACTGCAGCACTATTTACAACAGCCAAGACATGGAAGCAACCTAAATGCCCATCAACAGATGAATGGATAAAGAATATGTAATATATTTATACAATGAAATATTAGTCATAAAACAAAATGAAATAATGCCATGTGCAACAACATGGATGGACCTAGACATTATCATACTGAGTAAAGTAAGTCAGAGAAAGACAAATATCATATGCTATTGCTATGCAGAATCTAAAAAAAAAAATGATAAATGAACTTATACACAAAAGAGAAATAGACCCACAGACATAGAAAACAAACTTATGCTTACCAAAGGTGGGGGGGGGAGGTAAATTAGGACTTTAGGACTTTGGGATTAACATATACACAGTTCTAGGTATAAAATAGATAACCAACAAGGATAGCATGGGTGACTATACCATATATTTTATAATAATTTATAAGGGAAAAGAATCCAAAAAATAGGTATATATGTATGTATAGCTGAATCACTTTGCTATACACCTGAAACTAACACAACATTATAAATCAACTATACTTCAATAATTTTTTTTTTAAAGTCCTTGTGCTCAGTTAAAATAATCCAAAATACATTATTAGCTTCCTACACTTGTGGAAAGTATTAATAATATTTTTACCAAAGGGAAATGACAGTGAGGGGAAGAGAGAGAACAGAGAGAAGAAAGAAATTATTCATTCTCTTTCTTGCCTCTTTTCTGAAACTTGCTAGTGGCTGACTAAGGCCAAGTAAACATAAACTACAAGGTATCTTCAAGGCATATAGATGATTCACTGAATTATTTATTTTATCACTATATTTTGCATTTCAAAGATAAAATTTAAACTTGGGAGTTCTATATTCTTACTATTAAACTCCCTATAAGTGTTCTCTTTGGTTCAGGAAAAAAAATAAAAAGATAAGATAAACCAAATAGTTAATTAAAGAGAAAAACATCTACTTTAACGTTTATAATCCAATGTTGTAGAATTTGGAGCCTACTGTATCTTAAAATTAGTAATATGGAAAGGAGAACATAGTTTATAAAGTGTCTAAATTTAGAATGATATTATGTGAAGGCAAACAAAATATCTTATGTTTTCAAGGTTAATGTAGTTTTTCATGTGGGATAAACAAGGATAAGCCAGAAACAGTTGCAAAATTTGAGTCAAGATTGTGCTTTTTTAAAAGCCTATACTCAGATCCGCTGTCATCTTTCTGTTAGGCTACTTTGTATTTTCTGGGCTGCAATGTTGATGCTTACAATTTGAAAAACACATTACAAATATCACACATCCTTATATCCTGAAGCTGCTGATGTTCCTAAAATGTGAAAAATAAGCAAGGCAAACATGTAAGTTTGCCTCTAAGAAGCTATAAATAGAAATAAAAATAAAAATCCCTCAATTTTTTTTCTGTTAATACAAGAAAAATATAATAAAAAGTAGTCAGTTGATTTTAACCTCTTCCCCCAGTATTTTCTACTACTAGGACAAATATTAATTTTTCACTTGTAAACATTTAGGTATTTCTAAATATAGTTCACATTTGAAGTTTTTTTCTGCAGAGTTGACTGCAAAAACTTTCTCCTTACTTGAAATTGTGGTAAGTGTTTTATTTATAGATGAATTAGATTTCTATAAAATAATAAATTAAAAATGTTTCTGTTAAAATGTGTTGCAAATTTTATGTCACATTCATGAAACAGATTTTCCCAGAAATCTGCTGGTAGTCTACTAATTATAGCATTATGAATTGGACGGCACAGACTTGAGAATTCAAACTGTTTAACTTCAAATCCTACTCTGCCCTGACTCTGTGACCTTGAACCAGTTGCTAAATCTCTTTCTGACTTAATGTCTTTAGTCTAAATAAGGGTAAGTCTGCTCACACTCTCATAGGGTAATCTCGAGTATTAAATGAGTTGACACATAAAGAACATAGCTCTGTGCAGGGCACATCACTGGTCTTTGATAAATCTTATCTTTTGTTATTTTCAGCTTAGGCCGGAGAGCTAGGAAATAATTTAAGGAATTTTCTTGATTTTAAATCATAAAGGTTAAAATTGCATCTATTCTCAGGTATGGAATAACCATCCACTTTGTTGTTGGACAACTTTAAAGAAGGAGTAGGAAACAGCTTCATAGTTTAAATGTATTTACTTATTTTAGGAACAGAAAAACATAATGCATTCCCATAGATCAAAATTTTAAAAAGATATGTTCTCATAAATCAAAATACAAAAGGGTACAAATAATTTATATAATATGATTTCACATATGGGTAAAACACCACAACACAAGAGGCTAGAAAACCCTGGTGGCTGCATCCCTTCTACATAGGAGAGTCAGGGAAGTTTTTCTATGGAGGCTGAATTATGCAGACTTGACTGAAGAGAGGGTAGGAGGCAGGTAGTACTTGGACCACAAGCTGAGAGGAACAAGCAACACAACTTTGAGAGATACGTATCTATCATCTTACATATGCATCCTCCCTTCCACCCTAAATAGAATGTGTTGAAAACATTCTCTTGCTAGGAAGTTTTAGTGATTCAAGTCAGAAGAATGAAACTGTTTATTATTGGATTATTGCTAAAATGCCAAAAGTGCCTACTCCCTCCTGGCCATGTTGTGATAATTTGGGCAACCAAAAAAAAATCATAACTTTACATTACAGAATATGTTGAGTTCATCAAAAGGCATGAGTACCTCATAACACCAATACATGAAAAAAATTAATATATTATTTGTAATGTATAAAGTATAAAATATAATGTATTAAAAGTATGTAATATAATAATTATGTAATATCACATACTACACAAAATACAACATGATATAGAATACGATGTATGTTTTCTTTTAAAGGTGAATTCTGGCAAAAGTAGGAAACAGGAAGAACTTGTAAGTGTATGAGCAGCCACAACAATTGCTACAAGTGTTCATTAACACCATAACATTGTATTGATTATTGTCAGGAAGGAAGACATTTTCCTCTGTCCTTCTAGGTTCTTCTGGCTGGCCTGAGAATTAAATTGACATGAGGCAAATTAACAGGAGACAATCAAAATTTAAAAAGAAGTATCCATGGGAGATACCCAGGAAAACTGTGTAACTTGCCAAAATGGCCCAAAATCTCACCTTTAATACCATCTTCAGCTAAAGACAAAAGAGGATGTTGGAGGTCGTGGCTTGGGGAATCAAAGGGAAGGAAGACAATTCACATGGAGATGGAAAAGCAAATGTTTGGTAAACAAATGTTCTCTGGGCCTGAAACAATGGGACACAGGGAGGAATATTAACAGACTTTGCCAGGTTCCTCCCTCTCTACACAACTAATTCATACTGTAATTACCTCTGGTAGTACCTCCCTTCCTGGAACAAGTCTTCTGTCTACATACTTTTAGACAGTTAGGGGTAATGTCAAAGTTTCTTCCTGATTTATTTTTAGGTCTTGATTGTTTTCAGCTCAAAATAATTTACACACCAAAGAGACATTTTGGGTGGCAAGTTTTGCTCCTCTACCTTATCTATTGCTGTTTAAAAATTACCACCATACTTAGAGCTTAAAACAAAGGACATTCATGATTTCAGTTTCAAAGGAGCAGGAAGGTAGCAGCGGTTTATCAGGGTACTTCTGGCTGATAGTCAGGCTGTAGTTACCTCAAGGCTTGACCATAGCTGGAAGATCTGCTTCTAATCTAAGCCAACTCCCATGGCTGTTGGCAGGCCTCAGTTCTGAGCATGGTTAGACTGAAGGCCATCTCAGTGGATCCTGGTTCTTGGCTTTCCCCAAAGTGAGATTTCTTCAAAAGGCAGCACGAGATGAAGCAATCAAGATGGAAGCCACAGTGCTTATTTATAACCTGATCTCCAAAGGTGCCCACCATCACATCTGCTTAACTCTGGTTGTTAGAAGCAAGGCATTAACTCTTGCTGCACTTAAGAGGGGGAGAATCAGGGTCCATCTGTTAAAGACGAAGGCAGCAAATGATTTGGGGACACGTTTTTAAAACCTGTGAGTTGTCAACCAGATGACAAGAAAAAAAGGGGCTTAAACTGGATTTTCCAAAGATTATGGATTAACAAAGCGTTCTAAATGGGAAAGCTGATCTGTAGACATAATACATTGTGATCTGGGAACTAAAACGTAACAATTTTGCTGATAATTAGAATGAGCTATTTAAGAAAACAGGCACAGTTTTTCGATAGTACTAACTACCGGGTCAATATGAAAAAATGACAGGCCAATTGACCAGCTAATGTCTGAAAAGCAAAGCTAAAAGGAGATAAGAAAGAAGAACAGGCTTTCAGAAGAACTACACTTCTGTAAAATCTATGAGCTTAAAAAAAAAAAAAACAATTGGTATAAACACAGAATTTGACTATAGTGGGGTATAGGTTTAGCTTTGTTACCAAGTTCCACATCTTCCCCTAAAATCAATTATTTAGTAACCCATAACTTAAAACCTTGTCTTGGATGAAGTAGTAATCTTTTTTACTTGGACCTAATAAGATTAATATAATCCAAACAATATGGAAGAAAAATATGTGTAAAGGTAATGAATTCTGAGGGGATAATAGAGTATATGAAGGTAACGAAGATATTAAACCCTTGACATGTTGTTTTCATATAAATGCGTAATAATGAGTACTGTGATATTTTATTTTTTATGCTTTATCTGATATTTAAAAGATTTCTAAAAAACAGCCATGTTAAATTTATAATTAAAGACTAAAACTTCAGATGGATTTTAATGATTCTCAGTCAACAACTATTTTTTCAAAAGATTTCAGTTATACTGATTTCATTCCAATATTGCATAAGTAGTGTTTAAATATATAAAGAACCGTTTATTAACAGATTTATAAGATTTATGAAGAAACAGACTGTGTCATTAATAGTAAAATTCTTCTTCATGCTCACAAGACTCAAACATCAAAAATCTAACCCAGAGTTTTGGTAGAGACTGGATATATACAATACTCAAGCAACTAGTCTCCTCATTAAGAATGAATAGTATGGATAAGGCACTAGGAAAAGAGTAATGAAAACCCAAAAGAAACTTATATAACTTTTCATTTGGTTATACTGTTCAAATTTATTATTTAAGCTTCTTTGAAAACTATCAACTTGATCACAATATGATCAAGTTATTTTGACTATAGCTATATAATGAATCAATAATCTAAATATGCCCATAATAATTCATATTGGTCTTTAATTTAGATGGTGTAGCTAGTTTTTTCTTGCCCTCGTGCCTTTACTTTTTCCCTGCCATCATGCCTTTACTTTTTTCCTATAGGCCTTAGGCCTTTTCTCATTGGAAAGCTTAGAAACACAATTGAGTGTGTAAGCTCCCTCAGATCTATTTGTGCACTTTCTCTTTCCAATGTAATGAACTGATTTGTTTTTTCATATTGCAACTACATTAAATAGTGCAGAGAAAATGAAATAAGCAAATTCATATCTTAAAATTTAATAAAATGTTATTTTACACTAAAGATTATCCAATGATTCAGAGCTCTTTCTTCTTAATCTTAACGAGTTCAATCATATGATACGCCTAAATCACAGCTGAACAATCTATAATAGTGTATTTCTAAAAGCTGGATAATTTGAAAATAATTACTTTATTATGATACAAGGAAACTGCTGACCATTGATATTAAAAGAAGACTTTATGAAAAAAATAGCTACATTAAGTAAAGCAAGCTAGAAAGAGAGAATAAATAAATTCAATTTGGTGATGGATACAAGTTCTCTAAAGGTAAGAAAATTGAAGGTTACCACTTAAGGCCTATTAAGGGCTAAAAACTTAGTTTAATCATTTGCTTTCTAAGCAGGAATCAACAACACACTTTGTTTTTTATGAGGTAAATTGAAACAGTGCATTTAATATAATAAGCAAAGTGCATGGAACATGGTAAGCACTCAAAAATATTCATTTTTTTATCATAATCAAAGAAAATAGTAACTTGTAAATCATGATTAAAGATGTCATTTTCTCAGAGCTAAGTCAGTTGGTTATGGACCAGGGTGAAGAACTGCCCATTGGGTAAATGCCAGACAGAGTACATCCATTAGCTAAATAATGGATGAAGGACACTGAAGTGGGGGGAATTCCAGCCCTGGCATAGTAAAATTATGATGTTTAATTTTACTTTTGCTATCTCCTAAGGATGCCATCTTGAAGTGTAGGAAATGAGATGTTAATTAAATACATGACAGGGAAAATCTGGAAAGGACTTGGAAGACATAAGAAGCTGGCATTTGCTGAGTCTGTGTTGTTCATATAAGCTCCCAACTCTTTTTCATTGCTTTCATTAAAAATTAGATTCAATACTCCAGAGGGTCAATTCAGTGCAAGAATTTATGACTTCTGTAGTGCTTCTGTTAGAAAACTAAGATGGAAAACTCTTAGGCAATATTAGAACTAATCTGAGAGTTCAGGAAGGTGGTCAAGTACAACATCAACTTACACAATGAAAAATGTCTCTCTATAACAGCATTTACCAATTAAAAATTGTAACAGGAAATGAGACTTAAAGCAACAAGAACACTAATGCATCTGGGAAATAACCTATCAAAGGTGCAAAAGAAAAAAAATCTAAAATAAAACAAACAAAAGGGGACTTCCCTTGTGGCACAGTGGTTAAGAATCCATCTGCCAATTCAGGGGACATGGGCTCAATACCAGGTCCGGGAAGACCCCACATGCCGCAGAGCAACTAAGCCCGTGCACCACAACTACTGAGCCTGCATGCCACAACTACTGAGCCTGTATGCCACAACTACTGAAGCATGTGTGCCTAGAGCCTGTGCTCCACAAGAGAAGCCACTGCACTGAGAAGCCCGTGCACCGCAATGAAGAGTACTTGCCTCAACTAGAGAAAGCCTGCATGCAGCAACGAAGACCCAATGCAGACAAAAAAAATTAATTAATTAAAAAAAATAAACAAAAGAAGAATAAATCCAGAGTGAAAATTTGTCCATGTTAAAATTTCATTCTACCCAAGGGACCTATAAAATCACTGCAATGTCAATGTAAATTTCAGCAATGTTGTTCAAAGAATTATGGAAGATTAAAGGCCAAATACCTAAGTAAACTTTATTACAAAAAATGGAGGGCTCATCATGCCAGATTTTGAGAAATGTAACTAGACTGTAGTAATGAACACTGTTTTACCCTATCCCCAAACAGAGAAATGGAATAAAAGAGAGTGTTCAGAAATAAACCCATATTGATATGGTGTAGATGAAACAAAGTATCAGGGGGGGAAAGATAGATTGCTCAGTAGATGCTGCTGGTAAACAGGCTCATTAAACAGAGAAAAATTTAAAAAAAACTGACTCACAATATATACAAGGTAACTCAGATGTATGCTAAGTAAAAAACATAAAGTTGATCCACAAAAGGTTTTTTGAAATCAGAAACCCCAAAAAGCAAAAATTTGTGGAGAAAAAATACTTTTCATTTGATTACATTAAAATTATCAATTTCATTTAATGGGGGACATCTACCAAATAAGAGTTATAAGTATTAGATTAGGAGGACTGTGAGGACATATTTGAAATAGTTTAAACAAATACGAGATTAAATAATCTATAGGGAAAAAAATTCCCTCAAATCAATAAAATGAGAGAAGCAAAGTTCAATAGGAAAAAAACTGACAAAAGATATAAATATGCAGCTTATACATGGGACAAACAAATGGATGACAATTTCACTAGTAGTCATAAAAACAGAAATTTAAACAATGATATATTATTTTATATTTGCATGATTAGCAAATCTTATAAGTTAGATTGTTTGAAGTCTTTGGTAAAGGTGTACGGAAATGGAAACAAACAGCATTGGAAGTAATACAATCAGTAAAGCTATTCTGGAGATAAATCCTGAAGTACTTAGAAAAATTAAGCATAGCTTGTGACCTATAATCCAAACTCTGATAAGCCCCCAAAATACTTGTACAGTCCCATAAAGAACTGTACAGAAATGTTCTTTGCTGCATTTTTGCTAGCATTTACATGAAGCCAACCTAGATTTCTATCTGCAGGAAATGTGCTGTAAATATGGAAGAGACCTGCAAGGCAATGTTACAGAACATCCAGAAATAGTAAAATATATGCTTATATACAACTCATTTTTTAAGGCATGTTGCCACATGCAGCACTGCATTTGGATGTTTCTGGAGTCTTGGAAGCTTAACTACAGGCTTGGACCTTAAGAGCTTATTTAGAGGTTCTAGCAGAGGAGTCCAGCTACTCTTCTACCCTGACCACCGAATGGTCCTTTTCTGTTAGGGAAGTTCATCCTCCTTGACTGAACATGCAGCTAAGAGGGACACACATGCAGCCAGCGGTAGGTGAGGAAGGGGATACCCACCTAGCCAGGTGGGTCACCCAAATCAACCCTGTCAATCAGTGGAGTGACAGATGTTGCAGCTGGATCACCCCACATTTGAAATTTTTTTGTGTTAACAAAGAGTGTAAGCCTCACAACACAATGTCATTTAACATAAGTAAACAGGTATGGTCACAAAAACAAACAAAAAACGCTTGGTTTACGAAGACAACACACACACATGTATAACCACAAAGGGAGCTGGGTAGGAATTGTAAATGAGGAGGAGGGATGTTTATAAAAACCAAAATTAATTTAAGTGAAACAAAGACTTTGCAAAACTGTTGATGATGCTGTAACATGAGGGCACTGAGGGGTTTGAGGACTCTCTTCAACATCCCTGAAGTCAAAAAAGAGAGATGGGGACAAGGCAGGAAGTGCCAAGGGAAGAAGAGATGGAAAGAGCAAAGAAAGAAAGAAGGAAGGAAGGAACCTAGTATACCTCCCTTCTTTAAGGAGATTTCCACAGCTTATGTCTAAAGATAGAAATTCTTTGTCTCCAGCTCGAGCTGCCATACTTCAAATTTACTGCATGTGCCATATGACACAAAATGCATCTGAGGAAGGGCTTCCCTGGTGATGCAGCAGTTAAAAATATGCCTGCTGATCATCAGAAAGACACTGCAATGCACCAAAAAAGACACCCCACATACAGAGACAAAGGAGAAGCCACAATGAGACGGTAGGAGGGGCACAATTGTGTTAAAATCAAATCCCATAAATGCTGGGTGGGTGACTCACAAACTGGAGAACAGTTATACTGCAGAAGTCCACCCACTTTAAGTGAGGGTTCTGAGCCCCACATCAGGCTTCCCAACCTGGGAGTCCAGCAATGGGAGGAGGAATCCCCAGAAAATCAGTCTTTGAAAGCCAGCAGGATTTGATTGCAGGACCTCCACAGGACTGGTGGAAACAGAGGCTCCACTCTTGGAGGGCACACAAAAAAGTGTGCTCACCAGCACCCAGGGGGAAGGAGCAGTGACCGCATAGGAGACTGAACCAGACCTAACTGCTGGTGTTGGAGGGTTGCTGCAGAGGTGGGGGGCAGCTATGGCTCACTGAGGAGACAGGGGCACTGGCAGCAGGGGTTCTGGGAAGTGCTCATTGGCGTGAACCCTCCCAGAGTCCACCATTAGCCCCACCAAAGAGCCTGTAAGTTCCAGTGCTAAGTAGCCTCAAGCCAAACAACCAACAAGGAGGGAACACAGCCCCAGCCATTAGCAGACAAGCAGATTAAAGTTTTATTGAGCTCTGCCCACCAAATCAGATTAAAGTCATGAACTCTGCCCACCCAGCCCTGCCCACTATCAGTCCCTTCCATCAGGAAGCACCCACCAGCCTCCTCAATAGCTTCCTCCACAATAGGGCAGACAGCAGTATCAAGCAGTATCAGCAGCATTTTGTCTTGTGGAACTGAAAACCACAGCCACAGAACGATAGAGAAAATGAAAAAGCAGAGGACTTTGCACCAGATGAAGGGACAGGATAAAAACCCAGGAAAACAACTACATGAAGAGGAGATAGGCAACCTTCCAGAAAAAGAGTTCAAAATAATGATGGTGAAGATGATCCAGGACTTTGAAAAAAGACTAGATGCAAAGATCAAAAAGTTTACCAAAGACCTAGAAGAATTAAAGAGAAAACAAACAGAGATATGCAACACAATAATGGAAATGAAAAATACACTAGAAAGAACCAATAGCAGATTAACTGAGTCAGAAGGGCGAATAAGTGACCTGGAAGGCAGAATGGAGAAAATCACTGATGTGGAAAAGAATATGGAAAAAAGAATGAAAAGAACTGAAGACAGCCTAAGAGACCTCTGGGACAATGTTAAACGCACCAACATTCACATTATAGGGGTCCCAGAAGGAGAAGAAAGAGAGAAAGGATCCGAGAAAATACTGGAAGAGATTATAGCTGAAAACTTCCCTAATATGGGAAAGGAAATAGCTACCCAAGTCCAGAAAGCACAGAGACTCCCAGGCAGGATAAACCCAAGGAGAAACACGCCAAGACATATGGTAGTCAAATTGACAAAAATTAAAGACAGAGAAATGTTATTAAAAGCAACAAGGGAAAAATGACAAATAACATACAAGGGAACTTCCATAAGGGTAACAGCTGATTTCTCAGCAGAAACTCTGCAAGCCAGAAGGGAGTGGCAAAATATATTTCAAGTGATGAAAGGGAAGAACCTACAACCAAGAATACTCTACCCAGCAAGGATCTCATTCAGATTCGATGGAGAAATCAAAAGCTTTACAGACAAGCAACAGCTAAGAGAATTCAGCACCACCAAACCAGCCCTACAACAAATGCTAAAGGGACTTCTCTAAGTGGGAAACATAAGAAAAGAAAAGGACCTACAGAAACAACAACAAAACAATTAAGAAAATGGTAACAGGAACATATATATCGATAATTACCTTGAATGTAAATGGACTAAATGTACCAATCAAAAGACACAGACTGAATGAATGGATACAAAAACAAGACCCATATATATGCTGTCTACAAGAGACCCACTTCAGACCTAGGGACACATACAGACTGAAAGCGAGGAGATGGAAAAAGATATTCCATGCAAATGAAAATCAAAAGAAAGCTGGAGTAGCAACAATCACATCAGATAAAATAGACTTTAAAATAAAACATGTTACAAGAGACAAGAAAGGACATTACATAAAGATCAAGGGATCCATCCAAGAAGAGGAGATAACAATTATAAATATATATGCACCCAATATAGGAGCACCTCAATATATAAGGCAAATGCTAACAACTATGAAAGTGGAATTGCAAGGCAGAAACAGAAACACAGATGTAGAGAACAAACACATGGACACCAAGTGGAGAAAGCGGGGAGGGTTGGGGGGGGATGAATTGGGAGATTGGGATACCAAATTGTACACTCTAAACATTTGCTGTTTATTGTCTGTTAACTGTATCTCAATAAAAGTTCTAAAAAAAAAAAAAATCTGCCTGCCAATGCAGGGGCCACAGGTTCAAGCCCTGGTCCAGGAAGATCCCACATGCCACGGAGCAACTAAGCCGGTGTGCCACAGCTACTGAGCCTGTGAGTCTAGAGCCTCTGCTCCACAACAAGAGAAGCCACCGCAATGAGATGCCTTCACACTGCAATGAAGAATATCTCCCATTCTCCGCAACTACAGAAAGTGCAGCAATGAAGACACAATGAAGCCAATAAATAAAAAATAAAATAAATAAATAAATTTTACAAAATGCATCTGAGGAATATGGAACTAAATTCTTTGTCTGTCAACTAAGAAATTCCTGCTGGTGTGAGAAACTACAGGCAAAATATTAGATTATTTTGAAATGTATCACTTTAAGAAATTGAACTTTCTTGTTCGTTTTTTTTTTTTTTTTACCACTTTTTCTTTTTAATTTTCTTTATTTTTATTTTTTTGGGGGTACACCAGGTTCAATCATCTGTTTTTATACACATATCCCCATATTCCCTCCCTTCCTTGACTCCCCCACCTCGAGTACCCCCCACCCTCCCTGCCCTAGTCCTCTAAGGCATCTTCCATCCTCGAGTTGGGCTCCCTTTGTTATACAACAACTTCCCACTGACTATTTTACAGTTGGTAGTATATATATGTCTGTGCTACTCTCTTGCTTCGTCTCAGTTTCCCCTTCACCCCCCGCCCCCTCCCATACCTAGAGTTCTCCAGTCCATTCTCTGTGTCTGCATCCTTATTCTTGTCACTGAGTTCATCAGTACCATTTTTAGATTCCGTATATGTGAGTTAGCATACAATATTTGTCTTTCTCTTTCTGACTTACTTCACTCTGTATGACAGATTGTAGTTCTATCCACCTCATACATATAGCACCATCTCCTCCCTTTTTATAGCTGAGTAATATTCCATTGTATATATATGCCACATCTTCTTTATCCATTCATTTGTTGATGGGCATTTAGGTTGCTTCCATGTCCTGGCTATTGTCAATAGTGCTGCAATAAACATTATGGTACATGTTTCTTTTGGGATTATGGTTTTCTTTGGGTATATGCCCAGGAGTGGGATTACTGGATCATATGGTAGTTCTATTTGTAGTTTTTTAAGGAACCTCCAAATTGTTTTCCATAGTGGCTGTACCAACTTACAGTCCTACCAACAGTGCAGGAGAGTTCCCTTTTCTCCACACCCTCTCCAACATTTGCTGTTTCCAGACTTTGTGATGATGGCCATTCTGATTGGTGTGAGGTGATACCTCATTGTGGCTTTGACTTGCATTTCTCTGATGATGAGTGATGTTGAGCATCTTTTCATGTGTTTGTTGGCCATCTGTATGTCTTCTTTGGAGAAATGTCTATTTAGGTCTTCTGCCCATTTGTGGATTGGGTTATTTGCTTTTTTGGTATTAAGCTGCATGAGCTGCTTGTATATTTTGGAGGTTAATCCTTTGTCTGTTGTTTCATAGGCAATTATTTTTTCCCATTCTGAGGGTTGCCTTTTAGTCTTGTTTATGGTTTCTTTTGTTGTGCAAAAGCTTTTAAGTTTCATGAGGTCCCATTCGTTTATTCTTGATTTTCTTTCCATGATTCTAGGAGGTGGGTCCAAAAGGATCTTGCTTTGATGGATGTCATAGAGTGTTCTGCCTATGTTTTCCTCTAGGAGTTTTATAGTGTGGCCTTACATGTAGGTCTTTAATCCATTTGGAGTTTATTTTTGTGTATGGTGTTAGGAAGTGTTCTAATTTCATTCTTTGACATGTTGCTGTCCAATTTTCCCAGCACCACTTATTGAAGAGGCTGTCTTTTTTCCATTGTATGTTCTTGCCTCCTTTGTCAAAGATAAGGTGCCCATATGTGTTTGGGCTTACTTCTGAGTTCTCTATTCTATTCCATTGATCTTCCTTTCTATTTTTGTGCCAGTACCATACTGTCTTGATCACTATGGCCTTGTAGTATAGTTTGAAGTCAGGAAGCCTGATTCCACCAACTCCATTTTTCCTTCTCAAAATTGCTTTGGCTATTCGGGGTCTTTTGCATTTCCATACAAATTGTAAGATTTCTTGCTCTAGTTCTGTGAAAAATGCCATTGGTAATTTGATTGGGATTGCATTGAATCTGTAAATTGCTTTGGGTAGTTACAGACATTTTCACGATGTTGATTCTTCCAATCCAGGAACATTGTATGTCCCTCCATCTGTTTGTGTCGTCTTTGATTTCTTTCACCAATGTCTTAAAGTTTTCTGCATACAGATCTTTTGCCTCCTTAGGCAGGTTTATTCCTAGGTATTTTATTCTTTTTGTTGCAGTGGTGAATGGGAGAGTTTCCTTAATTTCTCTTTCTGCTCTTCCATTGTTAGTGTATAGCAATGCAAGAGATTTCTGTGCATTAATTTTGTATCCTGCTACTTTACTAAACTCATCAATTAGTGCTAGCAGTTTTCTGGTAGAATCTTTAGGGTTTTCTATATATAATATCATGTCATCTGCAAAGAGTGACAATTTTACTTCTTCTTTACCAATTTGGATTCCTTTAATTTCTTCTTCTTCTCTGATTGCTGTGGCTAACACTTCCAAAACTATGTTGAATAACAGTGGTGAGAGTGGACACCCTTGTCTTGTTCCTGTTCTTAGAGGGAATTCTTCCAGTTTTTCTCCATTGAGAACAATTTTGGCTTTTGGTTTCTCATATATGGCTTTTATTATGTTGAGGTAATTTCCTTCTATGCCCATTTTCTGGAGAGCTTTT
Source organism: Hippopotamus amphibius kiboko (assembly GCF_030028045.1). Lineage (NCBI taxonomy): Eukaryota > Metazoa > Chordata > Mammalia > Artiodactyla > Hippopotamidae > Hippopotamus > Hippopotamus amphibius. Next base: position 187,886,533 of record NC_080188.1, on the reverse strand, counting down.
ATCATAAATGGATGTTGAACTTTGTCAAAAGCTTTTTCTGCATCTATTGAAATGATCATATGGTTTTTATCCTTCAATTTGTTGATATGATGTATCACATTGATTGATTTGCATATATTGAAGAATCCTTGCATCCCAGGGATAAACCCCACTTGATCATGGTGTATGATTTTTTTAATGTGCTGTTGCAGTCTGTTAGCTAGTATTTTGTTGAGGATTTTTGCATCTATATTCATCAGTGATATTGGTCTGTAGTTTTCTTTTTTTGTGACATCTTTGCCTGGTTTTGGTATCAGGGTGATGGTGGCCTCATAGAATGAGTTTGGGAGTGCTCTGCCTTCTGCAATATTTTGGAAGAGTTTGAGAAGGATAGGTGTTAACTCTTCTCGAAATGTTTGATAGAATTCACCCGTGAACCCATCTGGTCCTGGGCTTTTGTATGTTGGGAGATTTTTAATCACTGCCTCAATTTCCATACTTGTGATTGGTCTGTTCATGGTTTCTATTTCTTCCTGCTTCAGTCTTGGAAGATTGTATTTTTCTAAGAATGTATCCATTTCTTCCAAGTTATCCAATTTATTGGCATATAGTTGCTTGTAGTAGTCTCTCATGATGTTTTGTATTTCTGAGGTGTCCGTTGTGACTTCTCCTTTTTCATGTCTAATTCTGTTGATTTGCATCTTCTCCCTTTTTTTCTTGATGAGTCTGGCTAATGGTTTATCAATTTTGTTAATCTTCTCAAAGAACCAGCTTTTAGTTTTATTTATTTTTCTTATGGTTTCTTTCCTTTCTTTTTCATTTATTTCTGGTCTGATCTTTATGATTTCTTTCTTTCTGCTCACTTTGGGGTTTCTTTGTTCTTCTTTCTCTAGTTGTTTGAGGTGTAAGGTTAGGTTGTTTATTCGATCATTTTCTTGTTTCTTAAGGTAGGACTGTATTGCTATAAACTTCCCTCTTAGAACTGCTTTTGCTGCGTCCCATAGGTTTTGGGTTGTTGTGTTTTCGTTGTCATTTGTTTCTAGATATTTTGTGATTTCCTCTTTGATTTCTTTAGTGATTCCTTGGTTGTTTAAGAGTGAATTGTTTAGCCTCCATGTGTTTGTATTTTTTGCAGTTTTTTTCCTGTAATTGACATCTGGTCTCATGGCATTGTGGTCTGAGAAGATGCTTGATATGATTTCAATTTTCTTGAACTTGCTGAGGTTTGATTTGTGACCCAAGATGTGATCTATCCTGGAAAATGTTCCGTGTGCACTTGAGAAGAAAGTGTAGTCTGTCGTTTTTGGATGGAATGTCCGATAAATATCAATGAAGTCGAGATGGTCTAATGTGTCATTTAAAGCTTGTGTGTCTTTATTTATTTTCTGTTTGGATGATCTGTCCATTGATGTAAGTGGGGTGTTCAAGTCTCCCACTATTATTGTGTTCCTGTCGATGTCCCCTTTTATAGCTGTTAGCATTTGCCTTATGTATTGAGGTGCTCCTATGTTGGGTGCATAGATATTTACCATTGTGATATGTTCTTCTTGAATGGATCCCTTGATCATTAGGTAGTGTCCTTCCTTGTCTCTTGTAATAGTCTTTACTTTCAAGTCTAATTTGTCTGATATGAGTATTGCTACTCCAGCTTTCTTTTGACTTCCATTTGCATGGAATATCTTTTTCCATCCCTTTCCTTTCAGTCTATATGTATCCCTTGGTCTGAAATGGGTTTCTTGTAGGCAGCATATAGAAGGGCCTTGTTTTTGTATCCATTCAGCCAGTCTGTGTCTTTTGGTTGGAGCATTTAATCCATTTACATTTAAAGTGATTATTGACATGTGTGTTCCAATGACCATTTTCTGAATTGTTTTGGGTTTGTATTTGTAGGGGTTTTCCTTTTCTTGTGTTTCCTACTTAGAGAAGTTCCTTTAGCACTTGTTGTAAGGCTGGTTTGGTGGTGCTGAATTCTCTTAACTTGTGCTTGTCTGGGAAGCTTTTGACTTCTCCCTCAAATCTGAATGAGAGTCTTGCTGGGTAGAATATTCTTGGCTGTAGGTTTCTCTCTTTCAGGACTTTCAGTATATCCTGCCATTCCCTTCTGGCCTGCAGAGTTTCTGTAGAAAGGTCAGCTGTTATCCTGATGAGTTTTCCCTTATATGTTGTTTGTTGCTTTTCTCTTGCTGCTTTTAATATTTTTTCTTTGTGTTTAATTGTCATTAGTTTGATTAATATGTGTCTTGGTGTATTTCTCCTTGGGTTTATTCTGTATGGGACTCTCTGTGCTTCTTGGACGTGGTTAATTATTTCCTTTCCCATGTTGGGCAAGTTTTCCACTATAACCTCTTCAAATATTTTCTCAGACCCTTTCTTGTTTTCTTCTTCTTCTGGGATGCCTATAATTCGAATGTTGGTACATTTAATGTTATCAGTGAGGTCTCTGAGACTGTCTTCTAATCTTTTTATTCTTTTTTCTTTTTCCTGCTCTGTGGCAGTTATTTCCCTGATTCTATCTTCCAACTCACTTATTCATTCTTCTGCCTCAGTCATTCTGCTGGTTATAGCATCTAGAGTATTTTTAATTTCCGTTATTTTGTTATCCATTGCTGTTTGTTTTTCTGAGTTCTTATGAATTGTTTCTTGTACTTTCTCTATTTTGTTATCGAGATTTTCTATCATTTTTACTATCATTACTCTAAATTCTTTTTCAGGCATTTTTCCTTTTTCCTCCGCATTTATTTGGTCTTGTGGGTTTTTTTCTTGCTCCTTTGCCTGCATGGTGTTTCTTTTTTTCCTCATGGTTGTGCAAACTTTTGGGGTTGCTTGTCCTGGCGATAGAGGTGTTTATAGAAGACTGTCCAAGCCTCAGACTAATGTCCAAGTATTGGATTAAACGAATATTAAGTCTAGGAAACACATACATGTATAAGACACACAATTACTGAATCCATTAGGACATAAGGCTCTAGAAAGACCTGACAGAACCCCAGTGTGCTATCAGATATTCAAAGAGAAACCCAGCAGAAATTGACAACTGAAACGGAACAAATCAGAGACAAAAGCAAAAGCAAACAAACAACAAATAACACCCTACACATACAAACATCAATCCAGGGAGATTTTGTAAGCTAGGATGAAATATAGAAAAGAGCTAGAGTACCACCAGAGAGAATGGAGATTCTCAGAATGTAATTAGACAACTGTACTAAGAACTAAGATAAAGACAAAAGCCATATATTAAATACCAAGGCAGTGCGTCATCTGGAGAATAGAGCAAGGAGTCTGAGCAGACCGATAAAATAAACTTAAAATGGCTGGAAGAAAGGGGAACAGAAGAGCGTAATGTGGTTGGAAATATGGAAATAAAAAGAAAGGAATAGAAATGTATAAAAGATAGGGATGAAAGGAAAGTATGAGAGATATATTGTCTGTACTACCAAAAACTTAGCTAGATATAGAAGTATATAAAAAGGCAAAAAAAAAGAATAAAAAATATCATTAAAAAATTATGTTGTAAAACTTGTAGATCCCTTAGGGCTAAGATTGTATTTAATAAATCAAAAAAAAAAAAAAAAAAAAAAGAGAGAGAGAAAGAAAAAAAGAAAAAAAAATCCAGAACTGATCCCAGAATGGACCAGTTCAATAGGTATTGATACTACTATTTCTGTTTCCTTAGCGTCTCAGCTGTAAGTGTCCTTCTCCTTGCCTTGGGTTTTTTTTTTTTTTTGCGTTATTCTGTGACCAGCAGAGGTTCCTTTATTGTTCATCTGTAAGCCTCGGTGTGTGGGGAGGGAGAGGGTACAATAGTGGCTCCTTCTCCTGGGAGTGAGTGAGCAGTGGCGCACTGTTGTTTCAGTCAGGCTTGGAGGTGCCTGTTGCAGAGGGCGCTGGTGGCTCAGGCGTAAACAGAAAGTCTTAGAGTTGGGCCTCTCTCGGGGTTTTTTCTTTTTGATGCTGGTTTTTTTTTTTCTCTCGGCAGCCTCCCTGCTGCTGGAGTTGCAAAGAGTTTTAATCTATCCCCGCCCGAGCGCCTGAGGGTACTTGTTATCCCTGAGCGCCTTAGGTGGCCCGCAGGGCGTCTCTCCACTGCCTGTTGCAGAGGCACCGAAAGAGAGGGAGAGGCTATGCGTGGCTCCTCCCCCCCGCCCGGGAGCCTGCAGCCTCCAGCCGCCATCATGGCCGGGCAGCTCTCAGGGACCGGCACTCCTCTCCGCGGACCTCCTCCCTCCTGTCCTCTCGGTCCGTCACCCTACCGGCAACAATGTTTCTCCCCCTGAACCAGCTCTCCGGTTCCCACGCTCCCGCTCCTGGACCCTCCGTTCAGCCGCGGATCGATGTCTCGGTCTGGAAACGCTGAGCTGCGGTGCGGACCCTCCGTATGTTTCTCACTCCCTCCCGTCTGCCACAGCTCTGCCGCTTCACCCTCTTTGAGCCCTCGTAGATGCCTCCCTACTGGCTATGTCGGGCTCCCCGCAGCCCTTTCTGGTGTCCGAGGCCGTCTGCTGGTGTTCAGCTGGTTCTCTGTGGGAATGACTGCGTCCTTCCGTGCATTCCCAATGCATCTGTGGAGAGGGATGCACTCCACGTCTCTCTACTTCGCTGCCATCTTTCTCCCTTCTTGTTCGGTTTTTTGGAAGGATATTACCAAATTATGTATGTTTTGATGTAATTAATTTATTCTGAGTGACACCTCAAAATCAGAGTTAATTACATATTTTTATCTGTCTAGAAGTAGCTTAGATAAATGGGTAATTGTTAGACAGTAAAACAAGGTCTTCTTGTTTCTACATGGAAATGTGAACATTAATAGAAGCAACTGGATACAAAAGGAATTACGAAACATTAAAAAGTGTAGAAGCTTTATTTTTAATAAAACATGTCACTGACACTTTACCCAGGTATAATTTCTTTCATGTTCTATCTATGCATGTGTATCTTCAAGTTTTATTTTTACTAACAATTTATTTTAAATATTTAGTGTTAGGACTTGATAATCTCTGAGTTTTCTAAAAATTCTAACCCACGAAAATGCTATTGTAATCACATATCTGAATGTCCCTGCATCCCTCCAAGGTTGGTGCTTGGTACCATTAGCCCTGTATCTATTAGGTCACTCATCACACATAAGAGGCCTGCTGAACACATACTAGTAAGTTATCAGTTCAACACTGATTAAGTGTTGATCCTAGGTTCCTTTTCATATTGATCGCAGTAATTCAAGGCTGGATTTCCATACCCAGCTTAGTTGTACTTCAGATCCAGCCAGGCTTCTTTTAAAGACACTACATCAGAAACACCATAGCTGGATCTCTTTGATGGGCATACTTGCCTGATTGACACTGTAATAATCCTTCAAAACTGCTTAAAGTGCCTTAAAATTCAAAACTCTTCATAAAACTTGATGAATGTAATTACATCTCTTCTATTGTACTCAATTGACTGATCTCTAATGTTAGATATAATTTCTGAACTCAAAGCTATGCAACTCTGCCTACACACTGGAAAGTTGTACTGAAATGTCCATGTTTGTTACTGGAGCTTTTCCTTTGCCTAACACAATATCTTGGTCAATGTCTTCCAGAGCCCCTGCAAAGCTGTTATATTGAGATACAGACACGGATGAGTTAGTTCACTGCATTAGGGGCTGAGTGAGAAGGATAATACTCTGGAACTAGTATTGACTGTTAAGCTGGAACACGGCCAGGGGAGGTAAGAATGAAGGCGAGCAGGCATTCACTGGACTTGGCAAAAGTAAAAAGCAGTTACATCATAAAATGACGGGTGTTCCTACAGGCAATTACTAAAGACAACCCCATGGCAGGCAAAATCTGCAGCTCTGTCAAGTCCGTTAGCAGATGCTGGCTGTGTCTGTCTGCAGGTAGCTTAACCCTGCTCTCCAGTGTGTGATTCGAGAAAGGACTCCCATTTCTAAGAAGATGATGGAAAAGAACAACTTTAGTACTTGAGCAGTTGGGGTGCTAGGCATTTTGCCCCAATCAGGCTTCAGAAGCAGAAGCTTCTGGTGTGAGCTAGTTGTGAGAAATAGGCTACCTGTTAGGGATTTGAGCTCAGGTATAAGGCAAAAGCTCAGCTAGTGGAATTGTTGCACACGTTTAGACTCAGACAAGTAGTACAGGCAAATTAATACTAAACGTCAGAGAACTGACTCAAGTTAGATAGAATTCCTGAAGTTTCTCTGGCTGATGCCAGATATAATTCTGGCACCTGGAGTGTAGCTAAAATAGGTGTTGTACAGAAAGTGATATAAAGCATGATAAAAACAGGGACTTTTATAATTTTATTCACAGTTGTATCCCTTTCCTCCACAATAGTATCTGACTTAGAATAAGAACTCAATACATGTGTGCTTAATGTTGCATAGCTAAACAAAGGAACAGGAGGAGGTGCCTACAGGCTGCAGAGTTTGGAAGGTCCTGCACAAGTAGAGTTGTAAAATTGTTAATGATAAATGTTGTCAGTCAAAATATCCCATTACACACAATAGTGCATAATATCATAGACCAAAGGCCACAAATAAATGTTTGATACAATGTAAAATTACCACTTTTGTACCTACAATTTAGCAGTGCAAAACTACTCAAGTATTCTAACCTACCAAATATATGTTTAAAGACTTATGAGTCATGTAGAGTAAAATGAATGTTATATGTTTTTGGTTTAATATGAGTAATATCAAGAGAAAACAAATTATTATAATTAAAATTTAAATCTTTATTGTTATTCAGTTATGTCTCTGTCACACAGTGAAGTTTTTGCCAAGTCGCCTAAACACAGATGATAACAATTTAGATCTATAGGAGCAAAGTCTTGATTAAAAGAATCATTATTTAGGTTATTAAATAAATCACCAAGAAAAATGTTTTTCTCATGAAAGAAAATTACTTTTAGGAACTCTCTCACTTAGACACAGTGATTTTTTTTTTCAAAAAAAAAATTTCTTCTCTAAAATATCCAACATTCCATCATCAATTTTTATTCTTAAATTAAAAAAAAAGAAATATATGCAGACCATTTTATTTTTATTTTTACTTACTGTTTTTCTGTCTGACATCAAGGCGGGGATAAAACTTTAGCAAAAGCAATCACGTGAGCAATCTTTTCAGTTACAGGAAAATAATTCAATCCATTTAGTGCCAAAAGTCTATTGGGTTGGTTGATGTTCTATAGACAAAATAAAATAGTGAGTGGGATGGCAAAATTTTCTAGTTTTAATGCTTTTATTTCTCTTAAAGTGGCTCTACACTACCCATCAAATCAAATACAAATCTTTTTCCTACTTATGAGCATAAAAGAGAACAGAGGAAAACGTTATCCTTTTTGCTTATTTGTTTGTTTCAATTAGCCCTCTGACTCAAATGCTGTAATAATGGGCTTGTTTATTATCTAACATAAAAGCAAGTTTTCAGTTTTAGGAGAATTAATATTTTAATTACTGGTCTATTCTAAAGGCAGCTACCTAATATTTTTGTAAGTATGCTGCCAGTTAAGTGAGTAAAGTGACAGGACATGTGAGTTAAAAAACAAAAAACTCTTGTAGAAACTATACAGTTTTATGGATATGAATTTTGACTGCCATGTAATAGCAATGTAATAGCAATGTAATTTTTTAATGTAGTACATAGATCTTTGAGTATCAAATGAGTAATACTTTTTTCCAGTATTAATGTAAAGAGAAGCTATTAATTACCATATTTTTACTATAGCATACTTTACATAACAATTCTTTGATTACTTACTATATTCACATCATTTTATTTCGAGACATCTTTCGCCTTAATTTCTTATCTGTTATTTGTCCATATTTCTTCCAGGTATCCAGACTCAGATTCTCAGATTCATCTTTAATTCCTCATTGCTCTTTATGAATGACTTCACTGACCCATCATTTAAATCTACATCCATCCATGTTAACGCTCCTATCCTTCTCATCTACCTATGCAATCACTACTTTGTTTCCAGTCGTAGTTCAATATCGTTGTCACACAGTTGTCCTTACATTGCCTCCTGACATTTTTTTCGTGTTATCACAATCCTCTCTTTGTAGCATTGTTTTAATTTTTCTAAAGTATGTATTCCTAATCTAATTCTTGTAGTCCTAAAATTTCACTAGCTTGACATATTTAATAAATTAAGTACAAAAATACTACTTTAGCGTTTGAAATATAGGAGAGAGTCCACCCTACGTTCCCAATGTATCCCAGTACCCATGAAATGTACTGTGTGCGCTAAAAATCAATTTGGTCCTTAAACCTCTTCTTGAACATCACAGAGAACAGTAATTTAACCTGAAGTCTCTAAATTGATACTATTCTTATTATCATTAGCTTCCAAAGAGGTTCATGTATGATGGATTTTTTTTTTTTTAGTTTACAGAAAATTGCATAGCTATCTAATTTGCTAGATTTTAAGCCGCTTGAAATCAAAGTATATGTGAACATCACATATATTCCTTAGTAAAACTTTCCTGAAGGTATCAAGCACTCTAAATTTTCATTTAATTCCAATAGACCATTTTTATTTACTTTGCAGCTAAGTTTTATTTACATATTCATGTTCTCTTCTATTTACTATGCGGAAGAGTACAAATAATGTCATTTTATGAAAGGAAAAAGATTACTACTTATGGTGACATACACTCAGTCCATTTCATGAACATTTTTGTGTCAGGGGCTGCCATGGGGATTGGGAATAGAAAATCCTCTGAAATGCACTCTGTCTTTAAGGGCTTACCCAAATGAAAAGAAGCAGACACAGTAACAAATCAAGGCTAAAATATATTTTTCCTGCAATAATATGTACAAGAGAAGTAAAGACCCATGTGAGGAAAAAGTAAATGCTATCTGCATGGTCAGGAAAGTTCCATCAAGAAGGTACTATGTGAGGTGAGCATGAAAAGGGCACATATACTCATGATAGGACTAGAATCATTTGGCAAAGGCATGGAGATATTCTAGCATCTCTTAGCATTATTCAAGAACTCAAATTGCCAGGAGATAAATTCTAAATCAGCTGTATCATGGCAAGCTATGAGGCTGGAGAAGTGCACTGGGGTACCTTATCAAGGATGTTGATCAACATGCTAGTGAATCTGGAAGGCGTCCTAGAAGCAGTGGGGTCTCTGAGCGCATACATGCATGGTAAAGCTCTCGACTGCATTCACATTTTAGGAATAATCGCGGTTAACTCAACGAGGCATTGCTATAAAGGCTAACATTTATTCTGCAATCGAAGAAATAAAACTGGTAAATATTCTGCTGTCATTTTAAACTTTTCAAAGTGGCTCTAACCTTATCACCTCATTTCTGGACTCATGTAAGGTGATGGCTAGAATCCAGTCTTACTTATGTCTCACTTACTCCTACCAAGTGGGGAAGGGGTGGGTTTATACAGAAAATTACAAAATTATATTATCTTATCAACATCCTGAACAAGGTTATTAGTCCATTCTGTTAGGTAAATTAACTTGCTTCAGTCATATCACCCTTACACCCGTCTTGTTCATATTTTACATTCATGTTTTCTCTCACTTTAACCTGAGGACATTTGATAAAGAACAAAATGAGAGTTAGACAAGGTTGATTTGATCATTTTCTCATCTCTGTTCTGCTCCTCAAGCTTTGTGCTGCTCTATTTATGGGCTTGCCTATATCTTGTCCCTGCTTGATCCATATCTCAAACCTGGGTTAAAAAAGTCAGAAATGATTTTTCACAGTTCATGGGTCAGACAAATACGCACTGGGTAAGTTTTCACCATGAGTCACAGAACACACAACTTAGGCAGCTGTCAGAGACGCTCTGACGAAAAAATTTGGTGAAAAATAATGAAAACTAATACAATGTAGTCTTTTAAAAAATCTGACTTTTTCTTCTCTGCATGTGGATGCTGAAATATGAAATAATGCAATTACTAAAAAGCAACTGTGTACTAGTATTCTAATTTCTCTTTCTATTTCCACAAATTATATTTACTTGAAATCTTGGAACATGTGTCATCTCATTAAAATTTGGGCATAAATTTGGGATAAATTTGCATATATGTTTATGTACATATTAATATGTTAATTAAAACTCAATACATACACTATAACATAGAAAAGGTAAAAGGTAAAATACACAACATACAGAAAATCACTAACAGTTTCTGGTGGTGTTGGTTGGTCTTTTGCATATTAGAGAAGGCGGCAAAGAAAAATATTTCCTCTGTAACCAAAGGTAATATAAATTCATACATTACTACATCTGCTTTGCAAGCATTAGAAATCGCGGACTGGGAGGCAAATGAGTACTACTCAATGCTTCTCAAATGTCTAAAAAAGAGGAAAATATTCTAGTGTCAGGCAGCATAATTGCTGAGAACTTTCTAGAGAGCCCATGCAAGCAGTTTGGCTTTATATTTAAAAATGTGTAAAGGACCGCTCTAACTTGTCATGCGGCTCTTTGCATGCTCACCTGAGCCCAGTTGCTATTGGAGTTCCAGACACCCTTTAAACCAGTCTGACCCGTCCGTCATATCATTTCACTTGCTTAATTAGTGAGGTCATGCCTGAATTCTTTTTTGGCCAGATTATGGGCCTATATTCAGTAATACTTGAATTCGGTGTCTCGGTAATTCATCATGTGAGATACAAAGCACAGCAGGGTTACTCTCCCTAGGTAAAGCTTTTACAGAAATAATTGTGAGCTGACTAGTCATGACCTTGGCTTTATCTATGCTCAATTTTTGATCTAAAACTTCAGTGAACATCAATTTTGAAACCATTTCCAAGTACACGGAGAAATAGCGTTTGAAGCTTGGGACCATAAATTCTCCTTTAGATATTTTCCTGTTCAGGGTAGATTGAGTAGGATTAAAGGGAGCAGTCATGCACTCAGGGTTAAATAAAAAAGGTATTACACTTGAATGGTAATTTAGGTAGGACGGATGTTTTTTGCATTACAGACACGGGGGTAAAGCATGGCAGGAAACTATTCAGTGGGGAAGATAAAGGGAAATGATGCTTTAAGCCTCTCTGACCCACAAACAGAAAGGAAAGCCAATTACTAACTGAAACCAGGAGCAAGTGTAAGACAGGGGACGAACAACCAGGCTATGAATCACCCAGGTAAGTTAGTTGCAGTTTGCTTTCACCAGGTAAAAAGTTCATGATGATGAACGTGATAACCAAAGTTTAGTTAAGTGATTAGTGAAGAATATTAAGCTGGGTTTTAAAATAATATCTATTACTCACAGAAGCAGATAATCAGGGAAATGTAAACTAAACTAATATGTGATATGCTTTGCATACATCAGATTAAAAAAATGATAGATTAGAAACTACCAAGTCAGAATCTATGTTGGCAAAAATATTTTGGAAATTAGTTTGGCATTACAAAGATATTTAATGTTTGGTTTGAAATTTGTAAAAATGGTATTATACTGTATAGACATGTACTCCAGCAGATATTTTCAAGAATGTTTATAGTAATAAAATTTATGATAGAAAAAATAAAAATTCTCTAATATTCAGGGGCAGATGAATGGAGAAAAAACAGAGGTATATTCAGTCCTCTGCATATTCAGTGGATTTTTGTATCTGGGGGGTGGACGGAGTGATGGTGGGGCATAAGAGTTACAAAATACTTCACAATTTGGGTAGTCTTAAGGACAGTGGTTCATTTTTTAAAAACATTTTGTTTTATAATTTACACACCATTTTGTTATATCAAACTTTCATGATTAAAGTCTTGAAGACAACAGATCCAATACATAGAAGTATTTTTATACTATTATAAAAAAATTGAGAGAAGGAAAAAACCCTCGATCCTATTTCCTTCTACTTATTATACTACGATGAGTAACCCTCAAGTTTACAAATGTAGAAATAAAATACAGTTTTTTAGCAAACTGAAAAGAAAGCTAGATACATGAGTTGAAGTTGCAAGTCTAGGTGGGGTGAGACTGTTTCTGAAAATATCCTACATGACCTGCGTCTGGGTTCTACTGACTGAGCTGCTGGCACCATAGAAAGGACAGGACAGGACAGCATTGTCATTGCCCTGCCCACCTTGGCTGGCTATTTCAGAGTTTTTGCATCTGGATAGAATCCAAGCAAACACAAAAGGTGAAGAGTACCTCTTCCAGTTTTCTTCTGAAAGTCCATTTATGAAAAGCACATTTAAAAAATTACACAGTGTAGATATTTCAGTATCTGACCCAGTGTGTAAGGAATTAGTTGAGTTCTGTTTCAAATTAAGAATTACATTTAGAAAGAGAAGGAAAAAAAAAAAGACTAGAATCAGACATAGCTGGAAATCCCCAAAGCGAAATGTCAAGGGATGATTTCAAGATAATCTTGCTTGGAGCTCTTTGGGTGAAAAAAAATGCAAAATTGGGGCAATCTGTATTTTCACTTTTATACTTGACTATTTCAGAAAGTTCCCAGCAAATACAAGATAGAGTTGAATTAAAAGAAAATACAAAATAGTATGTATGCAACATGAAATTTTGAGGTGGGAAAAATGTTGCATCTCTCCTTCAGTTTACTTTATCATTCTTTTAATGGAGCAATTTAACAACATATTTCCTTTATTTCTAAAAAAAAAAAAATTCCAAAGCTATGGGTTGGTTTAGAAAATTTTACAAGAGATTTTTCTCTATATGCTTCTTATCTATAAAACAACAATTATCTCTTTGAAAGGATTTCACTTTAAGTGGATTGTTTTGTTTACAATTGACTATAAATAGAACCCATGTATTTGGAATGGAGCCATTGATTTAACCATACAGATGTCTGAACTAGTGAAATGATTTATATTATTCTGAATTATACCAGATTGGAAGATTGGGTAAATTATCAATAATATTATTTCTCTATGATATGAAATAACAATATACCACTGCCATTATTTAGAACCAGGTATGTTTACTTACAGGTGAATTTATTAATCTAATAATTACATATAAAACAATATTTTATGGAAATATGTATTTTATGGAAATACGTATTTTGTAATTACTTATTCAACATAACCACAGGTTTTCTATATTTTCAAAGAGAGCTTGATAACTTTTTTTCCTGAATCAACCAACTATAAATTCAAACTTACACTATTTCTGGTGGATTGTTTTTTTACTCATACTAAGCATATAATTAATTTACTTCTCAAATTAGTATAACATTTCTATAGATAGGCTTTACTGTTGCATCTAGTCTAGTAAAGGTCACCACTGTCTTAGAGTCTCCAAGGATTTCTCTGAGACTGGAATTGGAGAGGAAGTAGTCATTTGTTTGGGAAGGGCTGGGAACCATAGGATGAGAGTGGGGGAAACGACAGAAGGAAGGAAAGGGACTTCTGTTGGCTCCTGGAGCTTACTCTATAGGGCAATTCTGGAAAATGGTACAAAATATATGCTTCCTCTAGCCCCAAGGGCGAGGGGCTGAGGGACCTGAGACATTTTTGCATCAGCTCCCAAGGGTCTTGGTTGAGAGCTGCTCTTATGGGGTGAAGCCGTTAATCCTTTGGTGCTTTCTGTCTGGAGCAGACAGGTGTTTTACTTTCCCCGGTTTTAGGGTGGGCAGGGAGAAGCCACAGAACAGAGTGAATCAGACAGTGGCATATGGTAGTCTGCCAGGGCACTGGAAAAGGGCCTAGGTCAGCAGCGACAGGGTCTGCTACCACAGGGTCTGCTACCACTGCCATTCACCCAGTCCTCGGACCTCTTGAGACTTTTCTATGATATTCTTTTTATTTCAACTCATATCTTGTACATTTATGTCTTACAGATTCTACCACTGAGTTATCTGTCATACATATTTCTCTCTGCATTACAGTAAAATGTAGTATAATTGCTATTTTGGATTATTGCAAGAGCATTCTAACTGGTCTATTTATATCCAGTGTCACTCCCTCTATGAATAAAATCATATTATAAATTTACAATGTATATAATAATAAATATTTGTTATCATTTTGCTGGATCATTTCTTTAACATTGTACATTTTTAACCTGGAGAAGTTTTCTAGCAGTCTGAACATAAAAAACGAATATTCACTCTGATCAGAAATCTGACCATGTCATTCTTGAAAACACTTTAACAATATCCTATTCTGCTTAGCATAAAGATAAGAATTTTACATATTTTTCATTAAAATTTTTTTTATTGAATTATAGTTGATTTGCAATACTATATTAGTTTCAGGTACACAACATAGTGATTCAATATTTTTATAGATTATACTGCATTTAAAGTTATTACAAAATAATGCCTATATTCCCTGTGCTATACAATATATCCTCGTAGCTTATTTATTTTATACATGGTAGTTGGTACCTCTTAATCCCATACCCCTATTTTGCCCCATGCCCCTTTCCTCTCCCCACTGGCAACCACTAGTTTGTTCTCTATATCTGTGAGTCTGTTCCTGTTTGTATATACATTTGTTTGATTTATTTTTAGATTCCACATATAATTGATAACATACTTATTTGTCTTTCTCTATCTGACATTTCACAAAGCGTAATACTCTCTAGGCATTACCCTCTAGGCGATTTTTCATTTTTAATGAAATTCTTGATTTAGGGCTTATTCAATTCTAGGGAGATTGAGAATGTATTTTTAAGGAAACATCTTCACATATGTTCATATATACTTTTTTCTATTCTTAATGTTTAAATTTTAATCACAATAAATTACTGTTTGTATTAGGGCTTCCAATTATTAACTATTTGCTAGTTGAATCTCTGGATTTCAAGGGTGAAATAAAAAAATTTGTACCAATCTGATTTAAAGAAGCTTGGTAAATTTTATTTCCTGACACTTGGATGTACATAGTCATCAAAAGGGCAGCAGATATAACATCTTGAGGAAATCTCAAAAGAATTCCTTTTCAGAGAAACATATAAGTTACGGATCTTTCCATGTTGGTACACATCTTCTAAACTACTAGTTTGGAAACTTCTCATCACTATGATAAACAATGCCCTCTATAAATACTCAGGAATATTATATATAAGGCAGAAGGGGAAATCTTGTGATGCTCTTCTAGGTTTTGTAAAAAATGTTGCATTACATTGTATGCTTCAATTAGGAATTATTGTATAGAGGCTAAGAAATACATTTTCACTCAATATTCATCCAAGTTTGACAAATGGAGAGATTTTATTCTTTTTAAATATATCATTTTAAATAAGGTAAAATTAAATTATAAGGGGTATAATGTAACAGTCATTTTATAAATCTGAGTAAAACATTTAGTAAACTATTTATAAATAAGGAAAACTGGTAAATTCAACATCTGGGTATTAAATGTTTTTGCAAGACAATTTTTATTTTGTTTGTTTTGCAAATGGTTAACTGGGGGTATCACATTACTTTGATATTTAAGCTTTGATTCATTTAAAAACATTATATTATGCAAAATTTTTAGCACATACAAAGCAGAAATAGTAAAATAAATCATTATATTCCCCTTAATCATTTACCACTTATTAACCCATGACTCATTATTATTTATCTATACTCATTTATAATTTTTCCCATCCAATTATTTTGATGCAAGTTTCAGCACATGCCATTAAATTCATAAATATTTAGTATGTAATTTTAAAGATAAAAATTCTTTAAAATTAAAAGCAATAACACTTTATGACTAAAAATAGTAATTCTCTATATTATTATATATTTAATAAGTAATAAAATTTCTGTGGTTGCCCCCCCTTTTTTAGTTATTATATGAAGAATCAAATAAAATCTATAAGTTAAAAATGGTTCACATATCTGTTAAGTCTCTTTATACATTTATTTCCTTTTTTTCTTTTTTATTTGTTAAAAACATTGCTTTGCTTTGGAGAATCTGACTGCCTGAAACTATCTTTTGTATTTTCAATAAATTTGAAGTTAGGGACTTCCCTGGTGGTCCAGTGGTAAAGAATCCATCCTGCAATGCAGGGCATACGGGTTCAATCTCTGGTAGGGGAACTAAGATTCCATAGGCCACCTGGCAACTAAGCCCACACTACTGCCACACTACTGAGCCCATGGGCCTCAATTAAGAGTCTGTGTGCTGCAAACTACTAAGCCCACACGCTCTGGAGCCCTCGCACCACAACTACAGAGCCCAGGCGCCCTGGAGCCCATGCACCACAACTACAGAAGAGAAAACCCACACGCCACAACTAGAGAGATGCCCATGTGCCACAGCAAAGAGCCCGTGCGCTGCAACGAAGACCTGACGCAGCCAAAAAATAAATAAATAAAATAAATAAATAAAATAAATTTAAAAAATTGAAGTTAAACATAAAAACTTCATCACATTTACATACCATTTTAGGAAAATAAAACTTCCGATATGGTGCTGTGTACTTCTATCAAAAGGAGAATAGTGTCAAATTAGCAGGCATTCATGTTCATCGCCTGGATTATCCTTTTATTAGCAATTGCAAAATGGTACTATTCCAAATCCAGCAATCCTCCTTTATTATGTTCCTTATCAAGATCAATTTTTCATTCATCAACTATTTTTCTATTCTGAGATATTGTTCACATGAGGAAGGGGAGATAAATGATTCCTTCTTTCCTTTTATCAATGTGTAAAATATGAAATAGTTTCCATTGCAAACACGCTCTAAAATGATCCCACCCAGTGATTCATCCATTCCTGGTTTTCATCCCCCTGTGTAATCATTTCACCTTGAGTGGGAACTGGACCTGTGATGTGCTTCCAACAAAAAGGGTATGTCAAAGGATGTCATTGCCATGATTAAGTTATGTTATATAAGATGTCACCTGAGCAGACTGGAATTAGAGATGCTCTTTGCAGGCAAGAATTAGGTAGCCATGTTGGAGAAGCCCATGGGCAAAGACTTCTGGAAGCTTCTAAGATCTGAGGGGAGACTTCAGCTCATAGCCAGCAAAAAAAAAGGACCCTCAGTCCCCCAGCCACAGGAAACGAAGTTCTAGAGACACACTGGATTCTGCAAACACTGTAAAGGAGTTTGGAAGCCAATTCTTCCCAACTGAAGCACCAAATGTGAACAAAGCCTGGCAGACAGTTTGATTACAGACTTATATAAACATTCCCTGAGTCGAGGACCCATTTAACCTCGGCTCAGACTCCTTACTCACAGAAACTATAATATAATGAATGAGTGCTATTTTAAGTCACTAAATTTGAGGTAATTTGTTATACAAAAATAAAAACTAGTCTAGTTTCCAAGCATACCACAAAGTTGACCAAGAGTCTGTTGTTTTTAAGTGTCATTATAATTCCATGGATTTAGTCATGTATGCTGCTTTGATTCATCACAATTATTTATCTTATTAATGCACAAATTCTTCTTTCTTTTTTAAAGTTTGGGAACTTCTTCAATTTAGCTTCTGAGTTCATTTCCATGTCAGTAGACTCTGACAGCTTCCTTGCTTTGTGCATTGGCAGGACTTGTCTGTTTCATACATTTTGTTTCAGACCTGGAACTAGCCATTTTCCTTAGAGCTCCAGGTCCTCTTAATGAGAAATGGTATTTAAAAATCACAGTTATGATGGTATGGGTATCCAGGGATTCTGAGTTGGTCATCGTTTTTAGATATTTTTAGAGAATAGAGACAGAGAAATATTTTTAAAAATGCATCATGAATGCATACTAACACATTTAATTCTGCTTTTAAGTTATGTGATTTTTTTTTCCTTAACTATGGTGGACTCTTGAACAACACAGGTTTGAACTGAGGGGGTCCAGTTATAGGTGGATTTTTTTCAATACATATACAGTCGCCCTCTGTATTCTTGGGTTTTGTATACTCAGATTCAACCAGCCACTGATGGAAATCTCAACACCTGGTTGGTTGTATGCAGGACACGGAACCCATGATATGGGCTGACTATGGGACTTGAGTATCTGCAGATTTTGGTATATTCAGGGCTTACTGTAATTAATCCCCTTGCTGATATCAGAGATGCCTGTATATAAATCTTACATGCATATCTCCTTTCTCAAGCCTCAAAATCCCAGTTCTAAATGACATAAATATATAACCCATTTGATTTGTCACAAACTACACACATAACAGTTTTAGAATACTACTACTAATAAAACACACCTCAACACTATTACTATATAATAACGGTCGATCACATTTTAAGATTTCTATATTTGTTTTATCCATAAGTATGCGCAGTCAAATTCTATTTTTAAAATTCATTGAAATATGGACCTAACAAAGTTCCACTTATTTCAAGTTGCCTCTGATTTTTATGAATTCAGCCTTTAAAATTTAGTTTAGATTTATAATTGTGTAAATATTTTACATTTCAAAACTAAATCTAGAAAAAAATCTGTATTTAGAAAAGTCTAATTTTTTTTCTGGTTGCCTCTACCTGCTTTTTTCTGGTTGCCTCTACCTGTTGTCTCCTCCTTTGCTATATATATATATATGATTTTTTTTTGACAACTCAAATGCCACTGCTACAGAGAGCTTTTGGGAGGTCAACAGCTATTGTGCCAGCAGAGCCAGTGCCATTAATATCCATCACCCAGAATGACTAGAAGTGTCTGGGTACCACCTCTGAGTTTGGAGATCCAGTGACTAAGTTAGTCCATGAAAATTAGCACTTCATTTGACACGTCAATGATCATTCCTACACGAGTCAGCTATTGTTGGTAATGAAGCACTGCAAAATATAAACAACCACTTATTATTTCTCACTAGTGTGCTGGCTGAGCAGTTCTGCTCATCTGGGCTAAGCTTGCTCATGCGTCTCCACTGGTGGTTTGCCTGGGGGCTGCCCAGTTTCGGCAGGTCTCAGTAGATGACTCCATTCTCCCCACATACCTCTCACATCCTTCTAGCACACTAGTCTTCATGGCAGTGTTCCAAGAGCGAAAGTAAAAGTGCAAAAGCACCTTTTCAAGCCTCTCTTTGGGTCAAGCTTGCTACTGTTGCATCGACACAAAGTCAAGTGTAGAGTCGGTGTGGGAAGTCACTACCCAAGGGCATAGACACAGGATGGTGTGGAAAAATGGCCATTCATGCAATCAATCTGCCACAACTCCTCTTCCCCAGGATCTGTTCCAACTGCCTGTGGTGTGAGGTTAAGGATGGAATCTGAGGTGCTGGGTCCTAGATGAGGGAACATACAAATAAGATGATGAGCTTATAGATCATCTGGGGTGGGCTGATGATTTGTATCTTTTATCTGGATGTCTGATTAACTTGTTTCTCTCTGCTTCCTTCTCTTTCTCTCCCTCTTTTCTCCTAGCCCCCTCCTTCTTCCTCTTCCTCTTTTTCTTTTCTCTGTCTCTCTCTGTCTGTCTCTCTCAGTCTCTCTTACACACACACACACACACACACAATTATATTTAGAGTCTTAACAATCACCGAGTCATCATGTGGAACACTTAAGGATCTAGTTATTATTTGTTGAATAATTTACTGATTCAAAGACGCAATGATATAACAATTTCATTAAAACATGGAAGTAAAGGATTTCAGACCGTAACAGAAAATAAACTATTCTTACAGTTAAAATTAGCTGAGTTTCTCTAGTTCTTTGTGAAGAGAAACTAGAGATTTATATTTGAACCGAACTGTAAATCACTCAAAAAATATACACAGTTAAATGAGTGGTAACATGTAACTAGTTTTTCTTCTTCAGTTTGTTCATTCTGTTATGCTTATTATTCTCTTTGTTTATGGCCAAGTCCTGAGCTAAGAACTCCCAGCATCATATTATCTAAGATAACTGGAGCATGTGCTCAGGGAACGTAGTCATTCCTCTACTCACCCCTAACTACATTTTCATATTTTGTCTTCATATATATAGAGAGAGACTTTGAAGGGGAAAAATGGTGAAAAATAATTTGTGGAAATGATTCTTGGAGGAAGATTTTTGTTATTACTTTGCAATATCATTACTTGACGGATTATTTGTAATGTGTAGAAATACCTGAAAAAGATTTAATATGAATGAAGGAAGGAAGAATTAAATAAATGACCAAATAACTAAATCTCTAATATTCCAAATCTATCCTCTTTGCAATTCTTGAGATCTGAGAATTATTACTATAAAAGGAGGAAATCTGAATATGTATGGTGACTTAAGTTTGTGTTAAAAGTTGAAATATGTTCCCAAAGATTTTGCAACAATCATATGTTTACTATAATTGTTGAAGTGATTTTTGAGTCTCTTGAAGAAATCAGAGAGTAGAAATTTTACTAAAAGGTTTTTAATGGTGTAACATTTCCTGATATTTGGAGCAATATGAGTGGAATACACTCTTTGGATAAACTCTAATACATCTGAAACATTTTAAAAATAAGAAAAAAGAGCCACTCTGTTTTTCTGTCACTCTATTCTGATAGTGAAACATTTGCAAAGCATCACTTTTTTTCATTCTTAGATATTCTTGAGAAAATGCAGAAAAATATTTAATTTCTAATCTTTTATAAATAATGGAAACCCTCTTAGGGACTTACATATACTTTCTACTTCTATGTGTAATAGTTTTCTGTTGTAATAATGAATAAATAATTATGTAATATCCTCAAGGAAATACACATATATTTATGCTATAACCATTGGAAAAAATTTCAAATGGTCTTTAAAATTTGTCATTCCAAATATTAGTCAGTGACCAGGCCGACAGGTACTTAAAAAGGAAATTTTCTTAATATCCACATATACTTGGAAAGCATACTACGTCTCTGTTTTCTAAATAAAACTTTTGTTCTTAACTTTAAAAATTCCTGGAGATTTTTCTATGTAATCTAACCATAATTCAATATCTATAGGTTTTATAAAGGAGTTTTTATTAAGAAGATGAAGCTACAACAAAGAATCTAGGAAGAGGGTTTCACATCAAATTGCGTACAAATATATTGGGGAGATAGTGACTAACCATCAGAAACTTGGCTAACAGCAACCAACCTTACTTTCATATGCTTTTCCAATACATCCTCCTAATTGCCTTAAAATGCAGAGAGCACCCTACTTAAAATCTTCATCTGCTCCTCACTGCTTATCAGGTAAAGTTGTATCCCTAAGCCTTTTATAATCTGACTTTCTTGCCTCTTTATGTTTCTGCCACATACCTTTTACAGCCAGAATAAACTACATATGACTCCTTCAAAACTGTGTCACCTTTGAAGCCTTCCTATGTTTTCCCATGCTATTCCTTCTGCCAAGAATTATGTTTCAACTCTTTGTCTAGTTGATTACTTCAACCTAATTTTTGAAGATTCAGCTCAAATTTTACTTCCTCCTGATAATGACTTCTCCCTCACCCCTCCACAGGATGGGCTAAATGTCCTTGATAGATGTTTTTCTTCTCTACTACCCTAACATGCTGTTGCATGTGACTATCTCAGTGACTGCCTATCCTACCTGAAAATACATGACATTCTTGAGTATTTCCAGGGTCATGCTTCTTAGGTGGTTTCAGAAAATCAAACCTATTACCAAAGGATAAGTATTAATATTATAATATTTAAAATAATGGTTGGAGGAATCTAAAGACAATTCCAAATAAAGAATTCAACACACTCTTAGTGATGGTAAAAATTTTTAAATAAATGTGTTATCTCTGAAAGAAATGCTTTAAAATTATTTATCCATATCTTCTTCCCAGTTTTAAATAGGTTATTTCTATTTTATTATTGGCAAATGTTTTTAAAAATATCAACTTTCTGTTGCTATATTTGAAGCAAAACTTTACAAGTTTGATTTTGTCCTTTTATAGTCTATTATTTTAGATGTAACTAATACTTTGGATTATATGCATTCAAATTTACCTGTCTATATTTCAGTTTTATATCTGGGAATATTTTTCCTATACGTCAATTCAAAAAGAATTATTAAGGCCAAAACTTATTCTGATGCATGGAAGCAAATGAGGATTTAAATTTATTTAATGTTCTATCCAAAACCAGTTTCAACAAGTAAAATTTCAAAGGGAATAGGTAATGGTGAAAAGATTTCGGGGGTGAATAGAATCCAATTAAAGACACTGAACTGAGAAAATTTTCTGACCAATAATATGTTTGAGAATATGAAATCTACCTAAAGGTTATTAAGTGGCTAAACTGAAAAAAAAAAAAAAGGTATTCATATGATGTATTAAATATCAGAATTGTGTAATCCTTACAAATACAAGGTGATGGTATTACAGGTATTTGAAACTGAGGGTGACATATCCAAAACTGGGTTTTAAGTTTTCCAGATTGTATAGTTTATAGTGGAGCATGTATAGAACATGTAATCTGAAAGATCAATGCAGATATACCTGCATTTGTCATAACAAAGAAAAACATAAATAATTTGAATAAATGAAAATTCTCAAGTGCTTTAAAATTGGGTAAACATTATTAAAGTTAAATGTTATTTCTGAAAAGAGTTGTGTTAAATATTAAAGGAAACATGATACATTTTGTATTTTTGATGTAGTTATCACTACATCACTACTCCGATTCACAGCACATGAATCTGAATACCATCTTTGCTGCCTCTTTCCCTACCCTCTTCAGTGCTCCTTGAACTCTTCAGTGTTATTACAACCATCCCTTGCTTCCCATTCTCAAAAGACACTCCTCAAGCTTAGATCCTTATTGTCTCTCATGAAGACTTTGATAACAATGTCAGTAGAGGTCTAATGGGGAGCCTAAAGTCCATGCCACTAGCAGTAGTGAGGCAACCTCTCTTTTTGAGGTGTCAAGGAGCCAAACATCTACTGTAACCCCAAGAGGCATTGCCTCCTTCCCCTACAGACGTAGTGTCATAGGAGTTCTGATAAAGCAGAAGATTTAAATAAAACACAGAGTCTCATAACATAATATTCAAAATGCCCAGAATACAACAGAAATAACTTATACCAAGAACCAGGAAATCACCATCACTAGGAAAACACACTCACGCTGAGATACAGAGGCAAAGACAAAAATTTCTACCTTTGGAACAAAGCAGCATTTTAGAACAGCATTCCTAGAACACTACAATCTGCTATAATATATTGAAATCAAAATCTCACTCTTCTTAGTATATTTGGGTTTTAAGACTAAGCTCTGGTAATAATTATAATATTGTTCCAAGGATATATTCTGGGTCAATATTCTGTGAAAATGCAGAGGACATAATGATACAAAGAGTTAATTTGTAGAGTGTTTAGAAGCCTCCTTGTTCCGAAATGATGTTCCACTGTTACTAGCTCCAGGACCCACAATCCAGCGCCGCTTAATTCACCATTTTGGGTCTACTAAAGGCTACTTAAAACGAATAAACATCTAATTAATATCAGAGGATTAAATACGCGATGTATATATTTGAATGAAGGAAAGGGGCTGCTGAAAGGTTTAAATGTACTGTGTTCCTAAAAATGGTTTTACCTGACATCTGGGAACATCAGGAAGGTCATGAATGCTGTGACAACTGTGGCCAACAAAGAATAATATTACCTCTTATGTGGCATTTTGACCTCCTTTTATATTTTCCAAAATGTTTCTCATTTATATTATTTCATTTGCTCTGTACCTAAGCCTCAAGTCAGATAAGAGTGTGTATAGTGTACAAACTACAAATATTTGTTTTAGAATTTTGTTTAAGGTCCTTTATGTATTTGTTCTGACAGGTTATACATATGTATATGGTTAAAGCTATGAGTGAATACTTGATAAAGTTTTAATGAAAGTGTAACCATGAACACCATGAACATAAACTGATGTGGAAAACTGGTTAATTTTCATGTTTTGGTTTCTATATTTAACAAATATACAGAAATGAGAATATTTTTTCTTTTTTGCCTTGTCTTAATTGCATGAGTCCTTTACATAGGTCTTCTGCTTCAAGACGAAAAGGAAAAAGAGAACTTTCAGATTCACTCCTAATAATTAGTACACCATATATAGTATAATACATAATTCTTAAGTAGATTCTACCAAACATGATAAACCAAATACATGATTGTAAAATCAAAACATTAGGTTTTAGATATAAGTTTTACATAAAGATGGATAGGTCAGCACGCACTAGGCAGAATAAATAACATTTTACTCCTTCAGCAAATTCACTTTACATATACACAGTCTTCAGACCTATTTAGGCTTTAACCAAACAGTCTTGTTTGCTAAACCTTTTAAACATATAAAACAAGATTCTTTATCAGATTTTAAAAAACTATTAATGTAAAAATGGTCCTTTTTGAAGTATTATACATAGGTTATGTGGAGCCTTATGTCAAAGACAGAACAAAAGAAGCCCCTGGACTGAGTCCAATAGCAGCTGTTGGCAAGGGCTCTCTTGACCTTGGTCGAACAGCATCCCCTTCACCCAAGACCTTGGCTGAATAAAGCACCCCCACACACTCTCCTTACTAGGTAAAGCATACAACTTTTAGCAACCTGACCAATCACCTAGTGACACCCTTTGCCTTATGGCGTACTGACCAATTGATTAATGCCATTTTCCTAGCAAGAATTTGCTTTGTCTCAAGGGTATAAAAATTGGCTACAAGCCCACGAAAGTGTTGGCTCTCCCTGGTCTGCCAGGAAGTCATCCCGCTGTCTTTACAGCATTCCCTTCTCTCCAATAAACCCTATCCTCCTTACATTCTGCCCTGTGTCTGGAAAGTCGTTTCCAACCCGCGCTCGAGCCTCAACAGGCTATTTAATAAGTATCTTAAACTTTTTAAAATGAAAGACTTTTTGAAAGTTATTCCAATAAGATATCTTTACTGGTAAAACTCAAAAGTGTGATTGTTTACTTGATGGGAATGGCCCCGTGAACTCTTTGAAATGAATGGAAGAATATAGATAATTATGTTTTACACTCACAGCTATAACCTGCATTGTGTACAATCTATTTAGAACTGCTATGATGTTACATTACAGTCTATTTCATGCCTAATGTTTTCATTCTAGCATTTCTAAATTTCTCTGCTTAACAATTTTAAATTGAACTGTAAGGTAACAACATAATTTAGGTTACTGGAAGTCAATTAACTCTGCATGATACTTGAGAAAAAACTGGCTTATACAATTGCAATTTCAGAAAAGAAAAAGCTTCATTTTTGTTTGTAAAGAGTAGCTCACATCAAGGACTATTATTCTACTGGGATATATGTTTGGCTCCAACCTAGTACAAAATAAAGACACTTATTTTCTCTTTTACATTGTTGACTCCACAGTATCCCCCTAGCTGAAGAAATTTCCACAAGATATTGCAGCATGTTCAATGCTTTGGGTCGCTTTAGGGAATATTATTTTTAAAAAGATTAAACCACTGATGACTTTAGCTTTTAACCTCAGTCCTAAATACAAGCACTCTACAATATCCTCACAATTTAAATGCAAATAATCTTTAAACAAAACTAATCTTGAGGGCTTTTGTACAGTGAATGATAAATGGAAGGGAATTTTATCAAGTGTGATAGTGAGCAACCCTAGTTTCTTTTTCACATCAATCATCTCTCCACATGGATCAACAATTAAAATAGTTCAGGGCTTTGGAGGGAGTCAGGGAAAGCAAGTTCATCATTTAGCTGCTGGTGGCATTGCCTTGGGGAGAAGCAAGCTGATCCAAAGGGTAAGTGTTAATTGAAAAACGTGTAAAGGAAACCGAAGATCCTTCCTCTAGGTTTGCTTACCTGCAGAACCAAATCTGAATTGTGCCTGGAAGGTCTAATTGTCCTGTCTAAAATAGTACATGCTTAACACAAAGAAAATGTACAATCATTGTAGTTGAGCTCTTTCTATTGAAGGAATTAACTTATCTTTTTAAAACATTACTTTCAGCAGAACTTTGTGATAATTAAAATAATATTTTACATATATCCAACAGAAAGAAAACTTGCATTTGGTTATTGTAATTGTTTATGATCTTACTCTATACGTAATTGTAAATTTAAAAATAGGAAATTAGTGCTCGATATTTCCTTTTACTTCCTATGATTTTTTTTGAGGTATAGAGATTGATAGCAAATAAATTAAAAAATTTAAAATGAAACAAGATAATGTATTTTCTTTACTAAAGGGATCTAGGTTTTTTCATGAAGAAGTTGATTTCAGGTCTGGGGCAAGGAAAGTACACATTGATCCTGTATTATTTTGCTATACCAAAGTAAGAAGGGGTCAAAAGAAGATTGGAACATATGTAAAGGACAAAGAAGCCAGTCTGAAGGGGTAACCACTGGCTAGTGGTTAACAGTCTAAATTCCCACCAACATGAATGAACAAAGAAATGAATGAATATATGAATGAAGAAAGAAAGAAAAAAGAAAGTTCTTCCTTATAGAAGAAGATTAACTACAAAATATACAAAGAATTATAGTGTCAAATAAGAATCAATAGATGACAAACCTAGCAGGTCGAAGTTTGATAAGTAAAATTAGCTATTAATTAAAACAGAATCAAATGCATCATTTTATCCCCATATCACCAAGAATAGTGGAAATGAATACAAGTGTTGTATAAATCAAATTGGTCTAAAATGGACACAAGCAACTAGAACTGCTTTGATCAAGTATTTGCAATAATACTGAACTGAATCAATGGACTGAACACTTAAAAAATTATGTGATTATTTTTATTACTTTTTAAAACTGTGACGCACTGGTGACGTGCAGCGCAAACAGAAATTAGTCTTACAAAAGCCTCATTCAGAAGACAGTGTTTTCTTCCTCATTTAATCTACTATTTGGCATCAGTATTTGATTATAATAGTCATGTATAATATATAGTCGAGAGAGCTACCTAGAAGAAATTGCTGGCAGTTCTTTCACTCGGGACTTGGAGATAAGAAAGTGAATAACAAGAACAAACTGAACAAGAAAAACTGGTTACATCTTGCCACTCATTTAACTGTGTATATATTTCTAAAGGATTTACAATTGGGTTTAAGTAGAAATCTCTAGTTTCTTTTCACAAAGAACTAGAGAAAATCATTAGCTAATTTTAACAGTGAGAACAGTTTCTTTTTGAGTATAGTCTGAAATCCTTTACTTCCATATTTTAATGAAATGCCTTATAAATTTATTTATTTATTTATTTATTTATTTATTTATTTATTTTATTGGCTGTGTTGGGTCTTCATTATTGCACATGGGCATTCTCTAGTTGCACTGAGCGGGGGCTACTCTTCGTTGTGGTGCATGGGCTCCTCATTGCAGTGGCCTCTCTTGTTGCAGAGCACAGGCTCTAGGCACGTGGGCTTCAGTAGTTGCGGCACATGGGCTCAATAGTTGTGGCTCACAGGCTCTAGAGCACAATCTCAGTAGTTGTGGCGCACGGGCTTAGTTGCTCCACGGCATGTGGCATCTTCCTGGGGCAGGGCTTGAACCTGTATCCCCTGCATTGGCAGGCAGATTCTTATCCACTGAACCACACAGGAAGTCCCTTAATGAAATATTTTATATATTGTTTCCCCCTCCTTTGCTGTCTTTCAATCAGTAAATCATTCAACAAATAATAACTAGATCCTTAAGTGTTCCACAGGAATAATAAAATAAATAATAATACAATTTCTGTTCATGGAGTTATCATCTAGTAGGAGATACACTTAAGCGGAAATTTGTGTTACGATGTAGTTTTGATGTCTGTCAGTTTTTAATACTAATGTGCTAGGTATTCATAATCTGTGTGCTGCTGTTCAAAGTTAACTTTAAATAGTGTCACCACTTTGTTGTTAATGAGAGTTCTTTCTTCCAATAAGCTCTCTGAATATTGTTTTTGCTTTTTAACCTGGAAATGAGTGACCTGGATTTACCTTTTGTTCTTTCTCTAATTTGTAAACTTTCTGTCTTCTGCTTGTAATGTTGTAATAGGGAAAGTTATATTCTGCCCAGTTTTTTGGGAAAAGCATCCCTCATTAGTCAGAAACATAGACATGCAGAAGCTGAAACTATTAAAATATCTCTATCTGTGTCACCTTCTACCCAACCTGGGCAGTTCAGGTTTTCCCTTTAATTATTTCTTTTCTAACATTATGCAAGTCCTAATATTACATCACTACCCATGGCCCAAATCAGCAGCAGTTCCTCACTATGAACAAAATAAAGTCAATAATATTTCCATTATCTGCTGTCCATTTCCTACCCTGGCAATCTCTTTCATCTTTTACGAAGTAGTTCAAATACAATTTCCTCTATGAAATATGAAATCATTACCAAACCCACTCCTCAAAGTTAGCAACTTCCCTAGAGCATCTAGTGTATACTGTAAGGGAGGGAAAACTTTTCCTCTACCCTCTTAATATATATAATAAGTGGGGCCTGAAAATTAAACTGATAAAAGGCAGATTAACAAGAGAAAATCATATACCTTTTCTTGATGTTAGTATTTTTATATGCATGGGGTTTCCCAGAGAAGAAGTGAGAACCCAAAGAAGTAATTAGACTCATAGGGTTATACAGTAAGTCCCCTACATACGAACCTTCAAGTTGTGAACTTTCAAAGATGGGAACATCTTCCTAATGAAGACCTGATGGAACTGGAGGCCCAGAGAAAGGATGAAGAGAGACAAGAGGAAGACAAAGTAACTGAAGAACCTAAGAGATCCACAATGCAGGCAATGGCAAGGGAATTTTCTTTATTTGAGGAGGCACTGTTAATTTTGGAGGCACAGGACCTGAACGTAGGATGGTACATGAAGGTTGCAGCAGCTGTTCAGAATGCTACCATGTCATCTATGATGAGAAAAAAAGAGCTACAACCCAGACATCACTGAATCATTTTTTTCAAGAGGGTAGATAGAATTGAATCCAGCAAGGAACCAGAACCTGTGCCAACAACTTAAACCTGCGTGAAACTGCCGCTTGCCCTCCGTCTCCTATTGTTGACGATACTTCAGCTCTGCCATCTCCCACCGCTTCTCCCTCCTCCAGTCAGTAACTCTTCTTGCCTGGTCACTCAGTGCCAGCCCCTGTATGCCAGCTGCTGTACTGTACTACTGGACTTTTCAAGGTACCGCATGGTAAGATTAAAATGTTTTCTTTACTTTTCTGTTTTTTTTTTTTTATGTACTATTTGTGTGAAAAGTATTATAAACCTATTACAGTACTATTTAGTGGACTGTGTTAGTTGGGTACCTAGGCTAACTCTGTTGGACTTAAGAACAAATTGGACTTATGTATGTCCTCCCAGAACAGAACTCATTTGAATGTAGGGGACTTACTGTATAGCATTTTTCAAAAGTGCAGTAAAAGCAGTGATGACAACGTAAAAGGGGTTTGGGCTTGTGGGGGCAGTACATTGGAGGCAGTAAATATATGGGTTAAATTAATGGTAGATAACGGTTCATTTAACAAGCCTTATTTATTCAGATTCACCTCAGTGCCTTCTCCATCTCTGGTGATAAGGATTCTTCTCTCGCTCCTGGTAAGGAAGAGGGGTCACTGTCACAAGCAGAATTTAATCCTTGCTTTTAGATGAATAGGGAAAACTCCAAGAAGTTTTTTTTTCCCCTGCATCTCTTAAATCTCAAATGCTTTTACCTGAAAATAATCTTTATACCAACCCTGAGGTTCTGAGTGGGTCCCCACAAGACCTACATGATAGCACATGTATTTCTTGGTAATTCTGTAACGGAATGCAATCGCGGCCTAAATCCCAATGGTGTTTTTCACAAAAATCGAGCAAATCCTACTAATTTATGTGCAACCACGAAGGACCCCAAAGAGCCAAAGCGACTCTGCTCAGAAAGGAGAACAGGCTGCAGGCATCTCGGGCCCTGACTTCAAATCACAGGGCGAAGCTCCGGTCACCACGACAGGGTGGAATCTGCAGGAACACAGGCGCGGGCACCCGAGGAACCGAGCAGAGCCCAGCATTCACCCCACACGGTGGGCGCGGCGGATTCATGACAAAGGACCAAGCGCACCCCAAGGGGAAAGGACGGTCCCCAGGAGAAACCGTGCTGGGAAACCTGGACGCCACACACCACGTGCCGTCCACACCGTCCCCGAAACTGACCAGAAACTCCGTTTTCCACATCAGTCTCATCCCGAGTCATCTGAAAACAGACGCGTCCCCTTGTCAAGCCCCAGGCATCAGCACACACAGGAGGCTTCTCCTCGCTTTCCCTCACTTCTCATTCTTTTCTCACCTTTCCCTCCCAGGGTCACTTGGGTCCCCAGGAAACCCAGCTCCCGCCAGCGGATGCAGCCCTGAGGGGTCCTGAAGCGAAACCCCAGCAAGTCCTAAGGAAACGGAGCTCCCGTCAGCACAGCCGCTGACCTGGAGGCTCCAACGGCCAAGCCCAGACGGCGCCTGAGGACACAGAGCCCGTTTCAGTAATTGGAGAAGCCAAGGCCAAGGGCGAAATGCGCATGCACTGTGGGTCAGCGAGGCAGCCTGCGCAGCCCCGTGGGCAGTGTGGGAAGTGCAGGCGGGCCCACCTCACAGGTCGCTGGACACAGCGCCCCCTGCTGGCCCAACTGCAAAATCCATTCACCTCTGGATTTTGCCGTTCAAAATTCACCTCTGGACATTCACACTGGAGTGGAGATGATAGCCCATGACTTTTCTACAAATACTTGAACAATTAGTTGGAAACAGTTTGGCATGAAATGAATGCAGAAGCAAACTATAACTCACACCAAATTCATTTGCAATTATTCGTAGACAGATTTTAAATGCAAAACTATTCAAAATTAGGGAAGAAAACACTGAAGAAAATCGACATGAGCTTGGGTTTGATCATGTAGATCATGAGCTTTAACTGTTAACACACAACACAAAAAGGCAATCCAGAAAGAAAAACAAGGAATAGGCATAAAGAGAGACACAGATCTAGAGAACAAACATATGGACACCAAGTGGGGAAAGTGTGTGTGTGGGGGGGGGGGGGGGTGTTGGAGGGGAATGAATTGGGAGATGGGGATTGCCATATATACATTACTGATAAGAAAAAAATATCAAATTATACACTTTAAGTATATGCAGTTTATTGTATGTCAATTGTATCCCAATAAAAGTTCTTAAAGAAGAAAAGAAAAAGAAAAACAAGGAATACTGTGGACTTTATAAAATTCAAGATTTCTACTCTTTGAAAGACCTTACTCAGAAAATCAGAGACAAACCACTAACTGGAAGGAAAGCCAACACATATCTAATAAAGGATTTGTCTCAAAATATACGAAAAACTCTTAACACAAACAACCCCATTAAAATAGGGAAAGATCTAAATGGACATCTGTCAAAGAAGGTACACAGATAGTATACAAAACTATGCCCAGAATCGGGGAGCAGAAAAACAATGGTCCAGTTCAACACTCCGAATCATCCATGACCCTGGATCAGTCCTATCCTTCCTGAAGGCCTCAGAGAGATGGAGAAGGAGGACAGGGAAGAGGGCCCCTTATGCTTAAACCTAACTCTAGCCCTGACTGCTTTCATGGTCTTTCACTTCTCCCTGAATGTTATGATGGTATCATGCCTTTGGACAAAGAAGATTGATGTGAAAACAATATAACTCTATACTTCCTAAATAAGAACTCTCTATGGTGAATGCTATCTAAAAAAAATAAAGTTTCTTACATCAGTATATAAAGACTTTTAGAACACATATAATGTTATGATTCTAGTATTAATGGCTAATATTAAGTGTACATTATTATTCTATACTTCTTCTAAACCACTTTTATAGCTTTATGTAATTCTTGTAATAGTGCTATAGTTTGTGTTTTTTATTATTCCAGTTTACAGATGAGGAAACAGAGGCACAGAATTGTTAAGTAATTAGTCTAAAATTACACAGGTAGTAAGTGGCATCCCTGGGATAAAACAATTATTTATACATGATTATAATTGAAAGAGAGTTTAAATGCATATCAAAGATATCTTTCTATATAAAATACTCTTACAAAGAGCTTTCAGAAATAATAAAGCACAAGTTTGAGTCAACAAAATGTTACTGACTTCATAATACCAACTCTTAGGATTTTCTATACCTCCAATATGCTAGTTCTGTATCTTTTCTTGCATCATCTTTCTGCTTTAACAATGTCTTGTTAAGAAAAAAAAAAAAGTCCATTCACTTCCAAAAGGATAATCACTAAAGGTTTTTACAAGGAATTCTCATTAAAATCTGTATCAATTTGTCCATTATTTTTATGCCCAAAGGTTACATCTTTGTTTCATTCCATTATTAAAAAGATTACTGACTTTAAATCTTTAAAAAGACTACCATGTTCTCTTTAAGCAGTGTCAATTATACAACCAATTAAATGGTAGAGATTATAGGGAGAAATAATTCATTTAAAACAGTCACATTCCTTCACAACTGGAAAGTTAGGTTAACAGTAGAAGAACATACTGTATTTCATAAATTTCATTTGCATTTTTTCCTTGTCCTTTTATTCATGTGTTTAGACAGTATGCTAAAATGTACTCAATTCATTGAGGCATGAAACAAAACTACATTTGCAGCCTTGAGTCATTGTGCTCTCAAAGGAGATGGGACACTTTTACTTTTTGCAAGGTAATCATTTTTTTCGAAACTATATTTTGAGACTATCATATTCTACAATAATGAATCATTTTATATTGAGGAATTGATGGACTATTCTTTAGTGATTCATTTGGGAATGCCTGGAAATGACAAATAAAACCAATCAAACATAATTGCAGATGTAATACTCCATCTAAATTTTAGATATATGCATGACGTTGGCATGAGCATTCGAAATAGTCCAGGTTCTTTATGTTCAGGTAGCTATAATTGCCTCGATAACTATCTGCTTTTATGACAAACAAAGACATGAAATGAGAAGCTTCATAATTAAGATGTCTAACCATCCAAATGTTTTCAGCATTTTACTCAATGCACTACATTTCCCTGTAAATTTTCTGAAAGAAAAGATGGAATAATAAAATTAAATATGAAAAACTGAAAAAAGATTCAAAGTATTAGCTTTAAGAAACCTATGAAACCACATAAAATTAACCAGCAACTGTCAAAAGGTTTTTACATAGTAATGGTTAGAAAAGCCTGCCAGGCACATACAACTTTTGAAAAAAACTCTTTAAATTGGCCAAAATATTTTCAGAAACAAAATATATCAAGATCATCAGCCAGGACTGTTTCTGTGGCATGTCTGTATAGACATTTCCTAAGTAATATATGATTCCTCTACTGTGTTTTCAAAAATGCTGACTACAATATACATCTTTATATTCAGAATGGAAACTATCAAAAGTAGATTCCTTTGCTTATGTAGACACAGGATGTCTTTAGAGGATCAGAAGGTACTAGAAAAGTATGATTTTCCCTAATAAAGTATTTAGTATCTCAAAATAGAGTTCCTAATGTTAATTTAGAATGTCTGTAAAATACAAATGCATCAAAAAGAGCACAATTATATGAAATTAATCAACATCAGTATCAATTATTTTAAAAAATAATATAATCTTTTTAAATGAAGAAAGATCTATAACACACAAACACAAACAATATGACAGTTTAAAATCGAAAACCACTCCTATAATACATGAAATATTTTGAAAACATAGAAATTAAAATATATTAGAAGTAGCTTCATCTGTCATTTATCCTGATTCACACATTAAAATTACTGTGCTTGAGTATGAAATGTTGTAGTATTATTTAACTGCATAATCATAACTATGATCATTCATTGTCCATAAAATACTAAATGTATGAATAAGCACCTTGATCAAGTACCATGGTGGAACGTGCTTCACATGACTGATGGCAGGGAGCACAGACTCTGCACCAAAGGAGCACCTCCCGCTGCTACAAAAACATTTAGTGACAATGCACTGGGCACCTTAAACTCCCAGTATCCAAACAGGAGTTTTGAGGGGGAAACATGAGGAAAAACATACATGTAAATGTGTGGAGGGAACATAGCACATATTTTCAAAGGAGTAAGAAACTGAAAAATTGCTTGAAATTTTATTTTAGTCAGTAATAATTTAGTCAATAAACACAGTTGCCAACATTGTTCTCTAAATATTCACAGGTGAAGGTATAAATTGATGTAACTTTAGAAAGGACGTAAAAAACGATTGGGGTTTATACATTATCTCACACTAGGTTTAAAAAAACTAACTTAAAAGATATATGAAAGATTTCACCTTTTTTCTGAAAGTAATACCAATCGATTACAAATATGCTTGTAATTTATTTATAAAACAATAAATATAAATTAAAATAGTGAATGTATTTTTCTTACAAGCTGGTGAGTGAAAAGTGGACTTAATTAGGAAGAAATCAAAAGTTGTAGAGAAACTACCTTAGAGATTTTGAAGAGATTTATGAGAATTATATAAGTTTATAAATTTGAGGATACCACTGTTTCACTATGCTAAATTACATTGAGAAATATTCACATTTTTCTTCATGTAGATGTATTGTCAATGTATTTTTACCTTTAGCCTCTGAGTGTGATACCCAGCATCCAAGATGGTGCCCCACGATCCCTTCCTCCTGCTTTCACAGCCTGGAGTCCCTTCCCCTATTACATCAGGGTTGGCCTGTGTGACAAGTAGAAGATGGCAAAAGTGGTGGTGTGTCAGTCCAGAGATCACTTCATTGTCTTGATTGCTGTCTCTTTTGGATCACTTGCTCTAGGCGAAGGCAGCTCTGATATCATGAGCAGTCCTATGGAAAAGTCAACATGGTGAACTGAGGCTTCCGAGCCACAGGCAGCAAGGGACTGAGGCCCTCCTGCCAACTGCCACGTGAGTGAATGTGGAAGTAGATTAAAAAGCCAAGTCAAGTCTTTAGATGATTACAGCCTCAGCCTGCATCTTAAGTAACTCCATGAGACCCTGAATCAGAATTATCTGTCTAGGCTCCCGCCAGATTCCTCACCCTCTGGAACAGTGTGATAAAGTAAATGCTTATTGTTTTGAGTTGCTAAGTTTTGGGTTAATTCGTCATGCAGCAATAAATAATACAATGAGAAAAGTAATTTCAATCAGGTGAGAAAGAAAAGGGAGAAGGGTAAATAGAAGGGAAATGTCTTGTCACATAAATTCTTGTTGCATGTGAATGCACATCTACATTCCAATTTTCCTAAATAATGTAGCATGATTTAGAGGAGAGAATTTTACAGCTTAAAAATATAATAATAGATAATCATAAATCTACGACCTAAGTCCTGAAACATTTGTGAACGACACATACCTACCTGTGCAATCCCCCCATATTGTATCTACATGTCTTTTAATTTTTTTGATTATATCAGTAAATTTAGTGAATATTCATCGTCTCATATAGGTACAAAATTAAAGAAATAGAAAAAACGACTGCCCACAGGTCTTGCCTGTGACTGCATATTCTGTTTTATACTTACATATAATTTTATCACTATAAATAGTGATGAATATTTATGCATGTATGTATAAATTCTTATTGTTTATATTTTTTTCTTTGGAATTATATAAAATGTATAATATTCTATGTGGTCTACTTGATTTTGTTCTTTTCATTCAACATTATGTTTCCATGATTCATCCATGTCATTATTCATTTTCCTCATGTAATAATATTCCACAGTGTGAAGATACCAAAATCTTATTTATCCACTTTTCCATTTGTGGACATTGAGTTTGTTTCTAGGTTTTATTGTTACAAATAATGCCATCAAGAGCATTCCTACACACCTCTTCTGGTCCATTGCAGCAAGATTGCATCACACATATAAGTGTAATTTGGAGTCATAGCATATGAGGATGCTCAACTTTACAAGATAATGCTGAATTGTTTACCATGAAGTGGTATCATTTAACACGCTCATTACTTAAGACTAAGGAATCTCACTAATATGAAGTTCTCTAATATATGATATTGTCAGATTTTGTTTTATTTCTTTTGCCAGTTAAATGATTGTGAAATGGAACCTCACTGTGGTCTTTATTTTGCTCTGAATAATCATGAGGCTGATGAGGATGAGTGATTCTTTTTCTGGTTATTCATTTTTTTCTGCTGGGGAATGCCTGCTTATGACATTTGCTCACTTTTTGTGGGTTTACATGGTAGATTATTTAAAAAATGATCCTCAGAGTTTCTCTTATCCTAATGACTTTTTAAAGCCACTTCTCCTAACAAAAGTTGGTGTCTGTGTTTTCTCCCCTCCAATCTGTGACTTACTTTGACACATAGATTGAGACAGAAGGGACATTGCGTTACTTCTGTGCCTAGGCTTAAAAAACCCTTAGCACTTCCCTTTCCACTCTCTTGGAGCCCTCAGCCATCATGTAAAGGAGCCTGACTACCAAGGTAAATGGAGAAGCCACCTGGATCTGGAAGATATGAGATTAAAATGGGAGAGTCCCAGCCAGTCAACCACTGAGTCACTCAAGTGCAGGTGGCTGAAATGTGGTCACATTATCAGGACTTTTCTGCCTTTGTCTCTCAGCCCAAGTCAACACAATGGAGCCCAGAGACAAGTCATTCCAATGACGCACTGAGTTGCCAAACCATGAAAAAGATATGGTTCTTGTTTTGATCCACAGCATTCTAGAGTGGTTTGTTATACACGAGAAGGTTATTAAAACATTATCTTCCTGTTAAATATTCCTTATATATATCATTATATATTACATACATTATGTTATTTGTATACATATACTAATATTTTATGCTATATGTGTTGCCAGTATTTTCCCAAGTTGATAGCTTTATTTTTTGCTTTATATTTTTGCATAAACAGAAGTTTTTAAGCTTACTATTGCCCCATTTTAAATGTTTAGTTTCTTTAATAATGAAAACTTTCATGCCCTATTTAAGAAAACTTCTATCTTCGAATATCAAAAAATATATTCATCTATATTTCCTCCAAACACTATAAAGCTTTATCTATGGAAATTCAGGTTTTAAGCCATCTGGAATGGATTATGGATATATTTCACTTTTATTTCCATAAGGATAACAAATATTTGCTGCTCATTTTGCCACCTCAGCCCTAAATCAAAGTGGCATATTTGTGTGGATCTGTTTCCGGGTTCACTATTTTGTTTGCCAATTTGCCTCTCCTTGTACAATTTTTACACTGTCTGAATTACTATAACTTAAATAAGTCTCTGGATTTAGTAAGGGTTTTTCTTCTTCCACATTTTTCTTCTTTAGAAAGATTTAAGCTATTTACAGTTCTTTGCTATTCTATATAAATTTTAGAATCATTGAGTGTATAAATCAGTTTGAATCTGTAGAGAAGACATGACATTTTTATGACATTCATTCATTCTATTTATTGATATGGGGTATATCTCATTGTTTTAGAGTTTCAGTGATTTTCCAGTAGATTTACAATTTTCTGCACACAGATCTTGCACAACTTTTGTTACACTAATTTCTAGATTTTTAATTTTTCTTGAAATTTAAACTTCTAAGTATTGTTGGTAAACACTGGCTTTTTTAATTTTAATTTTTTTCTTTTTAAATGTTTTATTTTTATTG
The DNA here is from genome assembly GCF_030028045.1 of Hippopotamus amphibius kiboko. Taxonomy (NCBI): domain Eukaryota; kingdom Metazoa; phylum Chordata; class Mammalia; order Artiodactyla; family Hippopotamidae; genus Hippopotamus; species Hippopotamus amphibius. The sequence continues at coordinate 187,849,147 of NC_080188.1, read as the reverse complement.
GAGTATAGTTGATTAACCATGTTGTATTCGTTTCAGGTGTACAGCAAAGTGATTCAGTTATACATATGCATGTATCTATTCTTTTTCAAATTATTTTCCCAGTTATTACAGAGTAGTGAGCAAAGTACCCTAACACTGATTTTTTTTGCATATTTTTCTTATTTGGAGTCACCTTACTATTTTATCTTATTTTCTTTAATATTGATAATATGTCTGTACCCTCTTCTTCTCCCCATGTAAATGACCACACTAACTGTTAATGATAATAATTGCCCTCTTTCTAATCCTCATGCTTTTATGTTTCTCTTACTCTTTGCTCTATCACCTCCAACACTGTTAATTATAAGTAGTGATAATGGGCTTGTGCCTGTTTATGAAGGAAGTTCCTCTCATAATACTCATTTAGAGTTATATTTATTGAAAACATTTTTTACCTTATCTGTATCAGGTACAGCAATTTTCTCTGAATCTCAAATATTCTAAACATTTCTATCTAAGCCTTCTTTAAAAAAAGGATTAGGTGTCAAATTTTATCTTTTTTTTACTTTTTAAACTTTTTTTTTAGTGAGATGACCATAGGTCCTTTTCTTATAATTTATTAATTTTCTCAACCACCTATTGATTTTTGAGGGTAAGATTTTTTTTTATTTCTACAAGTTTTATGTTCAGTATATTCCCAAATCTACTTCTCACATTTTCTGTTGACTGTTTATTTTAGAAACTGCCTACTTTGTTTCTTTAAGCATTTCATATATAGATATTTTATATTCTGTGAATGACCTTCTAGAGACATACAATCCCTGGAGTTAAAACCATTTATTTATTGTTTCTTTTAGAACTTCACTCACAGTTGCTGGGATTCTTGTGTGCTTGGTGATCTTTGGCTGTGAGTGTACAGCTTTGTCTAGTTCTGTATGCGTTCTGGATCCTGTATTGAAGCTTTTTTACAGAGAAGATTTGTTTTGACTGCTGATTCTTAAGTAGTCATGTCTCAGTTCTGTCTCCCTACCTTGTTGTTGTTCCAAGATTTCATGGCCCCAAACCAGTTATTAGAAATCCTTCCTGGGGCAACCCTGTCACTCCTGGCTGCTTGTGAGTCCTACAAGGCTCCACACAGCTCTCTGCACCCTTATTACTCTGACATGGGTTATCAACCCAGGCAAAGTACCCAGGGGTCTTTCGTGGCTGTGCTATCTCCTAGTTGTCCTGCTTCATGGTCTAGGATGTTTCCCAGGATGTTTTTCCATTAATGGCTGCACTAATTTATTTTCCGACCAACAGTGTAGGAAGGTTCCCTGTTCTCCACGTCCTTACTAACATTTGTTATTTGTGGACTATTTTTTTATAAATTTATTTATTTATGTATTTATTGGCTGCATTAGGTCTTCATTGCTGCACATGGGCTTTCTCTAGTTGTGGAGAGCGGGGGATACTCTTCATTGTGGTGCCTGGGCTCCTCATTGTGGTGGCTTCTCTTGTGGAGAACAGGCTCTAGGTGCATGGGCTTCAGTAGTGGTGGCACACAGGCTCAATAGTTGTGGCTCACAGGCTCTAGAGTGCAGGCTTAATAATTGTGGTGCACGGGCTCAGTCGCTCTGCGGCATGTGATATCTTCCTAGGGTAGGGATCAAACCTGTGTCCCCTGAATTGGCAGGTGAATTCTTAACCACTGCACCACTTAGGAAGCCCCTATTTGTGGACTTTATGATGATAGCCATTTTGACAGGTATGAGATGACATTTCATTGTGGTTCTGATTTATATTTCTCTGATGATTAGCAAAGTTGAGCCTTTCTCATGTGCCTTTTGGCCATCTGTATGTCTTCTTTGGAGAGATGTTTATTTAGGTCTTCTGCTCATTTTTGGATTGGGTTGTTTGATTTTTTTTTTCTGATATTGAGTTGTATAAGCATGTTATATATTTTGGATATTAACCCCTTGTTGGTCATATCATTTCAAATATTTTCTCCCTTTCAGTAGGTTGTCTTTTTGTTTTGTTGATGGTTTCCTTTGCTCTGCAAAAGCTTTTAAGTTTAATTAGGTCCCATTTGTTTATTTTTTGGTTTTATTTCTTTGGACTTAAGAGATAGGGCCCAAATAAACAAAATAAGAAATGAAAAGAGATATCCCATGTTTCTGAAATTACAGTACTACATGTTTGTAACTAATCCTAGTGGATAGAGTATTCTATCCTTCACGCATACCTAATACACTGACCCTGACTCAAGGAAGACAACCCAAAAATCCATCACAATAACGTATCATACTCCATGTTCAGGCTATTGGGAAAATCTCATAACTGCTCTCAGTCTGGAAACTTATGAACTAAGAAGACAAGAATCAATAATATACTCTCCACAAACTCAGTAAAATGGGTTAGATTTGGAACAGGATAACCACATTAACAACTCACCTTTTTGGAAGAAATCCTTGGAGCCATGCAGCAGGCCCTCTTTATAGCCATAGTGAAATCCCAGCTGACAAATATTGGGCAGAGCCCCTATGCTCGTATCCTAGAAATGGAAAATTTTCTTAGGTTAGACTCAAATGCTACTGCCAGCAAAGAGCTTCCTAGTTTGTTGTTTACATCAGCTTGTCATCATGCAGAGCTTTTTTTTTTTTTTTTTCCTTTTTAATTATCTTCTCCATTCTATCCTTTTGGGCTGAGCCTCTTCCTCAGCCTGCCCTTGACCATAGAAGGTAGGAGTCCCAAGGAAGTGTTTTATGTACTGAATAGTTATAGTTTCTTTTAATCCAAGATTGTGGTTCTTTATTTATCACTGCAACTGTCTCAGAAACTTGTTAGTTGTGTTAATTATTTCTGACTCCAGTCAGTTGCATGTGCCAAAAACCATACCTGCTGATTCTTTGGAGACGTAACTAAATAAATTGTGTGTAACTTGAACATACTGGGTCTGCCTTCTTTTCTTTTATCTTGGACAATTGTTTTACTGAAAATATTTTCTGGATATCATCTTAATCCAGTTACAGGTTTTAATCATGAGTGTGGCAGCTATACCACTTATTTTATCATTAATAGGAGGCTGAAATATAATACTCTGTGGCTAAAAGCATTTCTTAATTGTATTTTTGACTATTTAGGTTTAAGAAGTTGTCTTTTCCAGCCTGTAAGTCTCTGAATTTCTGCTTTCATGTTGGCAGACTCTTTTCAGAGCTAATTTATTTCTTTGTAGTTCCTTGTCTAATGTAGCCAATAATTACAAACCTATGCGCTTAAATTTTCTTTGTCAGCCTCTGCATTCAACAGGTCACCTGTTTCAGTAAATAACATTTCATTAGGATACAGACACACCTATTTGTTTACATATCATTTATGGCTACTTTCTTGCTGTGTCAGAGCTGAGTAGTTGTATCAGAGACCATATGACCTACAAAACCTAACACACATCTAGTCCTTTACAGAAAAATTTGCCAATCCCTAATCTAGAGCTATATACTTATTATAGGCAAGTGAGGCAAGTGGTTAACTATATTTTTGCCACTGCATAACATGAATAGCTCTGATATCTTTAACAAAATAAGATGAAAGCTGTGAATTGGCCAACTATTTTATGCATGTTAAAGTTATTGGTAGTTTTGGTAAGAGTAGATTCAGTGGAAGAGCTAAGTGAAAACAGTGTATCAGTGAGGATAATATTAAGTTAAAAGTGAGAATGGCAGCGAAATTGTTGACTATTTGAGGAAAGAAGAGAAAATGTAAAATAGTTGTCTATAATAGTGAAAGGGAAACTATGATATGACTTCCAGGAAGCATTAAAACACATTTGAGTTTCATAGTAATAAAGTGAAAATGGTCAACATTGTTTTAAGTTTTACTTCAAATACATTCAACAATAGTGTACAATTGTATTATAAGCAAACAATTGGATTTTATAAGCATTGTGATTGAATATGTGCTCAATTATTATATTTGGGGCAAAAGATTTTTAGATTTAAGCTCTTAGAGGGAATAAGCTGAGACACAAAAAGCTGGTGACTATTGATGGAAGAACTTAATATTTTTCTTATTATAAAAAGAAATTTACACCCATATGATATCTCTAGAAATAAAGGTTTTAGCATCCAAAATACATTAGGTTATATTTGTTAACTCTTTTGCCCAGTGCTGAAATTCATATCATGAATATTTTAGATGCTTAATATATGTTGACATTTATATTAAAAGAAAACAACTTAAGCAAATAATAAGGTAAAATTCTCTTAAATTTTAATTTGAAAATTTAAATCCATGTTATATTCCAAATTTAACATGTTAACAAAGAGCAGGGAATTACAGAAATCACCTTTTTTGGTGATAGCTGCCCTGAATATAATTTCTCTACTACATTATCCATGAAAAACGAGCTGCTTAAGGGGCTTGGGGAATGCACCAATTAATCTTAACATATAATATTTAAAAAGATCTCTCTGAGTTCAGTTAATTATTACCTTTCTGATTCTACTTAATCATATTTCATTTTGGGAGGTCAAGAGTAGCAGTCCATCAACTGCATTGAACCACCCTTAATTTATGATAATCATAGGTTAAATTTCTTCTTCCTAAAAGAAACTCTCAGTTTTAAAAAGGGATGTTTTTGTATCCACTGAAAGTCCTGTACAAATTTTGTATTTGAAAAAGAAAAGCAAATACACGTTCAGCCAACTAAAAAATTGTATAACTTTAAATTTGTCTATTTGATTTTTTCTGTCTTATATTCCAAATTATTATTTGTCTTATATTCCATATTATTATTAATAATTCCAAATTATTAACTTTAACAAGACGAGTTTGTCATTACGAATTGAAATTAACAAATGTGAAGCTATTCAGGGTTTAGATAATAAGTAAATGCTCTATAGATGAGATTATAAATCCTATGTGCCCCATTCATGTATGACATATCCAAAGACTTAAAAATCAAAAGAGGTAAAGTACAAATATATCATGCAGTTTAATAATATAAACTGAATTTTGTGTAAGGTGTCAATTTCACTATTTTTTTTTTCTCTTCATCGCTGGTCATGTATTGTTGACTCTACATGTTTTGTATACTTTTGTGATATGCTGGACATCCTGATGAAGGGATCACAGAGGCTCTAAGAAGGTTTTGCTTGCATGGTGTCCCCTCTTTCCTGTTAGGTAGACAGGATGAGGTCCATTCACCTTGGTGCAGTCAGGCATTGGGTTGGCCTGGGGCTCATTTACATTTTGGTGAATGTAAATTCCCTCTACACCATCTACATCTGGGTGTGGCCTCTGATTTCTGATTGAATGCCTGGGACATGTCCATGTCAACAGCCCTGAAAGACAGAGGGAGGTCCAGCTCTGTCCTTTAGAGGTTCGCAACTTAGCTCTCCAACCACCTACCTCACTCAAGCCTCAAAACTTGACAAATGCCTTGAAGAGGAAAACAGCAGAATTCTTGGGGCAGGCCCACTCCCTCTAATAGGTATTTTCTTTTCTAACCACTGCAGAACAGAGGAAATTTTTACTCTGCATTTTAGAAGCTATTGACCTAGCTCTAAAGTTCTTGTACAGCCTTGAAACTCAGCAAATACCTTATAGAAAAAAATAGCTGTATATTTGAGGCCAAGTTTTCCATATTGTACTTCATATCCACACAGCTGCCAAAAGCTCCACTGGTTCCTCTTTCCCCACTGAAATATTTTTTAAGAGCTTATCTTGTTTTATTCAATAAATATAAGTATTGTGCAAAACCAACAATCAAGTCCAAAGTATAGTTTTTATTTCTACCCCTCCTCCTAAGAGACAATTTCTGACAACTTGTACAGTTCCTTTAGTGGTAAACACATGTATACCACAAAAGGTACAAAGTTAATGAGTAATGTAAGTTAAAGTATTTTATATGATATATAATATTTTAATTTGGAAGGATGCTCATTTATTGACAAAATTTAAACAAATAGCATCTGTGCTTAAAATATAGGTGTTCTTAAAAATTCAACATCTATTTTTCCTGTTTTGCATGAGAATCGTCTGTTACATATATGTGAGAGATAATTTTTAGATATTTATAATTACACCTTTGCATTTTAAACTAAGGAGTGTTTTAATACCATGCGGGGAAAGAGTGTAACAAAAAGAGCCAGCTGTTAGCCTTTCAATTAAGAAAACAATAAGCCTCAGCATAGTGACAAAGAACCAACAATCCAATCTCAACAAAGCAGCAAAAAAGCAAAAACTGTAACAGATGCTGTTTTCATTATTATCAAACACTTTATATAGAAGACTCTCCCTTGAAAATTTAGCAGAGAGAACATGCCAATTTTTGATTAATTCAGATTTTCCTCAGCTCTCGAGAGCTCAAGCAGAAAACCTACTTGCCCCTTGGTACTAGAACTAGAAGCAGTGATCAGTGATTCAAAAGAAATAATACCTTGAATCCAGATGGCTGTGGGGCAAACTATAAAACTTTCAAGGAAATTTTAAGTGAACTCATTAAAAGGCCTTTCTTTACATACAATGAAACAACATTTTACTGCCTACCCAGCAAACAATAACTTTCAACATCATCTCTAATGCCTTTTGATTTCTGCCTACTTAGAAGAATCAACACAATTCTATAGCAACAATCCTGGTGGAAAGGTTCACCTACTTGCTCCTTCATTTAATGCAATGTCTTTTAACATGTTGCATTGTGTGTGTGTGTATGTGTATTTTTAATTAGTTAAGGTTACTCACTGAAGAGAAAGGCACATTTAAACTCACAAAACTTAATGCAAAATTATAGGGAATTTCATGAATCTTAAAATTTATACCTGGCCTCTAAAAATCTAGGACCTAAGAATAAAAAGAATAACTGCCTAATAGGTCCATGTAAATATAAGAACTTATTATGAAATGTCACATTTCAAATGAGAAAGGATGTTTGATAAATGATTCTGGAAAATGTTTAGAAAAGCATACCCATTAGGTCCCTACCCTCACACTGTTCCAAACATAATTCCTGACATATTAAAGACCATAAATATTTTTTAAAGGAATTAAAAAACAAAGGAAAATATGGAAGACCAAACATATGTCCTAGGCCAAGGGAGGACTTTTTCAAGAACGCATGATAAGTAAAAGCCAAGAAGAGAAATACAATAAACCTGAATATATAAAAATCATATACCTCCTCATGGGAGAAAAAGGACCACAAACAAATTTTAAAGACTATTGACCCTCAAGGAGAAAATATTTGCAATCTTATAGTAGCCAAGTGATATTCAGAATATAATGATAATAATATGATTATTCTCAAAAAAAAAAAAAAAAGGTTTTAACCAGGCATTCCATGGAAGCATAATTACAAATGAGCATTAAGCATATAAAAGGATAATTGATTCTATTAATTACTAGGGAAATCAAATTAAAACAACAATGAAAGTATTATTTTTACCCATCCATTTGTCAAAAATTAGAAGTTAAATATTCACCATTAGTATGTATGTGGGAAAAGAGAAAAACTAACATTCAGATAATGGTTTTATGTATTGTTATAGTTTTTTAATGATCTTTTAAAAATTTATTTATTTTGGCTGCACGAGGTCTTGTTTGGGGCATGCAGTGTCTTTAGTTGCGGCATGTGGACTTCTTAGTCATGGCATGTGGACTTCTTAGTTGTGGTATGAGGGCTTCTTAGTTGCAGGATGTATGCGGGATCTAGCTCCCTGACCAGGGATTGAACCTGGGCCCCCTGCATTTGGAGCTTGGAGTCTTACCCCCTGGACCACCAGGGAAGTCCCTGTTATAGATATTTTGGAGGCCAGTTTTGTGATGGATATAAAATTAAGAAGAATGCACATATTTTGGCTTAGACATTCTGTTAGCAGGATCTACACTAGAGAGACCTTGCAAAGTTGCTGGATATTTTTGTAAAGATGCTCACTGCAGTATATTTTCTAGTGACCAACCTGAAATCAACCTAAATGTCCATAAATTGAAGTTGTGTGGCATAAGCTATGCTTCAGTCTATCCTTCAGTTAGAAAACAGAGGTAGCTTCATATTACTGGACATAGATGGATCTTTGAAGTGCATGAGTCCACTTATATGCAGATTTTTTTCAATAAATATTATAGTACTATGTGATCCATGGCTGATTGAATCCTAGGACTCCAGAAACTGCACATGGGAAATGTCTACTATAAATTTATTTGGGGATTTTTGGCTGCAGGTGTTGGCACCCTGGACCCCTGCATTGTTCCAGACTCAGTTGTATATTAAATGAAAAAAAATTGCAGGATATTAGCTTGAACTCAATACCATTTAGTTTAAAAAATCAAATAAACGTTGAAAGAAACTCTTCATATCTAGAGTTGTATAGTATATCTAACGTACAGCAAAAAAATTTGGAAAATATACAACAAAATGCCAACAATTGTTTGTGAAAATTCTTAAATTTATTGAATATATTAGAATTGCCATATCTCTTCTTCAATTAAAATATTACATTTTGTGTAAAGCCCATTACACCTTTGAGAAAGTTCAGAGGAACAATATGTAACAATAAAAACATTACCATGAACCCCTAAACGGTACATCTTTGAAACACTATTATTTCTAGAAGCATTAATATGCACCTGAAACACTGTTACAGGCTAAACAAAGGGAAAATTTAATTTTTCAACAACTCTGTAACTTAGACCTCATTATCTTTACATTAGGACAGATAAAGGAATTCATACTTGTGGGTTTACTTGAACAATATTAATCACAGAGAGTCAATGACAGGGTCAAGATGCAAACTCAAGTGTGTCTAATTTCTAATTAAGTCTGGTCACTGGCATCTAACGGGTGTATATAAATAAAGAATACATTAGAATATTTTCAATTTATAATAATTTTTGAGACCTGCAAATAAATTATTTGAAGATATTCTAGACAAAGTTCAAAAAAATCACAGATGAGAAATATATATGTGAATAATGGAAGGAAAATATGAATTGAGGGAAATGTTATAATCAGGTTTTTAAAAAGCTTGTTACATATATTAACTTTTCACCAAAATTTCTAAAAATAGATTATAAAATAGGCCAAGCTAGTGTTAGACTCATTCAAGCTATCTATCTATTAATATACTATTCAAGAAAAATCTTTTAAGATAATTATTTTATTATATATCTTTTTCAGAGAAGTATATATAAAAAAGCTCTCTCAACAAATTAAAAATATTTATGGCAATAATAAAGTCAAGATGTATATGAAATATTAAAGAAAAATAAATTAATAGAAACAATATTTAGACACAAAGTTCTATGAAAAATAAAATGATTAAATATATAAAATTTCTATTTCCATAGGTCAGAAACAGTTGAATATCAATGATTTCGTATGGTTTTACCTAACATTTTTTAATTAATTAATTAATTTATTTTTATTGGCTGCGTTGGGTCCTCATTGCTGCGCATGGGCTTTCTTTAGTTGCGGTGAGCAGGCGCTACTCTTCTTTGCAGTGGGTGGGCTTTTCATTGCGCTGGCTTCTCTTGCTGCAGAGCATGGGCTCTAGGCATGTGGGCTTCAGGAGCTGTGGCATGTGGGCTCAGTAGTTGTGGGTCCTGGGCTCTAGAGCACAGGCTCAGATATTGTGGCATACAGGCTTAGTTGCTCTGCAGCATGTGGGATATTCCCAGCCCAGGGCTCAAACCTGGGTCCCCTACATTGGCAGGTGGATTCTTAACCACAGAGCCATCAGGGAAGCCCCAACCTAACATTTTATAAATTATACACATGTTGTTTTGAAATTATCCACTCATGTCTTATGGGATGTTATTATCCTGATTGCTCATTGACCATTTTTATATTTTGTTGATTTAAAATTATTTAAAAATTATTTTTAAAGTGTATTTTACTCCTTTTAAGGGGAAATACTCTCAAGAACATTGGCATAAAACTAGAATTCATTTTAAAAAGGCAATCTAAAGAAAGTTTAAAAAATGATGGTATCTAAAAATGCACAAAGTGGGCAAAAAAAATTATTCAATAGGGTAATAAAGCCATAGAATTTAAGATAGCAAAATTATAATTCCTGTTAGCAAATATTGAATATATTAAATAGTATTACTCATATACAGAATTTTCAATGGAAGTTCTAAGATATCCTTAGAAGTAGAGTATTTACAGAAAAGAAATCATTTTCTAGGTAAGAGTTGGTTTATAAAAATTGTATATATAACCATTTAATATATACTCATTGACCATTTATCATACATTAGAAATTAGGACTGATAACATTTTATCAGGACATACCAGGTTTTTAGGAATTCTATATAATTTTTAGAGCATATATATTAATAACATTTACTCATACAATATAACCTTAAAAAGCTTATCACTTATTTGAAAATGCTTCCCATGTAATTTAACATACCAAATAATAATAAAGGCCTTTTTTTTCCCTTCACTCTTAGGGATCACAGATGATTAGACTAAATTTCCAGTTAGATCATTTACATCTCAATGGCACAGGGAGAGAAATACCAATTCTCTCTAGAAAGCTAGCTTCCTCTAGCTGCATACACAAAAACCAGTTTTAAAATGTCAAAAGAGTCTCATCTTGGCCATTTTCATGGATTTTTTTCAGTTGCTAAATTGTTAATTCAGTTATAATTAATAGTAATAATAGACAAAAATATTTATCACTCACATTCACATGCCTCACTTCCAGATGAGCTTGAATCAGCATTGAGTTACCAGGACCCCTTAATGAAGGTTAAAACCAGAAAAAGAGAACAGGATTTGAACTCATGTACTGAGATATGCATACACATACCCAAGATAAAAGCCAAACCAGTTCCAAAAGTCTCACTTTGATGCAATAGCAGAGCCATCAGGTGACAGTGTTCTCCAGATCTCAAGGAATTTTGAGGCCAAACAGTGTTACAAGAAAACTATCATTTTCTTTCATTTATGGGAGCATAGTTAAAGATCTCCTGGTTTTGAAAAATATGCTTCCTAGGGGACTATAAGTTGGAGCAGAGCTCTGATCACCCATACTTAATATTCACAACCAAACAGCAAACCAATGCAATTCAGGATGGTCTCTCAGAGTTGCAGTTCCCTAGCCCCAGGAAGGGAAATTTCCAACCAATGCTCCACCATAGGTGAAGCCCAATGCAATAGAGAAGAATACCCCAGTGTCACCAAAGCTCAGAGACCAGAGATATCTCAACTAGCCAGTGCAAGTAGTAATACACATGCATACCAACAACAAATGTGGTCCCACAAACAAAAGATTAGGTGAGCTGTAGCTCCAAAATTCCATTTCCACACCCTGATAGAGGCCTTCAAACAGATTGGCCCAGCTCTTGAAAGATAATGGGCTCAGAGTGGCTAGCTCCCTGAATGGAAAGTGAGCCCAGATGGAGTGGGTAGAATTTTCCCATCCTGTGCAAGCTGGAGTGACTCATCCCCAAGCAAGGCTGAGTGTGGACTATAACTCAGGATGTTTCTCAGCTCCAAACAGCTTCATACCAGGGTGGCCGGAATCTGTCAGGGAGAGTCCTTCTGAGTTCCCTGCAGCAGAATGAGCTCAGGCAGCTCTTGGAAACCCATGGAAGGGGCTGCCCCCTGCCAGGGTTAACCTGCCACAGACATGGACTCCTGGCTGTCTCACCAACATTTTTACCCAGCACAAGTTTGTGTTCTCAACAGACAGTGAGGCAAAACAATCTGAAAAGCTGGAGTTTGGAGCAGAGAAAGGTTTATTGCAGAGTCAAGCAAGGAGAATGGGTGGCTTGTGCTCAGAAACTTCAGACTCTGATGGTTTGAGAGAGAAAGTTTTATAGGCAAATTTTGGAGTGAGTGCTGCAGGGCATGTGACTTTGTTCTGATTGGTTGGTGGTGAGGTAACAGGGCAGCATTCCAGGAATCTTGTATTCTGGCTGAAGTACCATCCTCTACCTGGGTGGGGGGCCTTAGTTCCTGCAGAAGAGCTCAAAGATATTGTTATGTATATCCTTTGAGGAGGAACCAGAACCCTGCTTTACCACTGCACTGTTGTTTCTTGACTGCTTCTCCTTTGTTTCTGCATTCTCTCCCTTCCCTGACTACCAAGTATTTGAATCTGCCCTTTGGAACTCAGGGAAGATCTAGGAGGCTGAATGAAGCCTATTCCCTCCAAACAAGAAACAGGGGACACAGAAAGGATTTGTACCAGCTCCTGCCCAGTTTCATTATGACACATTACAATTATTCAGTTTGTCACATAGCCACAACAAATTGTAAATCAGGATGGGAAAAATAAAATGTAATCTAGGTGGCCACAAGAAAATCTAAAATCTTACAGCTGTGTTAAAAAAAGAATGAATAAAGAGAGCAATAAATAGTTTCTCCTATATCCACAATAGATTGTCAGTCAAAAAACAAAGCAGCATACAGAAGAATATATAATGGTCATATCTAATATACATAATAGTCACATAAGATGTATTAATAATATCGATGTTTGCTATTGTATTTGTAAGTGTGTGTGTTTCTGTTTGGGTAGCTGTATATATCAGAATGTCTCCAGAGTTAGATTATGGGTTAAGTAGAAGTAGAAAGTGAAGATTTTTACATTTTTCCTTTAGACTTCTGTACATTTCTTTTTCAAAAATTACATGCTACTTTGATAACTTAAAACAAAGACAAAGAAAAATGTAGCCTCAAGAGACTTAATTGGCAAATTAAAAGTTTGAATTGACAAACAATGTCTTAATTAAATAAAAATAAACTTGAAAGCAAATATCTAAATGTTACATGTTTGTACTGTTATATTTTAGGACTTTATTGTATATGTTGGATAGTAACTCAGTGTTCTCTTTTTGCATACCAAACTAGGATAAGTCCAAAAGTGTGCCAGAATCTTATAAGAAATCATATAAGGATTCATAAGCTCTACAAGAAGGAAAACTATAAATCAGTCAACTATGTTCCTTGTTAGCAACTGTGTAATGTTTTCTGAATTATATAGGTCAATGATCTTTGGAATATGATCTATGTGGACCAGCAGCAGTAGCAGGAGCAGCAGCACTTGAGAACTTCTTAGAAAATCACATTCTTGGGCACCAACCCACTCCTATTCCATCAGAAACTCCTAGGTGGAGCCTGACAATCTGCCTTTTTTACATAAAGCTCTGCAGGTGATTCCAATGCAAGCTCAAATTTGAGAACCACTGACCTAGATAATTATTCCACTCTTTTGCTTTGTTTCCCTTCTGCAAAAGTCAGTAATTGCTATGGAAATGTATTATAATATAGTCAACATGGAATTATCTCTGATATTCAGAGAACAGAATGATTTGGACCTGAGAATACCCTGGATAATCCCCACATTGGTCTTTCTTTAGTTGTTAGTTTCAGACTCCACCCATCCATACATTTTTTGCCAGAGCCCCTAATGAGGACTGTAATTGACTGACTCATGTTTCAGCTCTTTTTTCCCTCCTGCCCACTTTCTGGTGAAGGTGATAATGAGCAGTGAAATAGCCTGAAGGCAAACAGCAGGAGGGAAAAGGAGGAGAGCCCTGTCCCTCTGAATATTTGAGAATGTACTATACTATCAAAAATAATTTTTTAAAAAAGTCCCTCTTTCCTGTCTAAAAACTTCTTATCATGCCAATATTAAATTCATTTTAAACACTTTCTAGTAAAGATCTGAACTGTTACAGTGGTACTAGTATTTTCTCAAGATTACTGTCTTTTCCTTCAACTATTGGTTGATTCTCTCTTTCTCCTTGAGTCCTGTTTGACTAGTTTCAGTCTATTCCCTCTATAACTGCTATCAACAAAGCCTGTCTTTCCTTCTCTCTATACCTCTATAAATTTCAATCTCTCTGTTCAGTTGGCTTTGAATGCTAGTCTGTAAATATACTTAAAAACAGATGAGAAAGAAAGGAAAAATAACATAACATTAAATACAAAACCACTGTTATAGGTATAATTCTAAAGGTGTTCCCGGGTTTGAAACATCAAATAAACCTCAGTTTGAAGGCTGTTATTTGGCTTCTCTGTTTGTATTGCTTTCTGTAAAGTGGTAGCAAGAAAAAAAATCCTTTTAGAAAATTCTTTTTTTGTGATTTTGACTGAAAAGGAAAATAAAAAGCCATGCCATTAATGTAGTCATAATAACTCTTCTTTTTCTGTATTCTTTTGTGTTTGATTCAAAAGGTAGCCCTTCCTGCCCCCCAAGGAAACCTAATATCATTATCTAAGTCTTAAAAATGAGTTTCTAAGCTTTCCTAAACATATACTGCAGATTATATATCACTTAGTATGGTTGAGAGCCCTGAGTAAGAGAATTGCCATGTTGACCCAATGATATTGATGAGATTGTTATAGTTACAGCATTGGTGCTGAGGCCATGTCCACTGTCAGCATTAATACTACCATACTAATCCTAATTATCTTCCTGAAAGGCTGAGCCATGTGCCATATTTGATGTGATTTAGCTTGTTAATCTTTGTTAGATATCTTTGTTGAGATAAAAGTAAAAAAAAAAAAACTGCAAAGATCACAGTCATTTGATCATTATATTAGTGTTTTCAAGGTTTACCACATAGAAATGTGGACTGGGACACAGATACCATGAGCAAAGTTTCTGTGTACATCAAGATAACTCCTTTTGCTTAAAAGTACACTAACTCTTCCTCTTCAAAATTGTTTCTTTGAAAAGGTCCATATAAATGTTACTACTAATGTTTAAGATGTTTGCAATTTACAAATTATTTTCAGTTGTTCCCAATATTTTCAAAGCCTTATCTGTTGAAATTGAATTTGAATTCTGACAAAGAGGCAAAATTATTTGGGGCCAATTCTGGTGCATAAAATAAGTAATCAAGCCTCACTAGAAATGAAACATGATAGCACAGAAAGGGGCAGATGCTCTCTGGTGGTTGTGAAAACAAAGCTGAAGGCAATTCCATATTTTGGTCTTTAGCACAATTAAAGGAATTAGTTATGAGCTATGTTTTTATTAGTTTCAAGAATTGTCTGACTTACCCATGTCCTGTTAAGATTATTAATAAAAGTGTATGCAGGTGCTACTTAATGAATTAAATTATATCAAATGTATTCAATTTTGTAATATAATCAATCTATAACTAAGCCACCAGCATGCCCTAATAACTGATAGAGGGCTGTAGATACAGAGCAGCATAACCTGTCAAGGAAGTTCTTTGTTTCAGTTTTTTTTTTTTTTCCTGGAAATAAGTGTCACTAAGGACATTCTTGACTATGGCAAGGTAAAAATAAAAATATTTTTTGGAAATTGAATTTTGCCCTATATGCATTCATGAAATCTCTATTTTTATTTTATCTGTTGTGCATGAAAGAGCAGCACATTTGTCTAAAACAGTTCAAGACAGCATGTTCAATACCCATTTTAATCTATGAATTTTAAATAAAGATATCCGTGTTTTGCACCTGTCATCTAACAGAAGAAACAATGCAATAATGTATTTTTAATAAACCAATATTAGTTTTGCTATTAAATGTGTGCAACCCTTACTTTTAAAGCCAGCAGCTGTTGTCATGTAGCAGAACTGCTGCCTGCCAGACTTTACAAAAATAATTCCAACCATTTTTAATTCAGGCTTATCCACATGCTTAGAGAGTTGCAAACATCTGGGAATCCAAAGGTTTCTACCTATATTTAAATCTAAATCTTGATTACTTTTCTTAAGACTGTAAGTCTTGAAAACAAAATCCATTAAAAATACTGGTATTAAAATGCCAATTATTTTAGAACCTAGTTACTGTTGCTGAATACAAACTACCTAAAAACTCAGGCTTGAAACAACCTTTTATTATGCTCACTGGTTTTGTGGATCAGGAATTCAGAGAGGATATAGCAAGAATGATTGTTTTCTATGCAGCTTGACTTCCCCACAGCATGGCAGACTCAGGGTGCCTGAACTTCACACATGGTGGCTCTAGTCTTCAAGTCCAAGTATATCTGTGAATTAAGCAGAGGTTGACTCACTTTTCATGACCCAAACTCAAAAGTCACTCAACATCACTTCATCATAAACTAATGGTTAAATGTATATACAAGCCCACTCAGACCCGAGAGTAGGGTACATAGACTCCATGTCTTGATGGAAAGAGTGTAAAAAAAATGGAGACCTATTTTAAAACTGCCACACTATTAAAATAAATATATTGAAGTTGAACTTTTTAATTGATGCCTAACTCTCATTTAAATGTGAGAGATGCAGTGTGCAGCAAAAAATGAGCCAAAAGTCAGAACAAAGACATCTACCTCAGCATCATATTCTGTACTTAATTATGCATGTATAACATCACTAATTATTATAAACCAGAATAGACTATTCAATATTCGTGTCCCAAAGTGTCATTTATACATAGAATTTTGCTTAGTCTATATTGGTATCTTCTTACAAATGTACACCACTTCTAAAAACTACTTTATTGCTGTATTGTTGGCATATAACACCTGTACATATTTAGAATGTAGAATTTGGTAAGTTGTGAAATAGGTGTAAACCCCTGAAAAAATCACCAAGGCAAGATAAAGACCATATCTATCACACCCAAAAGTTTTCTAGTGCCCTTTGCACGCCTACTTAGCACCTACAGTCTCAGGCATGTTAAACTGCATTTTCGCTGTAAATTAACAGTTTGTAATTTTTGTAGAATTTTGTATGTAGTTTATGTATGTATGCAGTGTATGTATGTTGCATGTATGGAATGCACTACCTTTTGTCTGACTTTTTTTTCTTAGTACAGTTATTTTGAGATTCATTCATGTTATCGTATGCATGAATAGTTCAATGTTTTCTATTGCTCAGTAGTAATTAATGCTACGGATATACCACAATTTCATTATCCACTTGCCTATTGATGATCAGTTAGGTTGTTTCCAGTTTTTGACTACTAGAAATAAAGCTGCTTGGAGCAGTTTATGTGTAAGTATTTGTATAGCTATTTACTTTCACTTCTTAAGAATAAATACCTCAGAGTAGAATGGCTGAGTAATTTGGTATACATAATTTTTAGGAAAATGCCTGTTTTCCAAATTGGTTATGTCATTTAATGTTTCCAAATTATATGTATATAATTTATATATATAAATATACAGTATTTGTATATTTGATTTATATAACATACACATATAATATATACACATTATTTATAAATATATATAATATATATTCTTATACATATATACATGACTATATCTGATATTAGTCTGCATCTTCAGATTGAGGGTTTAGGATAATGCCACTCATTACAAATATTCAGCAAATGTGAATTTATCATTTCAGATGTGATTACTCTTTGTCCTGAGTTCTTTAAAAAATATTAAAATTTTCACATGAATGAATTTTTGTTTTCTCTGTGGTTATTATTATAATTTTGTTATCCATATCTTGCTTCATTTCAATACATTTATTAAGGTCTTTAGATTTTCTCTTTCACTGAGAATTTCTTTGCCTTAGGATGTGATTAATTTTTTATAATTTTCCATGGGACAATGAAAAATATATATATATATAAAGTGGAGAGCATAGTTTTCCTGCAAAATCCATTTATGAAATTTGAGTGTTTGATATCTCTTTCTCATTTCTGACAGTTACACTGCTTACAGAATTCCTTCAAAAGCTTCTGATTATAATAAATGTGATGAACCATCTTTTAATAAAACAATAGTAATGTGTACTGGAGACAATTTGGCCTATAAATTGATAATTTGGTGTTTTAAAAACCACCATGTGTTTTTTTTCTGACAAAATTTGTATTTTTCCATACTGTTGAATTAGTGGACAATTATAACTATGATTTTTAGCAAAAATACAAATACAAAATTTGCATTTTTCCATACTGTTGAATTAGTGGACAATTATAACTATGATTTTTAGCAAAATCAATGATTACATGTTCTATAATTGGAGCCAGCCACATTTCTGTGTAACTCTCAATAAAACTTGAGAAAACAGTATTTAAGTAATCTTGGAGAATCAAGTTGAAACACTCTCTCACACTCTCATCATTTTTCTTGTTCATGCTTTAATTAGAGGAGCAAGAGCAAAGGACAGATGATTTAGGAGCTTTAAGGGATTTAATTCTTTAAATTTTGTACTGAAGTTCCTTGATTTACAATGCTGTGCTAGTTTCTGGAGTACAGCAAAGTGATTTAGTTATACATATATACATTCTTTTTCATATTCTTTTCCATTATGGTTTACTATGGGATATTGAATATAATTTCTTGTGCTATACAGTAGGACCTTACTGTTTATCTATTTTATATATAGTAATTTGTATCTGGTAATCCCAAACCCCTGGTTTATTAAGGGATTTAATTATTAAAAATTTATATAAGTAAATAATGGTTAATCTAATGAAGGCACTTATATTTGAAGAATATAAATATGTAATATATTGAAAGATGTTAAATATCTTTACAGAGAATGCTGTCGAAGTACATAATTAAAGAGGAATGATAAAAAATAATCCATTCTTTAGTAAAATATTGTATTTTGTAATGGAAATATTAGTTCTATTTTGACAAACTGTAAGACATTAATGATATTATAATGCCAAGAATTCTAAAGATTAATAGGAAAAAATGAGGCTACATTTTAGTGGGAAGAAATCTAAATAATATTTAATGATTTACATTTATTCATTAGAAAAGATCAACATTTTCTTCATTTCTACATGATACACTACATGATATACATTAATTCCTAAGAAACATTTATTTTATTAAATTAAAATGTGTTAGATGATCCATTATGTTATAATAATCATATAAAATGTCTTACTTTTTCCTAATGAACATTAATTTCCATCATAAATCTTTATTTTCTTCACCCTCCCTTCAAAATAAGCATTTGGTAGTCTGATGGAACGCAAAATCTTTAGCCAACTTACTACCTCATTCTTTGCCAATTTCTTATACCCCCACCTTTGTATTTACTTTAGAGACATCACTTTTCTTTTAAAATCTGTCTTGTAATTAATTCTCTCAACACCATCCTCTTACCTCAAATATTTTGCTTGGTATTGTTGAGTAAACACTGAGATACGTCTCATATCCGTTCTATTACATAAGGCCCCCCACCCCCATAATTCAAAGTTATTTTCCTCTTACATAGGCTACTGTACCCAAGGATGCCTCAGCCTACACAGCACTATTTTGTGAGTTAAAAAAAGAAACTCCCATTTGTGTGGTCACAGCCCTGACAGAGTGCTCAGATGTCAAAGGTCGCTATTTTCTCTAAGGGACAGATTCCTATCCCAGACCATCACTTTGTGCCACTTGCCTTCTCAAAATATTAATATCTCCTGTGACCTGATGGAAGACGCAAAACAAAACTAAGCAAAAAATGCTTGTGTTATGCTTTACGTCATTCATGCATGTAATCATTTATCTGACCGATGTGTACAAGAACCTAATATGTGCCAGGCAATATTTTATTAATTGACCATACCACAGTGAACAGCATGTAAAAATCATTGCATCTAGGATGTGTATATTCTAGTTGGAGAAGCAGAAGACAAACAAACTCAAGTAAAACATAGCACAGTAAGTGAGAGCTGCCACATGATCGATATAATGTCATCTGTGAACTGAATTACACCTAAATAGCAACTAGTAAATATCGAGGCTACCCTTCAAGTGCAGAAAGTCTAATTCCACAGTTGGAGAAAGACCTTCTTTAAAAAATCCCCCATTTATTTCTGGTAGTTACTTGGAGGTGTCATAGTAACTTAGCTTTGAGGCAGTATTTTCCGGCTTTATATTTTGCTAAAATTTCTAACCAGATTTCTTCTGTCCATGTCAGGGGTATTAGTGACCTTGCCAGAGGTGGGAGTCCCAAATCAAGGCTGGCCATCAAATGTCTGTGCAATCACTGCCCTTGAAGTTGGAAAGTTTTCAAAATTATCTTCAGCTACTGACAAAATGCCAGAACCTATATTGCTGAAGGTAGCAATTATATTCTGTATGTTCAATGCCTGATAAACATATGATGGAAAATTTTTTTAACAAATATGTAATTTCAGGTGTTTTACCAACTAGGCAATTCTTAAAGCTAAAATTCTGACAGAGGATACTGGAAAGGCTCATGAGAATAAAAGTAAAAGTATAAATAAAAAAGTAAAATATAAATATTTCTACAGAACAAGTTTAAAAAATACAGTGTCAATGATAAAAGGTAACTGTAGCCATTTGTTCTCTAAGAACAATCCTTGTTTAACTTAAACACTAAATTTAACTTACTATACCCAAATCCATTCTAATAAATCAATCTGGGTTTATTCATCTAGTCCACTATGTATGATGTGTAGTGACTTGTATCTTGCGAATGGTGGCACACATATAATTGCACCAATGGGAAGGAGAGAGAATGTCATAACTTTCATGTGAAATTGGAAATATGCAATTTAAGTCATAGATATTTTTAAAAAATGGGAAACATCTTTTCTGCCAATGTCTGAATTCCAGAATTTGTACCATAATTTCACTGAACCTGAACCCTTTGTGAGCAGGTTATAAGTATATCCTATTAAGAAAAATATTATTCTCAGACTTTAATAAATACAAGTTAAAACATTCATTTTTATATTTAGATATATTATACTGGATTATATAATATCACACTTCAAATCTATCTCTATCTGTATAGTGCTTTATGTGCTAAAACTTTCAGTCTAGTGTATTCTGGCCATGGCAACATGGATTTATTTAACATTAGAACATTTCAAAAGACATTTTGCTCTGTGAATTAAAATAAATCTAACAATTTTACAATTTGTTTTTAGTTGTTCATATTTTAAATACTTCATACTGTACCCCAAACAATATTTTTAATAAACAGGACAGGTGAAAATTCATATTTGCATGACAGTTATTTATAATGCATAAAAGCATTTTCTTCTTAATGCTTATTTCTTCTTTCACAACAGAGAAAATTAATTCTGTAGTATGTTCCAAGTAAAAATAATTTGTTAAATACAAACAAATGTATGAATATTTTCTCAGAATTTAACAGCCTTTCCTTTTATGAATTATTTTATTCACATTTAAAATTTAATTGTCCGTAAGTATATATAGAAAACAAATTTATGGTTACCAAAGGGGACAGTGCAGTGGGGGAGATAAATTAGGAGTTTGGGATTAACATATACACACTATTATATATAAAATAGATAACCAACAAAGACGTACTGTATAGCATAGGGAACTCTACTCAATACCTTCTAATAACCTATAAAGGAAAAAATCTGAAAAAGAATATATATATATATATAATACTTCAAGAAAAACTTAATTGTATTAAAGAGTAGAATTCACCCTAGAGATATTGGCATTTTTATCTTATATTATTGATGTAAAAATTATTCATTGTAAAGATTACTCATGTTTTGAGTACAAAGAAACAAGCATTTATTTAGTCTATTCAAAAGTGAACATCTTATTGAATAGATTTATGTCCAAGAGCTCATAAATATTTATAGATTCTTAAGCAAAGAAACACATAGAACCTTGAATTTTATGATCACAGTTTTGTTAACAGTTCAAAAGTTTCATGTTCTCCTTTGAGGAGCCAGTTTCTAATCTATTTTTGAAAGATTGGGTAAAATAACATATTAAATTTTAAGCAAATAAGGAATTTTGCCAGAAAAATATAAGATGCTTTGGTTCTATCAATTGTGATCCCTGAACCTGAAGAAAACAGTTTAAATTTTTATGCTGGAAATTTTTTTAAATTAATTTTTGCCTTTCTTCTAAGACTGTGGCACCTCATGGAAGCTCTTACAAGTTTCTTAAAGAATCCACAAGAACCAGATGCATACTATAAACTTGAGAAGGAATATGAACATGACTGGGCACAAAATAAGTAAAGAGAAATTAAAAGAAAGCATTAAAGTGTATTCTCTCAAACTTTTAATGTGTTAAATGCCTCTGTTCATACCATTGATGGTATTTTTTCTGCATGCTTGTGCCTGAGAATAAGTATCAGAGGCTGTAATATTTACTGTATTGAAAGAACAGCTTTTATAAATTATGATGAATTTTCATCAAAGGTAGTATTAGCATTAATTTGTAGCAACATTAGCACATTTATCTATTTAACCACTAAGAAACTTCCAAACTAAAAAGAATTAAGAATTTTGACTAATAGAGTTATTTTTGCATGCTGTGTGCTAGGGGAACTTGTGCATGACAAAATGTTTTTCCTGTCCTTGATCTTTCTTTGTTAGAAATTTATGCAATATTAAGATGTGATTTCCAGCTACTAATGTGTATAAGTTTCAAATTTAAAGGCTCCTATTTATAAAGAATAGAAGTGCATACAGAATCTTTTACAAATGAAATATCTAGTTTACATTTATTGGATGATCTTTTGTATTGTTATTTTTTTCCTCAGCTTTTTTTTTTTCAATCTAATAAAGATCCATGGTCACTTTTCTACCATCATTACTTCATTTGAACACTTTGGGTGATATGTGTGTGTATATATATATATATATACACACACATATATATATACACACACACACATATATATAAAAGCTCGCAAAATAAAATACAATGCATATAGAGTTATAAAGTTATCTTAATGGGTATCAATTACATAATATAATCATTAGAAATAAATGACATTGCAAAATCAAGAAATAAATGACATTGCAAAATCATACAGGCTGAATGCTTAAAGATCCTTCGGGAGAAACAACATAAGCAAGCAAACCAAACAAAAAGTGTATTTTGAAATACATCAGTTTTAGGTCACTCATTCTAAATTTACATGCTGTTTTTTATCACATTTTTAAAATAGAGGAATATGAGCCCAGTGGTTCCTATGGTTAAGATTTTTTTCCTTTAGTTTCATTTGAAAGCATATTAAGCTTTCTTCATAGGTTTCTGAAAATCTTACGGATTTTGTATTGTTTCTGTTCTCCTTAATTTGATGTTACATTTCTCTTAAGGGTAAGTTTTTCAGTTAGGAACAACTTTACCCTTAAGCTTATTGTCTATTTGGTATAGAACATTTCAATTTTAATTTTACTAATCAGTGCATTTGGAAAGATCCCTCCAACCTTTTTCAACTATCCTAAGCTATCTAAAGCAACCTGCTTTCTCTAAGAATTATACTAATATTTTATTGGCCTTTCTATTATGTAGGTTCAAATATGAAAAACATCCTTAGGATTCTTGCTACATTTGCATTTTAATTCCTAGGAACTGTTTACATTTTTATCATATTGTATCATTAACTGGTTTTTTTCTCTATACTTTTTAAACTTGAAAGAACTGTTGTCTAATAAGTGTTTAGGCCTTAGTCCCAATTTTCTGTTGCACAAAAAATTACCTTGAAGATTTAGACATTAGTGATGCCACAATAATACAAAGCCCACATAATCCCTGGACTGATTGGACCACTAGTGGACACTTAACCTAAGCAGAACATTCCTGTGACCTGTGATGTGGCCTGGCAGAAAATGATGAGCAGGCCAAACAAAGAAGAAGAGAGAAATTAAAACATCCAAGCGTTAACACAGAGCTGCTGCAGGGTGGCATTACTTCTTAGGAATTATTGATAAAATGCAGCAAGAATCCTAATGTTTTTAAGGCAATAAGAGTGTATCTTCATTCTTTGCCCCCCAAAATATCTACCAAAACACTTACATGAATTATCCTAACGGAGCAACTCATGATTCAGCAATAAATGACTGCCTTAAAAAATTAACACTATTAATAGAACCACATATGGAAAATATAGTTTGAAATGGCAAGAAACCTCAAGAAAAATTTATGCTTTTTAGTTATTTCCCTTTTGTATCCATATTAAAATAGTCAGAGTGAGTTACATGAGGGCAAGCTTTTTTATATGTGTTGTTCTACAGTTTCCCTTAAGCATCTACAAAATTTATGTATTGTGTAATATTACAATGTCTTTTCTTTTTTAATCCGTTCTAACATCTGCCTTTCTTCCACACTTCAACAAACATTTCTTAATCATATTAAATATGAAACAGTTTGTGAAATAAGAGGTAACAAAACTTTAAAAATGTTTCCAGTCTTCAAAGAATTTTATTTGTTATTTGGAAAGCTTTGTATTTTCATTCTACTAGTTTTCTGGTTTTTTGTAATACTTTTTATAACTACTCTCATCTCCTATTCTAACAATATTTTACTATCTGTTAGTGTTAAAAGTAATCCTTTGACTCCTACTTAATCTAAGAACAATAATTTTATTGACTTTCCCCTTGAGCTCTCCGCCTTTATCCACTGTTATTTGCATTGTCTTAGTCCATCAGACATGTAAAGCTCAATACAT
Source organism: Hippopotamus amphibius kiboko (assembly GCF_030028045.1). Classification (NCBI taxonomy): domain Eukaryota; kingdom Metazoa; phylum Chordata; class Mammalia; order Artiodactyla; family Hippopotamidae; genus Hippopotamus; species Hippopotamus amphibius. Next base: position 187,824,850 of record NC_080188.1, on the reverse strand, counting down.
TTTCAGCTGATGACCCCACTGTGTATGACTATTAGCTCTACAATTAAACATAACGAAATGTTCAACATCAGTTTTCCCACTTTTTGTTGGAATAAATGCCATCTTCACTTGATTCCTTGGAAAGACACACGTGTGTAGCATTCCCTGAGGTCTGGCACATCAAAACATTTCTCTATGGCCTCAATACTTGAAGGACAGTATGATGGATAGAATAGTATTGGTTGGCATTTTATTCTTAAGTAAATAAAAAATTCAGCAGTATGATGCTAGTGCAATTCTCTTGCTCTTATTGAGAGAAGAGAAAATTCCTGATTCTCCCTTAAACTATTATTCTATTATTTCTTTTCACCCATTGCATGTAACACTTTATAATATACTATACACTTTACTTATTTATCATTTTCCTTTATATTTATATAGATTCAACCACAGTAACAACATTTAATTTTACATTGTGAGACATTTGCATTTTATAACTGCAAGAGGAGGAAGAAAATGTACTAGATATTAAGTCTTAGAAGTAAATTTGTCTTAGTGTCTTGGAAGTAGTATTGTTAACACTCAAATTAAATTGGCAGTGGAAACTCTTGAGGTTCTAGATCTATTTTTGTTACTCTTTAGTGGTTGGAAAAGAAAAATAGTCATCTCCTCAAATAATTTAAATAGTATTTCAATGAAGGAAGTCTTTACAATTTTAAAAAATGCTTAAAATTATCTTTCCAGAATGATTCTAAATACAAAAAGACCATGAGGAATACTTTCTTCTTTAGAGGGAAGCTGACTCTGCTCATATTTTAAAACTATATCTTCTATTTTACCTAGGTCTACTAGGTCATATCCAATAGTTTGATTTTTTTAAACTAGAATTCAGTCTTATTGTGCTTGCCATTCCAACTAAAAATGGAAGATTTGTGCATCTCGATTTGTCTGAAATGCTATCTAGCAAGCAAGAATAAACTTACCAACATCTGTTCAAAGCAGTAAAAAATTTATGACCAGCATTGGCCCAAGATGGCAGTCTGTCTGTTAGAAAAGAAAACTCAATAAATGAGCTGAATACTAGAATCAACACAGCTGAAGGGCAATTTGGTCAGCTACTGGATTGAATCGATAAACTCTCTGAAAGTGATTGATCAATCATCCTAGCTTTTACAGTAACTCCCTTTACTTCCTTCTGATTTAGCAGCATAAGGAGACAAAAATGGCCAGTGGCAGTCTTGGCATCCAATTTAATGGAACCATGACTTGTTTCCTGGTGGAAGTCTTTATCCCTTGGGAAAGGAACTCACTGAGCCCAATATTACAGGAATGGGGGACTACTTTAGCAGATTATTTGGCTTTAGAGTGAGAGAGTCACATCCCAATAACTTGATTGATGGATCCATACATTCTAATTATGGGAGAAAGACCACCATATACTGAGTACAAGCTTAAGACGTATATGACATCTTCAGGACTGCACCATAACCCTAAAGACTTTATTTTCCCAAGATGTTCCTATAACTGAGACTACAGGACCCTGTCTCACAATTTTCTCAAACAACTGCTTCTGGTTGATGAAACACATAGCTGTACCAGTGAATTTGTGGCTGTGAGCCAATGGTTCTATCCCTTCATCATAAACATGTTCTTTGATAGGTAGAGATTCTGCGTGAGATATTGTGACAATGGATACAGCTTTCTGTAAGTGTATGAATGGTGGTGCTGGCAGAAACACTCTGTAGCTCTGTGGGCATGTATTGCAAATCATTACTCTCTCCATGCTGAGAAGAGTCCAAAGCAATCAATCTGTTGGGAGATGCTTGGCTGGAACTCTGCAAAAGATGCCATGTATATTCCATCATTGGCCTCTGTCATTCACATATTGGGCACTCAGCAGTGCCAGTAACCAGGTCAGTCTTCGTGCAAAAATATCATATAGTTGAGCCCATGCATGGCTTCCATCTTTGTCATCATGGCCATTGTCTACATGTCCATTGAGCAAGCACCAATATGACTGGGGAAAGAGTGAGCAGTCACATTTTCCATCTGCTTACTGAGAGCTTCATCTACTTTATAATGACCCATTTTCATTTAACTGGGACACTATATCATTTTAGATCCAGCCTAAATAAAAGCCTAAAGCACTACAATGCATAATTCTCAAAAACTTACAAAAAGTCTTATGCAATTTGCAAGACGTTTATGAAACATCCGCCGACTGCCAGGAATGCAACAGCAAGTGGCTGCTGACAAGAAGCCATTGAAGTTGCAACGCAATCCAGGTTTCAGCTACTTTAAAGATAATGGGATACACGGTAAGGCCAGGGACTTTCATGGACATGAGCCCATGACTGCCCTTAATTTTCTGTAAAATAAGTTTCTTGGCCATATAAATAAGTCGTTTTGTAAGTTCAACAATGTGGTTAGAGCAAAAACATGTGGGCAAGAAGGCAAATCCATACATACTTACAGATCGAGTTTTCTTTTTCTGGAAGGCAAAATTGCTGCCTAGTTCCTTAGTAGAACTGGTCCAATGTAGTCAACCTGCCACCAGGGGGCTCACCTTCTCCCCCATTGAGTATTTCTACATTGGAAGCTTATGCTGGCAGGTGGGGGCCCTGAGGTAAATTAAAGTTTGAGAATTGTGATTAATTGAAAAAAAAAAATGGCCAGGCATTTCTCTCATCTATATATGAATGTTCCCTTGATTTGGGGAGATGGATCTCACAAATGGAGTCTATTTTTCCTTTTCTTAAAACGGGGCTGGTCTATGATTCCCTGAGGCCAGTGAGATGTTAATAGATTGAGGATTTCTCACTTTCTACTTTTGGAACGTGTTTGCCACCTTGTGAAGAAATTCTTTTGGTATATGTGGTAACTCCTTTTAGACCAGATAATATTCAGTCAGATAGGGAATGTCAAGATTTGAAACAAGGTACACATTTTGCTTCCAGACTAGAAGCCAAGAGATTTGACAGAGTCCACCTTGAGGAACAAAGTTTCCTCACAGTGACAGAAGGCAGTGGAAGTGATGTTCTCATAGAATTTTCAAGCAAGAAGACATTTAAATACTTGGATAGGGATGCTTCTTCTGGCAAGATGGACTTGGCTGAATGGCAGGGTATAAGGCATGAAACTTTATGAGCATCTGAGAAATTATACTCATTTGAGATCCCCATTTTCTCTTACTCAGTGCTCTAGCATGATCTTAAGAGAATATATGACTTTCATTTCAACTTGTAGTGTCATTGTAATTCAAGTTCCAACTGGATCATACTTTAGGTGTAGTTTTTGGAAATCGCAATCCTGCAGGTTCAAGAAAAAAAGGATTTTTCTGGGAAAACCACAGAAGATTTCTGATTCCTCAACTAGATCCTGAAATGGGAATTTAAAGCCAAACCAGTAACTTTCTTTTTCTAAGTTTTTAAGTGTGAATAGGAGCAGAAAAGTCATTTTACATTATTTTTATCAATATTTTCCCTACTGTAGCAGCTACCTTGTCTCCCAAAGCCTTGCTTTCCAGAGGTCTTCAAATCAAGGTAATACTCACTAGAAGTAATAAGTCACATATTTGCCAAGACATTTCATGGCCACCATTGCCCCATTTACTTCTGACAATGGAATCCTTACTGATTTTAAATCTATCACATCAGAGAACAAACTTCAAGTTTCCATCATCAAAGTTCAATTTCCCTGGATCCCCCAAATTTCTATCCGTTCATGTTTGGTTGGGAACACAGAGACAGTCTAAGTATTGAATGAATAAAGGAATTTAATAAAGGAATTAGAACTTACATGAATATGAGAAAAGCTTGGAACTTGATAGTTTAGAAGGAAAGAGTCATTGATAACCTCAGTATAATGAGCTGAAGAGGGCGGTTTGCAAAATGTCACGGGGAAACTCTGTAATTCTCAAGTCTCTGGAAACTATTTACTGGAGAAGTCACTCTGCAGCTTGTGGTGCTCCTTTGTCTGACCACTGGGATCTTTTAATTATGCCCTCTTCTCACTTCCACCTCCCAAACTGATGTGCATTCCTCTCTAGTATGGAATCTTAGAAAGAAAAGAGTCTTTGGAAATGCAGTTTCTGGCTTCTCCTTTGCAATCAATGAAGTCCTCAGATGTGGTTGCTAGTGATGCAGACTTGGCAGCTGACAGCACAGATTTGCATATCTTCACACTGGAGACCAATCATGAAGGATGCAACCACATACTTCTCACAAAGACATCCTGCCACCCATCTTCCTATTCAGCTGAAAAACTCTTAGCCACTGCTAATGAATTAATATGGATTTCTACATAAAGCCATCGATCATCCCAAATGTTATAAGCAACTAAAGTTTCTGCATGAAATCCTGTCCACTGAAAGACTTTTCTTTCTCCACTATCTTTTAGGGACACTCCTCAGTTCTCCCTGTGTATATTGTACCGGTCAGACAATTCTAACTAGCATCATCACACAGTGAAGATTCATCTGTAAACCAGGCTTATCTTTTTTTCTCCATACCTGGTCATAGTGAATTTCCCTAGGCATGTGGGTTGGAGGGAATGTAGGCAAAGCAGCAGGGGTAGATACCATGCAAGTCTAGGCCAGCATTTGTGAAGTTTTTGCCTTCCAGACCTGGTGTCGCATATAGGATTTCAATTTTGCAGAAGATTGCTGCTGTGCATGACCAAATTCATGATGCTGAAGATTAGATAAAATTTATTTCATGAGGGGAAATTTAGGTTGCTTTATGATTGGTGTCCCTTGGACACGTTTATAGTTTCTGTTGAGGCACAGCAGCAAACCAGAAGCTGCTTTTCAAATGGAAAACAGTTGTACTACATAAAATCTTTAAGTGTCTGAGCTGTGAGTTTCCTATGGTCCGAGGTGCTACATAAACCATAGACATTTTCAATGCCATCCGTTGGTTAGATGAAAACCATGGTAATCTGGCCCTGTCACTAAAGACTCTCTTGAGTTTATCTAGAAGATGGGTCAGAGAAGTATACTCAAATATGTTCTGCTTTGCCTCCTAAATTAAAAGCATTCTATCATACATTGTACTCTTTCTCAGCTTTGGTATAGCACAAGGTATAGAGACTTTTTCTTAAAGGAAATATATCTTCATGTCTCAGACCAAGGAAAGCTAGAAAGCTCACTGCTGTGTGAGGTTCTTATACATGCATGAATTTTATTTCTCCTTCTACACAATGCATATAAATTAAGAAGGTATCTAGGCTGCTTTCTGTGTCTTGCTTAATGGGCCCACATTGATATTCTGTCTGATATAAACATAATCAATGTCACTGTTGACGATAGCAAAGGCAAAGCATTTGATAGATCAAGATGAAAGGCAATGAAAGTGGCCATCCTGCCACATGACGGCAAATTGCTCCTATTTTCTTTGTGATAGGAATCGTATTAAAATAATGTGCTGCATTAATTTCTGATGTCAGTTACAGAGACTTTATTGATTTGCTCCAGTAAAGATGCTGTATCCAGACTGACAGTTGTGATTGGCATTATCAGTTGATTAATGTTGATATAATCACCATTCTTCAAGGAACACATGGCTTTTGTGCTGGCCAAATACAAAACCTAAATGCAGTTATAGTAGGGCATTCGGGGAATTTGGGGGATGATCAAGGAAAAGGGTATGATCACAAGGTAACAGTTTGACAAACAGCTTTATTTGGGCAATGTTTTGACATAAAGCAACCGAAATACCTTCTTAAGTTATATGTGTTCTGGAGAATGGAAAGTATAACCCACGAATGCGTAAGGACCATATATAGCATACACGTGAGCAACGGAAGTCTCTCACAGTATGAGACAATCCAGAGGCTGCAGTTTAGGGCTTACGACTCAGAAGAGGAGGAGGTTAAGGCAAGTCTGGCAAAGGGAGGGATCAGGGATGGGACTTAACTATTTAGGTGATGACTCTTAGAAGCATGTGAGGAGTGTCTGGATCAGAGGGCTCCAAAGGGCAGCAATGACTGGGGTCTTTATAGCTGCAGGGTTTATCTAATCTGTAGTTAGCAGATGTGAGGAACAGTTTCCTGGGGTACACAAAGCAAGAGGGCTCTATAGTGCTAAAAATCGGCTTTGTAGGCTATGTTTAAAACAATTGGGTGTGTCAAAATTTGAGTTTTACACTGGCAAGTATTTAAGATAACATATCTCAGCCTATGTGAAGAAATAAATAACTTCGGGGCCAATATACAGAGGTCATCTTTGGTTCATTTATATAACAGCCGTATTATAATCATTGCCATTACATCTTTGAAGTATTTCCTGATGACTCTAATCACTGCAGTTCACCCAGGGATACAGTATAGTGTTTGGTTGGTTTATTAATTTGGTAGTTGGGGAGTTGCAGGGGATGTTATTCAGGAATGTCTCCTTAACTGTTTCTTGAGTTCATTGGTAAAGTTAGTAATACAAGGATTTGGTCAGTTACTAAGATCATCTACTCCACCATTCATTCTGAACATACAGAAATAACCACAGTTTTTCTAAGCCCATAGTGAGATGGATTTGTCCCATAACTACATCACCAGATGTATTTTAAGCCCTAATCTCACTGGTAGAAAGTGAGGTTTCTGATCTTCAAACATATGTGTTATTTTTAAAACCCAGCATCTTACAACTCTTGGAAGGGCAATTCATTTTTTGCAATGCACAGAGCCTCAGTAAATGGCATCAGGTTCTACTGAGGAAAGCTTTGGAGATGAGTTGTGGTGTGTAACAATTGCAGTATTCCAGCATCCTTCCCTAAACATTTATTGCCTCCCTTCAATTTGAGGTATCCTTGAGTAAACTTAACCAAGTATGGGGATTGGATAAGAGAGTTTGAATGCCCACTTGATGATACAAGTTAGTTTTTTTCTTACTAGGCATAACAATTTTGCACCATAATATGGCAAACTACTCCACTATTACAAATCCAATAACCACTTGACCATTACCACAAATTTCTGCAGGTCTCAAAACACACCCGATTACTTTTCCTTTCTGTAGTGGGATATAGTAAATTATACTATATTTTGTCAATGACTCTTAGGCATCACCACCTACTATCTACAGCTATCAGATTCCATTATTTCTATTGAATTCAGGAAACCTAAATCCTTTATAACATCAGAGCATGATCTCTGAACTATAGAGAACAATCACTGCAGAACTATGAAGGATGCTCCTTCTCAGTAATAATTTTTAAAAATATATCTTCTCAGCTTCCTTTATGTTTTTTATTGTTATCAATAAAATATTTATTGAATCTCCACACTAGCACTATTCAAAATTCTGTATGCTCCTGTAATATTTATTTATTTATTTATTTATTTATTTATTTTTGGCTGCATCGGGTCTTCAATGCGGCCCGGAGGATCTTCCTTGAGGCATACAGGACCTTTCGTTGCAGCACATGGGCTTTGTAGTTGTGGCGCACAGGCTACAAGGCATGTGGGGTCTGTAGTTGAGGTGCATGAGCTCAGTAGTTGTGGTACGGGCTTAGTTGTCCCACAGCATGTGGGATCTTAGTTCCCTGACCAAGGATAGAACCAGCGTCCCCTGCATTGGAAGGCAGATTCTTTACCATGGGACCACCAGAGAAGTCCCTCCTGCACTTTTTTCTTTTTTAAGAACTTTTAATGAGATACAGTTAACATACAATAAACTGCATGTGTTTAGAATGTACACCTTTATGTTTTCTGTCTATAGCAGCATTGCAGGATTCTGAAGCTTTAAAATAATATGTTCATTACAAGATTCCCATTTCCTTATGACTTTATGTTCTTTCCATGATGGATATTATGTCATTTCAAACACATTCACATTAGGCCACTGTTGATTCAGGACTTCAAGTATCCATCCTAGCTCTCTAGATACCCTTGTGCACTCAGCAATGCTGAATCCTCAGTGCACCCATATCAACACATCTAACTTGCTTATTTTTACAAAAAGACTTCTAAAATTATCAGGATTCTGTTGAATCTACAGATCGGTTGGGGACACTTGACATCTTAAAAATGATAATACTAAATACTAATAATATGTGAACACAAAATATTTTAGTTTTCAGCTCTACTTTGTTTACATGAATAGCATGATAGATTTCAATAAAAGGAGAATTTCAAAGAGAGATTTTTATAATAAACAATATTTACTAGTATAAGATACTCATTAATTTGAGCACTGTTTTAGAGTTTATGAATACAATTGATATGTTGTATTGGCTGCTTATCCTGTGACTTTGCTAAAAGTATTTAGTCCTAGTATTCTTTTTGTAGACTGTATTAGATTTTCTATAAAACAACCATTTATCTAAAAATAAAGAAATGTTTACTTCTTCCTTCCCAATCTTTATGTTTTCCATTTCTATTAATTTTTCTTACTTTACTACCCCATGAAATGTTAAATGGAAAAAGGAACGCAGGCATGCTTGCTTTCTTCCTGAGCAAATAGGCATTTCATCATGAAGTGTTATGCTACCTACAGGTTTTGTAGATGTTCTTCTACCAAATTGAAGAAATTCATTTCTATTCCTGATTGGCTGATAATTTTTTTCTTAAAGGGTGGCTTAAAAAATATTTTAAAAATATGTTACCTTTTTCATTTAGTCTCTTAATTTATTAGAGACTAATTTTCAAACTTTAGCCTAACTTTGAATTTCATGGATAAACCACATTGGGCCATAATTATGTGCTCCTCATCTCTTCCTGATATTGATAATTTGTGTCTTCTCACTTTTTGTAATTTTTCCCTTGATCAACCTTGCTGGGTTTTTCAGAAAACATGTTAAATAATATCTATACATTTAATTTTTAAATTTTAACATTTAATTTTTTTCAGTTACACTTATTACTTTTAAAACACATTATAAAACGGTTAAAATATGTATTGGGCTTTTGGATAGGCAGGTTACATTAGATTCCCTTAATTTATAAAAACTAATCCCTACCTTTTTCAACTATTTCATAAATATATGTACCTTTATAGGTGAAGGTTTCATTTTATATTTTGGATTGCCAAGTTTAAAAAATATTGAACATAGTTATAGAGAAAAGCTGTCTCTATGTATGTTTTTGATCTTTTAACTAAATTACTTTGAAGTGTTAATATATATGTGTATGCATATACATAATTTTTACATTTCCAAAGGTATCTATCTTAGCCATATACCAGCGTTTTAAAGGATTCTGTACACTAGCTTGAGCTGACGCCATCTCCAGGAAACCTAAAAATATATTGTGATTCATATTTTTAAAAGGTTTAATTTGTTCCAGCTCAATATCAAAAAAAACAAACAACCCAATCAAAAAGTGGGCAGAAGACCTAAATAGGCATTTCTCCAAAGAAGACATATGGATGGCCAAGAGGCACATGAAAAGCTGCTCAACATCACTAATTATTAGAGAAATACAAGTCAAAACTACAATGAGATATCCCCTCACACCCATTAGAATGGCTATCATCAGAAAATCTACAAACAGTAAATGCTGGAGAGGGTGTGGAGAAAAGGGAATGCTCTTGCACTGCTGGTGGGAATGTAAATTGATACAGCCACTATGGAGAACAGTATGGAGGTTCCTTGCAAAACTAAAAATAGAGTTACCATATGACCCAGCAATCCCACTGCTGGGCATATACCCAGAGAACACCATAATTCAAAAAGACACATGCACTCCAATGTTCATTGCAGCACTATTTACAATAGCCAGGACATGGAAGCAACCTAAATGTCCGTCGACAGATGAATGGATAAAGAAGATGTGGTACATATATACAATGGAATATTACTCAGCTGTAAAATGGGATGACACTGGGACATTTTTAGAGACATGGATGGACCTAGGGACTGTCATACAGAGTGAAGTGAGTCAGAAAGAGAAAAACAAATATATATTAACACTTACATGCGGAATATAGAAAAATGGTACAAATCAACTGGTTTGCAAGGCAGAAACAGAGACACAAATGTAGAGAACAAACATATGGATACTAAGTGGGGAAAGCAGGAAGGGTTGTGGGGAAATGAATTGGGAGATTGTGATTGCCATATGTATATTACTAATAAGAAAAAAAATACCAAATTGTACACTCTAAATATATGCAGTTTATTGTCTGTTAAAAATTTAAAAATTAAAAAAAATTTAAAAAAGTTTAATTTGTTTAATTTTCTTATCATATAAAATTACCTGTTTTAAGCTCAATAATCCAATTTTGGCTCAAGTCTGTCTCAGAGTGGGCCCATTGCTCATAAATCTGACTTGTGTTTTCCCCTGTTTTTGAAGATGTAGCTAAAACAAGAATTGGCAGGACACTCATGTTGGTCCTCTGGTTAATGGAATAGGAGCTAATATGGTAAGCAGGGCCAAGTGAGGCCCCTAGACTTGTCTCTTTCTTCAAAATATTAAACCAAAGCAATATCATATTTGTAGAGGAATCAGCAAGCTTAGTACTGCAATAAAACTTGTGAAAGATGGAGAGGTGAGGACTCCTATCACACAGCTGTTGAGTTAGCCTGTTTGGACAGTGCAGAAACTAAAAGTTCTTGGAGAATATTAATAGGTTATCATAAACTCTCCCATGCTGTTTCCAATCATATTAATGTTCATAATCTGGTCTTTTTACTAGAATAAATCTTTGTAGCCTCTAACATCCGATGTGTAGCTCTTGGCATGATTGTCTACAATCATGTGATTAGATTTGTAAGTGGAAAGTTTATATACCCCAGATACTTTGATAATGCCACACATGTATGCCAGAACTGCGAAATCAACCTCATTCCTATTACCAAAACTATAGCAATCTAAGACCCAGCAGCAAACAGTAGCCACATTATATTTTCTGGGTATGAAAGAGTTAATACAGCAATTTAAGCTTACAGAAAAGTTAGAAGAAATGCAAGAAAAAAGGTCAAGAAAGCTCACTCTGAAAGGTAAGGACGCCAGCAACAAATTTCACGGAAGCTACCAGAGATCTCAGCCAGAAGCTCCCAAGAACTGTCTTGGAAATGGCAGCAGTGCTAAGAGTCCATGTGAAACTCTCACTAAGTGTTTTAGTGTACAACAGCCAAGCAGGTAGATCCCCAGTGCTCTTTGAAATGATGCAGTGAAACCTCCCATCTGCTCATTTGTCTGGCTGTGACAGGCTCCAGAGAATAATGGCTTTTCCAGCTCTTCTGTCTTCCAAAGCTCACACAAGTATCTATTGTTGGCAAGCTCTAACAAGGAAACATATGGGGAAAGAGGTTTGGGGAAATATAGCGGAGACCTTAGAACGATGTGATAATGATACCAAGTTGACAGTAGCCAACCCAGCACAAGTAGAAGTTAAATTACCTCATTTTGCAAATGAGGAAATAACATAGAGAAGTTAAGCAACTTGTTCAAGGTAACACAGCTGTTAATTGGCACAGCAACTTATTTACTTGTGTGTACCCTTCATGAGATTATAAACGCCCTCTGACACCAAAGCAAGGGTTTGTGTCCTGTTCACTGCTATAGAATAAGAGACTAATACATTTCTGGGTGTGTAGTAAGCATTAAATAAGAATCTGCTATAAAATTTAATGATGATGTAATATTTGAAGAAAAAATCACAATGTTTTATTTGCTCAGAAAACTTGCTTAATTTTTTTTTTACTTTTGATTTTTTAAATTGAGATAAAATTGACATATAGCGTTATTTTAGTTTTAGATGTGGAACAACATCATGATTGAATATTTGTACATATTGTGAAATGATTGCCATGTGATCACCACGATAAGTCTAGTTACACATAGTTACAAATTTAGACAAATCCTCTGTGTTCCTTTTTTTTTAACTTTTATATTGGAGTATAGTTGATTAACCATGTTGTGTTCGTTTCAGGTGTACAGCAAAGTGATTCAGTTATACAGATACATGTATCTATTCTTTTTCAAATTCTTTTCCCATTTAGGTTGTTACACAGTGTTGAGCAGAGTTCCAACAAGGACTTACTGTAGAGCACAGGGAACTCTGCTTTATGTGCTCTTCTTAAATGAGTATGGAGCTACTCTACATATACTAAAATTTCCAGGTCTGTCCTCTTAATCTTTTGAAATGTCATAGGAAAAATGGCCTCCTGCTAGTGATTTTCATATGTCCTTAATCATTTCCAGGGCACCTCACTCCAAGGTAGGAGTACTAAAGACGTTTCATTCTGGATGTTTTTTTCACTTCCTACTCTTGGGAATTTTTCTCGATATATGGTGAGTTGGCGATGGAGGGTCCTCCTTCAGTTACCTCTTATTTTTTATTCTACAACATTTATATTTTTTCAGAGTTCTCTAAGAACTCACGCATCTTGTCATATTCTCTGATTTGGTTTTCTGTATTATTCAATTTGCTGTTTAATGCCTCTGACATGTTTCAGATGTGACAATTATGGATTCAATTTCAAACTAACTTACTGATTTCAGCTTCCTGGATTTCTTGCTTCTCAGCTCTTAATAGGAAAAGGAATTCTAGGTGCTAACTTTTCTTTCTTTCGGCAGCTGTTAACCTGGAGGATCTTAATTTGATTTCTTAAACTGGTGGTTTTCTTTTAAACTATGAAATCACTTTATATAAACTTAGAATTTTGAGGAGAACAGGTTGGAGTGACTGGAGAGTTTGTTTCTGTCTGGTATTGATTCAGTAGATTCTGCTCACAGCTTTGTGAGTCCTTGTTCAAATTCATTTAGGAGGGACTTCCCTGGTGGTCCAGTGGATAGGACTCCGTGCTTCCACTGTAGGGGGCATGGGTTTGATCCCTGGTTGGGGAACTAAGATCTCACATGCTGTGTGGCATGACCAAAAAATAAAATACAAAATCATTTAGGGGAGTTGAAAAAAATAGAGAAATGTAAAGTTATTGCAGTTAAATAAGTAAAGATTTATAAGCCTGTGCAGAGACAGAATGGGGAAGGAAGAAGCCGCAAATCTGCCCCTGTGTCAACATTTAATTTCTGTATTTGTTGTGGTAATTTTAGTAGTGTTCTCTTAGTGATGCACTGCCAGTATCAGATGTGACTATCTCCTTGTGAGTCAGCTGGAACAAGCAACATTTGCCAGCCATGTCAAATTTAAGGAGGAGGTAAAAGCACATACCATAAGGGATAACTGCTTGTGTTGACATTAGTACTAGGTTAGTTTGACATTAGTACTAGGTTAGTTTACCAATAGTTGCCCTCTGACCCTTTTATTCTAACACCACATATACTCCATGTTATGAGGGCTAGAGAATTTCTTCTGGGTTTACTTTCACTTTATGAACCAGACACTTTTTTTAGATTGCTAATTGCAATAGAATTGGCTTTTCCCTCAATCAGATTTCTCTTACACTAACAATTTGCAAATTTGATCATTGGAATATGTAAGAAGTCCAAAAATAAAATAAAATAAAATGCACTCTAGTTCTCTTGTATTTAGTGAAACTCTTCAAAAGTTTCTGTTCATCACTGAGATTGGGAACCGTTAGCCTTTGATGTTTTTGATGTTGTCATTGAAATCATAATTTTCTTTGTGTGTGTAGTTCTAAATTTTAGTGGAGGTATGGGTTCACTCTTATTTGTATGTCTTTGGTTAATTCAATAGTAATTGAGAGGAGAGGGGTAAGTAATTCCTTGAACTCATATTGCTTACATTGAAGGAGATGCTATCAATTTTAGCAGCTTATCAGTTTTGTCTCTTTCTCATTAAACATAGATAACCTTGCTCTGTCCTTTCCAGCCTTAACTCTACTACCCCCTAGTTGTTCTTGTTATCATATCAATAATCTCATACTATTCATTATAATATTAAAAAATAGAGGAGAGAATGTAGAATGTTAATTTTTAAGAGGTTGCTCTAAATATATTTTATTGTAACAGATTAAGTTAAAGTCAAAAGGTAAACTTTTATTCATTTTTTAGAAAATGGTTAAAATTGAAAATGAGAGAAAAAATATTTAAAATATCTTTGGATCTCCTATTTTCTTAGCAATTTGATGTGACATGGATGGATTTTTCTGAGGAAATGTTTTGTTGTGAATAAATCTAGCAGTTAAAAATACTAAAATTACTAAATATATTCTTGCAACCTTTATCATTTAATCTAGTTGTATTCACTTGGGAGCAGAGAATAACTTGAATAAGTTCTGCTTTTTAGAGTTAACTTATACACAATTTGATGCAATACTGGATGAAATGTTTTAAAGTTATATAGGGATTTCCCTGGTGGTCCAGTGGTTAAGACTTCATGCTACCCACGCAGGGGGAACAGGTTTAATTCTTGGCTGAGGAGCTAAGATCCCCACATGCCAAATGGCCTAGCCAATATTTTGAGGAAGCACCTCCAAGGTTTTTAAATTAATTGGATATGGTAGATGAGGATAAGACAAACTTTGGTATTTATTTGAATTTCCATGTAGATGATTCCTTTTCAGGTTGGAGAAGGTAGAGTTAGGCATGTGTTTGCTTGGAGAGCAGAGGAGAACAATCTGTAGTTCTGAGTAATTTATATTAAAGGGTAATGTCAAATAGGTATTTGGATAAGTGATGTAGAGACCGAGTGAGATCTTAATCAGTGAGTCATTGACATATGAACAGTGTGTAAAAGTGTGAACTCTCATCATCATAAGACAAAAATAGAAAGCTAGAACAAAGGCAGATGTCATAAATAATATTAATATGAAGAATGGAATACTGAAACTTTTTCTAAGTACTTATCATGTGCCAGGAAGTACAAGTAATTACATGATTAGTATCTGATTTAATGTTTGCAAAACCAAAATGAGGTCAATACTCTTATGCCTCATTTGCAAATGAGTAAATTCAATCATAAAAAGTTAAATACCTTGACAAGAATCACACTGAACAATTGTATTGGAGCTTGTGTTGGAAATCTGCAGGTATGATCATGGGGCATGCACTCTAATACTCTTTTTCACGGAGATAAACTATCTCCATACATATCTGCATAGATGTTATTCTAAGAGAGAGAGCGTACCCTTTGTTTTTCTTCTTTTTGTTTTGTTTTTTATTTTAAAGAAGCTTTTTAAAAGTTGAAGTTATCTCCCACCAATTGGCACTTGCCATCTGCCTCTACAAGGATCAAATGATGTGCTGCTGCAGCTGCTGACCTTCAACACCCCTTGAAAGGAGTTCAGGGTGGAGATCAGGAGTGAGGCACACTGTGCTCTGGGAAAAACTGGCACAATAGGTCTTCACATAGTTAGATATTTTCAGGAGATTTTATGAGCCCAATTCTTGCATCTCCTCGTATCTAGAAAAGCACTAAAATCCTTCATGGTGATGTCTGCTCCTCATGACTAGCAATAACCTTCACGTGACTAGCAGAAACCTTCTACAAAAAATATGTGCTTGATTGCATGTTTTCCCCTTTCACCAAAATCACATATATACGGACCTTCCCTCCTAACTCGTTGAAGCAGTTTCTCAGAGTTTTCTGAAATGCTGTCTCCTGGGCTATAGTCCTGATTTTACCCCAAAGAAAACTTAACTCACAACCCTCACATTGGGCTTTTTTTTCAGTCAACAAAGTATAGATGATTTACAATGTTGTGTTAGTTTTAGGGGTGCAGCAAAGTGATTCAGTTATATACATATGTGTATATATGTATATATATGTATATGTAAATTTTTTTTGGATTATTTTTCCTTGTAGGTTATTACAAAATATTAAGGATAGTTTCTTGTGCTATACAGTAGGTCCTTGTTGGTTATCTATTTTATATATAGTAGTGTGTATATGTTGAGAGAGTACTCTCTGTAAGGCACAGAGGATTAAGGTGATAGCAATAATAGGATAATGTAGGCATTGGGGCTTCCCTTGTGGTGTAGTGGTTAAGAATCCACCTGTCAATGCAGGGCACACAGGTTTGATCCCTGGTCCAGGAAGATCCCACATGCCTCAGAGCAACTAAGCCCGTGTGCCATAACTACTGAGCCTGCGCTCTAGAGCCCGTGAGCCACAATTACTGAGCCCCCGTGCTGCAACTACTAAAGCCTGCACACCTAGAACCTGTACTCCACAGCAAGAGAAGCCACCACAATGACAAGGCTGTGCACTGCAACGAAGAGTAGCCCCCACTCACCACAGGTAGAGAAAGCCCACATGCAGCAACGAGGACTTAGCGCAGCCAATCAATCAATGGATAAAAGATAATGTAGGCATTTTCTTTACCATCTAGAAGTTAAGATTCTAGAAAGAAAGAAAGGCATTTAAATGCATAATCAGAGTAAAGTACAGGGACTGGGAGGGAGTTATGCAGATTAGTAAGAGATCCTATAATAAGGGCTTCTAAACCCAAAGAAGCAAGTTCCTGGAGAACTTGAGCTCAGTACTGTTGGATGGAGAATAATCAGTTATATGAAGAAGTAGCAACTGATACCTCTGCCCACCTTCCTAGTTAAATAATTATTTTTCCAGAATTTTACATTTGCAACATAATAAGCTCATTACTTTAGAGTATTTTCTTCCTCTAAGAAATATCTAGGAAGTGCTTCATTACAAAATTTCATTAAACTAGATTAGAATTTTTGTATTATTATTTTAATATGAAAGAAAGCCATAGTCTCAATGGAATGTTAACACTGGATTTAAATCACTCCTGTGACCATTGGCATAATATAGCAGGCACCATCATATTAGGTGGCAAATGACAAATTTCCTTTTCTTGTGTTATTAGAAATTCTACAGTATTTTATATATTTAAAATTTTTGGTTAAACCAAAATACATAAATCTGTATCAGCATACAAGTATATCATAGAATATTTTTTAATTACAGAATATTGACAATAAGCACTTCTTTTCTTTTCATTATTTATAATTGAATGACATTTAGTGAATATATTAAATGATGTGCAGTGTAATTGAAAAGGACATTAAAAAGTCTGCATGCATTTTCATAGCATGTGTCTTATGCACCTTATAATAGGATAGGTGTTTGCACCACCATTTCATTTTTGTTTTTCCCTCTGGGATTTACAATTCATTACTGGTGCTTTGACATAACCCAGCATTGTGAGGAAAGCTCTAGATTAAGGAATATATCAGCATTTTAATCAAGAAAATGTCAGAATATTCCTGAATATTTTAAATTTTAATTTAGGAGGAAATATACATGTGAAATCTGAGATGTCTTTAAAATATCAAATATCCCAGAAAGGTCAGTAATATTTTTTTTTACACTTCCTTGGTTTCTTGTGGTTCATCTAATAAGTGCTAATTTCTTAAAATAATTGTCACTATCTATAAGGTAAGGAGACCATGGTGAAGAGTGTGGATTACAAGCTAACTGAAATGGGAGATGTTCTTACACTTTGTTCTAAGCAAATTTGATAGGGACAGAGTAAAGGGACAAAATAGGTGATTAAAAAGTTAATTGCACTAGGGGATTGTAAGTAAAGAAAAAAATATGAGAGACCCCTGTAAGTTAATGATCACTCAAGAAAGCAGGTTTGCTTAACCACAAAACCAAGCAGGCTCGCTTAGCAACCAAACCATATAACAAAAGCATGAGACATGCCCCTAAACAATACAACAATGGTGGCATGAGACCCACACCTTGCCCAGTGAACTCAGTAAGTTAATGATGTATAGGACATGCTCCTTTGCATGCACTAAAAACAAAAATATAAGGAAAAGGTGACATTACACTAAAATTGAAATGATTTACTATTTTTAGCATATGTAACCACCCTTCTGCTAATTTAAGTAGCACCATGACTGTCCCTACTTGACCAGGTAGGAACAAAAAAACTCTCCTGCTTGACATGGAGGAGGAGCTGATAATGGAAGCTTGACATCTACTCAAGAATGAGAAAGAAAGTGGCCTTCTCTCTCTCCTCACTTTTGCTTTGAGTATAAAACTGTAGCCCACTAAGTTCTCAGTGTGGCACCCTTTCGCCTGTCTGCTTATAAGCCTCACAAGCATCCTATTCTAATAAATCACATCTTATCTATCACTTTGCCTCCCACTGAATTCTTTTTGCACTGAGACATAAAGAACTGGAACTCCTTGGAGCTCCCCTGCGATGCATTTGTGCAGTTTCAAATTGATTACAAGAAATGTTCACCACTTTATTGTTGAGATCAAATATGTATATACATATATATAACTAAACATACATAATTTAGACATTATATTAAACCTATATAATTTGAACAATTTCCTTTTTTCCTAAAGAATGTGAGTTTAAAAACTAAATGTACATTTGTCCTTAAGCTTGGGCCAGAATTGGTCAAAATGTAGAAGATAATGATCAGTTTTAACCTCCTCAATTTACAAATGAACAAACAGAGGATCTGAGACGGTCATTGACTTGACCTCTGTAAACAAAGAGAAGTAAACTCGGAGTAAAGGATAAGGACAAAGACTTGAAATTGTTTATAACAGTTTCCATCTGGCTGCGGAAAGATCCGTTAATGAGTAATAACATAAACTTTATCTGGAAAATAAACTGTCAATCATACAAATTTAAAAGGTTGTAATTTCCTAATACATAAATTATTTTATAAATGACTGATAACATTTAAGACTTAGTCTGAGTCCAACCTTTTCTGCCACAAAGTATATTACTCTAAGGCAAATTAGCTCGCACATGATCAGTAAATAGGGAATAATATTAGTATATTTCAGAAGTCAAGTTGCTGTACATTAAATTTTTTTCAAAGACATTAATGTTTTAAAGCTGAGGTTGACAAACTTTCTTACAAAGAAAGGTCAAAGAAACATACATAACATGAAAACTTTAAGAATAAGCTAAATATCTTATAGAAGTATCTTTGTTTCATAGGAATATTAGCTGTTTTATTGTTTCAAGATCTTTGATTCTACTATGTTAAATTATTTGGGGAAGCCTACAGCACAGATGAGAACAATGTGAAAATAATTCCTCCATGTTAAAAAAAAAATGATGAAAGAGTGGTACATATCTGGAATCTGATAGATTTAAATGTTGATGACACTCGTCCCTTTAGGAAGTGAATCCCCTCAAGGACCCACATTTGATGGAGGAAGCAGAATTCAGGTTTTAAGTCTACTAAGGGTGTGATGCTGGGTGTGAATGCCAGTGAGGAGCTACCTGTGCTGCTGTTTTTATTTGGATTCTCATCATTTTTATACAGCTGTATAGTTGTAGAGATGCATGAATTTTAAGTGGTCTGCTTCTAATCTTATTTCTTTTTTTTCAAAGGCCTTTCGTATTTTAGTGTGCAATTTAGCAAAATGTGAGATTATTCAGGAATACCTATATAGCGTTACAGCAAAAATGCTTGTACATGATTCTTAGTAGGCAGCTGAAAAATAAGAAACACAATGCTAACTTGTCAGAAGGTCTATAATAATTCATAGTTTTCTTCCTTAGTCTTCACCATTTTCTTTCCTTTTTTAAATATGTCAAACTCTTGTGTCCTCAATGTCTTTGCAGATGATATTCTGTCTTGTGGGACCAACACCTCTACCACTTACACCTGTTTGATTTCTTCAAGTACCATCTTCACTGAAACTTTCTCAAGGAGGTCTTTTCAACCTACACCATCGATTTTAATCCCATGGACTTTGAAATCAGAATTCTTTTTTTAAAAGATCGCTTACGAGATGGTCACATTAGCTAGTCAAGACATTGTCCTTCTCTCTGCCTCTATTTCCCCATATGTAAATTGGGGGTGAGAATGGTAACTAAAATTGTTTCTGCAGATATTCTGTGATTTAGTACATGTAAATAACTTAACATGCATGCCTGGCACATATAAAGCTTTCACAAAGTTTTAGTTTAGTATTAGTATTGGACTTTTAATATTCACCATTATTAATTGTATCTGGAATGTACACACAAGCTGTACCAGATCAAAGACAGATTTATTCACAGCAAATATATGTGTGCCTTCCCCACCAGTCTTTACCCATAAGGGGATGTCATGTGAGCCAATAATGGGAATTTTCCTGCGTGAGTGAGTGGACATCCCATAACAAACCATGAGTAAACTATCTTCCTCTGCTTATATATTTTCCTCTCCACCATAAAAGCTCTTCTTCTTCCTTGAGCCCTTTGAGATGTGAGTAGAATCTCTGCGGGTGTCTGATAGTTCTGTGTGTCTCAGCCTTTAAGACCTAGAGTTATCTCCAAGTGTCTGGGCCTCATTCCTCATTGATATATAAATCCTAAGAAGATAAAGTGCCAGTCTCCCTTAGCATCTCATGTATTTAACTTAAGGACCTAGTTCACAGCTATAATTCTCCAAGGGGGAAAAAAAGAGACAGAGACACATTGTACTACAATTTGGATCAGACCAATTAACAAGACAAATCATCTCATGGTATGTGAAAATGTTTTAGGAAGCTAAGACTTTTTACAAAAACACTGAAAAATTCAGGTAAGTTTTCTTTTTTCATGATTACACATTCTTATGTGCTTTCACAGCAAACTTCTGTTTCATAACATTTATCACTGTTGTAGCTTTATATTTATGTTTATTATTTTTTGTCAAATGTGTATATAAACTACTCGGCTGTAAACTCCATGAGGAACATGGAGTGTTTTGTTCACCCCTTTGTCCTTGGTGATCAATTCAGTGGCTGACACCATAAGCCCATGCCTATCATATATCTCAGGTCATGAGTTGTCTTGATTGTGCGGCAAAAACTGCATGGCTTAAGTTGAAATTGGCATGTCTGCAATAATGAATTTTTAAATATTTTTACCAGGGCAAATAATGGCTTATGACATTCTTATTTAAAAGGATAATAAATATATCAATAATATATTGGTTGATAAACATGGGATGGATTTATAATAATCTTCATTAAGGACTTAAAGAAATTAAATTTTCTTCTATTTCCTCTATATTGTTAAATTCACTCAAATGTGCAAAGTGTCAGTTTAATTTGTTATTGCATTCCCTCTATAGTTCAGTAATTAGCATTTAGTAGTTGCTCAATAAATAATTGGCTGAATGAATTAATAAATGAGGTAAGCAGCTTAAATTTAGCTAAAACTGATGAGCAATTTATTAAGGTGACTTAAATATTTAAGTAGTTATTATTAATAATTAATTGGTAGTTTTATTTGCTAAGGTTATCGAGAATCATCTTGTTTCACCTTATTTTAGCATGTTAAAACTGGACTAGTATCTCTCCAGAATGTATACAATTATCATTAAACAGATGTTACATTCCTTTTTACTTAGACTGTAAGATTTTAAAATCATTTTTATTAAAGTGTATCCTGCATCATAAAAGGACATTTAATCATGTGTACAGCTTGATGAATTATCACAATGTGAACATATTTTGTAACTACCCCCCCAGATCAGGAAATAGTGCAGGACCGGCAGTATATAAGGCACTTATAAGCAAGCTCCCTGAATCCATATGCTTCTCTTGCTCAGAGAAAAACACCATCCTGTCTTCTAACAGTGTAAATTAGTTTCTCCTTAGTGAAACTTATATGCAAAAATAAACAATGTATTTGTTTTAAATAAATAAATTCTGCACCTCACCTCTATAGCACAATATTAAAAGTTTGTACTAGAGCAAATCATATTAAAATTCATCCTCCTATTTCCAGGTTTTGGGCTATTAATGATAATGCTGCAATAAATATTTTTGTATATTTCTTTTGAAACACATGGGAGTGTAATTCTGTCACTTACATATTCCCAGATGAGGAATTATTGGGTCATAGGGTATGCATTTGTTTAATGTGGAAAATGATGTGAAAGCATTTCTAAAAATCATTTTAGCCATTTACAATCTCTCCAGCACTGTATGAGAGTTCCAGTAGTTTTACATTCTCACCAACACTTGATATTCTTAGTTTTTCTTAATTTAGTCATTCTAGTGGTGTATGGTAGTACCCCATTGTATTTTTTTAAGAACTTTTATTGATATAATCAACATACAATAAACTGCATATATTTAAAGTGTACAATTTGATAATTTTTTATTAGTAATGTATATATGGCAATCCCAATCTCACAATTCATCCTTCCCTCATTATATTTTTAATACAGCATTTCCCTGACTACTATTGAGGTTTAGTACATTTTGTGTGTGTGTTGGCTATGTAGATTGCCTCTTGGGTGAAATGCCATATAGTCCCATCTATTTTTCTACTGGATTGTTTGTCTTTTCATTTTTTTAGAATTTCTTTTATATTCTAGACATTTGCTCTTTGTTAATTATATGCATTACAAATCTGCTCACCCACTCTGTAACTTTTCTTTTTCATTCTTAATAGTGTTGTTTGAGGAACTGAATTTTTATTTAATGCAGCCTAATTACTTATAGCTTTCACTAATAATTAGTATTTTTGTCCTGTTTTAAAAACATTTTTCGCTACCCAAAGGACGTAAATAAAGTTTCATATGTGACTTTCTGAAAGTTTTATAGTTTTACTTCTCAAATTTTAATGTACAATTTACCCAAAACATATCTCTCTGTCTATCTACCTGGGTCTTTTATTGGACACCCTACTTGAGTGTTACTTACTAGAATTTTCTATGATGATGGAGAAGTTTTATATCTGTATAATCGAATACAATAGCCACTAGCCATATGCTGTTGAGCATTTGATACATATACAATGCGTCTGAAGAACTGAATACTTAGTTTTATTTCATTTTAATTCATTAAATTTTAAACAGTTACATGTGGCTGGTGGCTACCATATTGGACCACGCTATGGATTCTCTTTCATTGATCTATTTTTTCTGTATTTCACACCAAATTCACAATTACCGTATAGTTAGGGAGGTCTCCAAGACAGTCCTCAGGTTCATAAATAATAGAAAGGCTCACAGAATGCAGAAGAGTTGTTATACTCATGGTTCCAGTATAGTGAAAGGATACAGATTATGACAAGCGATAGGAAAAGGCATATTGGGCAGGAGTCAGGACAAAGCAGACACAAGGCTTCTTGTCATCTCTCAGAGGAGTGATGCAAACAGCCTGTGTTTCTCCCAGTAATGATATCTGTCAATTCCTGTAGAGTATGGCCAACCAGGAGAGACCATACAAGCCCTGGTGTCCATAGCTTTTATTGGGGGTTAGTTCTGTAGACATGACTGACCAACCACATAGGTGATGTTCGTCTCCAACCCCTCCAGAGGTGGAGCTGACACCACGTGGCTGAAGACCCCCGCTGTAAATCATATTGTTAGCACAGATTAAGTGGCATAGACCAAGACCTCCAGGTAAACAAAGTCACTTTATCAGGCAGGCTTAGTGGTTACCCCCCAAGACATGAAGACAAAGTGCCAAACCTTACTTTGGACACAGCTTATCCTTTATTACACACATAGTATATCTTGAAATTCAATAAATTATGTCCAATTTCATTCTTCTTTCATCAAGATTTCCTTTCACATTGTTGGACCTCTGAATTTTCATATAAATTTTAGAGTCTATTTGCAAATTTTCCTAACAGGCTTTCTTGGATTTTTTTTTTAACAAAGGTGGAAATGAAATTAGAGATTTGATAAGGAAAGTTACAAGTTTTTCAAAAATATTCCTGCCAACTTTACATTTAACACTGAGTTTAAGGAAGAAGAAAATTAGTATAGAATCTGGAGAACAGTTTATGATGGAGTTGATGTTTTAGTCAAGCTTTACATAACAGCAAGTTTAAAATTGTTGAGAAATAGAGCAAGCACAGTGGTTAGGAGTATGACATAAAATTATCCTGAAAAATTGTTGGATATAAAATTTATCTCAAGTGCTACAGCTTGCATTTATGATACTAAAATATTTAAGCAATTTGAATAGCCATACAACATGGCAAAGTCCTCCAAATACCATCCTGCTGTTTGAAAAACCTGAATAATACATTTAGTGAATCAGTCATAGGGCTCGATCACACTTACCACCATTAGTTATTTAGACGAAGCAAAGGAGCAAAGGGAAAGTCATATCCAAAATATGAAATACATTTTATGCAATTATTCATGCAGGCAGCATAATGATTTTGAAGATATTTGTAACTTTCATTAATCACTCTCTCAAACTGTCAACACCTTGTGTTGCACTTACTAAGTGCCAGGCACTGTTCTAAGCACTTCTTAAGTGTTGATAACAACCCAATGAGGGTTTGAAATCCATATTTTCTCTATCCACATCACAGTTAATATATGTATGTCATCTGTGTATGTTTAGAATATTGTGAGCCTATTTCTCTAATTTTGATATACATTCAGTGATCACTGGTACATTCATAATTTGTTAGAAGGGCAAGAGCACTTGGTTGCTTTCTCAAGAGGTAGTATAGGCAATTTGGAGAGCCATAAACCTCCAGAAAGTTAAATTATACTACATACTCCCCTCAGGTACTATCTGAACACAAATTTTCCACCTTCCTGAAGAATACACACTTCCCTAAATCTGTAGACAGGATTGCTCTTTTACATAGTCTACTATGTGATTTGCAAGAATTACCGTTACAACAAAAAAAGCACTTGAAAAGTATCTGAAATTATTTTTCACACAGGGCTATATATTTCTCTATCTAACTATGACAGCATGCCATTCATATAAACATATTTATGGCTCTGTCAGTTCATATCAAGCACATGGGGACAGTGAGAAAATGTAATCTAGATGAAAGAGAATTTCATCTGATTCTCAAGAGTCCATGCTCTCCTGTAATGCATTAGAAATCATGATCAGAATGTTGTAACCTGCACATCATCGCATCTCAGGAGACATCGGTTATTATAGTAGAAGTGCCTGAAGCTTCTTTTATTCTAATACTGTCCTTGTAAAACACCTATGTAAAAGGCTGGTTGGTGTAAATGTTTTGGGACTTGCTAATTATTATTTCTGGAAAAATAATACTAGCAAAACACAGATAATCTTGACATATGTTTCTGTCTGCTCAAGATGAATGTTGACTTAGGTATTCAAAAAGGACATTGCCATTTTTCAAGCAGAGTGTAAATTTGTTATTACCAATGCTTAGCTGTTTCATATCTAGTTCACTGCATTACCTCAACTTCTTATTGGTTTGCAACCTCCTTGGGATCTTCCTCAGTGTAATCTGAAACCAGTCTCATTATTGGGAGGGGTGGGGGGGTGGGTAGCAGTGCTCTGGAGGGAGGGAGAGACCAACAAAGAGGCAGGCTGCTCCAGATGCATAAGTAGCAGTTTTTAGCAAGCAGGGGAACTCACCAGGCTCCTCTTAGGCATCCGCAAGATGAGTACATTTCCCCGCCGGCCCACCACATCTTAAAAGTTTATTATATAGAGGCGTAAACTGGGCTCAGTCAGGTACACAGTCCAGATGCTCTGAACACATTTCTGTTTCAAGGCTATATCTTGGAGCAACTTCTAGGGGCAGGAGAGGAGGTGGTCATGGAGCCTCCAATTCACAAGGTCCACCTCTTGGGTCAACTGGTGATCATATCTTTTTCATGGTCTTCTCCAACACTTCTTAAGATAAACCACATTCTTTTCCTTTAGAGCAGTTTCCAGGCAACGTTTGTAGACATTACCTCTTTTAATCTTCATACCTTAGCATACACTGTCATTCTGTACAGGTAGAGTGAAGAATAATTTTGAAACAAATTCTCAATAACATTATGTGTTCTTTTTATGAAAGACTATGTTCTTTTAATTAAAAAATATTCTAAGACCACGATAACAATTTGTTGCTTTATGTACATTATACGTTATACATTGTATGGATGGGATATAATTTTAAATAACAATTTATACCTTTTTAATAAAGCCAAGGCATTGCCCATTGTAAAGTATTTTTAATGCAATTGTTCTTCTTTCCTTTATACAATTAGCATAGATTGCACTTTATTATGAAATGGCCTCAGTATACGTTTACATGTAACTTCAGAAATTATGCCTATATTTTGTGCTTATTTGTACAATGTATGCTTTTCATGTAGTGTATATTTATTCCATCCCATTTAGGTCTTACATTTCTGAAGGCTGATTTCATCACGTCTTCTTCTTCCTCATCTGCTTTTGTATACTACAGATGGAAATCCAATGAATTTTATCTTAAATCCTCACTTCTCAGGACAAGATGGGAACATTTCAGGATAACCATATTGAACATGAAAAAGAATGGTGTTTGGAGATCAGATTCAGAAAGAATAAAGAATGAAGTTGGATACCATGATGTAACTATAAATTTGCTTTACAGTAATATTTTTGCATGATTGATTTCATATGTTTGAAGAAACACTTACTTCACTAATTTCTCACATTCTCTTATTGTTTGTCAGGTATTTGTGCATTTTCTAACCTTATTAACCTTCTGTGGCCTTCAAAAATATAGAATCATTGAGTTACCCTTCTGAAGAGAAGCTTAGAGGACATTCTGGAATGGATCTTTCACATTTCAGGTCAGGGTAACTGGTCTTTCATGCAATTATAGTTAATATTATCTACCTGTCAGTGCTCACATGTGCCTTATTTCTCTGTCTTAGTTTCTATTTTTACCTCCACTCTAATAGTCTTTATTTTCATTCCATTTAAAAAATGTTTTCCACCTTTTAATGAGATATATTCTTGCTTCCTATTGATATACTTGTTTCATCTCATCTGGTGGGCAAGAACTCATAGCAGCTCAATCAAGCCCTTTCAATTTATTGATTGTATGGATTTAATAGCTTTAATAGCTTTATACAACATTATTTCAAATATACTGTGTTATATTTAAAACAAAAAAACATTTATTCCAATATAAACTAATACTATATATTCCATATTGAGAACATAGAGACTTCAGAAGGCTACAAAATTAATTTAATTTTTTACATGAAATCAACATGCAGAAATATCTCCTTGGGGTTAGAAAATAGAAAATGAAAACATTTAAAAATATTTTATTGTACTTCTTACACCTTTGGAATAATGGAAATCATACTAACTCCATTTTCTAATCTAATTATTTTTTTCTTTTTCTTTTTTATTAGCAAACAGTCCCTCTTTACATTTAAAACCTTAAGAGGTCCCATGAAAATTATCAGAATTTTATTAAAGAATACTTCTTTGTATTCAAAGATCTGAAAGTTGAACTACATGCTCTACAATTTCACTGAAATATAATGACCATCATGTATTTAGGACACATTTCCTTCATTAAAAATTCTGTATTTACTAGGCATTTTTCCAGAAAGTGGGTCTACGTTAGTGAACAATTTGGACAAAGACCCTGCTTTGTGAACTTTACAATCTGATGGACGAGATAGCTAATGAGTAAAGATACATAGGGATGGCATAATTTAAAGAATAAAATGTGCAATAAGAAAAATAAAGCAGAGTAAGGAGCCAGATAATCTGAGAATGATTGTCTAAAGAGATTTCATAGACATAGAAGCCTGAACCATTATCAGGACCAGCCGTATTGACACACTGAGTCACTGCACTGTATCAACCATAACATTTGTATGTATCATGCTATTTAAACCACAAAACAATTTCATGAGGTAGGTATTATTTTTACAGAATTGAGGAAATAATGCTCAAATAAATTAAATGCCATGCACAAAACCATGTTACTGTAGACCAGCATAGCCAGGATGTGAATATAGGTTTAATTGATAATAGTCAGTTATTTATACATTGCCCTGTTTTCTATGGTCCCATTTTCTCAGCTTTTTTTTTTTCTTTGATAATTTTACTACTTTCCAATTTTCTTTCATTCTATGAGAATAGATTTCAGCCCAGAAAATTGGTCCCTATTTTCCATGCTTAGTTCTGGTCAAGAGGCAAGAGCAGTCTATGAACAGAAGTTTACATTTAGGATTAGACATGTTTTGCTGCTGTGAAATGTGGTCCCTTTGGAATGGGTGCAGTGGAGGAATCCCTGATCCAAGCTCCATCACTCAGAGCCCCTGCCCTGGAAGTTTAGGATTGGGACCAAAGGAGAGAAAGAGAAAAAAATAATCCTTCTACCTGCTTAGAGTTGGATGACCCTATTTTACTTGCCATGTGGCTTAAAGGACAGAAAACACTGCTGTGTTAGAAAAGCTGAATGAAGCAAACTCGAAAGGATTAGAAAATTTAAAAAAAACAAGGAAAATTCACATATTCTCTGTTTCTGATGGCTCTCCTTGTTCTGTTTACAGTCCTTCTTAAGGCCATCTGCTTTTCTGTCCTGATATGAAACATTTCTTTGTACTTAAAAAAAAATCCTGTTTTTCTAAAGCAAGCTCAAGTTAATTTCTGAAACTTAAAATCAAAAATGCCCTAGCTAAAATATTTAGTTATAAATTCATGGAATTAACAAGGAATAGTGGCTACTTGCAAACTATAAGACAATGTTCAGGTATGCATTTTACTTAAAATATATAGTAATAAGAGGAAAGAAAAGCTCAAATTTGTCATGCAAGCAATCTATAAGAGCTATCAGAGGAAACCACCAGAAGAATCAAGTATTTTCTGAAATACCCAGAGAGTCCTCTGCCCAGATGTAGGGGGAAAATTTACAGGTTACTTTTGTCCAGCGTATGCAATTTAATATTAAAGACAAGGTTTGTTTATTTGACAAGAATTTTTGATGATGAAATGTTAGTATTTTGAATGCAGGATAGGATGCTGTGAGTGATAGGGCAAATGGAAGACAATTTTATTTAATGCAGGGTTTGCTTAGGGAATTCAGGTTACCGATTGGCATTCACATGACTAAGAACTATTTTCTGGATTAATAATTTTAACAAATTTTTATCTACTTCCAAGAGCCATTTTGTGTTTGGACAAGGTGGCCTGTATCACAGGAGAACCATTAGGTTATAGCTTTAAATTGCAGTAGTTTATTACAGAATATGAACTGAGATATGTGTGAAGGAAAAAAATTAGGAGTTAATAAGAACTGGCAGTGGCAAAATTTGACCTTAGTGATCTAATATGTGATTATCAGATGCCAAAGGAAATTGCAATAACCTGGCTACAATACTTTTGAGAACACTAAAAAACAAATCAACAAGCAAGCAAAATCACAAATATGTCTCTTTTAAGGTGAATAGTGAAATGCTAATGGTTAAAATATCAAGCACTAGAGTTAGATAGTTTTCTCTCAGTTTCACACATTTTTAACAAAGCAATTAATTGCTCAGCCTCTGACAAATAATGTATTTTGATCCAAGGAGTTCGAATTTTACTCCATGATTTAACACAATTTTTGTTCTTTTTCATTTTCCATCTCTAAGAGATGTGTCATGTTTGTTTGATATTATGACTTCATCAAAAGAAAATTAAGTCAATATATTTTTCCCCTTTAATACTTAGTGACTAGCTGTAGTTAAATATTATAATTCTGGACTTTCTTTTTTAACAAGAGTAAAAGATAAGCCAGTGACAGCACTGTGGAATATATAATTTTACAATATGTTAGAAAATAAATTTATGTTCCTAATTTTAAAACATTTTAGTCTTACAACATTATGGTCATTACATTATCATTATATTTCATATTTTATTAGTGTGCTCTGCATGCCTTCTATGTGATTATCTATTTTAATGTTGATCATTATTACATTTAAACAACTTTTATAAAATGGATCCTAGAGCTTTTTATATTAAAACTATTCATATTCTTAATTACTCAATGCTAAGTTAATTGAGACATTTTAGTGTTCCCAAGATTGGAATTAAATTAAATTTAACTTCTACAAGGTGGCTAAAAGGTGACTAGCATGTTATTGTACTACCTGCTATGTTATGTTACTTTTCTGCTAAACCAAATACCAAGCAATGGTGCCATGCAAAAAAGCCAATATATAATTGCATGAAACACTGAATAATCTAGGAGACGGAAATACATGATTTAAAATTAATCTCATTAATTGGAAGCATGAACAGTTGAGAACATTCAATCACATTTCAGTTGTGGCATATATATATATATATATATGGCATACACACACACACACACACACACACACACACACACATATATATATAGAGTTGAAGACAGGGTAGTAAGAAGGAGGGAATAAGCTTCATGAGTCCAGGGAATAGGATATGCAAAAGCCAAAATTTCTGAAGTAGCTGTAGTTACAAAACTATAGTAATCCTGGAAAGAGAACTGTTTCTCTGACATTGAAAAGAAATGCAGGTGGCAAGGTAGGTACACGGGTGTCACATTGAAAGGCATTGAAAAGAAGAAGTGTTGATACTTTTTCTTCCTAAGCTTTGGGGAAACCAAAGATGGATTTTAAACAAAATTATATAATGATCAAACCTGCATTTTAGATCAGTCTTCTAAACAGATTTTAGATCAGGGTGGTATGTTTCTGAAGGCAAGGAGATAAATTGCTAGTGAAATGTTACTTTCATAGTGATGCAAAGAAGTGTAATTTTTGCTTAATATTATGTATGAAAAGCACTCTTACAGCCAAAAATTCACTTACCCTCTGTTAACTCTAGTCCCATTTGCTAAAGTTGCTGCTGAAATTAACAGCGATCTTTTTTTTTTCCTGTTGGTATACGAGCAAATGCAGCCTAAATTCTATGAATTGCTAACTTCTACTAATAATTACCTTTGCTCATAATGGTTATAAATGGCTTTATTATGCTATATATTCATTATCTTGTTTTAATAGCTTTCTATGTCAAAGCCTCTTGTCAATATTCATAGGACTATTTGAGATTTACTATAATACACGGTCATACAAATACTTTTAACAAATGAACACAAATTTTCATAAGATGAGTTTCTGTATCCTGAATCCTTCTTCCTTGCTGCAGGCTTGGGAACCATGATGTTGGGCTATGATTATTTCTGGGGTAAAATTACCATCCTTTAAACAGGAAGCCAACTTCTCCAAACAATTGGTGTTGAACTAACAAGTTACATAATGGAAAGAAAAAACATCAGATAGAGAACCTGATGATGTTAGGCAATCAATAAACATTTAGCAGCATTCAAAAGTTATTTTGATTCAATGTTGAAGGGTGAGTTGGGCAATTCTCATGGCAATTAAGCAATGGGACTCGAGGCATGTTTTAGGGCCCTCAGGCATCACTGAGGAAGGAGGAGATAACCCTGTCTGGATGAGAGGACACATTACAGAAGGTGTCATATTAACCAAGGCTTTGAAGCAAAAGTCAGGTGTTTTGTTTTCCATCTCAAAGAACTTTAGGAACAGCATCCAAGTAGATAAAGCAAGACATTTAAGGGCATGGAGGAGAGGGAGAGTAGGGTGTTTGAGAAACTGGGAACATGTATAGTATCATGTTTTCCAGGAAAACAAGCTTACTCAAAAACTGAGTCAGAAATGTCTTACAAACCATCTAACTCTCCACTTCATCTCCTACCATTTTATATTCCAGCTTTCTTTTTTATTATTTCTCTATGTGTCTATAGATAAAGAGAGCTATATAGAGATATGGATATAGACAATAAAGCATCTATGTATAATAGCATACTGTACATAATCTATATCTTTATAGATTTATAAATAATTACTGTATTATAAATGTATGCCATATTTATAATCTTTATTTCTCTAGTAGACTGTAAATTCCATGAGGTCAGGGACTCTTTGCTTTAAGAGTCTATGCCTATGAGAAAGAAGAATTCCTGGTGTAAAGATGGTGCTCCATACATTTTTGATGAATAAATGACAAGAGAATGCAGACATGAATGTATGAATGAGATCAGATGGAGTTTTTGCTTTACTCTTAGAAGACAATTCCTAAATTACAGCCTTCTATTGTTGTACTGAAATTAATATGCACTCTAAATCATAATCCCTAAATCCAGATTATTTTGTTTGAGACTGGGACAGTCCTTTCTGTGTTGATGGCCTAGCTGGTCTTAGCTTCTGATCATCTCTTATCATTTCCTTTTTCTTGCTGATCTAAGTGGTCCCAGTCTGTATGTTCCTCTGTCTGGCTCATATGACTCTAACATATTCTAGTTACAGCACTCTTAATCGATGATATGAACTAAACCTGTGATCACTACAGTTCAAGCTCTGAAATGACAAGTCTGATTTGCTTACCCTTGTACATCTTATGTCCAGTGCAAGATCCAGGCAAGAGGATGTGCTCCATATATGTATGATGAATAAACAAGTTATCAATGAGTCCTGATCTATTATTACTGTGAGCTAAAAAAGAGATTTAATAAAACACACAAAATCACAGATAGTCTTATCATAGGTTTGGCTTTCTTTGGAAGGGTAAATGCAAATGACAATTCTGACTTAATTTCTTGATTACAAATATACTATTCCATGTTAGAGATAGTGTGATTTTTGTTTTCTTATTTTTTTGCCATGTGCCCTGCAGGAATCTTAGTTCCCCACTAGGGATGGAAGCCTCGACCCTGCAATGGAAATGGAGAGTCTTAACCACTGGACCACCAGGGAAGTCCCTAGATACTGTGATTTTTAAAGAATTACATGAAGTTTTGCATGAGGGCATTGATTTATTTTTAAAGTCTCATTTTTATAATGTATTTTTGTAACTATCAGGTAACTGGAAGTATGAGGTGATTCACTCTAAAAGTTGATTTCAAAAGGATTTTTGAGGGGTGAACTAGAATAGAATTTTAGAAGAAAATAAGTATTTTACTTAGATACCATATAGCATAGCTTTAACTTTATAATACTAGAGCCATTTTTTTTTTTAGTTTCTACCAGTTCACATAGCTTTAACTTTATTAAATCTAGAGCTATGTTTGAGTTTTCTAGCAGTTTAGATTTTGACTTCCTTCAAAAATGAGATAGAGCCCTTTTAAAATGATCATTATGCTGCCAGTAAGCATTTTATCTCAAGCCACAAAGACTCATTCATTGGACATTTGAGCTAATTATTATTTCTGAAGGCATCTATTCAACTTCACCATTAACATGTTCTCCACTACTTTTTACAATCCTCTTTTAAAACCGCAACCAACACGCTCAATTGCAATTCCCTACCACAGGAATAAACACGACCTCTGAATAAAATATCTTTGTCTCCATTGTTTGCATTTCCACAAGGTCACCTCTCTATGTATCCAAAATCTGATGAGGAGTGATATCATTTCTAGTTAATGTACTTTTCCCAAAAGCACTTTAGATTTCAAAATAAATTATGTGGGCGATTTGACTGTAATATACCCGCCTCTGTAGGTACTTACATATAAGCTGATTTCCTACTTTCTGAAGGAAAATTTGAGGGACAGAACACCCCCTGAATCTTACCTGGGCATATGCATTTACTTACATTGATCCCCACCAGCCACTACAATGCCTGATCCGAGTGAGCATTCGGTAAATGTTTTCTTTACCCAGTAACCATTTCAAGGGTATAGGCCCTTCACAAATGTGAATGCATTCCTATTTGTATTTATATACATACGCTTAAAATGTCATTTGGAAAAATTGACTTAGGAAGTGTGTCCTGCATACATCATCTCCATTTTCACATTTCTATAATTATTTTGAGGCACAAAATATATCTGGTCATAACCTGAGGGAAATTCAGACAGCGCCTGCCCTCTCCCTAGGGGACATCTTTCCCCTCGATGACAGGCAGATCTGTCACAGGGACAGATGATTTATCTCCTCTGATTGCATCCAGTAAAGACACCCTATACAAGGTGAAGTGATAATTTTCCTCAGAGTTAACATGTCCAATGTCTCATTTTTCATCCTAGTCCTTGTGAAATGACATCCAACACTAAATTGGGAACTAATTTTGGTTGTGAGGTTTGGCTGCCTGCCCACTTCCCTGGGAAAATAAGCAAATTATCTGTACTTTTTAGTCATAGAAGTTATATGATACCTGGAGCTGGCTTTTTAGTCCGGGGATTTTTGTTTTTTCTTTTAACCTACACTGGAGAAGCAAAAGAAAAATATATGTCATAGGCAATTTTGCAAAAAATATATTTTTCCAGAAAATTAATCAAAATGAAATATGCAAAGTGCTGTATCTGTGAAAAAATATATAACAAGTTAGGGAAACTTTAGGTGAAGGAGTGTGGTTGGCGGTATATTTGATTACAACACTAAAATATGCCATCAATTCAGTATGATTTTAGGAAAAAACAACTCCCACAATTATTTGAGAGTAAAAATTCAACCAGTCCACATATTATGTTCGTCCAGCAAGAAAATGTCAGCAAAAAAACTTGTTTGTAAATGTTTGTCTTAAGACAGAACACAATCTTATAATTCATTTTCTGCATGCACTTATTTTAGCACATAAATAGGGTGGTTAGTCATGAAGTGTGTGTGGGTGGACAAAAGATTTATGTGATAAGCTAAATACTAACCTACATAATTATGTATTTTTCCTTGATGAATAACAACTGATGATGGTTTATATAATTTATTAGGAAGGTTATTAGCAGTGAGGGATTTAGAGAAGTTGTATGACATTAGGTCATAAAGATAAACTAAGACTAGAGAAAGATTCTGCTTTCTAAAGTTTGTGATTATTTTATAAGATGGATGCATTACAGGGATATGGGTATTAGTGGAATTGGATATAAGTTCATTAAGTAATTAGTATCTGAGAATTTTGTAAGCCATTCCTGTGGGCAACTGACTCTGGCCTCCAGAACCATAAGAGGATACATTTGTGTTGTTTAAGCCATAGAATTTGTGGTAGTTTGTTATAGTCACCATAGGAAATTAATGCTATGATTTTAATAAATGTGTTCATCAGGTCATTATATAATTTTGTGTACATGAAATATTCATAAATAAGTTAATAAAAATAATAAAATATAGGCAGCTACTTTTTGAGGATTAAAGAATGGATTACCTATGTAGTACATGAAGCATTTCCATAAATTAAGGGAAAAAAAACAAACAGGAAAACTTAAAACTTAAAACTTAACATGCTCTTGGGCATGTAGTTCTTAATTCAAGGTATGCAAATAATTATTAAACAATAAAAATATCACTTTAGTTATCAGAGAATTACAAATTTAAATAGAAAGGGAAAACATTTTTAATTCTGCCAAAATGATATATATTTAATCATATTATTCTAATAATTTATTTGTAAAATCTCCAGAAAGTTTATATTGGAATTACTGTGTCCTAAATTTGAGTTTAGTGATTTGCAGTTTTATCTTAAAAATTCTCCACACTTCCTGTTGCTAATGCCCAAACCCTCGCAATCCACTTTAGTCCTATATTTCTCTCATACCCTGAATTATTCCTCTAAGAAATCTTCTTGGCTTTACTTACAAAATACATCTCCTCCTCTACAACGTTGGCCTTCATGTCCATCATTCTTGCCTAGATTTTTGCAATAATATCCTAACTGATCTCCTTGCTTTGACCTTTGTATTATCGCTATTCATTTGCAACACAAAGATTAGAGTGGCCCTGTGAAAGGGACCATATCTCTTCTCTGGAATGTAATTGTCTCATGGTTCTTTCCAATGGCTTCTGAGGACCTACATGATTTCACACTCTTCCTCTCTTACCTTTTTTTACTTCCCTTCCTATTATTCTCAACCTAGGTCACTCCATTCCAGACATCTTTACCTCCTCATCATTTCTGAACATTCTAGACTTGCTCTAACATAAAAGGTTTCTGCAGTAGCTCATCCTGCTTTCTGGAAGCAAACTTTCTTTTTCTTCTTATCTTCCCCATGTTCTTCCAAATAACTTCATGGTTTACTCTCTCTCCTCCTGAAAACCCTCTATCAAATGATACTTCTACTGAGTGTCCCATCTAAAATTCCAAATCCAAATTCCATGGCGGTCCAGTGGTTAGGACTCTACATTTTTGCTGCCAAGGGTAAGAGTTCAATCCCTGGTCAGGGAACTAAGATCCTGCAAGATATGTGGCACAGCCAAAAAAAAATTAATTAATTAAAAAAATCAAATAAAGTAAAATTCCAAGTTCCCTAATACTCTCAATGCCTGTTACAGAGTCCAATTTTATTTTCTACAACATTTATTACATTCTGATTCTATATGCCTATTTACTAGTTCAATATATCCACAGTACCCAATTTTGTGGGAGATTTTTTGTTTGTTTTTACATTTTAACATTATGGAAATCCTAAAGTATCTAATAATCACTGTCAGCCCAATATCGTTAGTGACCCAACAGTGTGAAAAATGTTCTAGTTATACCTTCTAATATCATGAAAACAGCAGCATTAAAGTAATCTAGATTTCAAATTATGCTTATTTTTCCCTTGGCTGCTTTTCCTACCAGGAATAATCTTTATGAATGCAAAGATATTATTTTTTCTATTTTGGTTACTCATGCATTCCCAGACCCTGAAATAATTTCTGGTACATAGGATAAATCAAATAAATATCTATCCAATAAATTTATGGATTAAAGAAGAACAATTATAGTGCTTCATTACAGAGTAGATATTCAGTTAATGTGGGTTGTTGTAACAGTAATCCTAAAGACCATCCAGAAATGGTTTGCTAATACATTTTGTGGTAAATATCTGATCTCGAGACAAAGGCTTTGCCCAATCTTCTGGTTACTTCACTTTTCATGCTATAATTATATTCTTAGCAACATTTAAAAATTTTAGGGAAGATACTGATTTTTATATTTTAATAAATAAAGGAATATTTGAAATAATTATCTTTTAAAAAAGTTTTTGAGATCCAAAATAGACTGATGAGTTTTCCAAATAGTATACTGAATGAAAATGTTTCTATCATAAGAAAAGTTAAGGAGCTAGAACATCTAGCTTACTATTAATTTCATATTAACATATTAGCCATATTATTTATAGTGCAATTAGAAAGTCATTAAAATCACTAAGAGTTTAACCTTTCCATTTCTTGATGTGTTGGGAAAGGCATTTTGTATTCAGCAATTTCTCTCAAATGGCATGGAAAAAAATCTGATTCACTGAACTGTAATCACTGAGAAATAATGTCTGAATCTGATAGAATGTTTCTCTCATTCTAATCTCAAGACAAAACTTGTAATCTACAGATGTTCATCTCTATCATTCAAAGTGAAATATAACTAAATCAATTAGGTTTTGAAGTCTTGCATGACTGTTTGTCTCTGCCCACTCTCCAGCTGAAATTTTAGGTTGCTTCTAAAATATTACCTCCATTTGAAGTTTGGTTATCAGCAGCATCTACATAAAATTTTACAAAATTAATGATTATCAAAATAGCATTGAAGTAGTAACTGCACATTTTGAATTTAGAGCTAAATTAAAGTATAGTCATCCACTTTGCAATTTGTATGAAATTCATTCTGAGACACTATATACAAACAGTTTTTCTGCCGCTCTTTTGTATGTTGTTAAATCCTTCTTATTCTTTTGTGAGCAAATCATATCCAGTAAAGAGTCAAAGGGTGCTAAGAGGAGCTATAAATATTAGAATGCTTTATATGACTAATTAAACAAGTATTGACTTTAAGTTGTCATTTTTATTAATTATTAAAGCAATGCCCTTGGAATATTGCCATTTTTCCCGCTATTGTTGACACAGAAAATATGAATTACTATAATATTCTCTTAATTTACATCCTGCATTCAGTTCCAACTCAATCCAATTCAATCTGGATAATACTGAAACCCAAGTACAGGTAGGTAGCTGCATTCAGCTATTGGAGTCTATATTTACTTTCAACTTTAATAATAAATTTTATGAAGGATGTTTCATTAGCTGCTATTTCCACCGTATTGGACTGTGTCCGATGAAATGTGATAAATTAAATCATGATGTTGTGCACATTCTAAAACAGTATCAAAAATAAGTATAGATATAATTAAAACTTACATTTAGCTTCCATGTTCTTCCACAAACATATAAAACATTATATTTTAATCAGATATATTGAGGTATTTTAACATAACATAAAATTCATCTGTTTTGAGTGTACAAATTAGTAATTTTTATTAACTTTACTGTTTCATCCATCACCATGAATTAGAACATTCTTATCCCTCCAAAAAGATCCCTCATGTCCATGTCTCACCCCCAGCATAGGGCAACCACTAATCTACTTTCTGTCACTATGCATTTGCTTTTCTCAGAACATATCATGCAGATAAAATCATATAATATGTGGTCTCTTGTGTATGGTCATTTAACATAACATTTTTGAAGTTCATGGAATATGACAGTTTTTTTTAATTGATGAATAGTATTCAATTATATAGATAAACCACATTTTATCTCTTCATTCCATTTAGATTGTTTCTAGTTTTTGGCTATTATGATCCTGCTTCTATTAACATTCATATACAAGTCTTTGTGTGGACAAATACTTTCATTTCTGTTGGTTAGACACCTACTAGTCAAAATGCTAGGTCATAGGGTAGTTTCATGTTTAACTTTTCTAGAAATTGCCAAACTTATTTTCTAGTGACTGCACCATTTTACATTCCTGCCAAACAGTAATATAAGAGTTTTCTGTTTCTCCATATTCTCATTAACCTTTTCTATTGTAAGCTGTATTTATTATAGATATTTTAGTAGAGGTTAAATTGTTATCAAATTGTATGTTTAGTTTTCATTTCCCTAATGACTAATTATACTGAACAACTTTTTATGCTTCTTAGCGAACTTTTTTATGCTTCTTTGATGAAATGTCTGTTGGACATTTATTCAAATGAATAAATACTATACTAATTGTTGTAAGGTTTTGGTTAATTTTCAGAATTCTTCAAAAGTTAATTTTGATCATCTTCAAGATTTTTTTTATTATTAATTTGATGAAGGAGAGAATTTATAGAAGTCCTCATGTTATCATTAAAGGAAGTTCTGCCTCCCCCAAAGCATACATATTTTTTATCTTTATAGAATGCTGAATAATTACAATAGCTAATAATTATCTTCCTTAATGCCAAGTCCTGTTATAAGCACTTCATATATATAAATTTGTTTAATCCTCACAACAGTCCCATTAGCTAGGAATCGTTTCCCCTAATTTATGTATGAGAAAATTGAGCCCTAGAGAGCTTGAGTGAATTGTCCAATGTAGGACAGCTAATAAGCGGAAGAGCCAAATTTTTCTTTCTTTTTTTTTTGGGGGGGGGGCTGTGCTGGGTCTTAGTTGCGGCACACAGAATCTGCATTGCAGGATGCAAACTCTTAGTTGTGGCATGCAGGCTTCTTTGTTGCAGCATGCAGACTACTTAATTGTGGCAAGCATGTGGGATCTAGTTCCCTGACCAGGAATCGAAGCCAGACCCCCTGCACTGGGAGCATGGAGTCTTACCCACTGGACCACCAGGGAAGTCCCAGGAGACCCAGATTTGAAACTGGAAAATATGTTTCCAGCTCCCATGCAACTAACCATTATGTATTCTACATCCCCATGTGTGGCTTTCACACTATCCTCTCAGGCATATGATACTTTGGTCTAATATTATTTTCAGTGTCATTCAGATCACTCACCTCCCAGGCCATCATTCTCCTCCTTAATGACTTTGTTCATGCTTTATTACACCAACTGTATTCTCTTTGTAAGTATGAACTATTCTTACCCATACACCTTAAAGCCTATTGTTTCTTTAAGGTTTTCCAAAACATGGTATGATTTAAAGACAGCATTTATCCATAGCAAGCCATATAACATTTAAAAACTACAAAGTTTTTAATTTTGCCTTTCCAAATTGATCATAAGTATATTGAGGAAAAGACTGTACCATATTTCCCATAGTTTCTAGAAGAAATTATTCATTATAGGTTCTGTAAAGTTAGATAAGTGAACAGATATCAATTCTTAAGAAAACACATAGCAATAAATTGTTTGCTATGAAATTTTTTTTAGAACTTTTATTGAGATACAGTTAACATACAGTAAACTGCATATATTTAGAGTGTAAAATTTGGTATCCCAATCTCCCAATTCATTCCCCCCCAACCCTCCCCACTTTCCCCACTTGGTATCCATGTTTGTTCTCTACATCTGTGTCTCTATTTCTGCCTTGCAAACTGGTTGATTTGACCATTTTTCTATAGTCCACATATATGTGTTAATATATGATATTTGTTTTTCTCTTTCTGACTCACTTCACTCTGTATGACAGTCCATCCATGTCTCTACAAATGTACCAATTTCATTGCTTTTTCAGCTGAGTAATATTCCATTGTATATATGTACCACAACTTCTTTATCCATTCTCTGATGACGGACTTTTAGGTTGCTTCCATGTCCTGGCTATTGTAATAGTGCTACAATGAACATTGGAGTGCATGTGTCTTTTTGAATTATGGTGTTCTCTGGGTATATGCTCAGCAGCGGGATTGCTGGGTCATATGGTAACTCTACTTTGAGTTTTTCAACGAACCTCCATACTGTTCTCCATAGTGGCTGTATCAACTTACCTTCCCACCAACAGTGCAAGAGCATTCCCTTTTCTCCACACCCTCTCCAGCATTTACTGTTTGTAGATTTTCTGATGATGGCCATTCTAATGGGTGTGAGATGATACCTCATTGTAGTTTTGATTTGCATTTCTCTAATATTTAGTGATGTTGAGCAGCTTTTCATGTGCCTCTTGGCCATCCATATGTCTTCTTTGGAGAAATGCCTGTTTAGTTCTTCTGCCCATTTTTGGATTGGGTTGTTTGTTTTTTTGATATTGAGCTGGATGAACTGTTTATATATTTTGGAGATTAATCCTTTGTCTGTTGATTCATTTCAAATATTTTCTCCCATTCTGAGGGTTGTCTTTTCATCTTGCTTATAGTTTCCTTTGCTGTGCAGAAGCTTTGAAGTTTCATTAGGTCCCACTTATATATTTTTGTTTTTATTTCCATTATTCTAGGAGGTGGGTCAAAAAAGATCTTGCTGTTATTTACATTGAAGGGTGTTCTTCCTATGTTTTCCTCTAGGAGTTTTATAGTGTCTGGCCTCACATTTAGGTCCTTAATCCATTTTGAGTTTATTTTTGTGTATGGTATTAAGGAGAGTTCTATTTTCACTCTTTTCCATGTAGCTGTCCAGTTTTCCCAGCACCACTTATTGAAGAGGCTGCCTTTTCTCCATTGTATATCCTTGCCTCCTTTGTCATAGATTAGTTGACTGTAGTTTATCTCTGGGCTTTCTATCCTGTTCCATTGATCTATGTTTCTGTTTTTGTGCCAGTCCCATATTGTCTTGATTACTGTAGCTTTGTAGTATAGTTCGAAGTCAGGAAGTCTGATTCCTCCAGATTGCTTTGACTATTTGGGGTCATTTGCGTTTCCATACAAATCATAAAATTTCTTGTTCTAGTTTTGTGAAAAATGCCATTGGTAATTTGATAGGGATTGCATTGAATCTGTGAATTGCTTTGGGTAGGATAGTCATTTTCACAATTTTGGTTCTTCCAATCCAAGAACATGATATATCCCTCCATCTGTTTGTATCATCTTTGATTTCTTTCATTAGTGTCTTATAGTTTTCCGAGTACAGAACTTTTACCTCCTTTGTTAGGTTTATTCCTAGGTATTTTACACTTTTTGTTGCAATGGTAAATTGGGTTGTTTCCTTAATTTCTCTTTCTGATCTTTCATTGTTAGTGTATAGAAATGCAAGAGATTTCTGTGTTAATTCTGTATCCTGCAAATTTACCAAATTAATTGATTAGCTCAAGTAGTTTTCTGGTGGCATCTTTAGGATTTTCTGTGTATAGTATCATGTCATCTGCAAACAGTGACAGTTTGACTTCTTTTCCAATTTGGATTCCTTT
This sequence comes from Hippopotamus amphibius kiboko, assembly GCF_030028045.1. Taxonomy (NCBI): domain Eukaryota; kingdom Metazoa; phylum Chordata; class Mammalia; order Artiodactyla; family Hippopotamidae; genus Hippopotamus; species Hippopotamus amphibius. The sequence continues at coordinate 187,783,274 of NC_080188.1, read as the reverse complement.
TATTTCTTTTTCTTCTCTGATTGTTGTGGCAAGGACATCCAAAACTATGTTGAATAGGAGTGGTGAGAGTGGACATCCTTGTTTTGTTCCTGATCTTAGAGGGAATGCTTTCAGTTTTTCACCATTGAGAATGATGTTTGCTGTGGGTTTGTCATATATGGCCTTTATTATGTTGAGGTAGGTTCCCTCTATGCCCACCTTCTGGAGAGTTTTTATCATAAATGGGTGTTGAATTTGGTCAAAAGCTTTTTCTGTATCTATTGAGATGATCATGTGGTTTTTATCCTTCAATTTGTTATTATGGTGTATCACATTGATTGATTTGCATATATTAAAGAATCCTTGCATTCCAGGGATAAACCCCACTTGATCATGGTGTATGATCCTTTTAATGAGTTGTTGGATTCTCTTGGCTAGTATTTTGTTGAGGATTTTTGCATCTAAATTCATCAATGATATTGGTCTGTAATTTTCCTTTTTTATAGTATCTTTGTCTGGTTTTGGTATCAGGGTGATGGTGGCCTCATAAAATGAGTTTGGGAGTGTTCCTTCCTCTGCAATTTTTGGGAATAGCTTGAGAAGGATGGGTGTTAGCTCTTCTCTAAGTGTTTGATAAAATTCACCTGTGAATCCATCTGGTCCTGGACTTTTGTTTGTTGGGAGATTTTTAATCACAGTTTCAATTTCATTATTTGTGATTGGTCTGTTCATATTTTCTATGTCTTCCTGATTCAGTCTTGGAAGGTTATACCTTTCTAAGGATCTGTCCATTTCATCCAGGTTGTCCATTTTATTGGCATAGAGTTGCTTGTAGTAATCTCTTATGGTGATTTTTATTTCTGCGGTGTCTGTTGTAACTTCTCCTGTTTCATTTCTAATTTTATTGATATGAGTCCTCTCCTTTTTCTTTATTAATCTTGCTAGAGGTTTATCAATTTTATTTATCTTCTCAATGAACCAGCTTTTACATTCATTGATTTTTGCTACTGTTTTCTTTGTTTCTATTTCATTTATTTCTGCTCTGATCTTTATGATTTCTCTCTGTCTACTAACTTTGGGTTTTGTTTGCTCTTCTTTCTCTAGTTTCTTTAGATGTAAGGTTAGATTGTTTATTTGGGGTTTTTCTTGTTTCTTGAGGTAGGATTGTATTGCTATAAACTTCCCTCTTAGAACTGCCTTTACTGCATCCTTTAGGTTTTCATTGTCATTTGTCTCTAGGTATTTTCTGTTTTCCTCTTTGATTTGTTCAGTAATCTCTTGGTTATTTAGAAGCATATAGTTTAGCCTCCATGTGTTTGTGTTTTTTATAGATTTTTCCTGTTAATTGATTTCTAATCTCATAGTGTTGTGGTTGGAAAAGATGCTTGATATGATTTCAATTTTCTTAAATTTACCAAGGCTTGATTTGTGACCCAAAATGTGATCTATCCTGGAGAATGTTCCATGTGCACTTAAGAAGAACGTGTAAACTGTTGTTTTTGGATATAATGTCCTATAGATATCTATTAAACCAAGCTGATTTATTGTGTGATTGAGAGCTTGTGTTTCCTTATTAATTTTCTATCTGGATGACCAGTCCATTGGTGTAAGTGGGGTGTTAAAATCCCTCACTATTATTGTGTTACTGTCAATTTTCTCTTTAATGGTTGTTAGCATTTGCCTCATGTATCGAGGTGCTCCTATATGGGGAGTATATATATTTATAATTGTTATCTCTCCTTGGATTGATACCTTGATCTTTATTTAGTGTCCTTTCTTGTCTCTTGTAACATTTTTTATTTTAAAGTCTATTTTAACTGATATGAGTATTGCTACTCCAGCTTTCTTTTGATTTCCATTTGCATGGAATCTCTTTTTCCATCCCCTCACTTTCAGTCTGTATGTGTCCCAAGGTCTGAAGTGGGTCTCTTGGAGACAGCATATATATGGGTCTTGTTTTTGTATCCATTCAGCCAGTCTGTGTCTTTTGGTTGGTGCATTTAGTCCATTTACATTCAAGGTAATTATCAATATGTATGTTCCTATTACCATGTTCTTAATTGTTTTGTTTTTGTTTTTGTAGATCCTTTTCTTCTCTTAAGTTTCCCACTTAGAGAAGTTCCTTTAGCATTTGTTGTAGAGTTGGTTTGGTGGTGCTGAATTCTCTTAGCTGTTGCTTGTCTGTAAAGCTTTTGATTTCTCCATTGAATCTGAATGAGATCCTTGCTGGGTAGAGTATTCTTGGTTGTAGGTTCTTCCTTTCCATCACTTTAAATATATCATGCCACTCCCTTCTGGCTTGCAGAGTTTCTGCTAAGAAATCAGCTGTTAACCTTATGGGAGTTCCCTTGTGTATTATTTGTCATTTTTCCCTTGTTGCTTTTAATAACTTTTCTCCATCTTTAGTTTTTGTCAGCTTGACTACCATATGTCTTGATGTGTTTCTCCTTGGGTTTATCCTGCCTGGGACTCTCTGTGCTTCCTGGACTTGGGTAGCTATTTCCTTCCCCATGTTAGGGAAGTTTTCATCTATAATCTCTTCCAATATTTTCTCTGGTCCTTTCTCTCTCTCTTCTCCTTCTGGGACCCCCTATAATGTGAATGTTGGTGCATTTAACATTGTCCCAGAGGTCTCTTAGGCTGTCTTCAGTTCCTTTCATTCTTTTTTCTTTATTCCTTTCCGCATCAGTGATTATCACCATTCTGTCTTCCACGTCACTTATTTGTCCTTGTGCCTGAGTTAATCTGCTACTGGTTCCTTCTAGTGTATTTTTCATTTCAGTTATTGTGCTGCATATCTCTCTTTGTTTGTTCTTTAATTCTTCTAGGTCTTTGGTAAACTTTTTTTTTGCAACTTTTAGGTCTTGCATGCAGTCTTTTTTCAAAATCCTGGATCATCTTCACCATCATTATTCTGAATTCTTTCCCTGGAAGGTTGCCTGTCTCCTCTTCATTTAGTTGTTTTTCTGGGGCTTTATTTTGTCCCTTCATCTGGTACAAATTCTTCTGCCTTTTCATTTTCTCCTTCTGTGGCTGTGGTTTTCAGTTCCACAAGACAAAGTACTGCTGATACTGCTTGATACTGCTGTCTGCCCTCTTGTGGAGGAAGCTCTCTAGGAGGCTTGTGGGTGCTTCCTGATGGGAGGGACTGATGGTGGGTTGGGCTGTGTGGGTGGATCTCAGTTAAACTTTAATCTGCTTGTCTGCCAATGGGTGGGGCTCTGTTCCCAACTTGTTGGTTTTTTGGGCTGAGGCTACCCAGCACTGGAACTTACAGGCTCTTTGGTGGGGCTAATGGCAAACTCTGGGAGGGCTCATGCCAATGGGCACTTCCCAGAACCCATGCTGCCAGTGCCCCTGTTTCCTTGGTGATCCACAGCTGCCTGCCGCCTCTGCAGGCAACCTTCCAACACCAGCAGGTCGGTCTGGTTCAGTCTCCTATGGGGTCACTGCTCCTTCACCCTGGGTCCTGATGAGCACACTTTTTTATGTGCCCTCCAAGAGCAGAGTCTCTGTTTCCCCCAGTCCTGCAGAGGTCCTGCAATCAAATCCTGCTGGCTTTCAAAGTATGATTCTCTAGAGATTCCTCCTCATGTTGCTAGAGCCCCAGATTGGGAAGCCTGACATGGGGCTCAGAACCCTCACTTAAAGTGGGTGGACTTTTGCAGTATAACTGTTCTCTGGTTTGTGAGTCACCCACCCAGCATTTATGGGATTTGATTTTAATGCAATTGTGCCCCTTCTGCTGTCTCATTGTGGCTCTCCTTTGTCTCTGGATGTGGGGTGTCTTTTTTGGTGAGTTGCAGTGTCTTTCTGTAGATGATTGTTCAGCAGTTATTTGTAATTCCGGTTCTCTTGCAAGAGGGAGTGAACGTATGTGCTCCTACTCTGCCATCCTGATTAGTGTCTCGTTTGGTATGTAATTTTATGTATTATCTTCATTCATTCATTGAACTTTATTATATGAAAGACACTCTGTTAGGAATACCTTAAAGGCATCTAAATTATATATAAGCACTTCTTGGACTTCCCTGGTAGCGACGTGGTTAAGAATCTGCCTGCAAATGCAGGGGACACAGGTTCAACCCCTGCTCCCCAAAGATCCCACATGCCCCAGAACAGCTAAGCCCATGCATCACAGCTACTGAGCCTGTGCTCCAGAGTCCTCAAGCCACAACTACTGAGCCCACGTGGCACAACTACTGAAGCCTGCATGCATAGAGCCTATGCTCTTTGACAAGGGAAGCCACCACAATGAGAAGCCCACACACCGCAACAAACAGTGGCCCCCACCTCTCCACAACTAGAGAAAGGCTGCGTGCAGCAATGAACACCCAACCCAGCTAAAAAGAAAGAAAGAAAGAGAAAGAAAGAAGAAAAAGAAAGAAAGAAAGAAAGAAAAATTTTAAAATTAAATAAATAAATTATACATAGGCATTTCTTACATTCTGGTAGTAACTGAAATATTTTCTAGTGCATCTTAATTTTTATTGATTTATTTCTATGATCCTAAAAGAGTGGCATAGTAAAATTAAAAGGGAAAATAAAGTGCTCCACTTGTATAGCTTATACCATAAGTATAAATATCATAAATATTGTATTATTTTTTCACTATTTTTGTTTGTAATTTTTTTACATGTTAGGCATTTCTATTAATTGACTCTAATGTGACGTCTCTGCACCATTTCTCAGATAAAACACAGGACAAGAATTAACTTCCCAAAGCTTTAATATCTCACATAACATATTAAACATTTATGTTTACATTTTATTTATTCAACCTGCTAGTCCATCTATTACACTGAAGTCTGATATACTTGTGAAAAAAGTAGAAAATAAAATTAGAATGGGAATATATCCGCTCTATATTTTAAGACTTATGATGAAAATAAACATATCCTTAAACACATTTCTCTTTTAATTTGATCATTCTTATTTGGAATCCACTATGTAATAATTGATTTTCAAGCTATTATGATTTACTTCTTTTTCATCTTTCATTTGTAGGAGTGTGTGGGTGTAAAAATAATACACATTATCATACATGGAATTCTGGGCAGACAACATTTTATGAAACTGCTGTCACCTAAATGAATACCAAAGCTTTGGGTAAAATATAAGCAAAACATGTTCTAAAGGGGTATGAGGTAGAATGCTTATACTGATACTCACTTCAGAAAGAGGAAGTTAGAAAATTGCAAAGCCAGGATGCCCAAACCAGTTTTTGCTGAAACAACTTTCACTATATTCACATCTGGTTCATCTAATTAGGTTTGCAATTGTTACACTTTTGGCACCCACATTTTATGGTAACACACTTGTCAATGCAGAATTTCATTTACTTCTTCTTAAAGGAATCATTTATAACCTTTAGGAGTTGTTGTTGTTCTATTTGCTTTAACTTCACATCTTAAATTCCTCTAAGTGCTAAAATTTTGAGGTTTTTTTTTCTTTTTTTTTTTTTTGGAGGTAGAATCTCTAGTTAGCATCACATTGTTTCCTGTTTCTGGTTTGCAATTCTATTTTCAATATTCATATACCCATATACCCTGTGAATGTGATTTGTCTCAGCATGAAACATCATACTTACTTCAAAGCCAACTTCCTTTATTTTTCTTTCAAGACTTGCAGCATTTCTAAGAATATGCCCAGCAGGGAATAGCATTTTATCCAGGTTCTGTTTTGCTGCTTCATCTGACAATTTCTGTGCTTATACAATGAGTGACATTCAGATGGAGACTGGAAACAGTCTCTTAATTTGGGTTGAGTTTTCCACTTTTTTCTTATTTTGGAGTATAATAAAAACTTAAATCAGATTTAAATAACTTTAAAATAATAAGTTAACAGAGATACGTTAGATCACCAGGTGATGCAGGAGTAAAATTGTTTAAATATAAAACAAATGGGAAAATTGCAGAAAAAAATTATAGTAGAAAGGCATGGTTTTAATCAAATTGATATTATTTTCTAATATAAACTAAAGTAAGCCTTCAAAATAAAGAATATGAAGCTATACACGAGTCACTGAGAGTGCCAAAGGAAATGGTTTAGGAAGTAATAAACACACAGCATTTTATAAAGGAAGATAAATTACAGGTGTTAAGTGAATTTTTAAATAACACAAATGGTTGTTGATAAAACCTAGGTCTCTAGAATTCTAATATGATGTAATTTCACTATCTCATGGCTATTTACTGAACTAAGGTAATTGAAAACTTTTAGTCTTGACTTTGCCCCGTTCTAAACAAGTTACTTGAAGAAATATATATGAATCAAAATGAACCTTAAACACTTCATTGCCTAACTATTGTAGTTGTTTTGAATATTGTACCAGTTTTAGCAATAATTAAATGAGAAAATACAAATACATTGAAATGAAGAAACATAATTAGGTAGATAGATATAGTTATTGCCATTATTACTACAATACTACAACCTTTATCCAAGTTTTTTTACCAAGGTCTGTCTGCCTATTACCTGGTGCACAGAGGGGCAAGACTCCTCCTGGGACCCCTGTATATGGTTCCAAATTCCACAGCCTCCACTGGGGCACTTTTGTTCATGGATGGAGGCCAGTTGTTAAAAGAGGAACAAAATGAAGACCACCATGATACTGATGTCACTCAGGTCTGTTTGTTAATAAGAAAATTTTGGAAAGACACTTGAAGGAGATACACAAGAGCAGATAGATTTTTTTAATCCCTTATTTTATTTCACTCTAAAACAAACACTCTGAAGCAAGAAAAATAAGGTACTTTCTAAGATTTAAACAATATACGTTTACCTAAGACTGGTCAAGAAAACAATCTGGACAAAATAAACACAGTTAATGTGTAAGAGGTATCTGTCCCATGGGTTCAGACATTGACATCTCTGTATCAGATATATCCCCATCATGGAGATGAAGTGTCTGGCAAAGAGCCTTAATGTTATTAGCATTTAAAATTAATTCCCCTTGCTTGAATCTTCAACTAAGTGCATTCTTTTTTGATCAACACAAACACTCTAGTCCTATTTCTGACTACTGCCAGGTTTTTAATATTCATCTTTATGAAATGCATCTTGAATGCACATATGAGAAATTCTGGGTCAGAGACAGATTTCTTATGACATACCACACAGTAAATTATAAGTGCACTGGCTCCTCTTGACCTAGTGGTTATGCCTAGTGTGGTGTCATGAGAGTAAGGTCAATTGTCCTACAGGAATAGCCAGTTGGCTAAGAATAAGAGACAGAAATTCTCTCAGCTTATACAGGGGAAGAAGGCAATTGTTCTCATCCCTTCCTAAAGTGTCTCCTAGGAAACATAAATACCCTGACTTCTAACTCCATTTGCTATAGGAGTAAAATCTCTCTAGGACCAAGACAGACCCTGGAGCTTCTGGTGTTTTGACATGCAAATTCTAGGCAGATATTGTTTCATTCTTCCTGGCACCCAGTTTTTTAACCTACGGACCCTTTCCAGGCTGTAACAGAAAGGGAGAGAGAACTTTTATTAACCATTTTGATCAGATAATTGAACCAAACAAATGGCTACAGATATAAGTTTTATAGTATGTGAGGCTGTTTCTTGGGGAAAAAGCACTCTTTTCTATATAAACATACTATATAAGCTATATAGTGTATATGTTTCCATGGCTTGGAAGCTAGTGCTTTTTGAAGGAGCACAGAAAAATGTAGGGAAGTTTTATTTTCCTAAAGTTTTATATTAAGAATTTGAGAATATAAGTTTTATATCAATGTCAATGAGTTTTATTAACATAAGTCCACCCATTAGAGGAAGAAGCACTCATTCTATTGTCAAAAACCAAATATCTGACTTCATGATGGTGAAGTAAAGATACTGGATAGGGAAACCATATCCATTGTAAATGTCTCCTTATCAAACCAAATAACATACATATCAACTTATAAGTTCTACTACCAGTGGAGCTGATTACTATTTAAGAAAACAAACTTTTCTACATTTTTTATTAAATAATTCCAATACATATAGTTAGGTTTTTAAAAATATTAAGTAATTAAGTATTATGTTGCATACTTTATATAGATGTTAAAGCATAGTATATTAAAAATATAAAGAGATAATAAAATTGTATCTTTATGGCTTCAGGAGGTTTAGCATATTTGACTAAGCTATATTTTCAGCAACATTGGCCACTAATGTTATTAGACAATTTTTAAGTGTAAAAAAATACAAAGATACATAATTTTTAATTTAAATAACTTAATCATTTTTCATTTTTACAATGAAAAAAAGTTCAGTATCTTAAATTTTGGTGTTTTTAATGAATTAAGTAAACAACATTACTAAGCAATATAAAGTTTAAAAGAAAATAGTATCTATAAGTCTTGGAAATGCAGTAATGGCCAAATTATGTGGAAAATTTGACATAGATCCTTCAGGTAGTTTAGATAATTCTCATTTACATATGTTAAGATGAAAAAGATAGGCATGTAAAAAAAAGTTATTTTAAGAAAATAATTAAACAAAGATCATGACTGGAGAAGTTCTCAATTGAAATATATATTTGAAGAATTAGGGCAAATTAAATCAAGACACATTATAATAAATATTTTAGAAAACAAATATCAAGTAGATATTATTGCTGATAGAGAAAAATTACTTAAAATTAAAATATAGCAAAAAATTTAAAGAGCCCTAAGAAAAAAATGAATATAGCAAATCTGCTAGTTTACGTTATCATGTATGTCTTGAAGAAGGAAATCTTTATCTTCATAGTCATTTCCTACCTTGAAAAAGGAAGCGGGGAAGACAAATATGTCTATATCAGTCAAACTGATAAAAAGTCAAACTGTGAACTTTAAATTGGAAGAAACTAAAAATATTTCTTTTTTTATTGATCTAGAAATTGAAGTCAACTTTTCTTTTAAAAAATCAGACTCAGTAAATATGTTCAAGTCATAACAAAGATCTATACATTTTCTAAAACTCTTAAAATGGACAAAACTCATGGAAAATCAATATCCAGCTTTTTACCAAAAGAGGATTTTCTCACAATATGAGAAAAGCCTCTGCATGCTGAAGATAAGTCATTCATCTGTTACTGTGATTTCTGCTTTTATATTTTCTATGTTGAGTTGAAATTAGCTTTCTATGGCTTTTGTTTATTTTGCTTATGTTTTGGTTTGTTTTGTTTACAGTATAGTGGCATACATCACAAATTATTAATTTGTAACTAAAACGTATCATTGTTACTCTTTAGAACAGTGGGGTTAGATGATACTAAGAGCTTCGGAGAGGGACAGGTTCGGGGATAATAATTCTATAAAAGCATGTGAAACAGAAGGCATAAGATTTCTCAAAACAGCGTTAGATGCTAGAATAAAATATAGCAATTTCTTCAAATTTCTAAGGAAACATGATTCGCAGCCAGAATTACATATACAGCCAAAGTATTAATCAAACACGAAGACATAAAAATATTTTTAATCCTAAAACAACTTAGAAAGTTACTCTTATGTACAGTTTCTTAGGACACAGTTAAAAAAATAAGAAGAAGAAGAAGGAACCCAGCAAATACTGTCTACAGCACTGTAGAGATGTCAAGGGAAGTATAAGATTAGAATCTTACCTTTTGTCAGAGTGCATCTAGCTAATGTGCTGTAGAATATCTATTCTAGACTATAGACTCCAGAAAGTAATGCTTTGGAACTAAAAGGGTTTTTAAATAGATTTCTACTCAAAATATAGAGCTCACTTTCTTTCTGAGTCTGTGGTTTGTGATCAATTTGATTATATATTCTTTTGATTGGCCTACAGAAACATTAAAAATATCCTGAAAATTTCATTGAAAAGTTTCATCTACCAAATTTCCTTGGTTTATAGTTGCTGATTTTGCACAGCTTTTTTTTTTTTTTAATAAATTTCTGTCTTGCTTGCTTGCTTGCTTGCTTGATTGCTTGCTTGGATGCATTGGGTCCTTATTGCTGTGCGCAGGCTTTCTCTAGTTGTGGTGAGCAGGGGCTACTCCTTGTTGTGGTACGCGGGCTTCTCATTGCAGTAACTTCTCTTGTTGTGGAGCACGGGCTCCAGGTGTGTGGGCTTCAGTAGTTGTGGCACTTGGGCCCAATAGTTGTGGCTCATGAGCTTAGTAGCTCCATGACATGTGGGATCTTCCCAGACCAGAGATTGAACCTGTGTCCCCTGCATTGGCAGGTGGATTCTTAACCACTGCATGACCAGGGAAGTCCCCATAGCTTTTCTTTTTAAAAAATTTGACAAAATGACATGTATACGGGCTAGTTGTCATGGTCATGGCTCTTTGCCATTTTGACATAACTTAAATATTTGGGAATATTCTCATATTACAATTTTCCATCCTTCCATGTGTGTATAAAAAAACTCATGTTTCTGGTTATCCTTTAGCTAAAACAAATGCAAACTATCTAGATTTTCATAACTGCACACGTTTATGAAAGAGGACGATTTGGAACTTAAGGTTAGCAGACAAACTTTGGACAGAACTTCCATTATTTTGCTGGCTAAGAGTAGAAAAAGTGACAATAATAGCAAATACCCAGTAGCTATAAAGTTGAGACTTTGAATAAATGTATTTTCTGTAGGTTAATATGCAAATGGTAGGATGGTAAAATTAAAAGATGAATAAGAATCAATCCCAGAGACTATTGAATGCTTCCAGAAAAATTATCTCTTAGCTCAGGTTCTTAGCCATTGTAATAATCTTTCCACATATTTGCAGTGAAGTAATCTTGTTCAAATCCGCACTTTCCCTGTACAAGTGGCTGCTGAAATATCAGATACAAGTTTAGACTTATATTGCTATTTAACAGTTTCTCAAATAGAACAAAATAATTGAAAATTGATAATTCATACAGATTTTATTTATGCTCTGCATATTTAAATTTAAAGAGCTAAAATATAATTTGTTTAGAGTAGTGATTTTTTAACTCTATTTCTAAAAGTTTATCTACAAGTTACTGTCAGAGAAATAATGCCTGAGACTATCTGTAGAGTTTTAATAAAATAGTTATTCACTAGAACACTGCTTTATTGAACGACTCACCAGAAAAACTTGAGATCATAAGGCAAGCCAGCAATACTGTTATGTATGGCAAAGACAACAAAAAGAATATGTGATATACTTGATAGGACTCTCTAAATTTAAGAATTATATTTATTTGAAGAAGGTGTGTTTTTAAACAGCAACAGAAATCTAAAAGCATGAATAAACCGATTTTGCTGCAACAGTTGAAGTGCTTTTTTTCCTTTTGCTGTTCAGTGGAAATTCCCATAGGGAATAAAGTATTTTATTGCTAGATCAGATATCTCTGTTCAGTAGACTTGGAGACTTGCCATACTGTGTATTCCCACTTTATCTAGAGATGGGACTTCATGGAGGACAGAAGAGAAAACTAACCCAGTCTGGTAATCAACTGGGAGCAGTGAATTTCTTCAGATATAAATGCTGTGTTGTGCTCTAATTCTAGCTTTACCCATCCATTACAACATTCCCCTTTTGCTGGAACAATTCTCAATAAATGAATGATTATGTTATCAGCTCTAGAATGCACTTTTGCTCCAAGAACATTTTCTTTTGGCTTAACATGTGTTTGTGGTGATACACTATTAAAGGAGGGAGGCATTGCACTTCCAGTATACAGACTCCCAGCAAGAATCCCAGATTCTCATCGCAGACAATCATCAACCACACCAATCAAGTCCAGGAATGTTGCTACACAGTGCAAAGCTTCTCTAGGTAACTACACAATGTAAATTCTAACAGTAAGTGTAAACAACTTAAATATTAAATCTGTTGGATTTTGTTATATATGCTTGCAGTCTCTACACAGATCTAGGATGGGTGTCAAGAAAACCTATGTTTATGCATTCTGATTTCTTTTTAATATATAGAAGATAAAAAAGAAAGGGCTAACTTGAGTTATTCATTTTTTATTTATTTATTTAGTTATTTTGCCAATCATGTTAAAAAAAGAAGATCCAGTTTCTTCCTCAATCCTTTTGCAATATGTCTTTGGAGAGACTAGAGAACATATAACATGAAAGAATAATAATAACAGCAACATCTTCACAACAGTCTGAATACACCAAAAGCATACTGAAGCTCAAAAGTTACTCCCTTTGATGAAGTTAAGCATACAGCAACATAATTTCATCATCATTTTATGCAAATTTAGTCATATTAGTGATCCCAATGATGTTGATATGTTTGTTCCTTAAGATATCAGTTCCCAATAAAAAAAGGCATTGGAGTGCTTCATTGGTACAGATTAAATTTTAAAATAAAACAATAAATATAGAGTAATCTGGCTTTTCTTTTTAAAGTTTTTGAGAGTTAGTATATTTGAAAACTTGATTGCTGATAAATGCCTGCAAAAAATCACAATTCAACCGAAACAAGTTATTTTGCTTTAAAAAATAGAGTTTGAAGAATGATTTTGAAGAAAATATTAAATAGATTGATGTTTCTTTGATTTTCAAACAACCTATTTAGACTAGAGATGCGTCTTAACATTATTAGTGCTACATTGTGTGCAATCGTCATCTTATTCATCACTTCATTGAAGTTTTGTTAAATGGTTCAGTTTGATGTATTTCATCTCTCTAAACTCATATAAAAAGCTTCAGAAGTTCAAAATAATTCAGCACTGGGAAAACTGATTGGGGTAAATTGCACTGGGTTTGGAATTCTTCCTAGAGATAAAAATAAATGACTAAGAGCCAGTTAGGAAATGTCAACCAAAAAGAAAATACACATGCAGAAGGTAACCAATAAAGGTTTCTGCAACTGTTTTAACAAGTGTGATAAAGAGACAGAACATAGAATCTATCTAATAATGATAAAATTATTTGGCACCTCTCTGTGTACGTATATGTGTATGCATACCTCAAATGCTAAAAGAAAATCTAATATTTTTTCTGGATCTATATATCCTAGGGTACTCAAAGCCTCCAATTCTTGAGGATTTTCAGGTTACATTGGTGGCAAAACTTACCACTTTAAAATCTAATCTCTTAAAGGCTCTTACAATATTTCAGCAGGTTTGGTTGATGTAAGGAAATTGAACCTCATTCAAACAAAAGAACTCATTCAAACAAAATTTCTTCTGTGGTCAGGTGTGGCTATTTATATCTGGGGGAGAAAAGAGAAAGAGATGAAGATTATGGGTCCTATCTTTCAAGAGACTACAGTTGATTGAAGAAGATAAAACAATGATCTATTTATGATGTTTTTAATGCATGGATTGTGCAGGTGTGAAATATTATGGGAGCAGAGAGCACAGGGGAGCACTCCCAGTCTGTGGGAGGTGGAGCAGAGAGAGTAGGTGGTCCAAAAAAGGTCTTTAATTTTATTTTCTAATTACCACAATCTAGAAGCTTTAAAACAACATCTGTTTAGTATCTCACAGTTTTGTAGGTTAGTGATCTGGGTGACCTCAACAGGACTAAGCTCTTAATTGGAAGTTCTGGAAAATAATTTATCAATTAGCTCATTCAGTTAATGGGCAATATTCAGTTCCTTGTGGTTGTAAGACTGAGGATTTCTTTCTCTTGCTGGCTGTGAGCTGGGAAATACTCTCATCTCTTACAGGCTGCTTGCAGTTTCCTGCCTTGGGCCTTCTTAAATGCTCTGTCACATTGCAGCTGCAGCAGGAAGCCTCATGGCAAATTTCCCTCAGGCTTCCAATATCTGACTTCCTGTCTGCAACCAGCTAGAGAAAACCCTGCTTTTAACAGGCTCATGTGCATAGGTTGGGGCTAATGGATAGTCTTCCTATCTTAAGGTTAACTGTTTAAAAAGCTTAAATATAACTGCAAAATCCTTTTTCCCTTGTAACACAATATAATCATGGTAGGATCAACAGGAAACATAGACCATGGGGGCTGTCTTAGAATTCTATTTAAAACAGAGCCCAGAATGGGGAGACAGAGAAACAAAAGTAGAATCAAGATCTGAAACAATAATATCAAAGTCTTGTATTATCCAAAATTGCTGAAAAACTTCAATTCACAGATTTTAAAAGTGAGATATAGAAAAGAAAACAAATAGGTACACATCTTAGTCTGTTCAGGGTGCTACATTAAATCACCACAGACTTAGCAGCTTATAAACAGCAGAAATTTATTGCTCCCAGTTCTGGAGGCTGAAGTCCAAATCAAAGTGTCAGTCAGAATGGTTCGGTTTTGGTGGAGACCCTCTTTTGGGTTTAGGCTGCTGACTTCTCGTTGTATCTCAGATGGCTTTCTCAGGCCTCTGTTATAAGAGCTTTATTCCCAGACACAAAGGCTCCACTCTCATGACTTAAACACTTTCCAAAGTCCTCACCTTCTAATACCATCAATTTAGGAGTTAGGATTCCAACATATGAATTTGGGGGGGGACAAATATTCAGACCAGAGCACTGAAATATGAATTGAAAGAAAACAACAAATAGGGGCATCACTGTAAAATCAGTGAAAGTTAGTAAAATGGCTAGAGGACAAAATTAAATAGACGCAAATAAAGGATGTGCGTTACTTCAATGGGACAAGATTAAGATTTCAAACTCAAAATAAAGAAGTGTGGGGGAGGTGCAGAAACTGAAGGAAAAATGGAATGATACCTTAAGACCACTATAAGAAAACCCTTAAAACACCTGCCTACTTGGAATTCTGTACCTAGCAAGCTATCACTTAAAAGATATATATATAATATATATATAATTAATCTTCCACATAGATTGTCTATATGAAATATGTATAATAATATTTTATAATTGTATGTTAATTAATACTATTTATAATACTACGAATAATATATAGAAATAGTAAAAACAAATTAATTTTAAAGGTAGCACCCTGGGTGTCTTAGCTCTCACAAGTGACTGATGGAGGATTTAAATGTGCATCAGGGCAGGCAGGATATTTGCATCTTCTAATCTGTCATCTCTCCTATCAGCCCATCTGGAGTGAAGGCTGTCTGTTACCTGGGGTCCACACAGGAGCCCCTTAGCTGTGAAGATTTGCCGAATAGCAGAAGATGAGGACCTCTGCAGGCTGTATTGCTCTGGGGCTCCCTGGGATGGAAGCAGCTGAGGATTTGGGTACCACTTTCAGGACTCAGAGAGATGGTGATTACAAAATGTACTGGAACTACTCCAATAGTTTAACAACCAGTAACTCTGTATTCATGAACAGTTTTATTATCATGAATATGCTAATAGTTGTAGCCACATTTATTGAATATTTATATTACTTGCCCTGTAAATACTTTATTTGTATGATATCATTTTATGTCAAAACAAGTCTATGAGATATACACTTTCATTATCTTCATTTTTACAGAAACAGAACTGATATAGTTCTGAATCTAGAGCCTATACTCTTAACCAATACTCTGCACAATAGAAAAAAAAAAAAAAAAACATGTAACATTGTTTGCCATGTTTAAAATATCCTAAGCAAAGGTCAAGTGACTTATGGTATATCCTTAATATGGAAGACTGCAGCTATTTGAATGAGGTAGACCTGTATGTACCCATGTATTTATTGCTAAGTGCAAAAAATAAAACAAGGTGTAGAACAAGATGTATTGAAAATAACTAGATATGTATATGAAAAACATATATGTAAATTCACAGCAAAATTTCTGGAAGGATACATTTGGTTACCTGAGGGAAGGCAAGTAGGATGCTGAGACTGGGTGGGAGGGGGACAGGAGAAAACAAGGAAAGGGAAATTAAGAAAACTTCATGTATTTTTGTTGGCTTAAAAACAAAAAGAAACACATTTTCCTGTTTCACATTGTAATAAAAACATAAGAAAGAAAAAATGATGCTGATATTTTTGCTTATTAAGAAAATTATTTATTTTGAAATAAAGTATGAGATAATTATGCTTTGAGGCGTTCATTTGTGAGGAAACTGAGCCTGTTTATGAAATCATAACAGTTATATTTCTGTTCTCTGTGGCCACATGCAGTCCATTAATAACTTGCTTATAAACTCACCTTCCTGGAGTGTCACCCACTATGCCAATCCCCATAGATTGCATCCCAAAATGTTTATTACATATTCTGATATCTTTCTATACTTTTTAAGTATAAACGATTTACCCATGCCCAAGGAGGAATCTCTCTATGCATTTATAAATAATACATTTGGAAGTAGATAAAAACAAAGGAAATTTTGACAGTAAGAAGATGTCAGAGGATAAAGAAGGGAACTTGGATGAACAGAGCAAATAACTATTATGCATAAGCTTGTTTTATATAACTTATTAAGACGTGCATGATAACTTCTCAGATAACAAACTAGTGCAATGTCAAATTTCATGATTTCATCACACAAAGCTCCATGCAGTTCCGGTTGCTGACTGATCTGAGAATATAATTCAATCAAGTAGAGAAAAGAAAGGGGGGGGGAAACTTACAGATAAAGAAAATGGAGTTTCACCGAAGGTGTGCAAGAGCGATGACATTGCCACTTTATATTTTGGGGGATGAAAATTTAATCATTATGGAGTCTTAATAACCCTCACTTCTACTCTCATGGAAATTGGATATAATGAAATTCTATACTTAGAAGCATTTCTTCATAGTGGTGTGTGGAACAAGAAAGAGAATGTGTGTAGGCAAAAAATAATCATAAAGAGAGCATCATTTTAAAAAATAATGGTTAGCACTTTTATAAAATGGGTCAGGTAAGATTTAAACATATTCAATAATTTGGAAAGGCCTAAGAAGGGCTTGAAAATTTCATTGTGACAAAAACCAACTGGCAATTATAAATGCTGAAATGATTCTTGGCCTTCGTATCTGTTCAAATCTCTTTTAAGTGTGAAACTTTTTCAAAGAAATTGAAGTTTTTAATGAAAAGACAGAAGAGATAGGAAACACTGAGAAATTCTCTGGTTCTTATTACACTGTTGCTATATTTATTTTTAAGACAAACATCTCAGTAAGGTGTTAAACTTGAAAAGGAATGCCTTATGTTCTTAACCAATTAACTCTCTGAAATTGCTTGCCATCAAAATCCTCTACATTTTTGAAAAGTTATCAAATTAAAATGCAAAGTGGAGGTGTGATGCTAGTTTGATGGCAGTCTATGTGACAACTAGATTGGTTATTTTTTACCTTATTAAGTTTTAAATATAAGTATTTATAAGTTGTAATACCATACAATTTAATAAACAAATTAAACATTTTGATAATGTATTTATTTAAATCAATATCTACAAAATATATAAAGTCACATCTACCCTGTGACCTTCAGTGGACAGGTTACCTATTGTCCCAACTAGATATCTTGCATCTTCCACTAATTTAAAAGTCCTTCAAAACAACACCTAGTGGACGTGTACAGTAAAATTTCAGTAATTATTTCACAAAGTTTGGTTTGGGAAAGAACTTTAGTGATTATTAAGATGAACCTACTATGATACTCATGAGAAAATTGAGAATCATAAAGTTTAAATGATTGACTCAAAGGGTTATTAGTTTTAGAACCTATAATTATCCACTTTCTATCCTAATACAAAACTGCTTCTCAAACAGGGGTTTGTGGACCCATGTGGTCATATGAAAACATACTCAAGGAATTCGCCAACATCCTATTGAATGTTTTAGTTTTCCTTGCCCTGCATTTGTTCCACTCCAAGTGATTCCTATCCTATTTTAATACATAGCAATAAATGGCAACTTCATCTGCCAGTTTGCTTAGGCTAAAAATGTTGGAGTCATTACTTACTTCTATCATTACTTAATACCACACAAATTGTCCGTTATAAAATTCTATGGTCTATACTAGGGATCAGCAAGCTTTTTCTGTAAAAATCAAGACTGTGAGTTTTTAGTCTTTGTAGGAAATGTGATAATTGTCACAAGTATTCCACTCTGCTGTTACTGAGTGAAAGCAGGCATAGACAATATATAAAAGAACGGGTGTGGCTTTTCCAATAAAATTTTATTTACGAAACTGATGTTGACCCTGATTTCAATCAAGGGCTATAGGTTGTCAAGTTTTTGACAACCTTCCAAAGGTATCCAGAATATGAAAACCTCTTCTTAACATGTCCACTGCTATCTCCCTCATATTTCAATGCCAGCATTGCAATGTTATCCCACCTGGTCTTTCTGAACCCCACAATTTCAAGTCCATTGCAAGATCTTTATAAAACTACATTCTCATTCAATTTTTGAATAGCTGAAAACTTCTTGTTATTCACAAAGCAAAAAGTAGAGAAAGGTATATGCAGTGGAATGTCTACCTATATTTCATTCTCCATCTTGCAAGCAGATAGCAACTGTTTTATTTTCCTGTGGATTCTTCTAAATATCTAAATAAATGGGTTGACAGATATGAACTGTTTTTTAACAAATGATATAAAATAATCTGCTCCTTACCTTTTCATTTGCTAATGAAATTTATATAGTTTTCCATTTTGTTTCACATGAGAACATTCATGATTTTATTAAGGTTGTGTTATATTCCATTTCATTGATATTAAATGGACCATTTGCTACTGATTGGCATTTAGGATGTTTACCACTTTTTGCTATTAAAAATAATACTACACTGAATAGTATCATAATTCATATATGTGCATAATATAAACCTTTATAGATATCAATTGTATATTTTTATACATCACTTGTATACATTTTTATATGTAATAGTTCAAAGAAAAGAGGCAGACTCCTTACTCTTGCTTTTTAAAAAATTCTAGAACATACAGATATAGATATATAGAGAGATACAGACATAGATTTTAATTTCTTTTTTCCTACTTAGAATGTTAGCTTTATGAGAATACGGACTTTGTATAAACTTTATTCTGTACTCAGCTTCTGCTACAAAGCAGACACAATATTTTTAATATATAAATGGATAAATATATTATGTAATATTATATTTTTTGTTTTATTATGATCTATTTTTAAAAATAAGAACTGATAACTTGCCTTGGTTTGAATTTTGGTTTTAAAGATATTTTGAATCCACACATTATTATTTTAATTAGAAAAGGAAAGGTCGCCACATTGTGCTAATAATGAGACAATGACAGGGTATATTAAATGTAAATTCTGCTTTTATGATGCCTAGTGATTTAGGCTGGCAAAGTTTCCACCAAGTTTTGAATAGAAATACAGGCAAGAAAATTTAGCTATCACAGAACACAGCTGGTTATTGCAATTAAGTTTCAGCAAAATATTATTTGTGACATTAAATCAATGTTCTTAACTTGAATATTATTAATTTTATAGTGTTTATAATTAATTTTTAAATTAGTTTTGGTTATATAGCTGTATAAGCATGTGGATTTTATATCCAGGTCTATGTTATGAACTTCTTAAGTAACATTAAGTGATTTGAGTCAAGCAGAATGTACCTAAGTTTACATATAGGTATATGTATACATAGTTTCCATCAAAATATGACTGAGTGGTAGAAAAACATAGCAAGCAATTTAAATGTGTTGAACATTAATACACAATATATAGCTTTTCACTGTGTATAATCTTCAGGCATTTTAAACAGTGGAACCACATAATAGTTAATATTTAGTTTTTTTCTGATATTTAATTTTTCTTGACCTTCACTTATTATTTGGACAATTAGAATTGTATGAGTTTAGACAAACTCTTCAATATCTCTATATCTTATTTTCTTAATCTATAAGATGAGTGATAACTTGTCCTAAGAGAATTCTTATAAAGTTTAAGTAACTTAGAAGTTCAAGGCCTTTAGAAAACTACTTGGCGTGGTGGGGTAGGAAGAATGCTGAAGCAGGAAAAAGATGGAGCTTGGTATTTATTAGAAAATACTTAGGTTTTTAATTAATGTGGGCTTTCTTGTTTGTTCAGGGTGTAAGCTATAAGCATGCTATGCATCAATGTCTTATAAAATTATATTTTCAAGTCACTTTCCATATCGCAAACAATATAATTAATTTTCACCGTGGATGTAAGATAATCCAATTTCCATCCATTCTTAATATGGCAATCTGAAAAAGATATGATGAAACATATTTCACCATTAAATTAATGTTTACAATAAGGATTGTGCATGAGTTTGGAAGGCCAAGAGAATAGATCATCAATTTCCAGAAGTACTTGCAGCTACTTGAACAGCCAGATATGGGCTGCACAGCCAGCAGCTTTCAGCAAAGAACATGAACACCTGGTGTTTGAGTACTTCAGCTTCAGTGACATCACTGTTGCCAAACTCTTATTTTTTTAAACTTTTTAATTTATATTGGCATATAATTGATTAACAATGTTGTATAATTTCAGATGCACAGCAAAGTGATTCAGTTATAAGTATATACATGGATCTATTCTTTTTCAAACTCTTTTCTCATTTAGGTTGTTATGTAATATTGAGCAGAAGTCCCTGTGCTTTGCAGTAGGTCCTTGTTGGTTATCCATTTTAAAAATAGCAGAGTGTACATGTCAAACTCTTGACCTTTGTTCTTTCAGCTCTTCCAGCAGTTGTCTCTGCCCTAATTCTTTATTGTTTCTGTTTTCCTGACCAAAACTTGCCTGTAATTTGATCATTGAAAAAAGGACGATGCATTCAATTCAGTCAGCTGGTCAACCTAACAATCAACATTAACCAAGTTATTATAGGTGAAACCTTGTCTTAGGAATTGAGGGGATTCTTCAGAGGCATAGAATGCAAACCTAGCAGTTCATATATTGCATATAATTTTACAACACATGAAAATAATAATGACTCATTCATGAAAATATGACTTCACTGGCTACTTAGTGAGTGTTAAATTACCACCCTATGTGCTTATCATTCAGCCTTATTTTTAAACAACATTGAAAGATAAGAAATAGAACAGGCTTTGATCTGTACATGATTTACAAAGTATTATTATAAGCACAAAAATAGTTAACATCTGAATAAAGGTCATCTAAACAAAGGTTTCCCCATAACAGAGGAAAACAAGCCTATCACCAAATCACCACTGATTTCTGAAAGGTATGATTAGTTTACAAACAAATCAATGCAACAAAAAATTGACCAATGGTTTTAGCTTCCTTTACCAAAGATTTGTTCTTGCAGATATGTGTACAACATAACTAAAAGAATCTTTAAAATTTAATCAAATTCTAAAAACTATTGTTGAGGATGCTTAAGGACATGACTGACACATAAGAAGGTTAAGATTCATTTTGTGTAGAATCACATACTACCCAGTCACGAACAGATCTGTTTTTAATTTTATTTAAAGAATAGACCTGTTTTAATTTGCTCAGATTCAAATCTTGCTTTGTTTAAATATAGCCTAAAGCTTCCCTTCCCTCCCCTAAATCCTATATTGCTTTTTCTTTGTATTATATTTATTTAGTTTAGTGCATTGTTTATGAATAAATTCAGGCTTTTCTTTTGCAGATTTCAGTGGATTGTGAGGTTTTCCACTAACATTTCCTTGATTCATTCATTGGGAAAAAGGACCTGCAAACTTAATGTACATTTCCTGAGCTTTTGTAATCACAATCCAACCATCCCTTGTCTCCATCCCAGATGGATGGGTGTCTACATGGTAATTCAAGATCTCAGAAAAAGTCTGTAGAGTCATTTCAACTGAATCTGGCTAAATTTATCTTGTTATCCTAAAATTTTGTGGCCTTTAGGTCTAGAGTGGGGGGGGGGTAGTTGTTTGTTTGTTTTTGTATTTTTATACTTTTGTGTGTGTTGTTTGACATTCGAGCCTTTTGCAACTATAAATTGAAAGAAAGTTGTGATAAAAATTGCCCTTACTTGGTGAAGTACTGTCTGTCCACACTGTCGCCTTCTCTCATGAAAAAAAGGGAAAGCTCCAGAATCTCCTGTTCTACCTGTTTTCTATTTTAACCCTTTTCTGTATGTTGCATGGCATTTTCCTAAGTGGAACTGTGACTGAAGATCTAGACAATATTTAATGATTTCCTCTGTAATCTGTCCAAAGAGGGATAAATGTGGAACTGAAAACAAAGAAATTCTATACTTGCCTGAAGACTTCTTTTGCACACACACACACACACACACACACACACACACACACACACACACAGAGGAACCTGCAAATCCTGCTCTTCTTGAAGGATGTGATTTCCATATATGCAGGAAGCTGCAAAAGTCTCTTTTGCATTGAATTCTTCTCAATCAGTAGACCCCGCCAAGGAGCAGATCCATTCTGGATTGTAGAATGCACTCATTCAGTGATAAGCCCTAATTAAAACACTGCTTCATTGAAATCTAACTCCAGTTCCACATTTCTCCCAAATCTAAATTGCTTCCCATCTTCTTCAGTGTGAAGCTGAATTTCTATATTTAAAGCACTTCTCCCCTAGTCAAGAAAAGAAATTAATAAATGTTAAATAAAGTTGGCCTTTTCTTCACATATATTAGTGATTTGAGATTTCCATCAACACTATTCATGTACATCAGCTTTTTTTTTTTTTTTTTTGGCTATTTCTTGTTGATATGGAAAGAAAAAGAGTGTAAGCTAACAATAGTATAAAAGTAGAATTATCTTCACTAGGTCCCCATCTCAGTTAAACTGAATTGTTCTATTCCAGCCATGGAATTCTAGTTAGGAAGCTGCTGTCCCTCTACCTTTTACCATGAGAAGTACCAGCTTCTGGATGAAGGCATAGGACATCCCATTTGGTAACCCATGAATTTGACACATGACCATTCCAAGTCTCAAAAATACTTTTGGCATCCTAGTTTGGGGATAATTCATTTATTGCCAGAAAAGTTTACCCAGGATGAAGATGAGGAAATAATCCCCTCTTGGCTCCATGTATCCTTTCAGATTGTAAATCCACTACTCCAATAAAATTAAAATAAAATCATTCCTGGCTGAAGCTTTGAGCTGGAGTTTTTTATTTACTATGCATCTTGATGACTCAGATTGTGCTTCTCACATGGGAGCCTTTTCTCATCTACTGGACTTGGTACTTTCTAAGCCTCAAACTGAGGAACTGAATGAGGGCCCTTTCAGAGAAAAGACACTTACCTCTGAACTGTGAGACTCTAACCCTCTCTTCCTCCACCCATTTCTTCTGGGCATCCTCCTTTTGCACTAGTCCTCCAGAAACAAAATTACTTAAATTCTTTTTGTGCAAGTTGAGGCTTAAGTTATCCAGGAGAAAGACCTAGATCAGCCCTTCCCATGACAGCCACAATCTTCAGATACACAAAATATTATCTAGACTTCCTGAGGATGTGAAAGCATTTCTCCTTAAAATCATAAATTTCCTTTTAGATAAATCCTCCCAGAGACTGATTAAAGAATTTCTGTCAAAAGCAACCAACAATTAAGACCATAGTTGAACTTCTATGTCATAGTGGCCCATGGTTTTCTAATCCACACTTCAGGGAAAACAGTGATTATTCTGGACTGCCTCCCTATATTCAGAATCTTAGAACAGACAATTTGATAGCTTTTATAAAATGTTAACTCTATAAAGTGCTTACTTTCTTGAAAAAAAATTGTCTTCACTCATGTACATGAATGAAAGATACCTATTGAAACTGTCAGTTATTCTGAATTTTTTGAAACACTTGAATTGCTTTATGTTTCAGATGAGATAAAGACATTTACAGCAACCTTTTCCAAAGTGCTTTTTTGCAAACAAATTATCACTGTGAGTTTTAGGAAGGTTTATGTGAGTTCAATTTAAATTGGAGAATCAGAGAGATAAAGACCACTGTGTCACACAATGAACTACCACTGAAATTTATAATTTAATGAAGAAGCACAAGATTCTTTTATGAAATGGTCCTCTTCCTTTTAAAAATAAGAATTCAGAACCATAGATTCAATGTTTGCTCAATAAAATGAGATTAGTGGATGGGTAGAACTCATTAAATAGCTCTAGAAATGTGTGTGTGTTGAGTTTCCTGTTTTTCCTCAAATTGATATTATTCCTTTTAAAAGATACATCAACTTATTTGAAAGTACATCTTAATGAAAAAGTTATGTAAAAGATGTACAGATTTTAATTTGGGACCTACAAATTTAGCTGTGTTACAGGGTGATATTGTCCATAGTGATTTACATAAGTTACAAGGAAATTTTGTTCTTGCTTTGGCCCTCTGAAATTTGGGTATGATAATAGACTACTCTTACTGGAATTGACTCACTGGAAAGGTGTTTAGGGAGCTCCAGAGGAAAGTAGCTAGTTGCAAGCCACACACATCTTTAGCCTGTAATCTGAACATTCTAATGCCTATTTTCTGTCACTGTATATATATATATATATATATATATATATATATATATATATATACTTATATGTATATACAAATATATGAACATGTGTTATATATGCAAATATAATAAATGCATAGGTGTATGTAACTCTAAATCTTCTTTGAGACCATTAAGACTAATCTTGATTCCACCAGAGAGCAAACCTAAGCAGTAGATCAGGAATCCTATATCATCTCTCATCATGGAAACTCCATTTTCCCTTGAGATCTGTGTGTCCCTTTTTTTCTGTCAATTGCCCCATCAGCTGATGTAAGCTGCTCTCCAACTTTTGAATTTTTTTTATTATGCCTTCAGGGAATCACAGTTGTTCATCTGCAAACATATCATATTCTAAATCTCTTCTTTGAACATTTCCCTAGCCTTCTTGGTGGAGATGAAACTTGAATTTCCCTCAGGACACTGCTGCTTGTGTAGTCCTCAAATGATGGCTGTTCTTTTTTATGTATCCTACGGATTACAGGTTTTGGAAGTGGAGTTGGTAACACTTATGCTCCTTATCTTTGTTTTCAGAATATTCTTCACCTCTATTCACTAAATTATCCCAGTCATAAATTTCATGACACCAGAATCTATCATTCACTATCCATTTTTTTGGCCATGATATGCACAGGAATACATAACTCTGAGTAACTCTAGTTGTTCCTGGCGAGACAGCCATCCCTCCTCCCTTCTCCACGATGCTGTCAATCTTATCACCACCATCTTCCAACTCATTATCCATTGTTCATAGATTTTAGTACCCAGATGTCATTCATTCTAACATTAATATTGCCTTAATTTTTGATTCTTTAAGAATCTATGCATAAAATCATCTAATAACTTTGCTACTCTGTTTTTGACTGCCATCCCTCCAATGATCAAATTCTTCATCTATTGCAGTTGTTCCTTCTCACAGACAATCCTATCCCTTATTACCAATATTTTTAACATCCATAGTCACAATTTCAAGCATTTTGCTGTGCAACAACAACTTTCTATCTTGTCTTTCCAGTTTAACTTCCTATTTTTTATTTCTACCCACCTGTAATCCTTTATCAACCATGCCATTACTTCCCTCTATTGTTTTAAGCCATGATTCAAATGCCATGTTCTCAGCCAGGCTTTCTTAGGCTACCCAATAACAGCATTGCCACTGCCTACCTACCTTGAGCTCCACATCTTTCTTGTCATTTTTCTTTTCAGCCAGAACATCAATGGTGGGTAGATTACCTTTCACATCCCTCATTGGCATATCCCCTTCTAAGTTCTTCTAACTAGTTTGTATTTATAATTTTTTTATTATTTCTTTAAAAAGTATCATCTGCCTATACATAAAATACAAATATAAATACATATATATACATACTAGTACATACATATATATTTATATATATATATATATATATATATATATATATATATATAAAAGACACCACAAAAGTGGATCGTCTCCTTCTTATAACTTATCAACACCAACTATATATATTACTTTCTTATTTGTTCATGTAAGGACTGCCTGCTTTCCTTCAGTAGGATGTAAGCTTCATGAAGGCAGGTATTTTTGTCTGCTTTTTCCCTAGTCTCAAAAATGTTAACTGGAATATGGTAAACATTTGTTGGATTAATTATTTCATCTTTTTTATTCTTGCTCACCTCTGTTGTAAATATTATTGGTATTTTATTTATTAAATAAAGACACAACTGCAACTCTGATAAACTGAAAATCCAAAAAGGAAATAAATGCCAAGTTCCTAAATTGACAAAATAAGAAACGTGTAAGGTGTAAGATATAAAGTGTAAATAGCTATGGAGCAGATCTGCTGAGAACACAGAACTAAAAGATACAACTGCTTTAAAGAAAGGAGAAATTATTTATGCTTAAAAAATGCAAAGCAAAGAACATGCGGTAGAGTTGACTGTTCTCAGTGCAAAGGCAAAGTAGCAATCTGAGCATGGTTGCTTGGCAACGAAGCTGAGGCATCCACATAAGTGGAGAAAGTTCAAGGCAGTTGCACAGAGGGCAGAATTGTACTTCATTCAGAATCAATTCTAATTAAACAAAGTAGTATGATATAAAAATGTCGTATACTTCCCCATAATTCCTGAAGATAGTACATGTACATTATGACAGTTTGTACAAAAGATGACAATACAGATGTCTTTTTTTCTTTCTAAGTTTCACTGTGTGACATCATTAGGAGAATTCATGAAACAATATGCAAATATGCATTTCCCTAAGCTTGAAATGATGATTCCAGTTGTTGAAGGATGTCAAATTGACAATAAGAAAATAAAAGATTTTCCCAGATACTATACCCCACTGATTTAAAATCAAATGCGCCCTTGGTGGATTGATAAAGCCAAAGGTGATATGCTTTTGCTCTGACTTCAAAGGATCATCAAGAGTGAATTTTAAGGCTCTAGCCTAGGAGACATGTTATTCATACAGAGAGAAATTATCCAGGGATTAGAAAGAAAGAAAACCTAATCAATGTTCAGTATAACATATGTATCTGCTGAAATGTCTGTTTCTTTTTTTTTTAAATCACTTCTCTAGTTCATTTTCTTTTTCTTTTTATATAAACCAAGGGATAGTGATTTCAAATAATTTACCAGTTTGAAAGAATCTCAGAGTAGTATGAGAATTTTTATTAGCCATTAAAATACAGGAACAATTTGGACATGCATAAATGTAAGGTAAAGAGGAATTTAGGTTGAGAGAACCAGAGCACAATCTCAGATATGAAGTGATGTAAGGAACACTGAATAAATTATTTTGTCTAAGGATGTATGAAATATGTATGAAAGGATATGCTGAAAAATATGGCTGAAAATTCAGATTGTCATGAGAACAAAGAAAGATTGTAATGACAATCTAGTCTACAGAGTTTGGAGGTGATACCATAGGCTGAGAGAAATTATTGAGAATGTTTGAACAAAGATGTTAAACTGTAAAATCTGTGCTTCAAAAAGATAAGCCTGTCAGATGGATGAATGCTACACTTGGAACCAGAGAGTATAAAGGCAAAACAATCCTTTAGGGAACTCTATTAAGACTCCATAACAATAATGAAATCCAGGGTGAAAAAGAGGGAATTGGAAATAAAGGGAAATGACCACCATGGTGCTTGTCTCGCGCATTTCCTCTTGTTTCCTCACTGTGGAATGACTTTGTATGGCTGGTTGTTTCCCGACATTCCTGTTCTAGTTCAAATAGGATCTTGAAAAGGCTGTTCCTTAAAAACCACAGTCACAACTTTCATTTCATGATCTTGTTTGATTGACTTTGTAGTAACCATCTTTTTTACTGAAATTTCCTTGCATATTTGGGTTTTATTTGCTTACCGGTTTTCTCCCCTGAAGTGACTCACCAGCACCTAAGTGCCAAGGTATGGGGATACTTTTCTCATTTGCTTACCCTTGATCTAGTGTGCTGAAAAGTCTTAGGGATATTCTAGGCACTCAGCAAATGTATGTTGAGAAGTAAATAAAAGAATGAGTTGTCAGTGCTCAGTAAATGATTGTTACATAAATGAAGAAAACACTGGAATGAATAAGGTCTCTGGAGCTCATAGGGCTTAGATTATAACAAATTGTTTATGATTGATTCACCAAAAAAGTAATTGTTACTACAAGGTTGAAAGGAGAAAATTTTTGAATGTTTGTTGTATTGATGTGATTCTTTCTGGATTTTTTTAAAATCTTAAACTGAAGTTGTAGGATTTCAAATGAATCTTGTGAAACCTTTAGATTGTACAGCATAATTGCACCTGTGGGTGCATCTGATTCTCAAAATCACCATCTCTTTAATCTGTCTAAATGCTTAACTTGCTCTAAGACCCAATGTGCTTATCCATAAAATGAGAATATTTAAAGTGGTAATAGTATAATTCATTTTTTTATAGTATTAAATGAACAAATTTGTGTAAAGTGTTAACTGCAGTGACTGGAACATCGTGATTTCTGATTAAAAACTAGCTAGTATTATGGAAAAAAAAAAAAAAAAAACCTACCATGAGCCATTGTACAGTGGTTAAAAGCCCAGATTCAGGAGTGGCACTGCCTGGTTAAGAGTTTGCTCTGTCACTACTGATTTCTCCTGGCCTTGTTTTTTGTGTTAGGATTCCTTCTTCTTAAGCAACATAGCAGGGCAGTTAGAAACACGGGGTCTGGAGACAGAGTGCCTGGTTTTGAATTCTGACTCTGCCAATTACCTACTTGTGTCTGAGGGAGTTCCCTAAAGTTCTGTGGCTCAGTGTACTAATCTGTAAAATGCATGTAATAACAGTGCTACCTAGCAGGGTAGTTATTAAGATTAAAGGAGTTTACTGTCATAAAGGTCTGAGAACACTGCCTTGCACATGGTAAGAGCTATGTGAGTTGTTAAAGAAAATGAAAATTAACAGTGGGTGTTATGTAGATATGTGTGTATTTATTTATATGTATGCGTGTGTATAAACATCTATATATACACATATATATGTATATATCACATTTTTTAATTTATTCATTTGTTGCTGAGGATTTAGATTGTTTCCATACCTTGATTATTATGAGGAATGCTGTAATGACTATGGGAGTATGCATATCTCATTAAGAGATTGATTTCATTTTGGTGGGGGTTATACTCAGTGGTGAGATTGGTGGATCACATGGTAGTTCCATTTTGAATTTTTTGGAGGAATCTCCATACTGTTTTTCTTATACAAAGATTCCCTTTTCTCTAATTCTTTTCAACACTTGTTATTGTAAGGTAGGCAAATTTTTATCTTTACTTTTTAAGGAATTTTTTGGCTGGCCTGAGAATTAAACAGACACAACATAAATTAAAAATAGAAAATCAGACATATTTATATGTTTTATGTGACACAGGAGCCCTTATAAGGCAATGAAGACCCAAAGAAATGATGGAACCTACCTGCTTTTATAGTAGGTTGAACAAAAAGAGACAATTGTGGAAAAGTAACTAAACAAAGTGGGGAGGCTAAAAGAAGATACAAATTCTTTTAACAAGATCTGTTTTTATAGAATTCTCTCCCTCTCAACTTCTTGTCCTTGGTGGTAGGAATATTAGTTTCCTTCTGTACCACAGGGAGGACATCTTTCACATGGGAATGTCATCTTCTGCTTTTAAGGAAGAGAAGGAAGTTCAAGAAATTGCAAATTTCTTAAAATTTGAATTTTTCAAGTGCCTTTAGCTCAAAATAATCCTATGGCAAAGTGGCATATTTTGAGATGGCATATTCTGTCACTCATCATTTTTTTTTTTTTTTGATAATAATTATTTGGACAGGTGTGAGGTGAAATCTCGTAGCTTTGATCTACATTTTCCTGATAATTACTGATATTGAGCACTGTTTCATATACCTGTTGGCCATCTGTATGTCTTTTTTGGAAAAATGTCTGTTTAGGTTGTTTGCCCATTTTTTGAGTTATTAGTGCTATTTTGCTATTGAGTTTTAGGAGTTCCTTACGTATTTTGGAAATGAGTCCCTTATCAGATTTATGGTTTGCAAATATTTTCTCCCAGTCCATAGGTTGCCTTTCACTTTGATAATTGTGTTTTTTGCTGTGCAGAAGCTTTTTATTTTGATACAATCCTCCTTATCTATTTTAGCTTTTGTTGCCTATGACTTTGGTGTCATATCCAAAAATTCATTGCACACACCAATGTCAAGAAGACGTTTGGCTATGTTTTCTTCTAGTAGTTTTATTATTCCAGGTTTTACAGTAGTTTTATGATTCTGTTTAAGTTGATTTTTGTGTATCATGAGCACTAAGGGTCCAATTTTATTCTTTGAATGTAGATATCCAGTTTCTCACCACTATTTGTTGAAGAGACTATCCTTTCCCTCTTGTGTGTTCTTGGCATCCTTGTTGAAGATCATTTGACTGTATTAGGGTGTTTATCTCTTTGTCTCTATTCTTGTGATGCATATGCTTGTTTTAATGGCAATACCACACTGTTTTGATTATTGTAGATTTGTAATACATTTTGAAATCAGGAAGCATGTGCCTCCAGTTTAGTTCTTTTTGCTTAACATCAACATTGGTAAATTTATATGTCTCAAGATATTCTAGCAGTATTAGTTTATCTAAAAATATTCAATACCTTCTTGAACAAGAAGTATCATTTAAGCCTCCCACAGACTTGCATTTCCAAAACAAACACAAAATTATTCCAGAACATATGAGTGGTAATGATTAGAGCTCCTTACAAGTACCTACCATGTTTTATTGATTGACTTAATGCTTGAACTTCAAACTTCACCACAGAGCCCAGCATTAAGGTTAAATTTGTATGCTTGTTTTGTAAATTCAGTACATTGATATGAGTTAAAAATATTTAAAAATCAGTACATAGGTATCAAAACTCAACAACAAAACCACAATGAGATACAACTAGCCACCCACCACAATAGCTAAAATGAAAAAAGTCTGACTACATTCCAGTGTGGTTATTCAAATAATAATCCTACTGGCAATGTTAAAGAGCTTCTCCCCATTCTTGCCAACAGTTGCTGTAAAGTAATGTGTTAAATTTTACTAATCTAATTAATGTAGGGCAGAATCTTGCTCCTTTAGTTTGCATCCTCCTTATAATTAATGTGATAATCTATTCAGGTTAATGGAAACTTGTGATATCCACTTCTGTAGATTTCATTTTTATTTCCATTATCCATTTATCTTGTTGGATTATTGATATTTCCTTTATGACTTGTATGGATTGTTTATATATTTTAAAAATTATTCTTCTGTTAGTTGTGTGTGTTGTAGATATTAACTCCCTACCTGTAAAAGTATCAATTCAATTTACTTATGGAAATTTTCATAAAAAATTTATTAGACTGTTTCTAATAAAAAGGCCAAACTTATCAATCTTCATGATTAATTTGTCTTATTTAAGAAACATTATAAATGTATATAATCAAATATTCTGTTACATTTTTTCCCACAGGCTTTTCTGTACTGTTTACTTTGTTACCCCATCACTATCACACACATTTAATTTACAGTCTAGAGTAAGACTTCCTATCTCTTATATGTCATTGGTGCAACCTTAGAACAGTGGTTCCCCAAAGTAAGGTTTCCAGTTCAGCAGCATCAGCACCACTTTGGAACTTGTAAGAAATTGAAATTTTTAAGCCTTTCTCTACCTATTGAATCAGAAACTCTAGGGATGAGGCCTAGCAATTTATATTTTAAACATATTTCCTGGTGACTCTAATGCATACTCAAGTTTGAGAAGGATTTTATTAGAATTCTACAACCATGTAATCAGGAAAAGCCAAGTGAGAATCTCAAAGTGTCATAGATTTTATGGCTTTAACAGGTGAGAAAATACCAAGAAAAGTTTTTCCATCAAGGGTAAAAAGTTTTTGAGCTAGAAGAGAAGATTTAAAAATCTCTAAAGATCTAAACACATGTAAATTCAATTAAATAATATAGTAGCCAGGGTCAGCAGAAGAAAAAAATAGTACACATGTGACACAAGCATTACTATTTTTGATTAAGAAATGAGTGCAAATATGGAATTTTGTGTGCATGTAATATGTATGAGCTTTTGGCTGTCTTAAATTGGGTTTTCTTGAAAACAAAGACTGAGACAATATCTTAGGGAAAAACATGGTGATGCAGACTGCCAATCTAGGGAAACAAAAATAAAGGAAAAGAGGGGTAAGACAGGGAAAGAGAAAATGCAAGGAAATGCAAATTAGTTGGACGTGTCACCTGAGGCCATATGGAACTAGTCTTCAACCAGCCCACTGGGAGTTTGGAAGGGAGAAGAACTTGCCCTCAGACTTTTTGTCAATGGCTCTGTACAGCACTGCTATCAGTAGTAGGTACTTGCTACACCCCTGGATCTGTTGTGCCATACGAATCAAGTGGCAGAACAGTGTCCCGGCAACCTAGACTTCTTGCAGAGATAGTATGAGCTGAGCCTAACAGGAAGCAAGAAAGCCATGGAGATCGGTTAATGCAGTTCATAAAGTCCCCCTTAGCCCTACCCAGGGAGTAGGGAAAAGTGAAAAATGGTGGCGAGTGTATCTGGAAGAACAAATGAAGAATATCCAGCACACTCTGAAACTGCTATTGTATTTCCTATGTGTTTCAGTACTCTCATATATATTTGGGAACCATCATTGAACCAACCCAACAACAATTTTACCTTCATAGATTTTTCACTGAAGTGGGCCAGAGTGTTTCTGTGATCTTGGGCAAATCATTTTACCCATCTAGACCTCTGTTGCTTTATATGTAAAATGGGAATAATAATAATTCCTACTTCAAAGGGTGTTTGGATGTTTGGAGTATTAAACTAAGTTTAAACACTTACCCAAGGCCTGATGAAAGTACACATTTAGTATATGTTAGGCATTAATATTGCTGATAATTTAAGAGGAATATTTTTTAAGCAGTATAGGGGAAAAAAAAGAAGTTTGGATACTTTTGCTGACAGTATAATATCAAGATTCTGAAATGTCTGGCTAAGGATTTAGGACTTTTTGATGCATACTCTCAGTACTTAGTAAGTATCCAAGCACTACTTAAGCTTAATTAATATTACCAATCAGATGGTTGCCTGAAGAATTCTTTAGCAATTAATTCAATTTTGGAAATTATTCAGAGTAGGGAGAAATTTCAGCTTGTCACAGTGGTAGTTTCAAAATGATGAAATTAGCATTGTGTCAATATAACCCTTAAGTTACTAGAAGGTGAAGGTCTATAGTAGGAAAACCTCAGGCTGATGCAATGTTAGAAATAACTGCAAGACACAAAGACTTTTCATGCACGAGAGAAACATTTTCAGGTTCTACCAATTTGAAGGCTGTTCTCATCTCACCATAATTCAGACCAGAAAATAAATTCACATCCACTTTCACAGCACATCTCAGAGCATGAAGAATAATTACAGATGCCCCAAAGGGAAGTTCACAGAGAGAAAAGCCATTCTTATATAAAAACAAGAAGCAACCATTCTGCAGAATACAGGTTGAACATTTCAGCTTTATGTGGGCCCAGAATAAGAGTTACTTGAAACCAGAATGTCAAGCACTCCAGAAACACTGCAGATGAAGGGTCTGACTTTAAAGTGTAAATTTGGAGAACTTTCAGATGAAGAGACTGAGAATTTTCTATAATTGATGTAATATGAATTGACCATTACAAAAATAAGGACAGCTAAGAAGACAGTCAGATAAAATTAAAGCAAGAGAATAAAAAGAAAAGAACAGGAATATCTTTGCTACCTCCTTATAGGTTTCACCAGTGCATTAGTGAAGAAGTGTTAGAAAGAAAAGCTGATGTGTGAATAAAGCAAGTGCCCACTTCTTTCACTTGCCTAAGGTCCTTGCCTTACCTTGGGATGTAAAATGTCCAAAATGGTGCATGGGTGAGATTCAGGGGAGTCAAAGTATTAGTTGAATCTATTAATGTATAACACTGTAGGAAAAATTAAAAATAGCTTCCTTTAGATACTCAAAGCAGTCTATGATCCCCCAAATTATCAAGAACTGTTATATAAGCATTATCTGTAGCTATGAATATAGCTTTCAAAGCTTACTTAAAACCCCAAAGTTTACTTAAAAGAAATATATACTTTTGCACTAATTTAAAAAAAAAATGTAAGAAATTTGTTGATAAAGTTATAAATCTGGCTTTTAAAAAAATCATAATAAGTAAATAAAGCTTCTAAAGTTGTAAAGTTGTCCATAATATCTCAAAAATCAAAATTTCCATAAATCCATAAAATTTATGTAGATGTGGAATACGTCAATGATATGATTTGTTCATATTGATAATACATGTGTACATTGTATCTGGTAAGTTATATTCAGATAAAGGGGAAAAATCCTGGAAAAACTGAGTCCAAGGCAATGTCCTTTGATAAAAATTACACATATTTTGAATGATGAATAGAGTCACAATGATGAATTGTTTACACATTCAGACTTGTTCTGACCATTAGAGGCAACCAGACAAAGGATCTATATTTCAGGAAAATGGCAACATGATAACGTATTTGTTTTTCTATTGATACTAAAAAGGGTGTTGCAGTCTGTGAAGAAAATGTCATGCTGGAACATCCCACCTTATTGGGAACCACGAATAAAGAAAACAACAGATTTGCACTTTGACATTGATAGCGTTATATATGTAGAGTTTATCTGCAAAGATTAAACCAATATACCATCTTCATAATATAAACACTGTGATGTTTTAACTAGCCTGTGCAAAAAAATATAGTGAATAAGCATGCCATATCATTCAGGTTTATCAATTTGGCATGTACCAGAAGTATAAATTAACTTCAATTAAGAAAATAAAGGATTTCTTAGCTCACCTAAAAGAAGGATGATAGCTGGCTTAAAGGATATGTGGAATTAAGGGTTTAAACAGCAAAAAACATTTTTTTCTATGCTTTCCTTTCTGTGGTGCTTTGAAAAGGCCCAATAACACATTTTATTCTTCTCCTCAGTAAAGGTGCTGAATCAATTGAGAATAAATCATAACAGTCAACATTATTACTCATGATTCTAAATGGAAAGATTTGGCTTAGATATCACAGCCACACTGACTTTCTAAGCAAATCTGTGATTTAGCCAGACTTACCCAGCATACACAGGTGATAGTGGGAAAATTATTTTCATCCTGGAGAAGATCATAGCCCTAGCAATCTGCTCCATTCCTGAAGGAAGACGTGGCAGAGCTGAACTGAGTATGTTCGATCTTTTTTTTTTTTTTTCCAAATGTATCAAGGAGTGACCTACTCCATTTCCCTATGTAAGAGGGCAGAAAGGCCATTGAGTTACTTTAATTGAATTTTTTCCCAGATGAAAGGAACCATGATTTGGGGAGAAGTGGTCTTCACACATTCTACTTCTGTTTACCTCTGTTTATAGCTAAATGCCATATTTGTTCTCTCTTACTGATGGTTAGTATGTCACGGAAGAGGCATGATAATTCGTAGTGCCCTACCCACAATCTCAAAACTTGGTGGCAGAAAAGAAAAATAAAAACAAAATAAAATACAAATCAAAAAACTGTTTCTTCCAGTTCCAAATGGAACATTTCTATTGAAATAGTTTGATTGGCTTAACTTGGGTCATATGCTTGGCACTTGGAAAGTCACTGGGCACAGTGGAAGGAGGTAATTATCATTGGTTTGGACTGGGCTTTATGTTAACCCTGAGACCAGGGAAACAAATATCTTTATAACAAGAGAGATGGGAAGTAGCAGTGCTGAGCACACAGTGTAACAGTCTTCAAAAATCCCTAAAAACATGTCTTCAGTTTACCTTTCATCAATTCACAATTATTTATTGAATGCCTAGAGTGTGATGAATGCAACAGCATCTAATATTTATTTGCACTTCATCCTGATGCTAGATGCCCAGATGATACGGACACTGTCTTTGCTAAACAGACCTGCACTGCTCTAAATACACCTGTAGTCATTCAGTGCCTTCCATCTGAGAGTACATTTCATTGTATTTACCAAACTGAATTAAACTGAATCAAGTTAACATTGAGTTTTAAATTCTTATACATCTCAGATTCTATGATTCTTCAAACTTAAAAAACAAGTCATACTGAGAAAGACATATTATGTGGTATCACTCAATATGTGGAATCTAAAAAATAATATAAATGAATCTATATACAAAATGGAAACAGGCTCACAGACATAGAAAACAAACTTATGGTTACCAAAAGGGAAAGGGGGAGAGGGATACATTAGGAGTAAGGGATTAACATATACAAACTAACATACATAAAATAGATAAGCAACAAAGATTTACTGTATAACACAGGGGACTATATTCAATATCTTATGATAACCTATAAAGGAAAATAATCTGAAAATATATATACATATAACTGAATCACTTTGCTGTGCACCTGAAACTAACACAATATTGTAAATCAACTCCACCTCAATAAAAGAAAAAACTCACCATTATAAAAAGCCAAATCATAGGACTATTAATAACTTTTCTTTTTTTTCTCATATTCCTTTTTGCTCTCCTTTTATTTTAATTACAGTTGGCCTGTTTGCCCTGAATTCTCTTGGAATTTATCAATAACCAAAATGCAGCATGTTTTCTGATATTCAGGAAAGCTTATATAATTTTTGGTTGATTCATGCTTACTAGGAAATTTCATAGTCATATAATGTGAATAACTTCTCAGAGTAAGAAAGTCAGCATTTAAGTATTTTCCTCACATTATCTATAGACATTTCTATTGATTTTTTCACTCAAAATTTATATTTGATATCAATACTATACTGTTTATGCACACCAAGGATGTCAGAATAAACAAGATAAGCAAGGACAATTCTCTCATGAGTTTACATTTTAGTGGGATAAACAAACAACAAACATTTAATAAGATTATTTCACATAGTTTTAAGAGCTCTGATGAACCATGCCGGGAGGTATACATGGTAGTTTTTGTCAGATCCAGATAGATTTGATATTATTTTATGAGTCAATTCATGTTACTAAAGAATTTTTAACAAAGATACAATTTGATGTGATTATCTTTATTCTTTGTTCTGAAGTGTATATTGTTTGATATTAATGTAGTCACTCAATCTTTCTCTTGATTTGTGTTTGCATGATATATGTATTTATTTCTATCTTTTTACTTTTAATCTACCTATAGCATTATATTTGAAGTGAGTTTCTTACAGACAACATATAGTTGGATAATTTTTATCCATTCTGACAATCTCTGTATTGTAATTGTTGTGCTTAACCTTTTAATGCAATTAGGTTTTTAATATAATTATTGACTTGAATTTAGGCCTACCATTTTTTATTTGTTTTGTGTTTGTTCCCTCTGTTTCTTGTTCCTCTGTTTCCCATTTTCTGCCTTCTTTGGGAGTACTGGGAGTACTTCAACCTTCTTAGTATCCCATTTTAATTTATCAACTATAGCTTTACTAATCTCTTTGATCATTTAACTTGTAGTGTTTGATGTAATTATCATAATATACATACTTATATTTTCAAAGTCTACTTAGAACCAATATTTTACTACTTCAAGTGAAATATAGAAAATTTACATCTATATACATGTAAAACACTTTTATACAACATCAAACATCAAACAGATTTAAAGAATTCAAGAGCAGAATAATAGTTTATTACATATACCCAAACACCACATGCATTATTTGTTCATTCTATTCAATAATTTGATTTCTTTTTTTTAAGTTATTAGAATGATTCCTGGTTTGTTTGCTTATTAATTTATTTATAAGTAAGTACAATTGACATATAACATTATGTTAGTTTCAGGTGTACAACAAAATGATTCAATATTTGAATATACTGGGAAATGATCACCACTATATGTTAATTTACCATCAGTCATTATTCAGTCTTTGTATTCTAAATTTCCTTCTAGTATCATTTCTTTCTGTCTAAAGGTATTCTAGTAATTTCTTAGAGTAGATATCCTGGCAATTTTTTTTCAGTTTTCCTTTATTTGAGAATATCTTACTTTCATATTCATTCTTGAAGAATATGTCCACTGGATATAAAATTCTAGGTTTTAAAATCTTTTCGCCAGCATTCTAAAACTGATGTTCCAGTTTTTTTCTTTTTGCTTTTTTGTTTTTTTCTGTTTTCCATAGTTTCTGAGGAGAAATCTATGGTCCTTCAAATTGCATTCTTCTACAAATGCATTGTTTTCCTCTAACTGCTTTTAGAAATTTTTTTCTCTCTAGTTCTCAGCAGTTTGATTAAGATGTGTTTGGATGCAGGTTTCTTTAAGACTATCTTTCTTGAGGATTCCCTAAGCTTCCTCAATTTGTAGGTTTATGTCTTTTACTAATTTGGAAACTTTCATGTCATTATTTCTCTATTTCTTTTTTTTTTCTTTTATTTATTTTTTTTGAGGTATACCAAGTTCAATCGTCTGTATTTATACACATATCCCTGTATTCCCTCCCTCCCTCGACTCCCCCCAACCCTCCCCATCCCTGTCCTCTAAGGCATCATCCATCCTCGAGTTGAACTCCCTTTGTTATACAGCAACTTCTCACTGGCTATCTATTTTACAGTTGGTAGTATATATATATCTATGCTACTATCTCACTTCGTCTCGGCTTCCCCTTCACCCCCCACCCCCACAAACCTCGAGTTCTCCAGTCCATGCACTGCATCTGCATCCTTGTTCTTGTCTTGTCACTGAGTTCATCAGTATGATTTTTAGATTCCATATGTATGCGTTAGCATACAATATTTGTCTTTCTCTTTCTGACTTACTTCACTCTGTATGACAGGCTCTAGGTCTGTCCACCTCATTACACATAGCTCCATCTCATCCCTTTTTATAGCTGAGTAATATTCCATTGTATATATATGCCACATCTTCTGTATCCATTCATTTGTTGATGGGCATTTTGGTTGCTTCCATGTCCTGGCTATTGTAAATAGTGCTGCAATAAACATTATGGTACATGTTTCTTTTGGGATTATGGTTTTCTCTGGGTATATGCCCAGGAGTGGGATTACTGGATCATATGGTAATTCTATTTTTAGTTTTTTAAGCAACCTCCAAAGTGTTTTCCATAGTGGCTGTACCAACTTACATTCCCACCAATCGTGCAGGAGTGTTCCCATTTCTCCACACCCTCTCCAACATTTGTTGTTTCCAGATTTTGTGATGATGGCCATTCTGATTGGTGTGAGGTGATACCTCATTGTGGCTTTGACTTGCATTTCTCTGATGAGTAGTGATGTTGAGCATCTTTTCATGTGTTTGTTGGCCATCTGTATGTCTTCTTTGGAGAAATGTCTATTTAGGTCTTCTGCCCATTTGTGGTTTGGGTTGTTTGGTTTTTGATATTAAGCTGCATGAGCTGCTTGTATATTTTGGAGGTTATTCCTTTGTCCGTTGTTTCATTGGCAACTATTTTTTCCCATTCTGAGGGATGCCGTCTTGTCTTGTTTATGGTTTCTCTCACTGTGCAAAAGCTTTTAAGTTTCATGAGGTCCCATTTGTTTATTCTTGATTTTATTTCCATGATTCTAGGAGGTGGGTCCAAAAGGATCTTGCTTTGATGGATGTCATAGAGTGTTCTGCCTATGTTTTCCTCTAGGAGTTTTATAGTGTCTGGCCTTCCATGTAGGTCTTTAATCCATTTGGAGTTTATTTTTGTGTATGGTGTTAGGAAGTGTTCTAATTTCATTCTTTTACATGTTGCTGTCCAATTGTCCCAGCACCACTTATTGAAGAGGCTGTCTTTTTTCCATTGTATATTCGTGCCTCCCTTGTCAAATATAAGGTGCCCATATGAGTTTGGGCTTCCCTCTGAGTTCTCTATTCTATTCCATTGATCTTCCTTTCTCTTTTTGTGCCAGTACCATACTGTCTTGATCACTATGGCCTTGTAGTATAGTTTGAAGTCAGGAAGCCTGATTCCACCAACTCCATTTTTCCTTCTCAAGATTGCTTTGGCTATTTGGGGTCTTTTGCATTTCCATACAAATCATAAGATATCTTGCTCTAGTTCTGTGAAAAATGCCATTGGTGATTTGATCGGGATTGCATTGAATCTGTAAATTACTTTGGGTACTACAGTCATTTTCACTATGTTGATTCTTCCAATCCAGGAACATGGTATGTCCCTCCATCTGTTTGTGTCGTCTTTGATTTCTTTCATCAGTGTCTTAAAGTTTTCTGCATACAGATCTTTTGCCTCCTTAGGCAGGTTTATTCCTAGGTATTTTATTCTTTCTTTTGCAATGGTAAATGGGAGAGTTTCCTTAATTTCTCTTTCTGCTCTTCCATTGTTAGTGTATAGGAATGCAAGAGATTTCTGTGCATTAATTTTGTATCCTGTTACTTTACTAAACTCATCAATTAGTGTTAGCAGGTTTCTGGTGGAGTCTTTAGGGTTTTCTATGTATAATATCAGCTCATCTGCAAAGAGTGACAATTTTATGTCTTCCTTTCCAATTTGGATTCCTTTTATTTCATTTTCTTCTCTGGTTGCTGTGGCTAACACTTCCAAAACTATGTTGAATAATAATGGTGAGAGTGGACACCCTTGTTTTGTTCCTGATCTTAGAGGGAATGCTTTCAGTTTTTCCCCATTGAGAACGATGTTGGCTTTTGGTGTCTCATATATGGCTTTTATTATGATGAGGTAATTTCCTTCTACGCCTGTTTTCTGGAGAGCTTTTATCATAAATGGATGTTGAACTTTGTCAAAAGCTTTTTCTGCATCTATTGAGATGATCATATGGTTTTTATCCTTCAATTTGTTGATATGATGTATCACATTGATTGATTTGCGTATATTGAAGAATCCTTGCATCCCAGGGATAAACCCCACTTGATCATGGTGTATGATTTTTTTAATGTGCTGTTGGATTCTCTTAGCTCATATTTTGTTGAGGATTTTTGCATCTAATTCATCAATGATATTGGTCTGTAATTTTCTTTTTTTGTGACATCTTTGCCTGGTTTTGGTGTCAGGGTGATGGTGGCCTCGTAGAATGAGTTTGGGAGTGTTCTGCCTTCTGCGATATTTTGGAAGAGTTTGAGAAGAATAGGTGTTAGATAGGTGTTAGCTCTTCTCTGAATGTTTGATAGAATTCACCTGTGAATCCATCTGGTCCTGAGCTTTTGTTTGTTGGGAGATTTTTAATCACTGCCTCAATTTCTGTACTTGTGATTGGTCTGTTCATAGTTTCTATTTCTTCCTGGTTCGGTCTTGGAAGATTGTATTTTTCTAAGAATTTATCCATTTCTTGCAAGTTATCCAATTTATTGGCATATAGTTGCTTGTAGTAGTCTCTCATGTTCTTTTGTATTTCTGTGGTATCTGTTGTTACTTCTCCTTTTTCATTTCTAATTCTGTTGATTTGCATCTTCTCCCTTTTTTTCTTGATGAGTTTGGTTAATGGTTTATCAATTTTGATAATCTTCTCAAAGAACCAGCTTTTAGTTTTATTAATTTTTGCTATTGCTTCCTTGCTTTCTTTTTCATTTATTTCTGCTCTGATCTTTATGATTTCTTTCTTTCTGCTCACTTTGGGGTTTCTTTGTTCTTCTTTTTCTAATTGTTTGAGGTATAAGGTTAGGTTGTTTATTTGATATTTTTCTTGTTTCTTAAAGTAGGACTGTATTGCTATAAACTTCCCTCTTAGAACTGCTTTTGCTGTGTCCCATAGGTTTTGGGTTGTTGTGTTTTCATTGTCATTTGTTTCTAGGTATTTTTTGATTTCCTCTTTGATTTCTTTAGTGATTCCTTGGTTGTTTAAGAGTGAATTGTTTAGCCTCCATGTGTTTGTATTTTTTGCAGTTTTTT
The DNA here is from genome assembly GCF_030028045.1 of Hippopotamus amphibius kiboko. Lineage (NCBI taxonomy): Eukaryota > Metazoa > Chordata > Mammalia > Artiodactyla > Hippopotamidae > Hippopotamus > Hippopotamus amphibius. The sequence continues at coordinate 187,741,721 of NC_080188.1, read as the reverse complement.
TCCTGTAATTGATATCTAGTCTCATGGCGTTGTGGGCTGCGAAGATGCTTGATATGATTTCAATTTTCTTGAATTTGCTGAGGTTTGATTTGTGACCCAAGATGTGATCTATCCTGGAAAATGTCCCGTGTGCACTTGAGAAGAAAGTGTAGTCTGTCATTTTTTGGATGGAATGTCCTATAAATATCAATTATGTCGTGGTGGTCTAATGTGTCATTTAAAGCTTGTGTTTCTTTATTTTCTGTTTGAATGATCTGTCCATTGATGTAAGTGTGGTGTTTAAGTCTCCCACTATTATTGTGTTGCTGTCAATGTCCCCTTTTATAGCTGTTAGCATTTGCCTTATGTATTGAGGTGCTCCTATGTTGGGGGCATAGATATTTACCATTGTGATATGTTATTCTTGGATGGATCCCTTGATCATTATGCAGTGTCCTTCCTTGTCTCTTGTAATAGTCTCTACTTTAAAGTCTAATTTGTCTGATATGAGTATTGCTACTCCAGCTTTCTTTTGACTTCCGTTTGCATGGAATATCTTTTTCTGTCCCTTTCCTTTCAGTCTATATGTATCCCTTGGTCTGAAGTGGGTTTCTTTTAGGCAGTATATGGAAGGGTTTTGTTTTTGTATCCATTCAGCCAGTCTGTTTCTTTTGGTTGGAGCATTTAATCCATTTACATTTAAGGTGATTATTAACATGTGTGTTCCGATTACCATTTTCTGAATTGTTTTGGGTTTGTATTTGTAGGTGTTTTCCTTTTCTTGTGTTTCCTACTTAGAGAAGTTCCTTTAGCACTTGTTGTAAGGCTGGTTTGGTGGTGAATTCTCTTAACTTTTATTTGTCTGTAAAGCTTTTGATTTCTCCATCGAATCTGAATGAGATTCTTGCTGGGTAGAGTATTCTTGGCTGTAGGTTTCTCTCTTTCAGGACTTTCATTATATCCTGCCATTCCCTTGTGGCCTGCAGAGTTTTTGTAGAAAGGTCAGCTGTTATCCTTATAGGTTTTCCTTTATATGTTATTTGTTGCTTTTCTCTTGCTGCTTTTAATATTTTTCTTTGTGTTTAATTGTCATTAGTTTGATTTATATGTGCCTTGGTGTATTTCTCCTTGGGTTTATTCTGTATGGGACTCTCTGTGCTTCTTGGACTTGGTTCATTATTTCCTTTCCCATGTTGGGGAAGTTTTCCACTATAACCTCTTCAAATATTTTCTCAGACCCTTTCTTGTTTTCTTCTTCTTCTAGGATGCCTATGATTCGAATATTCGTACGCTTCATGTTATCAGTGAGGTCTCTGAGACTGTCTTCTATTCTTTTTATTCTTTTTTCTTTTTCCTGCTCTGTGGCAGTTATTTCCCCCATTCTATCTTCCAACTCACTTATTCGTTCTTCTGCCTCAGTCATTCTGCTGGTTATAGCATCTAGAGTATTTTTAATTTCAGTTATTTTGGTATCCATTGCTGTTTGTTTTTTGAGTTCTTATGAACTGTTTCTTGTACTTTCTCTATTTTGTTATTGAGATTTTGTATTATTTTTACTACCATTACTCTGAATTCTTTTTCAGGCATTTTTCCTATTTCCTCTTCACTTATTTGATCTTGTGGATTTTTTCCTGCTCCTTTGCCTGCATGATGTTTCTTTGTTTCCTCATGGTAGTCCAAACTTCTGGGGTTGCTTTTTCTGGCTATAGAGGTGTTTATAGAAGACTGTCCAAGCCCCAGACTAATGTCCGAGTGCTGGATTAAACAAATACTAAGTCTAGGAAACACATATATGTATAAGACACACAATTACTGAATCCATTAGGACATAAGGCTCTGGAAAGACCTGACAGAAGAGCCCCAGTATGCTATCAGATATTCAAAGAGAAAACCAACAGAAATTGAAAACCAAAACAGAACAAAACAGAAACTAAAAAAAAAAAAAAACAAAACAAACAAACAACACCTTACACATACAAACACAAATCCAAGGAGATATTGAAAGCTAGGATCAAATATAAAAAAGAGCTAGAGTACCACCGGACAGAATGGAGATTCTCAGAATGAAATTAGACAGTTGTACTAAGAACTAAGATAAAGACAAAAATCTAATGTTAAATACCAAGATGGTGTGTTATCTGGAGAAGAGAGCAAGGAGTCTGAGCAGATCGATAGTGTTGCTTATAAGTATGTTAACATAAAATAAACTAAAAATGGATGGAAGACAGGGGAACAGAAGAGCTTAGTGTGACTGGAAATATGCAAATAAAAAGAAAGGAATAGAAATGTATAAAAGATAGAGATGAAAGGAAGGCAGGAGAGATATATTGTCTGTGCTACCGAAAACTTAGCTAGAAATAGAAGTATATAAAAAGGGAAAAAAATAAAAATAGAATAAAAATAGAATTAAAAAATATGTTATAAAACTTGTAGATCCCTTAGGACTAAGATTGTAATTAATAAAGAACAAAAAAAAGAAAGAAAAAAAAAACAGAACTGATCCCAGAATGGACCAGTTTAATAGAGTTGATACTAATATTTCTCTTTCCTTAGAGTCTCAGCTGTAAGTGTCTTTCTACTCACCTTGGGTTTTTTTGTATTATTCTGTGGCCAGCAGAGCTTCCTTTATTTTGGGTCTGTAAGCATTAGTGTGTGGGGAGGGAGAGGGTACAATAGTGGCTCCTTCCCCTGGGAGTGAGTGAGCAGTGGCACACTGTTCAGTCGGGCTTGGAGGTGCCTGTTGCAGAGGGACTCCAGTGGCTCAGGAGTAAACAGAAAATCTCAGAGTTGGGCCTCTCTCAGGCTTTTTTTTCTCTCTCAGCAGCCTCCTTGCTGCCTGTATTCCAAGGGGTTTTAATCTAGACCCGCCTGAGGGCCTGAGGGTACTTGTTATCCCTGAGCACCTTAGGTGGCCCACAAGGCATCTCTCCACTGCCCGCTGCACTCGCCAAAAGAGAGAGCGAGAGAGGCTATGCCTGTGGCTCCTCCCCCCCACCCATGAGCCTACAGCATCCAGCTGCCATCGTGGCTGGGCAGCTCTCAGGGGCAGGCACTCCTCACCGTGGACCTCTTCCCTCCTGTCCTATAGGTCCATCACCTTACCGGCAATGATTTTTCTCACCCTGAACCAGGTCTCCAGTTCCTACACTCCTGCTCCTGGACCCTCTGTTCAGCTGTGAATTGATGTCTCAGTCTGGGGACACTGAGCTGTGGTGTGGGCCCTCTGTGTGTTTCTTACGCCCTCCCATCTGCCACAGCTCAGCCACTTCACCCTCTTTGAGCCATTGTAGATGCCTCCCTACTGGTTATGTCGGGATCCTTGTGATCCTTTCTGGTGTCCAGGTCATCTGCTGCTGTTCAGTTGTTTCTCTGTGGGAATTATTGCATCTTTTGGTGCATTCCCAATGCATCTGTGGAGAGGGATGCATTCCACGTACAATTCACCACTATCTTTTCTTCTCTCTATTTCTTTCTGCACTGTTTTTCCGGTCTTTCTCCAACTTGACACAAAATTTATATCTTTGTTATTGCCCCACGTGTCACTGTGGTGCTTTCTTTACTTTTTCAAACTTTTATCTTTATTGTCCAGATTGGATAATTTCTACTGATCTATCTTCAAGTTCATTGACTTTTCTCTTTCATCTCAGCTTATCTATTGAGCCCATACAGTGAGGACATTGTTATTGTTACTGTTTTTTTTAATCACTCTTATTTTTTTAGTATTTCATAGTACAGATATTCCCTGATCTCCAAAGGCTTGATTTATGCTGCTTTTAGAAAAGACCTACAGGAGTACCTGTTCACTAACTGATAGAAATCTACTGAGAGGATTTTTGCTTTTACAAAAAGGTGAAAAGTGAAAATACTGATAATTTTCAGCTTTGTTTTGCAGGGAGACCTTATTGAAGGAGAGCCACCGAGCAGCGAAAGTGGCACTACCAAGCTCCTTCCATGGGAACCACACTCAGCATGTCAGCATCAAACGGCCACAACTCTGAACCATGTCTGTGAACATCTGTAATTTATCTCCATTTATTTTGTGCATCCATTAGCAAGCTGTGTCCTAAGGTAGTGCTTCTTAGCTTTACACCATTTCAGCTCAGGAAAGGTTTCATAGGAATCCTCTGTTTTCAGAAAGCAGGGGAAACCTGTAGCTCCTTTTAAAGTTTTTGTTGCATACTTACAACATCTATGTCATCTCAGTGTTGACAAATATTAGTAATCTTTCCTCAGGTGAGGTGAAATTTTCCTGATTCTTTATATTCCAAGTAATTTTGAATTATATCCTGGATTTTTTGAATAATACATTATACATTTCTGGCTCTTACTTAAATCCTTTGAAGGATGTTTTTTCTGTTTTAGCAGACAATCCACCCCATTGGACTCAGGCTGCAAGTCCTTTTCTGTGTTGTGATTTTAATACCAGTTCTGTTTTCAAAGCCTTTGCAGTGCTATTTGAATATGGCCTGAATGTGAGATACTCAGTTGCCAGTCTGGGACCCTGGCAATGATATATCTTTTTTTTCAGTTTTTTTTTTTTTTAATAAAATCTCTGTGATACCATTTACTATCAGATTCATAGGAGCCAAAGAGTTTATAAGCAACTTTATGGTGTCATTTTGCAAAGCCTCTCCTCCTCAGTGATCTCCTTGGTACCTTCTGGTTCCCAGAGGTCCCCATTTTCACCCTTTTTCCAGAAAGCCCAGGCTGTATGTAACTTGCTTTGTCACACACTTCCTGCATTGAAGGAATGCCATAGCATTCATGTCCAGATCCAAGCTGCTGAATATCAGAGAGAGAAAAAAAAAGCAACTGAGGTTTGCACTCCTGGGACAGCCACATCTACAGTTGGAGAGGAAGTTTCCCCTTCTTCAGAGTTTTAACACCTGTGGTTGTTTTATGCCTCTGCTGTCACTGTCAGGAGATCCCTATTCCATTCTTTGAGCTTGAACTTGAGGATTTTTTTTCTGTCTGTGCTGATGTTCCTCCTGAGTTTTGGGTTGCTTTATGTCCAGAGTAGAAGATATTAAATGAAAAAAAAAAAGATGCTGCTTTAGTATTACTTTAAAATGATTCTTAATTTCTTGAGGAATCTCCATACTGTTTTCCACAGTGGCTGCACCAATTTGCATTCCCACCAACAGTGCACAAATGTGTCCTTTTCTCCACATCTTGGCATTTGAAATCTTTTGCCTTTACAGGGTTTCGAGCCCTGGTCTCGGGAGATACCACATGCCATGGAGCAACTAAGCCCGTGCACCACAACAACTGAGCCTGTGCTCTAGAGCCCGTGAGCCACAACTACTGAGCCCATGTGCCACAACTACTGAAGCCCATGCACCTAGAGCCTGTGCTCTGCAGCAAGAGAAGCCACTGCACTGAGAAGACTGCGCACCACAACAAACAGTAGCCCCCACTTGCCACAACTAGAGAAAGCCCTAGCACAGCAACAAAGACCCAACACAGCCAAAAATAAACAAAATAAAAATAAAATAGAATTTAAAAAAAAAAGAAAAAAAATCTCTTGTCTTTTAGATAATAGACCTTCTAACAGGTGTGAGGGGACATCTCATTGTGGTTTTGATCTGCACTTATGTACTGACTTGAATGAGGAAAGCCCTTCCCCTGCACGTGGGCCACACTGGAGCCTGCATGGACCCTGAGTCTAGTGGGACAGGGAGCTGTGTGCAGGAGCACGGGGTGGCTCAAGGTGAAGATGTGAGGTGTGATGTTTCCTCCACTTGGGCTGCTGGAGTCTGCAGCATCAAAAAATGCTTGTCTGCAAGGAAGGTTTAGATCCTCAGTGCTCCTCTAGGTCCAGCAGCAAGGGACCAGGGCAGGCAGCCAGGGTAGGTAGAGCTGTGGTTTGCACACACTTGGCTGTGGGGACCAGCAGACAGTGCTTGCATATGAGAGAGGCTGGTTGTGAACACTGTAAGAAAATAATAAACAGAAACCTCAATTAAACAGTTGGGAGAACAGAATGAGGAACTCTCATGTGATAAGAGGATAGCAGAGCCCAACAGGAAGAAGAAAGAGTCCTCTTTCCTGGCAAGGGCTCAGCCAATAAAAAGCCATGGACTGTGTTTGATTATGCCAGCCCTTCCAACATCCTTTTCCCCTCCATAAAAGTGTTTTTCCCTTGCCTTGGGGGAACTTGCAGATCCTGGATTGCAATTTTCTGCTGCTCCCAATAAACCCATCTTTTTTGGAAAAAAATTTGGCCGTCTGTTTATCTTAGGTCAACAGTACACATGCAGTGGCAACTGTGTGAGCTCTGCCTGTGGTGTGCACTCCTGCAGCTGCTGGCCCTTACCCCAGGCATGGAGGCACCACTGTGACAGGTTTCAGGCTAGAAGGCTAGGTGTGCCCAGCAGTGCAGGCCAGTGAGAAGCAATAGACCCAAATCAGGGTTTACAGGCAGCTGTGGGGGCCCTGCCTAGCCATAGGCGTCCAGAGCTGGGATTGCAAGGTATCACCATGGAGGCACACACAGCAGTGGACGCTGATTACCAGATATGTGCAGGGCAGCATGCAGGTGCACATCTGGAGGGGCTGGCCCTGGGCACTCCCATGGCAGTGGGGGCCTTGCACTTGCACAAGCCCAGAGGCCTGGGCTGTCCACCAATGCAGATCCTGGGCTCATGCTTAGGCTCAGGGGGAGGGTACCAGGAGGGACCCAGGCAGCTGTCACCTGCAAACTCCAATGCCTGGGGAGGGAGGGGGTGGAAAATGGATGAAATCTGTAGGGGGTCCACAGCAACTGTCCCAAGGAGGTTGGTTTTCTCAGTGGTAAGAACTGCTAGGCTTCTCTACAGGGCAGGTCACTGGGAATGGTGGTTTCCCCAGCTATGTGCCTGATTTTGGTAGCCCCTTCCCTTCTTCCTTGCTCCTAGCCATCTCTGTGGCATGGCTCAGCTTGGCCAGTCTCTGGGTGGGGTAAAGGGGGTTCCTCTTGCAAAGCCCAAAGGCTGGGGAAGCTGGTCGCCTAACCCTCTTTCCCTTTCCCAGTGAGAGGAACTGTTTCCCTCTGGGTTGTTCCCTCTTGGCCCTGAGCAGTGCTGGGCAGGGGAGGGACAAGCAGGTGAGATGAAGCTGTTCTTCCTTCCCTTCTTGTGCATTATTCTCAGGGTATTTGTTCCATTGTCCGCTGTCTAATCACTGATCCTTTTCCGGGGCTGTAGGCTGATTTCTCCAACTCCCACATTTTGGTGATGCCGCTCCTCTTAACTCTTCCTGACATCATTATAAGTCACATCGGTCCCCAAAGAACTGACGCAAAACTCAACTGGACCATGTTCTTAATGTCATGCTATGCTGAGTCTGTACTATAAAAAAAAAAAAAAAATTAAAGGATGATGGGAAGGAGACTAGTCTTTAGGTCACGTCTCATATAAGTTAAGTTATGGTAGAGGATGAGTACTGATAGGAACACTGAGACTAATTAAATGGTAATTTTTTGATATTCAGCAGTAGGGATCTATAGTATTTTCTTGAGCAAGGGAGTGACAGGATGAACAACAATTTTGGGAAACTGATCTGGAAGTATAACATGTGCTGGACAGGGAAAACACTGAAGATGAAAGCAATTTATTCAGAATGAATAGAGGTATAGCGGGATACAGTGAAAACTGGTGATAACAGAAACAAAGAATAATGGGTCCTGCTCAGAGATACTTTAAGGGAAAATTAGTAGCTATCAGGCATTTTGAATTTGAAAGAGAAGAAAATATTTTAGATATGTTGCTTTTGAGGTGCCCTGGAGATGATCAAGGGAGACATTATCTGCATGCTTCTGAAAATTTGATGGTTAGAATGCAAATAAGAGTCTCAGACCATTAAAATACACAACATCATCCCAATAGTGGCCAAAGTAATGGAAAAGGGGAAGAAAATGATATGTGTTACTGGAAAGCATGATATTTTGGGTGGAGAGTACTGTTTATCTTAATATCTGTTTAGAATACACATAGCTCTTAAGTAAAAATGCCTTTGGCAGTTTGAAAGATACTTTTAAAAATATGTTTTCATCATTTTAATGTACTTTGATTGCATTTTAGAAGGGATTATTTTACTTCCCTTACAATACTATTGAATTTCTCTATGTAATTAGACTTAAGTGATTTAAAGTAGTGCCTCAGACCTAAGAACCCCAAATAGTTGTTTTTTAAAAAAGGTAAAAATTATGTCATGGAAAACAAAGTTTCCTATCTTTTATTTCCTTTTCTTTCTTTAATTCAACTGTTTTAAAGTGTCATCCTCCCTTATAAGAAGGTATAACAGTGAATATTTGGATATCTGTTCTCTTTTTCTAGAATAAGGATAAAAATAATGTTAAAATAATGTTTAAATCCTATTCTGAATTAAACATACCCCCACATATTGGTAATAATTCATGTTTATTTTATAGATGTTCAATTCCTCTCTGTGATTTTAAGAAACACTTTGAGCCTTGAGAAAATAATTTAATGAAATTATTACCTTTATGCATGGTTGAATTTAGTGCTCAAATATATTAAACTGATTATGCAAAAAAAATGGTAGCCAACTTCAGCAATGAATGGTAATTTCTTCTATTATTGTTTAGAATTAACCTCAGGGAACATAATGAGATGGTAGTTATGCTGAAAAGAAATAAGAACGATGACTGCCAATACCAAATTACATTTGTGCTTTCATTTTGTAAATTGTTTTAGATAAAAGGATTTTTTACCTTTGGAGAGTCAAATATACAAATAAAAATATTTTTTATATAATCAGGGAACTTTCACATTTTACATTGAAAATCTTTACTGGCATTTACCAAATGTGAAAACAATAATAAATAGCATTATTAGAAAAAATATGTATAAATGGTCATAAATACAGATTTAGAGTTGAAAATTATAAACAGTTTGTTTTTGATAAATGTATCTCACTTTTGGTAATCATGAAACATATGCACCATATTTTTGAATGCTGAAATGGATTATTTATGATACAACATAAACTCTAAATCCACAAAATTTTGAAAGTAAAAGTGTTTTCATTCAGAATAAATTCACATATAAATTTCATAAAAGCTATTTACTAATAAATAGTATTTGAATAATTTTTATCAATAAATAAAAGAATTGTACAGATTTATTTTCCTAAAATATCAAAACTCTTTATTGTGACATACCTAGAAATCTGAAGCTAAAATTTCCTGCACTATTTAAACATGTCCAATTTCCAACACAAAAAACTTGTAGATTGTACTACCACAGTACAAACGATGTCAGGGTAAAAATTTATTGTTGTCTTTTTCAACAGCTGAATTATCTTTATGAAACCAGGATGTATCAAAAATTTGGTGACACACATGAAAAATAGATTATCTCAATAGTTTTGATGTGATGTGAAACCAACAAGACAGGTGCAATTTCCTTTAGGTTTGACTTTATAGTCCAATCAAGGTATCATTTGGATGAAGACCAAATTTTATTTCTACTTTTATTTTGGTTTCTCACATAAACCTTTGTTTATTGCTTTTGGAGCTCAAATTGAAATAAGTTCCTGACAATTCTCTAAGGATTCAGGTTCTGAGATTTCTTTGATATCTTTATATTGGAGAAAATACTTTTTTTTTTTTTTTGTATCTTATTCCTGCAAGGTAACTAAGGAAAGTATTGCTATCCAACTCAAATATCTCTTGACCAAAGGAGGTAGAGCTATTTTTAATTACATTCCTTTTATTAATTGTTTTAACATAAACCAATAACAGTAACAGGGAAATATTAAAATGGAATTAAAAGAGTTCAAATTCAAAAGAGAATCTGGCCAGCAGCTATTTCACCCAATGAGTATGTAATCACAGGAGGGCTTGGCATATCTTACCTTTATTGATTATGACTATTTTTCTTCAAGCTGTTCATGATTTCCTAACAACTGACAGGTGTCATGGTGGTGCCAGTAACAAGGGAATCATGTAGGTACTCTTTTTTTTTTTTTTATCAAGTTCAATTTATAGCTGTTTAAAGACAACTTGATCTAACATACTGTTTTAATGAAAACAGGAAAAGCACTATTTGGCTCACTTTACAGACTTGAAATAGATAATTATCTCAGATAAAATATGGTTTGTTTGTTGGATGGTTGATTGTGGGGTGGTCAGTTTTTTGACTGATGTGAAGTATGAATAGAGAAAATCATAATAAAATGGCAAAATTGGGATACACACTTACAGAGTCAGCCAAGCCTACAGGAGTCAGTAGGTCCTGAAAATATAATACCCTACCCTCATTTTATTCAATTTTTAAAGTGGAAATGTGATCCCTTATGTCAGGCCTGTATCTATGTATTAAGATTGTTTTTTCCTCTTCTTATGGGCAAATTCAAAGTTTTCTGAAGTCAGTGTCTTTTCGTACTTTAGCTATTTCATTACATATACCAGGACAGAAAATAGATATCTAGTATTTGAAAAATTTCTTGTGACTTTGATTGGAATAGTTTCTCTCTTTCACTTATTTTTTAAGGCTGAAACAGTGTTTTTCTCTGTCATAACTGTCAACTAAGTAGGAGGTCACATAATATATTTAAATTACAGATATTTCAGTAGCTAATTCTTATCGAAGTGAGATAAACACAGATCATTCTTTCTAAAACATTCAAATAACCATTATATGTTGTAATGGCATCTTAATGTGGTTGTCATTATTTCAGTTGTGAATAATATTTTTAAACAAGACTAATTAAATAATCAGGAATATTTACAGGTGTGAGTTCATGTAGTTGAAAATTTAAATTAAAGTGATAAATTTAAAAAACACAATGTAATAAACAACAAGGTCCTACTGTACAGCACAGGGAACTATATTCAGTATCCTGTGATAAACCATAATGGAAAAGAATATGAAAAAGAATACATGTATATGTACTATTGAATTACTTTGCTGTATAGCAGAAATTAACACAACATTGTAAATCAACTGTACTTTGATAAAATAAATTAAAAAAAACACAATGTGCCAAAGAGGTAGCTATAGTCATTAGGTTTTAAAATGTGCTTTATTTTTAAATAAAATAATTTTGTACAGAAATAAGTGTGTTTTTCATGCACAGTGATGGTCTTTAAAGCTGACACAATGCTCAATGTTGATTGCATTAACTATAACCATATTCATTAGAAAACCCACTAATTACCCTATGAGACATAGGTATTAAGTACTTACAAAGGTACATATATACACACATGTGTAGCCCAGATTCAAATACATGTTTAAGGAATCTTGAGCAACTAACATATTGTCAGAGAAAAGTTACCTTATGTTTCTGTAGACATAGAATTAACTTTGTAAGTAATATATTTTACATTCCTCATCCAGCCATTTAAATTTTTTAAAAAATATATAATGTAATACAATGTAACTGAGTTATGAACCTAAGTGCCGGGGTCCAGCCCAGGCAGGATCCAGGGAGTCCCTTGGGAGGGGTAGAGTCGGTGAGAAAAAAAAAGAGACAGAGAGACAGGAGGCAGAGAGAGAGTGAGAGTGAGAGAGAGTGAGAGTGTGAGAGTAACTTTAATTTTTGCTCGGGTCTTATATATCTTACATCTTGCTTTGTGGATTTTTCCATTAGGGGCCCCATATCCCTCCCCCAAATGTCCCAATGACTCCGCCGGGGGCTTGTCCTTAGTCAGGTGACGAGTCTTCTATGTAATCATCAGTTCTCATCAGTTCTTCACGTTCTTGTCCATAAACAATCGAACAGTTTTTTTTTTTTTCCCATGCTTAACATTACCATTCTTGTTTTAACCCTCCATTGGTTACAAGGGGGAGGGGAACACAGGATAACAATCTCTAAGGGCAGGCCTCTCAGGCGCCCAGGCTTGAGGTGACAGACACATTGTTAGCAGGTTAAGCTTAATCAGTGAGCTACATTCTCTATGCTACGTGACAGCAGACATACAGGACATGGACATAACATAGATACCCGTAATATTCCGTTCTTATAAGGGAAGGGTGCATGGGATATTTTATAGGCAACTTTGGTTTGACTGACCCTCACTTCAGAGGTTTGGGATAATTGTGATTGGGTGAGGCAGCATTCCTGATCACATTGCATGGCCCATTACGGCCGAATTGCCAGCATAGCCCAAGGGTGGGGACAATAAATTTAAACATTCCTCCATTACCCGGGCCCCCTAAGGGTCTAAATGTTATTTGTTTGCGGCCCATAGAATTTCCACAACACCAAGAAAGTGGGGGGTAGCCACCATTCTTGAAGGCAGCGTTGGCGCCCCTCACCCAGAGAGTTCATCATTCCTAGAAAGAAAAGTACACAAAGGAGACTCATAGTGAAACTAAATCTCGGAGAACTCTGGAACTTCCAAGATGCCTGCTTTGCAGCTCTCCCGAACCGAAGATGCCTTCATCGGAATTCCCGCCTTGCAGGCCATTCCCGAAGTGCTCGGACTTGCCTGAGCCTTTAGGCAATCCCCGGACTGCTCCCGGCACCTAAGCACAAACATAAGATTAATTCTTTGAGGAGGAATGTCTTCCCAGTTCCAACCCAGGACAGAAAGTAAACAGTTTCTTCTCTCCTGGGACATGGGCAGTGGTCCTTACCCAGGATGCTGGGACACCCTTAAGCAAATACTGTCCTGCTTTACAAGCACTGATCTGTTGAGATTTACCTCCTACCACTCTTCTTGTTTACTACTTCCTGGCCATACTGGCCAACTTGTGTGTCCTCAAATAACTTTGATTCACAGAGTATAATAATATTGTTCCCTCGCCGCTGGAAAGAATAAAACACAGAAAATAATAAGCCTCATCAATGTGATGGGTTTCTTGTCATCTAGAAAGTATTCTGGACCCGAATTACAAAGCCACCAAAGAATTAAAGTGTATCATGACTATATTTGACATGTTTATGCCTTTGTTGCTGTTGTATTTGATTCTTTCTATAGTTTAATGGGGTACATTTTAGTCTATATACATTAGTGTTAACATTCCCCGTATTGGAAACAAAGATATCCAAACTATGTTCTTTCAGTGTTCTTTTATTTTTTTCCAATTTTCTCTTGAAAGTTCAAACTCAGAATGCTCTTAAATATTGCTTTTTTCTTTAATTCTATTATTAGTTATAAAAATGAGAGACATATGAGCACTGGAGACAAAAAATAAGCAAACCCTTTTATCTCACATTTATTCCATACAAATGAATGCCTGTGTTTTTGCAAATGGTAATATGCAATATGAGTTATTGAAATTATCTTCTTTGTCATTTTATATACTAAATATTCACTACCATTAATTTTGATTACTTAATTCTTTCTATAACTGACATACAAATTACATAAAACAAGAATAAAAATAAAGTCCTTTTATTCAAGGAACTACAGACAGCTAGGGGAGAAAGAGGAATTAATGTGATTGATGCTACGACAGAGGCAAAGTGTCCTGGGACAGGAAGGATACCCACCCTGTGATGTGTTATACAGAGTTAGGAGATGGTTCCAGAACTTGTCACATACGGTGTGCTTTGAGTCCCTCTAGCCATGCAAATCTCCCACCACCCGTGCAAAATGTAGTGCCAGGATTAAATCTTAAAATGACTTTGATAAGTATTTAGAGTTATAAATTTTTTAGCATTCAGATTACTGGGCCTTCAGTGATTGCTTTGAGCTCTAATGTGTATCATACAAAGATTCATAGCACTGAGAGTTACATTTAATTAAACTTAATTAAAATTACTTGTTGTCATATCTGCTATTTTCAAAGTATTATGGTAGGTGTTAATAGGATGCAAGATGAGGAGGATATACAATTCCTGCTCTGACTGAACATAAAATTCAATGGGAGAATTCCCTCCAGCTTACCTCAAGTTATTTATAGAAAAGAGTACAAAAATGATTTCAGCAGATGTTTTTTCCTAGTTGATTTGCATATAATTATTTAGTTATTCTATAGGGAAAGTCTTATTGAAGATGTTTTTAATAAACACATTTTACTTCTAGGTTGAAATCAAAACCTAAATGTTACACAATTTGTAAAATGACTGAGCATGTTCTGTAACTTACATTATAAGTTGTAACAGGTGTTTGAAGGTGTACTATTGAATTAAGAAAAAAAGAAGGAGGGGGAGAGAGAGAAAGAGAATCTTGTGTAATTTGTTGAATGAAACCTTGCTGAGGTGAGGGCAGTGCTCCTGGGGCACTACTAAATAGAGACAGCATGGCAGCTGCCCTTTCTTTGCTATGATAATAACAGGACTCTTACTTTCAGTTGTGGCATTGGGATGACTGACTGGCAGCCCAGGAGAAATGCTTCAGAATGACCACCTCCAGGAATCCCGGCAATGGGACACAGTCATTACTAGTATTATTGTAATTACCATCCACCAAAGTTACTTGAGCATTTAGCTAGGACACTTTATTTATCTGGCATTATTTACATCTAAAAATATAACTGTCAGTAACTCGAGTAAAAGGTAAATCCTAGGGAAACATTTATATCATTTCAAAACTTAAAATTTCAAATCCACTTTTACTAACTAACAGCTTTAAATATGACAAAAATGGTTGATTTGTGGAGAGAGCGAAAGGGGATTATGTAGGGTTGCTTCTTTTTTTTTTTCAGTATTATTCATTCAATAAATAAATGTTCACTGATTTTTTTTTTTTTTTTTTGATAAATACAAGGAAGGCAGCTGGGCTGTGTCTGCACAGAATTGACAGCTGTGCCACAAGAAGAAGGAAGAGGGACACTTTGGTGGAGGGGTAGGGTGGAGAACTTAATCAAAATTTAATTTTATTTATTTAACAGCTGTGTAGAAAAATAGGATGCTGAGGGAAATCACTAATGGCAGAGTGAACAGTGAGAACACTGGAGAATTTTCTAGATGAAGAAATCAAAGACCTGTATCAAAGGTGTGGCAGTGGGAAAAGTATGCAGGTTTCATATTTTGTAGTTCAGAACTATGTAATTAATAAAGATGAAAGATTCTAAAAGGTAAAATTGATAAAATGAATGTGATAACAAAAATATTCAGATGACTCTACAGTTTTGGCCTTGGGTGACAGGAAGAATAGCAATGACATTAACAGTGAGAGACTATATACAAAGAGAGAATGGTCAGATCATATATAAAAATAGAACCTTGACCTACAGTCTTCTGCAAACTGTGACAGAAGCCAAACCACAACCTCTGTAGCACTTGGCCCCAAATTGTCAGTATTTAATCAATAACTGGCAGATTCCATAAACTCTGTCCAAACTTAGAACCAACAGGAGAAAGCCAAAAATACTCCTCTTAAAAAACAGGACACTCCTCTTCTAGTTATCTTTCCTCAGTTTTCCAAAGCCAACAGCCTCCAGTCAGTGTATATCTGAGCCTTCCCATTATTCTATTTTTAAGCTTTCACACTCCTCTATGTACCTTGAGTTGTTGCAGAAATCTGTCCGTCGAGAAACCAAGCACCACACTCGGAGGGTTGGAGAACTCAGGTTTATTAAGCTGGTGGCTCCAGATGAGCTAATGCTCCAAAGTTCTGGGCCCCAAGCTCAGAGTGAGCTTTGCTTTTATAGTGCACATGTTTACAGAGCATGGAAGTTTCCAGACAGAAACTTACAAGAGCAGGTGCAGAACATTCCACTTTTTAGCAAAACATCTTATAGTTACATTGGATTGTTAGGTCATCCTGTTTTTCTGGGGGCAACAAAGATATTTCACAAAAGCAAAACAAGCATGGAGTTATTTTTAGCTGAGTGTAAGTTTCTAACTTTCCTCTTCAGAGTCTCCGCCAAAAACAAGATGTGACTGATTCTCGCTATGGTAAACTCTGAATAAGTAAACTTTGCTTGTTCTCCTTTGAGTGGTTTTCATTTATTTCTGCAACAGAAAGGAATCAAGATTAAAACAGGAATCAAAATGGAGTGTTAACTTTTAAGCTTGTTGATTACATGTAGTATGAAGACAACCATTTAGATCTGTCCAATAGGTAATTCAATAGTTAACACAGTACATCTGAAGGAGAAAGACAGCAAACTGCCATGCCAGGCCAATTGACAACATTTGGTAAGAAAAAAAAAAACAAAGACAACCAAAATGACAACAGCAACAACAAAACACAACTGCCCAATGGGTTGGTAAAAGATTAGTAATGCAAAATACAAAATGCAAAATACACTGGACCATTTAAGGAGGTGATTTTGTTCAAGCTGTTGCAATAGGGAGAATGTTCATTAACAAATAATGTGACAAAGAATTTTGGAAGAGAGCCTGGGGTTTGACAGAAACAGCTAAACAAGGGAGCTCTCCATGAGTGCTGGGTGAGTCATGAGGAAATATAGAGACAGGTGTTATTTCAGAAAATGTGGTGGTTCTTTTCGATCAGCCCTTTCCAAGAACACAAACAAATGAGGATAAGTCTTAACAGTTTCTGCTTTTCGAAAGCACAAGGCTCAGATAAAGTTTAAGACTGTCAGCATAAATACTGAATGCTGTTGGGGCAATATAGTTAAAAACAATTTTCTCCCCACCCAGTAATCCTCTCCTCAAAAGTAGAAGAGAAAGAAAAATGTTTCATTATTGAATAAGCATTAATCTAGAATGTAGTGCGCGTCACAGACAGTGCACTGAGATTGTAAAAAGAGAAATCTCACCCTTTTATATAACCAAGCAGATACAAACTATTACATAAACCTTAAGGTAAATAATAACTAGTCCACTGGGTAGCTGTGCTCTTTCTTGACTAAAATTCTTCACCCAGTTCCAAGGGTGTGGCTCCTACAATAACAAGCAATTCTTGGACACCAGCTGATTGTCCTTCACTTCAACTCCTTTCTGGCACTGTCTTCCCGGAGCTAGCATCAGATTCTACAGGTTGATTCTGTAGGTTGAGGGCTCAGTGCTACGAGACTGCCTCTCCTCCCTCCACACATACCTTAGATGCAAGTTGCTTGTTATTGTAGGAACACAGCTACCTAGTGAGTGCCGATTCAGTTTGAGAAAATAACTTCTCTATAGCTCTATTTATAGCAGTAGGAATAGAGGAAAACAAACTATATATATATATATATATATATATATATATATATATAGTTTCAAAGTTTTTTTTGAAGTTTGAGGAACAGAATACTCTTACTTGGTGAACATGGGTCTCAGGTGCCAAGATTTAATTCTCTTTAAATAAGTCATTTTGTATTTAACAAAAAAATGCATTCAAAAGCAACCATTTGGAAACTAACATTTTTCATATGCAAGAAAGCTGAAGCTAAAAAGATATAAAAATTGGTTAGGATTAGGTAGAGCTGAATTATTTATGGAAATAAAAACAGTATTGAGGGCACAGAATATAAGATACAAATATGCTATGGCTCATAGCAAAACAGTCAACCATTGTTCCCTGGGCATCAGGAGAGGGGTTAGTTTTGGATGGTGAGAGGGTATAGGGGAGCTATGAGAAACTAAGTAGGAAATCCCTAGAGTTTGGGCATAGAACAACTTTTAGATCATTAAAATTGGAACAGACCTATAATGGTGTGAGTCACTTTAGCCTGTAACACAAAATGACTTGCCTTTAAAGTTTTACAAAACAAACCAACTCAACCAAAATAATGGCTTTCTAACTAATTAAAAACAGAACTGGTTATCCTCTTTAAGTGTGTTTAAAAAATTCTAATTGGAAACTGCAAGTCTGCTAACATCTGTTAGATGTTTTGCTAAATGTATCAAGATGAGAAGTTACTTTACCTTTCTTCTTACACATTTTAATGTCTTCAAACATAGTAATACACATAGTCCCTGAATATGTTCATATCAAATGAGCTCCCAATTAAAACTTATTTTTAAGCTATTACTCATTATTTATAACTGTTCCTCTTTGTTGAGAAAATGAAAAAATATTTGAATTATTTCATATTTCCAGAATAAGAAACAGTTTTTAAAATTTTCTTTAGAAAAATTATGCAGTCTATTTTAAATTATGTCTTCATTACATTAGAAAGTATTTAAGTAAAAATGATGTAAATGACTAGCTTGTTCACTAAATATTTAAAGCTTAATAGTATTAGATAATAATAATTTAATTTTAGTTGTCTTTGTGTTTCAAATGTATTTCATAGTGAATTATTGGCATAAGATAGGATCTACTTGCTTGATAATAAAATTATTTTTTTCTGATAGTTGGTGTTTCATTGATGCAGCCTTCCTTAGATACTATTCTTAAAAATGCAAGAAAGAATAGTTGGTACTATATCTCCATGTTAAAAAATGCAGTGATAGTCTTTTTACAAATAGCATTGCCTACCTTTTTAATTTGAAAGTGCTTGCTCCTAGAAATCAAACACAAGCTAATTGGTTTGAAAATTAAACCCATTTCTCTCTTGTTATCAATATTAAAATTCTTAAGTCTCTCATCTAGGAATAAAAGGATGCTGATACAGGAATTTTACTAGAGAAAAAATGGAGGATACATTGTACTATTATTTATTTAACTAATTTATGGAATAAACTATTACTTTCCTTTCCCTCTGTAAACTGATATGAGACACAAAGGATTCAGAATGCTGTTTTGTGTGCTTCTTAGGCTATACTCATTCTCCTCTAAATAAATTTTTGCTTCCCTTGAATTGGTGGTATTTATTCACAAAGTCATGGATGCCAGTTGCAGGACTTGCTGCAAATTAAATGCCCCCAAAGAAAGAAGAAAGTAAAAAGAATGTGATCTCTTGAAGGCTGAATGCTTTGGAAACATTTCCTTTGGAAAAATTTTATAAATTCAGGGTTTCTTTTTTTGTTGTTGTTGTTGTTTGTTTGTTTTGCAAATTAGCTATGGAATTGACAATGGCAAAAGATATGGGAAATTTTATGTGAAAATATAGGAATATGCACTCATTTTGATTGATAAGACCCTATGTTTTCATTTTATTTAAAATAACTTGAAATAAAAAATTATTAATGATGTATTATAGCTGTGTTTTATGTGAGGAAAACAATGCTGACCTCCAAAGTGGGCTTATAGTCACAGAAATGACCTCAAGATGTGTCAACAATAGTAATCAAAGATAAGCTATTTCTTTAACAATTATATAATTACTGCTTTCAAAGTACTTTGTCTCTAGCTAACTTGGAGCATTAATCATATCATAGAAGGCTTTTAATGAATAAGATGATGAGCTCAGTGTGCAGAGTGAAAACGTGTAATATATGAATAGGTATTTTGATAAGGAAAGTTATGTCCACTGTCAAATCCTATCTATTCAGTTGTGAGGACATAGTACATACCTACTGTGTGGTTAAGTACCACGTGGTATTGGTATGGAGATAAAACAGCAGGTAAAGAAGTAAAGTATTTTTAATAATAACAGGAAGGTTAGAATGTTAATTTAATTTCTTATTGCTCAATATAATAGTGAGAAAATGGGTGGCTAAGGGTTAAAGAAGATTAATATACTCATGAAAAAATGATGGAAAAATTACTCTGATTTTCTGCTTCATCCCTGCCACGTAAAGAACATAGATGTCATTCATCAAGAAACAAGATGAATGAGCTGAAAATCAATGAATTCCTTGGAATCATTCAAAAAGTGAGGTCCCAGGTCAAATGGCCACCTTGAAATCTGGAGAAACAGGTAAATCCAGAAAGTCACACCTGAGATGTGTGTAGGTACAGCAGAAGACACTAGCGCAATAAACTGGTAGGATCATTTAAATGATGATTTTGAAAAATACCTGCAGGCTGAGTGTGGACTAGCTTAAGAGTAGGAAACTCCTGAACACCATGGTCTTAAATTACCTCATGATCTCAGTGGGTTTTACCTCCAGGAACTCTTCTAGGTTCCCATGGTGTAGAGTCAGGAAATCTCTCCTTGTGGAAGGAAGAGGGAAAAAGTAACAATTGTGAAGTGCATTCTTCCTAACAAAGACCTACTTTCTAAGGACAAAGACATCACCAGAACATTATCCCACCTGTAAGACATATATTTCTCTGACCCTAGTCCCCTCTAGTCTGCTCGTCTTGCCTGATTTGGGGAGAAGCTAAGAAACATTGTGAAGGTCACAGTCCAGGGACATAGACTCACTTAAAAAGTGAGACAATGATAAGATTATAGAATTCTCCTTACCTACTATGCTATCATCGCCCCAGTATAACTGTATTACAACTTAAAATGCTGAATATGTGACTCTATCTAACGAGGAGTTTCAGCAAAGTTAAAATAATAACTTATTTCCCATGAGGGTATGGGTTAATAATTATGAAAGTGCTAACCATGTACACTGGAATTTAACAGTTATATAAATTGATGTCAAGCAGTGAGAGCCTGGTTTCTCACTGTTGAAGTGGGAGGTTACAGATAAGCAAGGGAAAAAGGCTAGAATGATGCATGTGGTCCTGGATTAGATTTGGAGGCATAAGTACAGACTCATGTTTAGTTTAATATAGACACAGAGGTTTATGGATTAAATATTTATACACATGTGTGTATACATGTGTTAGTATGCCCCACCTATATTTTCTTGCTCTGTAGGCTGACATTTAGAATTAACAACCCACTAGTAGCATTGACCAAACTTAGCCCCTAGATCATAGTTTCTGATACCATTCTTCAATAAAAGGAACCAGGGCTCTTAGGAGAAACGGCTAATTCTAAGACTCAGGCAGGAAATATACAAAATGAACCTGCCACCTGGCAGAAAGCTAAGTACTTAAACAAAACAAGAAAAAACAAAACAAACAAACAAACAACCCCCACAACGATGAAGATACATTAAAGGGACACAGGAGCCAACTTGAAGTCCCAATGGTCAAACCTGGAACAATTTTAGCAACAACAAAAAAAGAAATACTGAACTATAACACAAATTATAGTATAAATATACTGGCGAATGTATACTGATAAGGATAGATGAATAAATTAATAATTAAATGGTGGAGAAGAGAGAAATCCCATGTGCAGAAAAAAATCCCAAATAATTTATGAAGATGCTCTGCTCTCAGGGAGATGAAGCGTGACTCCCCACTCCTTATGTGTAAACTGTGCTTAACGACTCATGTCCACAAAGTAGAGTGTGAAAGGCATGGGGGGTGGGGTGGGGAAGAGCAACTTTATAGGAGAGAAATCCGACAAACACTCTCTCAGGGCACCAAGTCAGTCTCTACAATGATGACCTATGTCTATAGTGTGTGCCATGATATGATGTGATGCTGGCCCTTTAACGCCAATCTCATCATGAGGAAAAAATCAGATAAATCCCAACTGAGGGATATTCTATTTTATACCCAATCGGTACTTCTCAAACTATCACAGTCATCAAAAACAAGGACCATGTGAGAAATTGTCCTAACCAAGAGGAACCTAGGGAGACATGACTACTAAATCCAGTGTGGTCTCCTGTAATAGAAAGAGGACATGACAGATACACAAAGAAACCCAAATCGAGTTAATAATAATAGTTAATAATAATATATCAACATTATATTTTTAAATGTGACAAATACACGACACTAACATAATATGTTAAAATAGTGAAAATGATGGGACACACGAGAAGTCTCTGTACTATCTTCTAAATTTTTCAGTAAATATAAAATGGCTCTAAAAATAAAGTTTATTAAAAACATGGTAAATCTAAAAATATTTAAAATGTATGAATGTTCAATTAGAAAGAGTCAACATACTAAGCATAGTAACATGATAAAATGAATTATTAGCAACCTATACTGCAGTAGTGAAGAGCACGAAAGTGAATGATCAACTGCCTACCATTGTTTGAAGTATTGCTTCGTGTGGCTGGCTCTGTTTCTTAATCACTTTCTACCTACTTCCTCAGTTATTAAGCAGAGTTAATAATAGTACCCATCTAATAAATTTCTTGAGATTAAATGATTAATATACAAGAAATACTTGGAACCATCATGAGACACAGCAAACCTCAAAAGTACTACCTATTATTGTCATTATGTGTCAAATCATTTTTAAACTTTTTATTTTAAAATAATTTTGACTTATAGAAGTCTTGCAAATATAATAATTTTCTCTTATACCCTTCACCAAGCTTCCCCTAATAATTTCATACAACTATGGTGCAATTATAGCAACTTAGAGATTGACATTGATACACTGTTATTAAATGACACAACCTGTTTGAATTTCTCAGCTCTGTCATTTTCTGGTCCAGGATTCATTCCAGGATCACACATTGTACTCAGTTGTTGTGTCATTTTAGTCTCCTCTAATCTGTGACAGTACATCAATCTCTATTTTGTGCTCTTGACACTTTTGAAGAATACTGACCAGATATTTTGTAGAATGCCCCTTAGGTAGGATTCGTCTGATGTTTTCTCATGATTAGATGGAGTTTGTGCTATTTGGGTAAGAATAAAACAGCAGTATTGTGGTACTTTTCTCCATGCCTCTTATCCAGAGTTTATTTTGTTGGTGAAGTTAACTTTGATCACTGGATAAATATGCTGTCTTCCAAGTTTCCCCATTAATTTTCCCTTTTGCTAAATAAATCTCTTATAGGGACATACCTTGAGACTATGATATATCTACTGCTGATTCTAACTTGCGGTGCTCCTTTATACTAGTATTTACCTAAAGATGATCTCTATTTCCATTATTCTTCCTACATTTATTAATTCAAATCCTGCTTTAAAAAGAGCTGTCCCTTCTCCCAATTTATTATGTATTCAATTGTTATTATCAGTATACATAAGTGGGTATAGAAAGATTTGCCAAGTAAATCTCTTTTGTTTGCAGTCACCACTGTTGATAGTAGTTACTGTCAGACAGTAAGAGCTAATTAGAAGAAAATTTAACTGTGTGTACACAGGAAACAGGGAAATCTGACATGAAATTAGTATTGGATTGGTTAAATTTCAGAACCAAGGGGCATCTGCAAGTTAGCTGATATGATGTTTATCATAGCAGTTGCTGTTTCTTCACTGATTGATTACATTATTATACATTTAAAATTTTCTGGATTTTTATTTCTCTATGAAAAGGGAAAAAAGTAAATAAAAATTAAAATGCAATTGACACCACTTCTTTCAACCTGTTTACTTTTATTTCTGCTGTTTCCATTAAATAATATATATAATCCATACGTGTGTGTGTGTGTGTGTGTGTGTGTGTGTGTGTATCAGGTATCATAAATCACATGAAGAAAGGTCCTGAGGGTACAGTACCATTTAACATTTTTGTAGCTAAGAAATAACCAAAAAAATGGAAATGGAAGCAATAAATGCAAACATTTCAGAGAAATGGAGTCATTAATTAGAACACCATAAAGAAACAGAATTGCTGGTTATGTAAACCATTAGCCACTGTTACATGACCAGGAGACAATAAGAACTGTAAATGGTGAATTTGTCTGCTTTCAGGATGAAGGAGGATCTTATACATTAAATAATTTTTAAAAAATCCAAAAGAACTACATTATACTTCACAATTTTTTTCCAAATTTGTAAGTCAAGATTTTATAACAAGTGAGTGAAAGAAAAATGTTAACATGAAATTGCTAAGGCTTTTCCACAGATATGGCAGATGATATTAATGCCCTAGGAAATTTTGAAAAACAACAGACTCTGATTATTCTACGGGAAAGTTCAGAAAATCCACAGAAGAAGAACTGCAATGGCCAATAACATGATAGGAATGTCCAAATTACTATTTACTGAAACACATTATAGTATATATGAAATGACATTCATTGTTCCAATATACATCATAGCACAGATTGTGACACTTTTATCTTGCCAAATGAAGAATATGTTTTAGAAAATAACATGTAGTGTTCATGAGAGTATAATAAATGTCCAGTATTATAGCCTAATAGTAGCAAAGTATATCACTTTAACCTCTTTGGAGTGTAATGTTACAATATTTATCAATGTTTCTTATAAAATACAGACCCTTTGATAGACAAACTCTAGATATTTGAACTAAGAAAACAATTTAAAATTCAGGTAAGTAGTTAAATAAGGAATGCTCATCTCTGTGCTATTTTTAATAGCAAAATATAAGAAATAACAGGAAAAATGATTGATAATGATATAAAATAATGTAGGTAGAAAAATACCTAGTAGTAGAATGTTTACTTAAATCAATTTTATATATTCATACAAATTAATGTTAAAGTAGTGTTTTTGATAAAACAATGTGAAATAATTTTTCATGAAGTGAGTTATTATGACATGATACTATAATCAAACAGGTTTTAATGTTATGCTCATAATCTGAATTATAGAATATATATGTGTATGTATATATAAAACAAGGATATGTTTAAACATAATTTATATTTATGTGTTTACATATGTCTATATTTTGAAGATAAATGTATAAGGCGATTTTATTAACTGAATGATTTTAAGTACTTAAGGTATGTTTGATCAATTTTGAGGGGGAGGGTTATGTGGTTTTTAAGTTTACTATGATGGACTTTTCTAATTTTCTTGCCATGAATATTTATCATTTATATAATCTCAAAAAATAAACATCATATTTTAATAACTTGATTGAATCTTATTTCTTTGAACTCTATTCACCAGTGTAAGGAAAAAAAGATAGCCAGAAAGACAAAGTTCAAATCTTTATCTTCTTTTCTCCCCATAATCTTCAAATATTTTGACATGATTCCCAGGTGTTTGTCAAGCAGTTCTGAACAGAAAAGTACAACATTAGGTCAAATCTTTGAAATAACAAGAGTCAGGCTACCTCAATGAACTGCCTGGGCCCTCTGATTTTTTTTTCTCCTGCAAAAGAAAGGAAAGATGTGTTTAGATCAATTTTATATAAAAATAACCCAATGAGATTCCAACTTAAAAATGTACATGAACAAGTCAACTTCCAATATGATCCTTTGAAATACCATCTAGAACAGATCAATATTTGCCTAGAATATATATTTCCACCTATGGTATAAATTCTAATGAAAAGTATAGTGCACTACAAGGTTGGATAGAACTTTAGCATCCTGTCCAGAATCAGAAAGTAAAGTGTTATTTCACAAAAATTACACTTTAATGATTTTACGTATTTTCATTTTTACCATACTTTTACTAAAATATACCATTCCTCAAAATTAATATAAATCACTGTATTCCTCTTCCAGGCAATACAAGCTTATGTTTGTTAGGAAGAGTTCTTGGTTGAAGAAAATGAAATCTAGGTGATATCAGAAGAGATTTAGTAAATGATATCCGTAGCACATAGGATCATAAGAATTATGAACACATATTGTTAAAGAAATGTCTGTTAGCTGTATTCAAAACAACTCTCAGACAACAGCTGAGAGTCCAGCTACAAAGCCATTGCTGTCTCTGCCCAGTGGACATTGATGCAGAATCAGGAAGCCTGGAAAATCAGGACTCCAACCCCATAGTTGCTGACTCTAGAAATGATTCTACTGTCCTCTACTGCCGATGTTGCAAAAAAAAAAAAAAAAATGGAATACTTTTATATAGAAGATAATCATCATACATTGTCAGGTGAAACTACAGATAAAGAATGGAAATGCGTAATAACCATAATGGGGGCATTGGAATAAAACAATTATGTTGCCTGTCTCTATATCCACATTTATGCCTTTTTATAAAATATTCGCTTCTACCACTAATTGTGTTTTATTTCTCTCCAAAGAAATCTTCAAGTGAATATGTTCAACACACAAAATAATTATCTAAATACACATATATTTTCTGGGGTAAGTGCATACGTCCAAAGTCATCAAATTGTACATATTAAGTATGTGTACTTCTCTGAATATCAACTATACCTCAATAAAGCTGTTAAAAATAAATTAAATTTAAAATTAAAAGCTCAATAACCTCGAATTTAACTTTATTTTTATCCAAGTTAAATGCATTACTATCATATGATTAGTGGTGATAAAATTAAAATTTGTATTCATCATTGTTTAAAATAAAAGTTCTCTGTAAGCTCTTTGTAAACTATATAATTTTAAACCTAGAAAAGTTAGATAGCATATATAATTCCTATACTATACATATAGAATAAAATATACATGTCTAAAATAATCAAACTTTATTGACAAAAATATTGAGACACTACAGAATTTAAGCAAGATATTTTTTCTTATAAAATAATAATTAAGGCACAATTTTATGATTTATATATTGTGGGAAAATAAATCTTCCTTGGCTTTCTTAGTGTTCGTCTCAATTTCCTGAGTAATGAAAATGTATACCCTATAAACCCTATAAAGATAGAGAATGTTTGCCTTCACGTCTCCTAGAAATATTTTACTTTTCACATACCATGAAGATTATACTGCAGCCTAATGGGTCAATAATTGCTTTGATCCAAAAAACTTTTTCTTATCGCCGCAAGAGCCAAAGTTTACATTCCCCAATAGGCAACTCTCTCAGGATGGGAAGACAGAAAGTGATCTCTCTCCTCTTTAAAAATGAAGGAAATGTGTATTTTCACAACCCTCACCTATGGAGTGAACCCACCATGTGTGTAGGATATTTTTTCATCTAGCTCTCATAATGTAGAACTTCAGGATTGCTGGGCGTGGGAGAACAGACACTGAGAGGTCACTTTGGCTATTGATTGTCTGTGAGTATAACAGAGTTCTTTACTCTGACCCAGGTTCATATTCATATATATATACTGTGTAAGTAGGGTGACATCTCAGGACTTTCACAATTTCTTACAACATACTTATATATTGTTTTTAATATTGAGTTTAAATGGAGTCATTTGTTAATAGCGAGACCATAAATATGAAATAGTCTATTTGCAGTCTTTTTTCTGGATGTTCTTAGAAGTTATATTTTCCCAAATTGTAATATTTTATGCTATTCTTAAACATCACTTTAGGATATTTGAAAGCTCCCAGAAATAAAGATTTCTAATGGGCAGCAGCATAACTACAGTAGCATAAAAAGCAGCAGCATAATTTATAATGGCTCAAGCTCCACTTACAAGTTGTTGTCCAGAGCTTACATCCCATAATTACCACATAGCTCTTGCTATTAACAGGAAGCAAAACAAATCAGTCATATTATGCTAACATTTTTGTTCTGGACTACTTTTTGTAGGGCTCTAATATCAAAACCTCTGTGATTTATTTTGCAGGTAGAGCAGGAATGGAAAACTATCAAGGGCAAAAGAAGAATGTTTTTTTTAAACTACGAATATTAAAGTGAAATACTTGATTTGAAAACAGTTGTAATCATGCCATAAATCCAATACTCTGTAATATAAAAAGGTTACATGCAGTTCTTCAGCTATGAGTACTAATGAAATAAGGTACAATACTGTAATTCTGATTATTTTAAGAACTGGAATGTTAATGGCATTGGTGCATATCATACAGCTCATGGAGGCCTGTATGGATTTATATTTCAAAGTTATAGATGTCATTTAACACATAAAATGTATTTATATAACATACAATCAAAGTTCTATTTTTATTTACATTTTTAAACTGCAGTTCAAGCTTGTGCATTTCATATTCTGTAGTACCATGATAAATGCAAGATGTAATCACTTCTAAAGGAATAAGGGATCCAGGCACTCTTACCAGCTTACTGTGTAAATCTAGCTATAATGTATCAACTTGCATATTTTAACATAATACTCGATAAATATGGATCATTATAACTCTTTTTAAGTACTTTTCCATGCTCTTAAAACCATAGAATTAAATTCTAAAATTAAGAAAAATATTTAACATACTTTTGGAGCATGCTTTACAAAATTTTAGACCAAAACTCTTCCTGTAACAAAATGGAAAGATAGGTTACCAGAGAACATATCAAAGGGGTGTGATACTTTTCTTTCCCTTTAGAGTTAATTAATTAACCTTTCCATCAATATTTAAAAGTATAAACTTACCAACTTACTGTGTATTATAGTCTACACATTCATAATGGTAAGTTGTATATTAAACTTCCACTCTATGTACATTGTATATATGTTTACAAAAGGCAAGGTTAAAGTCAGAATTCTGAAATTAAGATCTAATTTTTACAAAGATTTGCTTTTATTTCTTGCCATGTCTTTCTTCCCCCTCATTATTTCTACTTCCTTTTCTAAATAGGTATTGTCCCTCTTTCTTCCCTGACAGTTCTTTTGTCACCTGAACTCCATGTTGCTAAATCCAACAGTCACTTCAATATCCTCACCTCAGTAGATTATTCAGGAATGCCTGATTTAATTGATTTCTTCCTTCTTGAACCCTTTCTTCTCTTGACTTCTCTGACCCCACTCTCTGTTGATTTTCATTCCTCATGACTGGCCAACATACTTGTTCTCCCTAAAGGTGGTTCCTCCTTTTCTTCCAAACTTTAAATGTGGGGATGCCTCAAGGTTCCATGCTGGGTTGTTGTTGTTTTTTTTTTTTTTTTCCTTTTTAATCTACACATTCTCTTTAGAATTTTCATTTTGAATATTAATATTGTATGTACACTTATAAATCCCAAATACATCTCTTCCACTTCTCAGTAATTGGCACTATTGTCCCTTTGTCATTAGAATAAAATGAGCAACTGAGTAATTCTAACATTTTTCCTCTTTTACATCTCCTCCATCATCAAATCCTGCCAGCTTTACATCTATAACATACCCACATTCCATGTTTCTCCACATGTAATGTTACTGCCCTGATCCAAGTGTTCCTCCTCTCTTACCTGGACAAGTAGAATGACTCCATCCCCTGCAATGGTTTCTCTGCTTTTGCCCCTGCCTCCCCCCACCTCAGTACTTTCTGCCTGAAGCAGCTGAAGTATCTTTTTTTAAAATTTTTTTTATTATTATTTTCATCTGTTTTATACACATATCCCCGTATTACCTCCCTTCCTTGACTCCCCCCCCTCGAGTCCCCCCCATCCTCCCCGCCCCAGTCCTCTAAGGCATCTTCCATCCTTGAGTTGGACTCCCTTTGTTATACAACAACTTCCCACTGACTATCTATTTTACAGTTGGTAGTATATATATGTCTGTGCTACTCTCTTGCTTAAAAATATAAACTGAATTTGTCAACACATGCTTAAAGCTTTTTGATAGCTTATGATCCCATTTAGAATGAATGCAAACCCCTTACCATAGAATCCAGGGCCTGCACCTCTCATGATATATACTATTACTTTCTCCTCTACATGCAATTGTCCAACTCTGACTTTTTTCACTTGCAAAAAAATGTCAAGTCCATGCCTACCCTGACATTTTCAGGCTGTTTCTTCTAGTTGGGCAATCTTTCCTCTGTCTAGTTCACAGATGCACTCAGTTAATAAGTCTTAGCTCTGTATTATCTTTCTAGAATGAACTTTGAACCCCCAATATCTAAACTATGATACCCACCCAAGTCTCAATCACTATCATATCTCTCCATTTTATTTCTATTATCTGAAAGCATCTTGAAAATATCTTAAATGCATATCTTTTACTTATTTTCTTTTCTTTCACTCACTCTAGTGTTTGTGCCAGGAAAGCAAGGCCATGCATGTCTGTCCAGGGCTAGACCACAAGTATGAGGACATATTAGGAGCTCAATAAATTTTTATTAAATTAATGAACATCATGCTTGAATTTTCAAAGCAGTCTGAGATATGTAAAGTAACTACCATAATTTTCCATTTTAAAGGAAGTGTTTGTATAATAATCAATAAGTTAAAAGGTCCAGCATAGACATATTTACACTACCAACTGTAAAATAGATAGCTAGTGGGAAGTTACTGTATAACAAAAGGAAATCAACTTGATGATGGGAGATGCCTTAGACGGCGAGGACGGTGGAGGGGGAGGGAGTCATGGGAGGTAGGGAGGGGATATGGGGATATATGTATAAATACAGCAGATTCACTTTGATGTACCTCAAAAACTGATACAAGAGTGTAAAGCAAATATATTCCAATAAAGAGCTTTAAAAAAAAAAGTCAGTGAATGACAAATGCAATTCAGAGAAAAACAAAATGAACTGTTTTTTCAAAAGATGAATGTATACACATATATATATCTTTGTTTCTGTGGCAATACCTGTAATTGTTGAGCAAATGTAATGTTAAAAATTCAATTTCTTAGAATAAAGCATGCAACAAAAATAATTTAAATAGATTGATGTCTGTTTCTAATTTGCCCCTTTGTTGATATTTTTTCAGCTTTCCTTTTCAACTACATTCTCACTCATTGCACATGTTCTTTCTGTTTTTATATGTTTATTGGCCAATCCCTCAACTTGACAGTAAACTCTGTTAAGAATATTAGCGTATACTCTGGTTTGCCACTGTTAATGCACAGCCAAGCCCAGAGTTTGCATAAAAAAATGGTCAATAAATGATTGTTGAATAAATGAGTGAATGAAAAAAGTAATTATAAGCCTGAAATACTTATCAATTACCATTGAAATCTTAATTTTATAACACCCATCACAGATTCCATAAACTTTTGACCATGCAGAAGTGATTTATTCTTTCAGTGAACATTTATGGCTTTTGCATGTGCCTTATTTACCTATAATATTTGTCAATATTTTAAAAAATATCTTGCAAACAAATTGGTAACATATTATTTCCTTAGTGACAAGAATTCTTTTTTAATTGAATACATTTGACATAACATTGCATAAATTTAAAGTGTACAATATGTTAATTTGATACAATTATATATTATAATATGATTGCCTTTGTAACAATATTTATCACATTACATAATTATAGTATAATATTGTTGTCTATATTCATTATACTGTGCATTAGATCTCTATAGTTTATTTACTACTCATTGCAAATTTGGACCCTTAGACAACATTAATCTTATCCCCCCATTTCCCAGACCCTGGTAACCACTATTTTACTCTGTTTATTGTGAGTTTGACTTTTTCAGATTCCACCTGTAGAAGATGTCATGCAGAACTTGTTTTTCTCTGTCTGACTTATCTCACTTAGTGTAATGTGCTCCAAGTCCCTCCATGTTGTTGCAAGTGGCAGGATAAGTGGCAAGAATTCTCTTGATCTTTGCTTTATCCCACAAAATGCCTATCACAGGACATTATGTTGGTAGTAGTTTGTTAAAATTAATTAGCAAAGTGAGTTCAACTATGGCAGAAATACTTTAAAAAAAGAAAGAGTAAATAATTAAGCCAACTAATCCATTTGTAAATGCTATAATTTAGGACTTAAATACAAGATTCTGACTCTTATTCGCTGCTGTCAGGTGGTCAAGCTTCTGTAAGAAGACAGTTAAAGTGTAGTGATAAATCAAGATTTTAGTCCGATTCTGACAACTGTCTCCAAGAATCAGCCTTCCCAAAGTAGAATCTCTTAATATAGTGTCCCAAAAGGGAAAATAGAGAAGATATGTACACTATTTACAATAGCCAGGACATGGAAGCAACCTAAAAGTCCATCAACAGATGAATGGATAAAGTTGTCGTACATATATACAATGGAACACTACTCAGCCATAAAAAATAAAATAATGCCATTGCAGAAACATGGATGGACCTAGAGATTATCATACTAAGTGAAGAAAGACAGACAGAGAAAAAATATCTCATATGATATCACTTGTATGTGGAATCTAAAAAAAACGATACAAGTGAACTTATTTACAAAACAGAAATGGGCTTACAGACAGAAAACAAACTTATGGTTACCAAAGCAGAAAGGGGTGAGGGAGGGATATATCAATAGTTTGGGATTAACGGATGCACACTACCATATATAAGATAGATAAACATCAAGGACCTACTGTATAGCACAGGGAACTATATTCAATATCTTGTAGTAACCTATAATGGAAAAAATCTGAAAAAGAATATATATATATAAAACTGAATCACTTTCCTGTGCACCTGAAAGTAACCCAACATTGTAAATCAACTATATTTCAATTTTTTTAAATTAAAATAACAAAAAAGAAGATAAGTATTTGCTTTTCTGTTTCTCAGAAATTATCTGATGAAACAAATCCCTCCCAAATTGCCAGTTTGAGCTGGACAGCAACAATTCCTGATGATGGATGGATGGATCTCACTTAATCCAGTGAGATTTCCTATTCTCCAGCTAGGAAAACTGAGGTACCTTTCACTTACCCAAGGCTTCTTTTCCATGTTGACAGAAGAAATATTGTGTATAGAGACACCCAACTACACAAAATTGATTAATATTTTCTAAAGGTATCCCAGATATGGGATAAAGAGAAAGAAGTATTCCTAATGTAAAGGAAGTTAAAAAAAAAACAACAACAACAACAACAACAAAACTAATCCAGTTGGTGAAGGAAGCTGGTGGAACTTTGGCCTAATAAACAAAGGATATATTTTTGTGCAATAAATTTAAAAGAGTCCTATTTCTCCAGAACTGAAAACAAAATTAATTGACTTGGTTCAGATTAAGTTTAGAGGAGGGAAGTAGATGAAAACAAGAACCAGTATAAATCAGGAACTAAAATTATCACTAAAAGATTTGATGAAATGTATTGGTGTTTTAAATGTCCTCCAATATTACTGAAGTACTTTATGTAAGGTGTTTGGAAACTCTTTCCGTACAGGGCCAGAGAGTGAATATTTAAGAAGTGCAGACCATATGGTCTCTGTTGCAACTGATCAACTCTTCCCATTGCCGCAAGAAAATAGCCACGGACAAAATGTAAATGAATGATGATGGCTTTGGTCCAAGTAAACTTTATCTACCAAAACAGGCAGGAGACCAGATTTGGCTTGTGGATGGTGGTTTGCTGACCACCGCGTCAAACACTAATTAGAGTAATTATGAATTTTCCCAATGTTTTTAATTTGATAAAAATATTACATAATTAAGAGATGTTTAATAACCCTGAACCAAGTTTGAGCTACTGACATTCAGCAGAAAGTAAAATTTATGTCCCAATGAAAAGAGAAATAGTTATGATAGACAGTAAAGTAAGATGTGTGTTTATTTACTTAGGCAATATCTACCACTACTGATAGTGATTTGAATAAT
This sequence comes from Hippopotamus amphibius kiboko, assembly GCF_030028045.1. Lineage (NCBI taxonomy): Eukaryota > Metazoa > Chordata > Mammalia > Artiodactyla > Hippopotamidae > Hippopotamus > Hippopotamus amphibius. The sequence goes on along the minus strand of NC_080188.1, from coordinate 187,708,819 downwards.
TACATCAAAAAAAATAGCAAAATATGAATAATCTCTATGCAGTGGGTTGTAATCCACTTGATCATGGATTTGTCTCACCGGAAGCAAACATGCTGTATAAATTGTAGGCAGCTGAAAACCTCTGTATACATTGATTGATATCACTCCCTTATTTTGCAAAAGCATAAACTGAGCCATTCCTTCTCCATGTCTTTCGCACATACTATTTTCTCTCTCTAGATGTCTCTTCTTCCATTCTCTTCCATGAAAGTGTTACCCCATGACAGTATTAATAGTAATAAGAAATAGGAGTCCTGATTTAAAGACAATAGAGTTAACATTTATACAGTGCCCCAACTCTTTCCTTTTTGTAATCTAGTCCTCAGCCCTTCAGAAAAGACTTCCCTGGCATCTTAGTAGCTGCTCCTAACCCCCTCTTGCTCTCTATTCCATTGTTTTGTTAAATTTCCATCAGAGTACTTTTCACTACGTAAAACTATCTTATTTATTAGTTTGTTTGTTTCTTAGTCTCCCCCAGCTAAAATGTAAAATCCATGAAGAAGAAAACTGTTTATAAGATTTACAGTAGTGCCTGAAATATGATTGACATTAAGTTTTCTTAATTCTAAGTTTTCCGAAGGCAGTTTTGTTCTGTTTTTCTATCACCCATAACACCCAACCTAGAGAAGTTATTTACTGTGGAAAAATCTACCAATTTTTGCTTTGTATTGTTTAAAAATGGCTTTGATTTTTTTAAGTGTTTTCAAAAATGGCTTTTGAGCGTAGTAGGCTGAACAATAAACACCCTTCACCTTCACAGATTAGATGTCCTTTAAGCTAATGGATAATTTTCATCCTTGGAAATTCACCTATTCTATTGTAGTGTACAGACAACTTCACCATGCAAGCTTTTGGCTGTTTCCTAAATTCATGTCCATGTTCCAGTGTGAATTTCCAGCTTCTACTGATCTTTTCACAATAGCAAATAGAAAGGCAAATTGATTTTAAATGGAGTGTCAATTCTCATGGATTGGTAGTGGTTGTTTAGAGCACTAACATGAGGTATGCTCTGAAGCTACATCTGGGTTCAGCTAGAGAGAGAATGCCTAGGAGGATTAGCTTGGGGGAGAGGAGAGATTGGGTACATGATTTGTATATAGCATATTTCACATCATTTAGAATGAAGCATGATCTGTTATTCTAAAAGATTTTTGTAAAGCAAGTCTATTACTCTTGTTTAAATAACACTAGTGCTTTCCCTTTTACATGCAAATTTAGTTTATTCTTTCTATCTTTCTCTTTACTGTTAGAATACAGATGTCTGCTATGTTTCAGGCTTACATTAGTTATAAATATGAATATCTCTTGCTTGATGAAATTCTTAGACTCAAACAGCCATAAATAGATTAAAAGTTTAATGAACTATGTATTTCAATTCTATTTCATGTTAAATTTTAAATAGTTACATAATAGTTACAGGGAAAAACAAATGTTGGCTGATGAAATATTAACAATATAGAAAATATGAGAACATAATTGAATGACAATGAAAATGGCATTAATATCAGATAATGTCTGGACATTTCTACTCCCATTACATTATTTATCATGGATGGCAATGTTTATATGGCCATCTGTTCAATATCCAAAGTGCTGCATGCCATTAAGACACTAATTTACTATCAGATGCAAAAAAAAAAAGAATGCATACATCTTTGTTCCATTTTCTTTGTTAGGAAATATAAAATAAAAATTCCTCTTAGGAGATGTAAATCCTTATGTAATCATTGTGAGAGTTATCTTCGATTATAAAAATTCTGATTCCATTTATACTGTTTTATTTCCATGCCACTGGGTATGAAATCTATGATAGGGAGTTTGGAGTCTATTAAGTCTAAAAACAAAGAGATGTTGTGCGGTGACAAAGCAAAGACCTTGTCTGAAAGACTAAAAGTACAAATCTAGGATCATAATACAACAAAAGATCATTATCATTTAAATCCACTGGCTGTGAGTTTTGAGTCAGAGAATCAAAACTTCTGGATTACAGTGACCCCATAGGCTGATTATTCTTTTTTTTTTTTTAATTTTAATTTTTGGGGCCGTGCCATGTGGTTTGTGGGATCTTAGCTCCTCAGCCAGAGTTTGAACCTGAGCCCTAACCACTGGACTGCCTAATTATTGTTTGCTTGAATTTCTTCATGAACATTACCACTAAATCATTACCTACTACAGAGGTTGTAGATTTTGACTTCAAGATTAATTTTTTATTTTTTATTTTATTTTTTAAGATTAATTTTTTAAACCAAAGAAAAAGTCAAGTCATCAAAAAATAACAGCATTATAAATGTTTTCAGAATGGACATTTTTAAAACAAAAAGAAATGAAGATGAACATAAGACCAGTCAGTTCCCAAAAAAGATAACTGGCAAATATTAACGGGTTACCATGCACAGTTACACACATACACCGCCTGTGTTCGATTTTGCCTTAATTGGTGAAAAATTTTGTTGCAGACTCATACATCTCTGAATGCTTAGGTCCGTAAACCACTGAGGTACTCTAAAATAGTCCTTTTCATATTTGCATAGTGTAAGGTGTCAGAAATTTATTTTTCACATCAGGCTGAAATATAACTTCTTGCAACTTTAAGTTATAACTTCAAGTTCTACATTTTGGGATCACACAACAAAGTCTAATTCATCTCTACGTAAAGGTTATCAAATATTTGAGAAATAGATCATATTTCTTGAATTTATTCCCTGGGTTATACCCTCTGGTTCTTTTGACTTTCTGATTCTTTATTACCATGGTCATACTCTATGAACATACACTAATTTTTTTTTTTCCAGTGTCCCTCCTAAAATGTGATGTTCATAATGGCATAAACCTAATGACAAGGAAAAATATCTGCAATCTAACTACATGTATTCTAAAAACATCCACTCTCTCTTAATTCTGGTAAAAATCCAAAGTAGGGAAAGTATTTACAGAGTGTAGCATGAAGGATTTGCTGTCCATAGATTCATTAAATAATTCTAAAATCTATTTTTGGATTTAACCCCACAATTAGGAAATTCCCGGAAGATCATCCAAACCATTTTGTGTGTTGGCCATGACAGAATCAGATTAAGTTGAAAACATTAAAAGAAACAGTCCTTGGAAATTTGCCACTCTTTTTCTCCCCGTTTGTTGTTGAATATGTTTATTAGTATATCACCCCAGGTCCATTTAGGATAATGTGTCTCTCTTCACTTGAGTGCAAGAAATCTTGGCGCCATATTTTTGGCTCACCTTTTGGAATCGACTAGTACATCATCTCATCCCACATGTTTTGGGTACAAGAGTAATACCTGGTTTAATCTCACTTTACGTCCTTGACTTCCTAGTTTATGCAAAATACTTATCTAAATCCATTTCATTTTTCAAAGAACAAATTGAGTAGTAAGAAAATAAAAGCAACTATGAATTGCTTATAGAACAGAATACTGTACTAGGTAAAGTTACCCTTTTTATTCTTACAACACAGTAAGACATGGTAATTAAATGAATATGTGCACATAAAGGCTATTGCATCATCCTATACAATAACTGGGCTCAGAGAGTTCGCGGTCATTTTATTCACCTTCTGCCAGCTGCTGCTGACTGTCAGCTTGGATACGTTGCTGTTCCTCCACAATCTCACTCACCATTAGGCAGAATGACTTTTTCATATTAAGGTAGTCGCGTGGCTCTGAAAGATCAAAAGTAGCACCTACAAGACCTCTTGAGGTCTAGCCCTAGGACTAGCCCTGCACAGTGCCATGTTTTCATATTCTATTATCCAAAGAATGTCACAGACCAGTCCAGATTCAAAGGAAGGAAAAATGGATTTCACTTCTTCATTAAGAAGCAACAAAATCTCATTCCCAGTAAGCATGATACTGATGATGACATGCAGTCATCTTTGACAACAATCTATCCCACTGACACTAATTAACTTGGAATGTCATTTGAGAGAGAATAAAAGCAAAGAGGATCACTACAGGAAGTTTTCATGTTCCCAGAAGTGAAAAAGTTATAGAAGGAATAGTTAAAAGGGAGGCTGGAAGGAAAAGTAAAACATATCCAAACAATGCCGTTATATAGTGTCGTCATTCATAGAGAGAGGATATCTGGTCTCACTGGGAGCACGTGAATCACAAGTATAGAGTGAGAATCTACTACCTAACAGAAAATGAAAGAAAGAAAATATAACTCTAATAATTGCTGCAGTTTAAAATATAAAACAATGTTTATTTCTTTTATTTAAATTCTATAACTACTCTGAAAAGTAAGTAGTATCATTGGCATTTTAAAGATGAGAAACCTGAAATTAGGTAACTTGCCAAAAAGTCTGGTCTGTCTTATTCTAAATGAGAAATGGCAGAAAAGGAAATATGATTCTAGTCTGAGAACTGGGAAGATGGAGCATATGGGTCCTTTCCAGGGTTGTTTTGTCTTCACTTGACACTGAACCAGTAAATAGCAAAATAGGGAATACTCTACATCCACTCACAAGAATACCAGGGGAAGGATGTAGCTCCTCACAGGATGTGCCTGAAATTCAGTAGCTGGTGTGGAATCTGGAGACCTTTTGAGTTAGAGGAATGAAGTAATTGCAGGTTTGCTGCCTTAGGTAACATCGACTGGCAGTGTCTATCTACTTCTATAAAAGGGTGTTTTTACTTTGTACGTTTTACTCCTCTGAACTCTGTACCTTTTCTATAACACTAAATTGCTTACCTACAGAAATCCTCTAATTTTTAATCCCCAGCTAACTTTGAATTTATTTTCATAAGGGACATATTGCATGTCTAATTATATAGCATCTTGATGTCACTCTAATAAATCCCATGACAAATACGCTCATCTGCAAAGATGTCTGTTGAGTCTAGCTAATGGATTTATAGAATATGGTTCCTTTAGTATCATGCTTTGAAGTTATTTGTGTGTGGGGGGGCTATTGCATAGTAAAATATTTTGAGCACAGGTAAGAAAGTCATGTCCTCAAATGCTTCCAAGTTTCTCTTCTTAAATTTGGAAATATTTATATAACATCTTGTAGTAAGATGACTATTACTTTTTCAGGTCACTTATACCTAAAAATATTACAGAAAGCAAACACTGACCTTTTCTGGGTTTGAACACAAAAATTAAAAGCTCCCTTATTTTTGCTTCTTTGCTTTTTGGAGCATCTCCAGGGAAGCTCTGCTTCGCTACAGATTGAGTGGGTTAACCTGTTGCCCTCAAGACTATTTGTCTCTATGGAACTTACTCATTCATTCTCAAAGGCACCTTTCCCTTCAAAGCCACACAAGCAGAGAAGTTCTTATACAGAAAGAGAATTAATCATGTATTTGTCATACTGCACACAAAATAAGTCATTTGATACAATGGAGCAAACTGTTAGCTGTAAGTTAGCTCATTCCAGTAGAGTTTTACAATATGATGTTAGTCATATGCTTCTTAGGAGACAGAGAAAAATGGATGGTAGGGTGAAATATTTTAATTTTCAATTTGCACAAGTGCAGCACTCAACCTCAAAGACACGTTTTAAAGTAACTCTAGTAAGAAGGCAGTATAATACACAGACAACACATTATATTTCTATCAGGGATTCTAATACATTTTTCTTAGATCCAGTCTTGAATTATTTAAGGTCATACAGGTGCTAATAATTGGATAGGCTACAATTTATTTTGAATAATTAAAACTTTCCTGTATTTTTACTTAGATTCTCAGCAGTTTTAATTACTTAGTGCATTATATCATTTGTTTTTCTTTCATCTAGAAAATAATCTTTGTATGTGTTTTATCTTATTTTCTATAATTTGAGCCTACTAACTACAATGAAATTTATGTAAGCAAATTTAGCCTCTTAAAACTTGTCCCATGAGATGGCAGAGAAATAATTTGAAAGAGAATCCAAAGAACCATACTTCTCTTTAAACAGCCTAAAGAGATATGGAAACATGGATTTCAGCCAAGAAAAGAAAAAGAGTAATGGGAAAATAAATTAATTTTAGAAGCTATAAAGGAATAAGTACCAGTAATTGGTAGATATAATATTAGAGTAATTTAGAAATACACATTTTAAACATTATTTTTAAATAAGAACTGCTTCAAAGCTCTCTGCAACTACGCTTAGACTCTTAAAGACACAATTATCATACAATCATTTTCGAATAACTTTGTTCTCCTTGACTTCCAAGAGAAGTTTTTATGGAAAATAGTGGGTCAAATTTTTCAAAGTTAATGCATTGGAGCAAGTTCTGTATGGAATTATAATTCTCCAAAGTTCAGGTCTTTTTATTTTGATACAACCACAACCTTCTGCTATTAGAAGAAAATCACAAAAAGCCTTTTTGTTCTTGAACCCCTTAAGAGTAAGTTGTCTAGATGATGCTCCCTCAAAGCTGAACACTTTGCTATGTACCAGCTACAAATAAGGACATTCTCCTGTATACTGCTCACATTGCAGCCATTAACAGAGGTAAATTACTATCTTCTAATCCAAAGACTCCATCCAAGTTTTATGAGTTTTCTAACTAATGCCCTTTATAGTAAGCAGGGTCAAGCCATTATCACCTCTTATACTTAGTCATTATGAACCTTTAAGGGGTTATTTGTTGTTGTTTGCTTTGGTTTCTGTTTTTACTCTGGAGCAGTTGTTTGACTTTGATGACCTTGACATTTTGAAGATTGTGGACCAATTGTTTTATAGGATGTCACCTAGATTGCATGTATGTGAAATGTCTCCATTTTTAAATGTAGGCTATAGAGTTTTTGTAGGAATATCACAGGAATGATGCTGTCTTCTTCTTCCATTCTATCAGACAAGAGACACAATTTCAATGTGTCCCATTGCTTATGACACTAAACTTGGTACCTTGATTAAAGTGTCCCCTGCTAGGTTTTCCATGGTATAGTATTTTTTTTTTCTTTATAAGGATTTTTTAAGGAGGTAATTGAGACTATTACATTGCTTTTTAAACTTTCACCCACTACTTGAAATTCTGTTTCTGTTTCTTGGATAGTTGCCAAATGGCGATAACCAAATCCCTTCCTTCCCTCTACAGTCTTCAATTAGAATGCAATTTAAGGAAAGATTTTCTTCTCAGAAAATGAATTCAGTAAAAAAAAAAAAAAAATCAGGGGTTCCTATTTTGTTTGTTTATAATAATCCACCCCTATCATTATTTTGCTGATAAGATTACCCCCAATATGGCCTGTGGTAGATCTTTCAAGGTGGCTTCCTGTTGCTTTTGACACACCTTAATCTCTCAGAGAAAATCCTTACCTTTCACTACAATAAGACACTCCAGGCTTATCTTATTTCTTCACAGTTCCAACCTTGAAATCAGCAATTTCTCCAAAAAGCTCTGGTTCTTTTTGATGTAAAATGATACCTAGAAAACCAGACGTGGACTCCAGTTGTACACGTTAGGATTGGGTCACTGCTGCTCCTAGGCTTTTGCAGCCTTTCAGCAGACTGAGCTAAAGAATATATTTACTCTCTCCCTCTCCCATGCATATTTATGTCTCTCTCTATACCTTTGGCACTCCATACCTGGGAGTTCCCATTTGCAGATTCAACCAACTTCAAGGATGTGCAATTGGTTGATTCTGGGTTGCAGAACCACGTACAGGGAGGGCTGACTATACAACAGCATTTTATATAAGGGACTTGAGCATCTGTGGATTTTGAAATCAGCAGGGACTCTAGAATCATCCTCTGTGGATACCATGGATACTTAAGTACAACTGTATATTCAAAACCATAATGTCCCACTGATACTCAATGTCACAGAAATCATTCTAGTTTTCCCTTTCTGCATCTTCTTTCACAGACAGCAACTTGACTTCCATCATCTCTAATATACTTGCTTTTTTGACAAGTTCCTCGTGCATGTCACCAATGCCCAGTCATCACTGCAGCTCCTCCTATGCAGATGGCCTGCTCACCCTGCTTAGCCTCCAGCACTCAGGGGCAGGCAGCATCCTCTGGGCTCTGATACTCCATGCAGGCTGCCTTCTCTCCTAACCTACTGGATGAACATCCTCCTCCTTCCACTTGGGCTGTTAGCTCCTGTGCTGTGCCACCCTCTGTAGTACTAGTAGTCCCCACCTTTCTGGATCCCACCTAATGACCTTTAGAATGAAATATTTAGGAAGGAAGGGAGGGAGGGAGGAAAGATGGAAGGAAGGAAGAAAGGAAGGAAGGAAGAGAGAAAGGAAGGAAAGCAGATATCAGAATTAGGCTTTAAAAGCAAAAATTTAGCTCAATGTTATGTGGCAGCCTGGATGGGAGGGGAGTCTGGGGGAGAATGGATACCTGTATATGTATGGCTGAGTCCCTTTGCTGTGCACCTGAAACTATCACAACATTGTTAATTGTTAGGAAACAAATGAGTTGTTCTCCTATGATTGTTTTGTGGAACTTTCTGGGAACAAGATAACTTTAATGGCTGTTTTTAATCCTAGATGCTATTCATATATGCCAGTATTGCAGGAAAATAAATAGTATAGTTGCCAGAATGCATTGCCTATCTGTTCACGTTTCCCCAAGGACAAGGCGGACTTCCTAATGTGCCAGTTCTTCGCTTAGCTAGACCATCCTAGAACAGTCTATAAACAACAAGAGTAATGATATGATAACAAGACTACTAACATATTGGTTCTGTCTGACTTTTACCCTCTAAGGTCCCTGCTCAGAGATTAAATAACCAATCAAATGCACAATAGTTCATTTAATAAAGTATTGATTAGTAACTCATGGCGTAATGTATTACTTTGGAGATAGTTCATACTTAGAGAGCACTCCATATACTTCATATTAAAGAAATAATTGAGGGTGACAATCGTAAAAGCAGATCAATGCTTTGGGAGGAGGGTGGTTGCCTTTTCTTGGTTATATTGATAAAATGACTTTTCTAAATATCTTTCAAGTCACATTTTGTGGCAATTGTGTGCTCTGTGAGTGTAAAAGTTCAGTTCTGTAAAGGAACAAAGTTTGACCTAATTTTTAAGTGTTTTGTCTAATAGCAGTGAAGGTTTCTATTCCCAGGTGATCACTGCAACAAATCTATAAGGTCAGGTCAGAATTTTAACTCTGAGTTACAGTTAGCAGTGCAAGAAGCAGTGGTTTAAGAAAAAAATTGCAAGGGACCAGCTGTAATAGATATTTTGTTATTGTTAGATTGCTTGGTTTTGGTTTAACCATTTTCTGAGGGGACGACAAATTATTTTTTCATAACAGCCTTAGAAAAGTAACAGGCAACACTGTGTTTCTAATTTTGACTCTGTTGATTATACAACGTAAACATAAAGGAATTTTGCAGCATGGTGGGAGAAAATTATCTTACTGAACTTGAAATTCTACTGAGATTGCTGTTTAAAATAATCAGCTGTACGGATATCATATGGGAATGAAAAATTTCATGCTGATTTGTTTCTGGATGAGTTTTTAAAAATATTTTTGAATCTGCACTTATAAGATGAAATTATTAAATTATTTTGAAGATATGTCCTTGGGTGATAACAGTTGCTGACAAAAACATAGCTCATAACATGAGTTCCATTTCAGTGGCTTCAGTATAGGAAAAAATACTATGATATTCTATTTCACATTAGGTGGAATTTATTTAAAAAAAACAGACTTTATAGTGCAGAAAACAAACATATTCAGGATCCTTAGACAAATTTAATTTATCCAATTATAGGAAGTTTTTTATTATAATGTGAAATTATTTGAACGTGGGATAATTAATTAATCATAATTAATGAATCAAAATTAATGTGTCCACTGCAGTTGTACATAACATTGAAAGAAGCAGTGTCTCTAATGGGAATAGCGCAAGCTTTGGGTAAAATTGTTCTGTGTTCTAAACCCCATCTCTGACATTTATTAGCTCGTTGTGTCAGGCAAGTTACCTACCATCAGTTTCCTCATCTGTAAAATGAGTAATGCTATTATTTACCAAATAGGCTTGGAGTGAAATTTCATGAAGTGATGCATGTAAGTAACACAGCAGAGTGTCTGAGGATATGATATGACTTAATATGATAGCTTACTAATATTAACAACTGTGCCTGTTAGGAAATTATTCAGCTAAAACCAGTTCTGCAACCAACATTGTATATTAGCAACAAATCAATTCACTACCTTTTTTCACTTCCTTCCTCTGCTTTAGAGGCTATACAGCCTATCATTTTACCTTCCCCATTTCCTTTTAACCAGAGCTAGACAGGAGACCTAGTTGTGACCACAGAAGAAAACAAAAACAAAAAATGGGACTTCTGAAGAACATTTTTAAAAGGGCTGACTTGTATAATCTAGACTTTGTCCCTTTTCTCCTTATCTTTCCTCATATCTTTCTAATACCTGAGATGTGTAAAAGTGTTCAAGTTACCCTCAAATTACAAAGATAAATGTCACTGTCGTAAGATGGTACAGAGAAAGAAAAAGAAACCTGAACTTTGGATGACATTTTTGAATTAAAAGAGGAGAAGCAACTTTTCTCCAATTAATGTGACTTTACTTATCTGATAAACTTGTCCATATGAGGTTGCCCTTTAATTCTTAACTCGGTGTGTTCACTAAATCTAAACTATTATAACTCCAGTTTTGCACACTCTCAAACAAGTCCCAACATTGAGAGAGCAATCTTAAACTAAACATCAAATATCTACAATCTGGGGGGGAATGAAATGGGAGATTGGGATTGCCATATATACATTACTAATAAGAAAACAAAACCAAATTATACACTTTAAATGTATGCAGTTTATTGTATGTCAACTGTATCTCAATAAAAGTTCTTAAAAAAAAATCTACAACAATCCTGTCTGTGACCTCCCTACTCTAAGTAACTACTAAAGTGCCTTCGAGGTCTTATGTAATGAGCAGTAATTATCTTTATTTTATGAAGAAGCTATTTTGATGGACTTTTCAGGACTTGGTTAACAAATACTAGGGCTGGATTACATACCATAGGATTCATGACACTAGAAAAATAAACATCTTTTGCTTAAACGATTCCATTTTATTTCTGTTATTTATTCCAGATCACTTTTCTAAGAAATGATACCGCTAATATTTTGTATAATTTATGTAAAGACACTAGCACAGTATTTAGCATATAAATATTCGATGCATGTTAGTTTACTTTATGACCACCCATTAAGAATGAGTTCATACAATCTTCATGAAAAAAACTTTGAAAAGCAAATTTCAAAAATTGTATACTCTTTCTTTTCAGTCAGACCTTGATTCAAACCCTCACTCTGCCATTCACTCATTCTGTGACCCTGGGCACAGTAATAAACAACTTGGCCCCTGAATTTTTACATAAGTAAAGTTGTCATAGCAACCTTGCCAGATTTTGGTAAGGACAAAAAAAACCATATTACTATTAAATAAATGTAAACTAGTTAGGAGGATCGTTAGTTCAAATTATATACTATTCAATGAATTAAACTTTCCTTACACATTTTCAGAACTTCATGTTTCTTCATGGTTGTTTCCTTCCATAGCCAAGTGGCTTACTAAAGCCTGAATCCTCTGTTCTTTCTTCTCTGTTTCTTTTTTCTCCACTCTAAAAAAGCAAGAGGCTCCTCCTTATAAGGGAGGATGGCCACACCCTTTCTCTCTGGGTGTGCATCTCTGCCTTGCTTCTGTCTTAACAAACTGTTTCTCTGTGTTCTCTCCCATTTGTTGTTGTGCTATGTCTTTAATAATAAACTTTGTACCAAAAAAAAAGTATAAATAAATTAAAAAGTATAAATAAATTTTAGAAAGCAAGAATTTTAACCCTATTGTGAATCTGTAACCATTCTGAGTGATGCCTATTAAAATGTTATGACTAACCAAGTTCAAGAGGTTGTACTGACTCAGGATTTTTGCATTTCTAATAGTAGAATCTAATGATTATAAAATGCCAGCTGAATGACTTCTTTTTCCTTTGTCAAGGAAGAAAGGGTTTTACTCTATGAAGTTGAAATCATACTAGATAAACATTTATCTATTCCTGTATAACTATCATGTGTCTAAAACCTATTATTATTCAGCACTTACAAAAAGTCAGCTATCAAATGAGTCATCAGTCTGCAGAAGGCCAAAATATCCACATTTAGATGTACCAGAGCTACAGGAAAATAGGCTTTGGACGTTTTGCTTTATAAAAATCATGACAGACTTGACTCTGCAAGTTCATCACTTTCATTGATTTCCCTATTGTCGGAAAGGATCCATTTCAGCTGGTTCCTTGCACTTATGTCAGCAAAATGGCAATAATGCAATTCAAAGAAGCTTTTTACAATCATCTTTTTCTTGCATAAAGGATAGAATCTTTCCAAACAAACTACTCAAGACATTACATTCTGGAGGTTTACTTGTTTAGGTTTAGATGTTTTCAATTATGGTGATTAGTTATATTTATGATAGAAGAGTATAGGTAAAAAGATTAAGAATTGATTTCAAGTAGTTAGATCAGAATTAGTTCAAGTTAAGAAGTTTCAGTTTGTTTTGACCCAGCCTGACTTGCTTTAGATCAGTATTTAGACTCAAACTTGGCACTATAGACATTTAGGTTGGATAATTTTTGTCTTGGGGGGTAGTGTCCTGTGCATTGCAGGATGTTTAGCAGCGTCTCTGGCCTCTACCCACTAACACCAGCAGTAGCTCCCTAATCTCTTTGTTGGTAACTAAAAATGTCTTGAAATATTGCCAAATATTCACAGGAATTGCCGGGGGCGGGGGTGGAATTACCCCCAGTTGAGAACCACTCAGTTGAGATTTGATGTTTGCAGTTGATGGGATCATTGTATTCAGTGAGCTATATGTACTTCAAGAACATTTTACATAATTTGGAGCAAATTCCCATTTTTTAATTATCTTCAGTTTATTTATTTTTTAATTTATGAGTTCTCTGGCATTACCCTAGGGTGTTTGTTTTAGTCTCTTAATAATTTCAAGGTGTAGGCAATCAGATTGCTAAAATTAGTAGATTTATGTAAAGACACATATCTGGGGTCATACAAAAGATCTGTTTTAAGGAGAATTGGAAAATCATTCAGGTCACAATGACTTTCAGTGACAAAAATGCGCTTCTCTTTCTCCCAGAGGTATCTATGGCTTCTTTTTCCAGTTACTCTATTTTTCTTCTAATCATGCTAAGTCCTTTCTATTCTTGTTTTACTCCTAACTTGTGGCTCCTGTTTACTTACTGATTTTATTGCCTAACAGATTCTGCTTAAGGTCCTCTTATTCTGTGTGTCATTAGTCTCAACTTCTCTTTGTCTTTCACTAAATTCCCTAAGAAAGAGGATCTGAGCACATCTGTCTGCATCCAATACACAGAGTGATCTTACCAGGCTGCACCACAGACTGTAGGTCTTCCTCTCATGGGAATGTCTTTTGGTTCAGCATCCTGGCTTGACTGACTATGGTCATTTCTTAGAAAGCTATCTGTGGTTCTTTCTTTCAATGAGATCAAGAACATTTTCTGAGCCATCTTAGAATTATTGTGTTATTCCAGGCATATATCTAATCTGCCTTATTCTGTATTGGTGAAATTTGGGCATTACATTTTGCCACTTGAAATTCAGAATCTCAGGAAAAGAATGTTATTTTATCCTTAAACTTTTCAGTGCATCTCATGAGGGATGGTTTTCACTTCTTTGTTTTTCTTCTGATGAGTGCCTTCCTTATTTATTAGAGAAGGACTTCAACAACCCTTTCTGAAGACATGAGGACAGTCATGCTTGACAGGTTTCTGCCCTTGGGCAGTATTCCTGCCTTGAGAAGAAGTATACAGAGAGGTTGCCCTGGTGCTAAGAAATTATGATTGTCCAGTGCTGCCATATCAATGACAACATACCTCACACAATGGATTGACTTTTAAATGGTAGGGAAAATATTAGGTGTAATCAAGTAATCATCAACAGTCAAATAATTTCTTGGCTATGATTAGGCAGTTGTAAATACGAAAAACCCAGAAGCATGGGTGATTTGGAGAAGCAGCACATCATTGGGCAAAATTTCTGAGACTGAAAAAGGGAAAACATTGAAACAAGGCATGTTATTCCTTCTAAACACCTTCTAGTTATTGAGAAGTTTTTGTAATTTATTCAAGGCTAGTTTCTTCTTATATCTCACATCAGTCTGTCTTAGTTTTGAAACATTGATGTGAGTATTCAACATCTTCGAGACACTTTACAAAACGTCTTTACCAAGGCCATCACTGGGCTATCTTGATTCTGAATGATAAAACTAATGTGCACATTTTAAGTTTCATTTTTTTCCCTTGTGGTTACCAAATACGTTGCATCTACCAAGGAAGACTAGAAAAGCCTACGTATACATACAGATGTAAGGCAGGGGGTGGGGTGGGGGTGGGAAAGAAACTCCTTATTTCTTTCCATGCTTGTTTCCATAAAGAGTATTGCTAAAGCTCTTGGGAGACATTGAACCAGGACTGGATACTTCTTTTGAGTCCTTTTTAGACAGCTTTTCTATGCTCAGAGAATATTCAAGATATCCCTGAGAAAATTCTGCTAATAGTGGGATTGTTCCTGAGCTTCATCTTAAAAAAAAGAGATGAGGTTTTCCCTGAACCCCTACCTTCCACTCCCTCAAAATATACTAAGGAAAGGAACACATACTCAGCAGTCTTGTCTAGAAGATTTACTGTCTATTTTTCTTTATACAAAGCAATTTAATATTTTTTCCACACTGGAACCTCCTACTTGTTGATGAAATAATTTGAGAACACATTACTGATTTGGCCAAATTAAGGAACTTTCTCACTTACTCTCAAAGAAAAAACAATATTGTCCAAAGCCAAACATCAAGATGGTGAACTATAATTGGTAGTGGGCAGTGATTTTCATCTAACAAGTTGTAGCAAATGAATAACAGAGAAGATGGCTAGAGAGAAAGTTAATGTAAAGTTTCAATGTAAAGGAGAAAACAAGTTAAGTTGTTCATCACCTTATCAAATCATGCTATTATCTAATTAATCTCAATGTGTCAACATAGATTTCAAAATACGTTTGAATATTTGAAGTGTTTCTTGCCTTTATATATATCATCATATCTATAAAAGTATAAAGCCATAGAGTTGCAATTATTTAAGTACTATGTTTTTTCTTTATCCTGTATTTCTAGGAAAGAGAGAATTGCCAGAATTTTCAATATTTGCTGGGAACTGAAAGATAAAGCTTCCATCTTCATATTTAACATTTTTAATCGTGCATATTTAACACTTTAGCTCAAAGACAAGCCACTGGCATCCATTCTCATAACTGTCTAAAGCAGCAGTCATTACAGCAGTATTTTGACATATTTTGCCATTGCCACTTGAAAATTTGGTGAAGTTTGGTCAGATGCCTGCCACTGAGAAAATGCTGTGAATATCTCAGGCCTAACAAATAAAATTATGAAAATGTATGTTCATTATATTCTTATCAGTAGGAGAAAACAACACAAGAGAAAATGTTAAAGGCAAAATTAAAGAAAATACTTCATTTTAATCTTGTTTTTAAGAGTGAAAACACTTGTAAGCAAATTTGAATGGTGAATAAAGGCAGAAATATATTACTAGGGTTTTATGAAATAGAAGGAAATAGACATTTATTACTTCTGAAAAAGAATGAAAAATTACTGATGTGTCAATATGGTTAGGGCTGTGTTTGCCAAATTTCTCCCCAGTAAAGCTATTATTTTACATTTTATGGTGAATAATTAGCAGGTCGTGAGGTAATCTGAGACTATGCAAATGTCCTACTTCTCATTACACATTTGCGCTTAAATTTTAGTATCTATTGATGGTACTTATCTATGCTAATTATTACTGTAGGTTTTGATTAATGGTGATATCTATGTTTTCAACATTTCCTTTATTTTGATGAGTTGGAATTCAACTATACGGAATAATTTCTCATTTATTTGCTTCTTCAGTCATTTATACCACTGTGCATTTTGGGTATTTATTTTAATATAACACATAACTCATTATTGTCATTGTTTATTTTTTTGTTTTAATTGTCTCAGATTTGGTTATTGGGAGCTTCTTTAAGTTGGCTTTTTGGTAGGGAGCTAACATGTTTTGAGTAATTTTACTTACAAGCACCACAAATATTTCCAGAGTTATTTCACATTTTATTTGCCCCAGCCACGGAAACAGCCATTTCTCCAAAGAGCCCTAGTTCCTTTTATTGAGCATAGTGTTTAGAAACTGAAATCTGGGTGCTATGTATGCTCATTGCTTTTGAAGTGTCTCTGCTTCTGGGTCCTTTCAGTTGACAGAAATAGAAAATATACATACAGGTACTTACACATATATGCTCATATCTATATTTATCTCCTTTATTTATCTATCGATCTGTCAATCTACTTATCTTTTTGCCTATAAAGCCTAGAGTTTATGCTAATGCTCACAAATGGCCATAACCCAATGACCTGGTTAGAACAAATTTTAGTCAAGCTTCTCTTCTCCCCACACACCCCTGAACTCTGGCTTATACCTAAGTATAAGCAATTACAAAGGTATAGAATACCCTTGGCTTATTCCAAGAATCAGATGACTGAAGGGAAAAAAAGTTTACAATTTCCCCCAATAGGAAAAAAATGCTAGAACTAAAAAAAAGAATGTAGTAAAGTTGCAGGGTACAAAACTAACATATAAAATTCAGTTGTTTCTGTATACTAACAGCAAACTATCTGAAAAAGGAAATTAGGAAAATAGTCCCATTTATAAGAGCACCGAAAAAGAATAAAATACCTCAAAGTAAACTGAACGAAGGAAATGAAAACTTATACATTGAAAACTACAAAATATTGATGAAGGAAGATAAATTAGACACAAACAAATGAAAAGATATCTTGTGTTCATGAACTGTGAAACAATGTTGTTAAAATATTCATACTATCCAAAGCAATGTAAAGATTCAGTATAATCACTATCAAAGTCCCAAAGATATTTGTATAGAAATAGAGAAAACAATTCTAAAATTCATGTGAAACCAAAGGAGACAAAAAATAACCAGCGCACTCTTGAGAAAGAAGAACAAATATGGAGGCCTCACACTTCCAAACTTCAATTATATTACAAAGCTATAATGATAAAAAACAGTATGCCAGCTGGATAAATAAAGAAATATAGACCACTGGAACAGAATAGAAAGCATAAAAATAAATCCGTGCATACACAGTTGATCTTCTACAAGAGTTCCAACAATGCACTATGAGGAAAAGACAGTCTCTTCAACAAATGGTATTGAAAAATTGGCTATCCTCATGCAAAAGAATGAAATTTGACCTTCATACTATACACAAAAAATCAAGTTGAAATAGATTAAAGACTTAAATGTAAGACTTGACCTTGTAAAAATCCTAGAAAAAAACATCGGGAAAAAATTTTCTTGATATTGGTCTGGGCAAGGATTTCTTTTTGCATATGACACTAAAACATAGTCAACTAAAATAAAAATACAGTGCGACTACATCAAAGTGAAAACCTCTGCACAGCAAAAGAAAAAGTCAATAGAATGAAAAGCCAACCTGTGAAAAGTCAGAAAATATTTGCAAACCATATATCTGATAAGGGGTTAATATCCAAAATATTCAAATAACTCCTCAAACTAAATAATAATAAAACTAATAAGCCAATTAAAAATAAGGATTTGAAGAGACATTTCTCCAAAGAAGACATACAAATGGAAAACATATATATGAAAAAGTGCTCAGCATCACAAATCATCATGAAAATGCAAATCAAAACCATCATGAGATATCACCTCACACCTACCAGGTTGGCTATTATCAAAAAAACTAAAGACAACTAGATTTGTCAAGAAATTTAAAATCTTGCACACTGTTGGTGAGAATGCATAATGGTGCAGATACTGTGAAAAAGAGTGTGGAGGTGCCTCAAAATACTGTAACTAGACTACTATACTTTCCATCAAGCCCTCTTCTGAGTATTTATCCAAAAGAATTGAAATCAGGACCTCAAGGAGATATTAGCACTCCTGTGTTCATTGCAGCACTATTCGCAATAGCCAAGATGCAGATACAATCTAAATGGCCATTGACTGATGAATGGATTAAGAAAATGTAACATATACACATAATGGAATAATTTTCAGCCTTAAAAAATAAAGACATTTTGTGACATATGACCATATGGATGAAACTTGAGGATATTATCCTAAGTGAAATGTCAGTCAAAGACAAATACTACTTGATTCTACTTATATGAGATATCTAAAATGTCAAATTCATAGAATCAAATGGCGGAATGGTGGTTGCCAGAATCTGATGGGAGGGAAAAATGAGGAGTTATTACTCTAGGTGCATAAAGTTTCAGTCAAGCAAGGTGAATCAGGTCTAGAGATCTGCTATATAACATGGTACTTATAGTCAGCAAGAACATATAGTACACTGAGAAATTTGTTAAGAGATGAATCTCACGCTAAGTGTTCTTACTACCATGAAATTTTAAGAGTAAGAAGGAAGATTGGAGGTAGTCATAGATGTTTATATTTCAATATCATATTATTTTAAAGAAAAATCTTGGCTTGCAGGTTTATTTCTGCTTGAATAATCTTATTTTACACATAAGAAACTGAATATTACCTATGTTCTGTATTTCTACATGTTTAATTTCATACCTCTCCTCACCTCCCTTTCTCATTCCATCTAAAGTGGCAGGTGGATGCCCTGGGTCAACTATGAAAACATCAAGTACTTGGGGAGACAAACATAGAAAAATCATAACAATAATTTAAAATAAATCTCCTCATTTCACAATAAGAAACAGCACAGATTAATTTTCCATACCTATCAATCCAACTGTCCATCCATCCATCCATCTATTTATTACTGCTATTAGAGTAGTAAGAAAGGTGACCTGATAGAAATAAAATTATGCAAAAATAGCTAAATGGTTTATGTGAATAAAGACTTTGAACACAAAGAGTTCTGCCTTCACTTTTACCAAGTTGGAAATTTTAAAATAATTTGCAGAAAGTGCCTTACATTTTAAAAGTGTAGTTTCTACTTATATAGAAGAGTCATAAAACATGATAAGTCTCATATTACAAAGGTTTTGAAAGAAAAATGTCCTTGGCCCATAATTATGTTTCATTTCAAAACCTGTTAGGTCCTATATCTCAGTATAGTTAAAGATCTGAAAAGATAATTTGCATGTTTTGATGGGAAAAACTTAGGATGAAATTTTAATATCCTCATGCATTTGATTAAAATAAAGGTGAAAACTTAAATCAGTGCACTTGATGTCCATAACATCACCTCTCCTCAATACACAGGAGGAGTACACACTATTTTATAGTTTTAACCACCAAAATAATTCCATGTCAGACAGGAGCAAAACTTAAAAAGTACATTCTACCAGTTTCTGCAGGCCTATCCCAATTTCCCAATGGTGTTCAGGAATGGAGTCCAACTGGTGTTTTCATTTGGTTTTTAAATTTTGACTCAACATTTTCATGTCTAAACTGAATTATCAAGTTTCTCACATTTTTTCTTTGTCACTTTTCATTTTAATGTTTAAATATTTAAGTACGTTTAATATTTTGTCAACCACTGTTTATTGAGAACATACTGGGAGCCAAGCAATGTTCTGTGTCTTAATACTATGTTAATGAAGAAAACAGACAAAAAATACATTTCATCATTGAGTATTCACTCTATTTCTCATCATAAGCCACATGTTTTCTCTCCTTTTCAGATAGATACCTTCACCTTAAAACACGGTAAATTATTCTTTACCCGTCATTTTACTCCACAGAAATTTGGAACAGTTGCAACTAGTATCATGGAGACCACTTAGAAATGACAACTTACTTACTCTTGGCTCAAGTATTAGCCATGTTTGAAACTGGCTCTGTATTTTCCAGGTTTAGATAATTTCCATTGGCCAGATTATGAAGTTATGACAACAAAGGAAAATTAAAAAGAAATATAACTTTGGTTCACTAAGAGGGAATATCCAAGGGGTTTAATGGCTGAAAACAC
Source organism: Hippopotamus amphibius kiboko (assembly GCF_030028045.1). Taxonomy (NCBI): domain Eukaryota; kingdom Metazoa; phylum Chordata; class Mammalia; order Artiodactyla; family Hippopotamidae; genus Hippopotamus; species Hippopotamus amphibius. The sequence goes on along the minus strand of NC_080188.1, from coordinate 187,688,778 downwards.
CCAACAAAAACACATACAAAAACATACACACATGCACTCACACATTCCTGTGCACAGTGTAAAGACTGACAATAATGACAGCCTGAGAAAATACTGGCTTTGACTGCTACAAATCCCAGCCCTAGCTAAAATCATATGAGGATATATGAAAATACAGGCAGTGTTAGTGAGCTTTTCATCACAATCCCATTGTTTATTCTTTTATCATATTTTCCCTTCTCTGTATTCATTGCATACTTTCCAGTAGCAGCTCTATTACTAACAATTCTTCTTCTTCTACATTTCCCAATCTTCCTCAATTAAAATACAGTGGATTAAATTATGTCAGGGAAGAGAAAAACTGTGCCTGTCTCATAATCAATATGAAATATTAGCCAGAATATCCATTGTAAGTATCATCAACATTAGTGCATTCAATATTATTGTTGTTATTTTAAGACAAACGCCAAAAGAGTTTACAAATTGGGTAGAAGATCACCATCTCTTTGAGCACACAATTGTAAGTGTGTCCATGAATCGCACACAGACGGTCAAATGACAAATTCCTAAATTCACATTAACAAGGCAGTGGAGGTATGCAGTAACATTGAATATATATTTTTTCTTTTTTTAATACATAATTCAGGATTTCTTGCTTTAAATGTCATTATGACAAGCAGCCCTTGGGGCGGTCTTTCCAAACTTTCTCCTAAAATATCTGTAGAAACACAGAACAAGATGAACATTCACTCCCGTAAAAAAACCTTAAAATTCCATACAAAGTAATGCCAGGATCTGGAAAGGATTTTTACCATAGTATTATAGTTACAAAGATGAACTCAGCGAGTAAAAACTCTTTTCCTCTGACTAAGAAACCCAAAGCCTTTATCAACTAGAAAACTTGTCAGATACAATTTGTCTTTGAAAGCATTGCTCTGGTTAAATACCACTTTTAGAGAAGACACTTTGCCTTATAATAATAATGAGTCCCTTGTTCAAACGCTTATCTGAGTTTTAGTTTCACATCCATCAATAGGACTACCTCTGCCTTATCCCTCATCCTCCCTTTATCACAAAGTTTATGCTCCTTTAGTAGCAAGAGGAAGATCCCAGAGTCTGGTGCAGTGCCTGACACATAAGAAACATACAATAGTTATTTTTTGAATGACCAACTCTTTCTTTCCATCGAACCTCCTTACATGAATAAGTAAAAGACCAAAATACAGAGGAGGGTAGAACAACACACTGCATCTCAAAAGGCATCACCATCCAAAAGTGAAACTCTTTATATAGGAACCAAAATATTAAAGTCATGAATAACAGCAACCCATAGAGAAAATTGTAGTTTTTTACACAATGCAGAGAATAAAAGATTTAGAAGAAGAATCAGGAACTAGGAGAAATCTATATCTCAAGAAAGCTAAGTTTTTGGGTTGGAATATTTGTGCTGTAATGGTGATTGGGAAGCCAGTGTATTTATCTATGTGCCACAATTCATAGATCCGAGGATAGACACTAATTGTGGCGTGAGTAGAAACATCAGAAAACTATACAATTTATTTCTTTTCAAACACCAAGTCTAAACAGATCTTAAAGAAGTAAAATGTTGAATTATTGCTAAAGATCCTATCAATAATGTGGAAGAAAAACTTGATAAATACTCCCATGGTACAGGGTAAAGGGAGAAAGAGAAGAGGAACAAGAAAGAAAGAGAGCAATTGTGGAAAACAAATAATAGACACTTAAACCAAGTATTCCTGGGGAGGAAATTAGAATATTAAGGGAAGAATACAGTAAAATTCGACTACAGTGTTTTAAAGGGGGTGATCATAGGAAGATTCACTACAATGAAAGATGCTAATTCTCTCAAAATTAATCAGTAGATTTAATATGTCTAATCAAAATCCTGACCGTCTTCCTGAAAAATAACACACTAGTTTTACTAAAAAGAGCAAATGGATAAGAACATCCCAGAAACTCTTTAAGAAGAAGAAGCTGGAGATGTGTTCTTTACCATATCAAAATTATACCTGTAATAATTGACAGTGTGGAATTGGCAACAAATGCACATATCAACAAATGGAACAGAGTAGAAATCACAAAATCAAACCAATACACATATGGAAACTTAATTGTGACAAACCTGGTCTTGTAGAACAGAGAGAAAAGAGTTGGGTGTTCAGTAAAGTCTAGGAAACATTTGGTGTTGATTTGGAAAAAAAAATTAAAAGGTCTGAAATTAGATCCAGACATCACGCTATATAATAACATCAATTGCAAATCGATTAAAGAACAAATTTGAAAGGGAAAATTAAGTGGCCAAAGGAAAAAGAAGTAAATTCTTATATTGAAAATGCAAACAAATATTAAATAAGGAAAATAAAAATGATTCTATATCTAGACTACTTAAAATCAAGCAGTATTTCATAAAGAAACATCTTAAAAGCTAGCAAAGGGTTAAAATATACTGCTTTTATTTATAGCGTGGGGCGCCAATTAGACTGAAAGCAAATGTCCCATGTGCAAAAATGTAGTTTTGTGAAATATTAGCTTTTCTGAACAAATACCATTTTCTCTTTAAAGTCTTATTGCCAACTGAACTCTAATTCATAAGAGAAAAATACATTCATAACTAAACATAAAATAGTAATAAAATTAGTCTGTCCAGACCTTTGTTATAATTTTATTAAAGGATATTTAGTACAAAGAAAAGCAAACCCCTGGGGAAAACTTAGTTTGCAAGAAACAATGATGAAAATGAATATTGATAAACTATATCGGCACATTTAATTAAAGACTATAAAAAACAATGATGCAGTTCGTGACACTGAAACAAAATTTCACAGAAGATTTGAGGGAAAATGTGGAAGAAGATGAAGGTGAGTAGAATAAAAATAAATAAAACAGTAATAGACAGATACATTGTCCCTCACCCTCCCTGCCAGTATCTCCTTAATAAACTCATTCCTGACACTAAGAATTGAAATGAGATAGTTTATTATATTTGCAGTTCACAAACGTAATTTTGAGTGTGATGTCCTAAATTTAATACATACAATAGAGATTCAGTAAAGTAACCTGGAAATAGTTGAATTAATTTAAACATTAGATAAATTAATGTTTCATTGTGCTAACATTTATTATAATAAATCTCAAAACATTTTAAAAGGAACCTTCTTGCAAGCACTCAGAATAAAAGGGTAATTTTTGATATGGGTGATTATAATGCAAATTATAACATACCAGTTAATTAGAGCAAAGCCAAAGGCAAATGGGGGATTTAGGAAGACATTTTTTTTTAATTAAAACTTCACCACTGCTCATCAATACACTATGATAGGACTAGTGAAAATTTAACCATCCTTACTGTCCTAAAGCTGACTTTGTTTTGAAACAGTCTTTACATATATAATCCTGGCAAAAATATCAATAATCTGAGAGTTACAAAATAAATAAATCTGACAACAGGTAAGCACTTATTTTATTAACATGTATAAATCTCTAGTTGTTATTTAAATCCTACTCTCATAAAATTTGTTTAAGTAAAGCTTCTTTTCTTTGAGAAATGTTTGCTCTCTTTTCAGATGAACAAAAGCCACTTATTCTACACTTGAGTACTGAAAGCTAAGGATTCCTTGCTCTGTCCTTATCCATTACATATTTAGAAATCTTAAATAAATGTAGCATCTATTCTAGACTAGTACACTTAGATATACGACTGCTTTATCACTCGTGAAATCATCAAGGACTCAGAAGAAAGGCAGTAGATTATAAAAGAGATAGGATTAATAATTTCTATTTGAACCTCTTGATTCACATTCAACTATTATTTTTCTACTCACTGAAATGCTCTGCATTTAAAACTAATGCTAGTGAAGATAGATTCACTTAAAGTAATGCTGATTCATAAGCACTTCAGTGAGCCAAAAGTGTAATTTAATAGCAAGAAAAGCCGAGATTTGAACAGAGCAAAGGAGAAAATTGTATTATTAAAATGCTTGCCAAGAAAGCGAGCATGTTCAACTGATTCACATTTCTTGGGACATTTACTCAGAAGTATGCCATATTTCTAAAAATCAGGTCAAGTTTGTTACTGCATTAATGCACTTTTGTGATTAATTTTACTAATGAAGAATATCCATTTTCACAAAGCATGTGTAAAAATATATCACTTTTTGAGAGAAGAGATTTTCAAGGTCAACTGAGTTATTAAATAATACAGAGTAGATGCACTATATTTTTTTAGGAAAGAAAACTGAAATATTATGCCAATAAGGGAAAGAGAAAAGCATTTTAGCTTTTATCTGATTGGAAAATTAAGCAGGATAATGAATAGGAAAGTCGATTTAGCCAGGTACAGGTACTTCAATCATAGCATTAGTAAAATTTAGAAGTGTGTAAAAGAAAATGTCTTTGTAGAAATTTTGAAGTTGCGTTTATTTTAAAGATTTATAATATCATGCATTGTAAAGCAAAATATATTAGTTTCTTCTAAGCCAGGATTTAAATTTATTTCATTTAAATCTAAATAGTTGGAACCAATAAAAATTGTTTATCATTTTGCCAGAGCAAGCTTTAGAACTTGGGGTAAATTGTAACTATACTTTAAAAAAAAATACAACACCATTTATAAAAGTATCTACTTAATTTAAATTAATGCTGGCATATTTGCTGAAGATTCAAAATAGATGAAATTCAAGATGCTGCCATTGGGGTCTTGAAGCCACAATTTTAAAACACGGCAGTAATTCCTTTGAATATGAAATGCAGGCCAGACTACTCAATAGAATATAGTAGATAATGAAAGAATAACAGAATTATAACCTATAAGAAGAAAGTCTAAAAGCGTCAGTGTTCCTTTGCCTTTCTGTTGTTGTTGACTCTTTTGTTTTGTTTTGCAGAGAGTAAAAGTAGATTTCAAGGACATGTAATTATTTTGTTAGTATAGGCAGCATGCATATTTAGTATACACATTAGGTATAGATACATAGATGATAGATAAATAATAGATAGATAGATAGGACCATGTATAGCAAGGGTAAATTAAAATAAATTATTTAATTTACATTAATAAGAAACATTGGCAGGCATGCACATGTGCTTCAGGAGACATATGACTTTGTTGTGACCTGTGTACATTCTCTGTGAATCGCCTTCCTCTGTTGCTGAGGCAGTTGTGACCACCAATAGCAGTTTTCTGGAGTTTCAGAAACTTCCTGACTCCAAAATCCAGCTCCAACTCTGACAGTTAACAGATTCCTCTGGTGACCCTCTTTAGCTTTCGCAATCATTTTTTTGAGTACCTATTCTTGGTAGAAACTCTCTTCCTGTTTGGAATATCTTTAATGACCTCAGTTTAAACTCTGACAAATACACCAGTTATTTTTACTGGAAGGGAAAGAGAGGCTTTTAAATGAGGTTGACATTTCAACTGAGATTGCAAAACATCATACCCGCACATGAAATGGGGAAAGACTTCTAGACACAGGAAACAACTCGTGCAAGCTATGGAAACTGAAATTCCATGGTGTTTTTTTTTGTTTTTTGTTTTTTGTTTGCAGATAGTATGTGCTAAATGTATTCACACCGGAATGGGATTAACGTCATGTGTCATGTTAAGGAAAAAATTCTCAAAAAGATTGGGTTCTAGAAATTGCCCAGTACTCAGAATTACAAATAGAAGGCCTCGACTTGCTTTGCGTGTGGAACTTCCCAGACTGAAATGAACAAAAGATGTTCCCAAGCAAATCAGAAGGCTGAAACTTTGCCTTAGAAAGAGGTTACTTTTATCAGAATGAAGAAGAGAAAATTTGAGATGTAAATTGACTAAATTATTTTTCTATGTGATGGGCAGCAACGAAGGTCTTTTGAAGTTAAATGCATACTAGACATTTTCTATTTACTCATCTAGATACGCTTTCCACCCTTCTGGACTCAGCTTCCTGCTCTGAGCTAAAAGATTTTCTTTACCGGGCTTCTGGGGAGGCACTAATGTTATCCAGAAGATGCGGGATGGTTTGGGAGACTGATTCCTCCCCATCCTCCTCTATGCCGGTTCTCTCCCAGAGGAGGTCCAGCTCGCCACCAAAAGCTATAGCTCTGCTGATCGTTGCCCCTGGGTTCTGGTACTATTCCTTCCCTTATTTTTCCAGAGCCCGTAGAGGTTCCAAATCCCCTAGGAGCGAGCCCTTCCTCATCCTGGGTGATTTTCCTCCACCAAATACTTCGTAAAGGTTGCATGACTCATCTTTTTTTGCCGGGAGCTCAGCTGGGCTGTGAGATAGAGCTGAACTCCCAGATGTGGGAAGAGCAGCTGATTAAAGCCACGAGCCCAGAATGAGAAGAGTGAAGCCTTTAATCATTTACTGTGATGTTATAAGCAAAAGTCTAAAACAAGAGAAAGGCTGACTCCCCGCGTTTTACTTTCCTTATGGAAAAAGCGCAGCTTGAGGGTCAGGTGGATCAGCACTGAAGTTGGGATCTTCTCACTGGTGAGGGAGCCCCAAACAAAAGGCTCTGCTCGTTTTAAGGACCCTGCGGTCAGGGGGAGGGGACGGAGGAGAGCCAGGAGTGGAAAAGTACTGGGTACTCTTAGAGTGAGCAGAGCACCTTCAAGGTTTCCCCTCCTCTCTGCTCTAAGGAGGTCTCAGCAGAGGTGCCTGAAGAAGACCTTTGTCCAAAGCCTCAGGTAAGGGGACCTAGGATTTAAGGCACCCAGGCTACAAATGCAAGGATGTGAAGAGCACGACCAGCCAGAGGGCCTAAGTCCTTGACTGCACCTCCTCTCTTCAGTAGATACCCGTGCACTGGCTGTGCGCTAAGTCTGGGGTGGGGTGGGCAGCTTTCCCCATAAGGCCTGCCACGTAAAGTCTCTGATTGCCTGTGGTCAGGCCTGAAAAAAATCCTGCATAGATGCTCAACCAGGAGATGATCTTTTCAGCCAAGAACCTGATCAATGCATTTGTTGTTACAGACCCTCAGAAGGGGATCCCAAGATTGGATTATCCATCTATATGGAGACCACACAGAAAACCTCCTTCTCCGTGTGTGGTGGTAAATGGGAGAGTTAATCCTTGGTTGGCAGTGGTCTCAGGATGACTCAGATTAACACCAGTGGCTCCTAGGAGTGCAGTGTGCGTGTGTAGGATGTTGGCTGTGACACTTAGTCACTATAACAGCAATACTAATTTAAATATTAACATATCATGAGGTAAATTGGCTGCCTCAGAATAAATAACATGTCAAAAAGAAGTCTATGGAAATTTGTAAAGACTCTATGTAACTTTTTCTTTTCAAGGGGATAATTTCAATCAGTTATTAATTTTATAAATTCACTACAATATTTAATTAACAACAGAATCAAATACATGAGTCGTGCAAAGCTATTGACAATAAGGGTAATGTATGCTGTCTATAGAAATAGAAATAGAAATAGAAATCTATGGGTAGAATTATAGAGAGCAAAAAAAATCACATCATGACCTAATGTTACCATGATGACACTGACCACATCTTTCCAAAATAACATCTGTGTACATACATCTCAGAAGTCAGTCTACCCTCTTAAATAACGTGATTGACTAGCCTAGATTATATAAGGGTGGGCCATCCACATTGCTGCTCAGAGACTGTGGTATCAAAACTGTCTAAACTGTTGTCAGTCATTTCTGGTAAGAACTAGATATGGTGGTTGCCTTAGATGGAATACCAAAAAGGCTAAAGTGACAATATTTTTCCCACTTAATTACTTGCATCTAGGTAAATATCAAGTCAGATCTATTCCACAATTGCCATGTCCTCATCTTGTCTCAGTTATAAAGTATGTCTTGCCAAAAGAAGTTAATAAATTAGAGCTAAAGGTAAATTTTGGCTTGATATAAACTTTGTACCTTCCCTTGAGGTGATTTTTTTATTTCTTTGATTATATAATATATTCAGTAAGTATTTATGGAACTTTGACTATGCTCAAAGTACTCTCTTTGATGTTGTATTGTACAAAAGATGAATTAGTTTGAGGGTTTCGTTTTTACAGTCATAGATCCTTTCTTTTTTCTTTCCCAGAATTCACGTAAAAACTATGGAAAAAGTCAGATACTAAATATAAATTCCTGAGAAACAAAAGTGTAGCTGTATGTCTTCCATGCATCCAGGTCACAGAGAGGTAGCAGCATAGCACCAGGTAATTATCAGAAGAATCTAGCATCTCTCTCTCTCACCATCTCTTACTACTCAGAACCTTTGAGGGCTTTTGAAAAATGGAGTCCAAAACCTTACATCATTACTTTCAGGTGTGAAGCCCAATGGGACTGGAATATGTCCTTTCCAAAAAGGTAAATGATGGATCAACTTCTTTATAATTAAGCCAAACCAAATCAAAACAAATAACAAAAACAACTTCTAAACTCCCCAAATGTTAATAAATTCCAAGAATAGCATCTAGAGCAAGTAATTTGGTACAAAATCTCAGCATTTATTAGTTACAGTCTCTTCACCAAACATGACATTTGTTCATTTAAAATAAATTTTCAGACTCTCTCAGATACATAGTAGAATATTTTACTTGAACATAGACATTCACAGTCTATTGGTTATTTTTACAGAATTCTACATAAATGTGGGCTTTATTGTTATCCAGTATAAATATGTTTTGTAAGATAGGTGACCGTTTAAAAACTTCAAAATATCTATTTAATAAAAATGCATATAACTTCTCTTTTTGAAACTGAGACTTGTGTTAAAATTATTTTTACAATAATCATTCCTGACATTTATACTGAGAATTACAAAACCTTCATAAATAACCTCATTTGATTCTTACACCTACTTTCTTAGGTATGTAGGGCAGGAAATAACCTTAAAGAGGTTAAGTGGCTTGTCCAAGGTCCAAGTATTAAGCAGCAGCATTAAATCCAGAAATCAGGTCTTTGTATAAGGTCATTGCTCTTCCCATACTAGTACTCTAATGGACCTGACACACACGAAAAGTTCATTAATACAATGTGATATTAAAATATAGTATAGCATAGTATAATATAATATTTAATACAAGATACATGACATGATATATTTCCCTTACAAATAAAAACATTTTTCTCATTATAGAATGAAAATAATTTTATTTTATAAAATGTGACTAAGAAAACTGAGGAAAATTAAATTCTGATAACTGTTAATATTTTAACATTTAATTCATATTTTTCTATATAATATACATTGCACATTTTATGTTACTTATTAATTCTAAGAAAAATATATGGCCTCTGGTTGCATAATATTTCAAATGCTCTGGAAGAAATAATCTTGCTGTTACTAAGAATAATATCTAAATCCAAATCAGGATCAATTTCCTCTCGACGTCCTGCCTAAATCTTGAAGAACACTTTACTGTTCCAGCGTTTGTCATCCGAGTCCAAATCAGAAGGCTGTTGGATCTTTCTGCAGTGCAGGTGGGACCCCAATGCCCCTGGTCCCGCTGTGGTGGTGGCCCTGCCCTGTTAGCCCAAGAAGGTGCCATCAGCTCAATCCTTTGCTTCCATGGCTCTGCACTCAGAGTCTTTCTTACTTCATCTCATCCCTTCTCCGTCCCTTTCAGTCCAGGCTGGCAACATTTCTGCTGGTAGAAAATTCTAAAAACCCGTCAGCCCGTCTCCTCTGCAATTCGGGAGGGTTCAAGCCATTGACAAGTGGGTCCTACACTCGCTTTTTCTGGATAACCCATCTCTACTCGTGGTTTCTGCCAAGATGCTTGATTGAATCCATGTGTCACACACTTTATCACTTCAGCAGAAGATGTCCAGCATTCCTTTGGTGTTCACTCCACAGCATGCTTTCTCATTTTTTGCATTATGTATAGACTGAGAATTTTCCAAACCTTCAAATTCTGCTTTCTCTTTGCTTTTTGCTGGTGTACCTTTCATAGGCATGTCATTTTAGGTTCCTTTGGAGAAAACAGTTTCTCACACTTAACGTATTTTTTGATGACCTTGACATTTTTGAGGAGTAGTTGTCAGTTTTGTTTTTTGTATAATGACCGTAAATTAGAATTTGTCTAACATTTTTTCTTGTGATTAGACTGGAATGGTGTTTGTTGTTGTTGTTGCTGTTGTTCTGAGGAAGATTACCCAGAGGTAAAGTGCATTTTTCATTTTCATCACACAATATCAAGGGTACATGCTATGGACAGGACTTGTCATTGTTGGTGTTGACCTTGAACATGCTGCAGAAGTAGAATTTGTTAGGATTCTTCCCTTCCCTGTGAGGTTATCATTTTGTCCCCCTTTCCAAATTCTTTAGTGTGCAGTCTGCCCTTGAGTGCAGAGAATCTACGTACATTATTTGGGACTCTTCTGCATGGGAGATCTGTATCTTCTCCCTCATTTATTTATGTATTACATCATTTATTCATATCATTATGGACTTATGGGTACTTACTTTATACTCTTGATAATGATCCAGCATTATTTTGTCAAATTGTTTCCATTTTAGTTACTGTGATCCCTTTGTTTTGGGTCCTGTGTCCTTTTGACACATGCTGCTCATTGTAGGATTTCTGAGCACTTTATTTTTGCACCATAAGGTCTCTAGACCCTTCCTATAAAATTTCTGGTCCATTTCTAGAATAAGTGATTTCTTCAAGGAGTTCCTTTATTAGGAGAATGGCATTAGAGACCAAAATCTGGATGCATGAGTGATAGTTTATTTTCATACATTAATTTATAATATATTATTAGGTACTTTCTACATATATTTAATATACATATGAATGTATTAAAATGAATAAAAATGCTATACTCTATAAATATAACTTTTATAAACTTTGGATTCAAATCTGTTGATTTTATAGCATGTGTATATCTTTTTCATATTATCATTTGTCTTTCAACTTTGTTACTAGTACCTTTTCCTGTATTAACCTAAAACATATTTAAAGCAATCTAGTGTATACTATCTTTTACTTTTTGGCTTTTACTTTGTTTTTTGTTTATGTAATGTTTTAGTGCCCTTAGAATAAAAATATATTCAGTTGTAACATGTTGAAAGTTTTAAATTTTTATTTTCTGTATTATATCTTTAATTGGACATGCTTTTTGAAGCACAATGTGAAATAGGGATTGAATTTCATTTTTGCACATATAAATTACCAACTGTTCTAGAACCACTTATTGAATAGTTCATCAATCATGAACCAATTTGTAGTTCTAGCCCTCTCAAATATCTTGTTTCTATAAATGTTTGATGTATTTCTAGGCTTTCAATTTAACTCATTACCTAAAGCCATGTCAAATCCACACATCAAAATGAATCTTGATATCTGGTAGATTGACCATCACTCCAAGTCATTGTTTTTCAAAACTGGTTAGGCCAGAATCTTATCTTCTAGTGAGAGTTCAGACTTCTGTAATAGTTAATAATGAGAATATCATGGATTAGGTAGCAGTCAGATAGATGGCTTCATTCAGCTCCTGTGTATGAGACGAGACTCTGTCTCTCCTTTTCTAAACCTACTGGCTCATCTAGTCTAGAGTTTTAGGCATCTTTAGTCATTTTTAAAAAAACCTTTTTTATAGCTCTTGTTTAAAAACAGGAATGCTGTATAGCTCTTGTATATGCCTGTATAGCTCCTGACTCCTGACTTCTGCCTCCTTTGGAGACTATTGATTCTTTGTTTCTTGTAGGACACAAATTTCAAGTTGCTTTTTTCTATTTCTGGATCCAGAGATTCACAAGTCTAACAACTTCTAGCAGCTCATACCTCTGATTATTCCCCCTATTCCTTGTATACAAACATGTTCATCTTCATTGCGTGTGTGTGTTTAGAGTTGGAAAGAGGATAGAAACTCAAGTGGTAAGTTTAAAATCTATTATAATAGAATATTAGTAGTTTTCCTTCCCACTTGCTGAAGAAGAAATGAAAAATAAAAAAAAAATAAAAAGAGATATTATGTAACTGCAAATAAAACAGTCCAGTGAAAAAATAAAGATTTTTAGGTATGAGTATTGAAAAAGAAGTTTGAGGAATGCACAAGTGGTCCTTGCATGAATACAGTTTTGGAATAACAGTTTTTTGTCTCTCCATATTTAATGCCTTCTTTAAGGAGTGTTTATTATTCACTAAGACTGAAGAACATGCCATGCAATGCATATAAGCCATTCATAAAAGAAAGGTTCAGAGCAGAACATAATGACAGGTTTTCAGTAAACAGAACAGGTTAAAGAGATTGAATGGAAGCTAAAAGCTAAATCCCAAATGCATTCAGCCAAGAGTAGATAAATCTTCAGTCCTCAAAAATTCCAATCCTGCGCTTTTAAAACTCAAAACTTTTATGAAATACATGTTGAGACTGGAAGGTGCTTATTATCTATACAAGAATAGCTTCAGGAAAGGCCTCCTGCATTTTCAAAATTAGAAGTATTAGAATCTCAAGTGGGTTTCCACCCTTTATTTCATTGTAGTAAAGAATTGCAGAGTTAGGTGGCTTTGGAATATTTACTTTATGTAAATGTATGTAAACTCTTATTCATACTTGAAACATTAAAAACTAGGGAGTCATTATTCACTTTGAGAATTATAAAATCTGTGCATTTGGGTGTTCTAAACAACCTCATCAAGATGTCCAGCTTTTATATTTACTTTTCTCCCTCATTTTAGCGATAAGATCTAATAGAAATAATGCTTCAGGAGAATAAAACTGTACGGTGTTGAGGTTTAAAGTTTTGCCTCTTGTGTTCCTCTCCTCCACCTCACCTCCATTTCTTTAACTTGACTGGGGAAGCTGTTGCTTGAATATCATTTGAAAAGGACAAACTTGCTTATGGATTAATTATGGATTGCTGGGGTGTAATGTCTGAAATATTATAATAGGTAAAAAAAGGATGAGAGCGTAGAACATTTCCTCATGTTGACTTGATACAATATTGTCTTTTAATTTGTTTTGAAATCCTAAAGATAAAATAAAATATATAACTTTAAAATAAAATGCAACATTTGTAAAATATATACTTTTATATTTAATGGCACTGCTTCCTATAGTTTAAACAGACTTTTAAATTTTTCCTAGGTGTAGCTAGTTTTGTTAGACCAAAATCAAATTTCACAAATCTGTGTGGAAACTGTGCTTAAAGACATTACACAAAACACATGAACTTCCCTCCTTCTCTCTTGAAATTTTATTTTAAAAAAATATAAAGGAATAGAAAAAAAATAAACCAATAATAGCAGAATCAGTACAACGTCACAGTGGACAAAGGATTTCCAGGTCGGGACGGTAAAAGTTATAAAACTATGTTGGCAAATGAAAGCAGAGGTAAACAGAGCAGTGAGAGAGGAAGGCAGCCTGTCCTGGAAAGGTTTTAACTGTGAATCTGAGAAACAGTGGAGGAAGCCAGGGAGGGAGAGTGAAAGAAGAGACTATTAGAGCTGAAAATGGATGAATTCCTAGAAAGTTGCTTTGTTTTAATATACAGTTGACCCTCCAGCTTCCATGCATAGTTCAGGCAACCTAGAGTTTATCCACAGAGGGAACAAATCAATGCTTTTGCAGAAGGAAATGGAAAAAGTAGTTCTAGGAGTGTTGGAGAAGCTTAGGTATTCCAGAAGAAAACCCTCACCTTTCCACTTTGATCTCATCTGAATAACAGGTAACCTCTGAATACTCACTCTAAAAAGAATCATGTCCATATAAAAAGGTCTTCATATTCTCATTTTTAAAAGTTATAGATTACAAATAATCAGTATATATTCACATTTTCTAAAAAGTTACCGGCACATATAAAAGCATTCTGTTTATCAGTATAAATGATACAGAATAAAAAGAAAGAGTAAATCACTTAAGACGAAAGAGATATTCAAGGAGACCATTCAAAAATACATTTCCAAAAAAAGTTATTAAATGTTATATTCAAAAATAGGAAAACATATTGCATATTCAAAGAGAAGGAATGTAAAAGTAGAAATAACCCTTAAGAGCAAAAAATGTGCTAAAATAAAATAATAAGAATAATAAATTGAATTTGTAAGAGAAAATCATGGAAATACCATGAAAAGTAGAGCTTCACTTACATATAAAAATTCTACACTGTTGCTTCTCCTCCACCCATTTTATATGCTATTGATATTACAGTTGTCAACTACAAACTGGCACGTGCCATCTGCCTCTGCAAGGATTAAATCATGTGTTGCTGCAGCTGCTGACCTTCAACACCCTCTGAAAGGAGTTCAGGGTGGAGATCAGGAATGAGGCACGCTGTGCTCTGGGAAAAACTGGCAGAACAAATCTTCATATAGTCAGATATTTTCAAGAGACTATTTTATGAGCCAATTCTTGTATCTCTTCATATCTATAAGAGCACTAAAATTCTTCATGGTGATGTCTGCTCCTCGTGACTGGCAGTAACCTTCTGCAAAAATATGTGCTTGATCGCATGTACCCCGGGAACCAAAATCACATATATACTGATCTTCCCCCTACCTCTTTGGAACAATTTCACAGAGTTATCTGAAATTCTGTCTCCTGGGCTATAGTTCTCAATTTGCCCCAAATAAAACTTAACTTACAACTCTCACATTGTGCATTTTTTTTAAGGGTGACACAATTTATATCTATTTATATTGTTTATCCATTAGCAAATCATCGCTGCTGTAGTTATTTTTAATAATTTTGTCCTTTAATAACATTCTATTTATTAACATGAAAGTGCCTGATAAAATGTGCTTGCTCTTAGAAAACATACATTAAAGTATTTAGGGGTAAAGGAGACTTTATATCTGCAATGTATTGTCAAATTGTTCTGAAAACAAATAATAAAATAAAATAAAATGGTAAAATGGTAACAGTTCTGGGTCCTGAGGGAAGCATATATTGGAGCTCCTTGTCAACTATTCTTGCAACTTCTGGTATATTTGAAATTATTTTAAAATAAAATTTACCAAAAGGAAAAAAATGTGCCTGATAAAATATCTTACATATAAAACAAAGCAAACAAACAAATAAAAAGAAAAAAACAAAAACAAACTATGGAGTGCTCCCTATATTAATGTCATTGGCATATTCTATGTCAAATCACATACCCCTGACTGTTTCCAGAATGTAATTGTTGATTCCACCTGTGTAAGCATAAACAGTCCCCAATTCCTATTTATTTACTATTATGTCTCCAATTTTTTACCCTTTATGCTAGGAACCTCAAAGTACTGCCAGGTTTCTTAAACAGTGGGCGAGACCAGCTCCATCCTATTTTGGTGTGCTATTTGTAGCAGAGAAGAACTTTCTCCTCTAGAGCAGGTGATCTTTGGATGATATTTGGAGTGCAGATACTGGAATAAAGTCTCTTTCTCATTCAGTGACCATGAGTTTTAACATGACATCTTGCCCCAGAGGTAGAAATTAATCCAGAACAAATTGACTCTTTCTCTGCTATTGTGCTTAGTAATAACTCTCCAAGTCAGACTGGTCAGGACTCCTCTACTTAAACACCTTTTGAATCTTTTGCTGACCTTTTACACAGGGCTGATGCTGGCAGAGATTTGTGCCACAGGGAAGCTGGGTAACTCACTGTGATAGCCAGGGAGTCTCTCTCATAGAAGTACCGGGCTGAGGGGGTGAAGTTAACATCTATAGAGCAAATCTTTTTCAGAAGATCATATCCAGTGGGTGGTATCAAAGGCTAACATTCTCTGCCTAGCTTGCCACCGAATGAGGCTTCAGGAAAGCCCTTTCCAGCTGCAGAGTGTCTTGAATAATTATTTTACATAAGGATCTTTAGCCTTAAATGTGTAAATAGAAACTAAAGTTCTTGTGAAACAGCATAATAAAATAACTAATAAATGACCAGGATTTGGTCAGAGCAGTATGTGTCAGTTAATCAGCTGATATCTTGGTGTAGGTGGTGAAGAATTAGGCAAAAGTTGACAAAACTATTATGAGCAGAGAAACAATAGTGATTTCTACTCAAGAGCATATCCAAAGTCAAGCATGGAGTAATGTTCATGCCTAATTGACGATGAACAATTTAAAAGGAGCTAAACTGATAGGAAATCCTACAAGGGGCACTATCCTACAAGGGTTAGTATGAAGAAACCATGGCAAAAAAAAAAAAGGAGAATGCTTCCCTGAGCCTTGGAAACAAAAACCCCTTGTAAGAAGGAAGCTGGTTAGCTGAATCCTTGTGAGGGTCCTACACACTAAGAATGCTCGGGCAATGTTCTGTGGACAGTCCTTGGTCAGGCTTATGCCAAGGGCAAATTAAGCTATTCTGAGATTGCTGCTTGACTTTGATTATATTTTTTTCCTTTTTCCCCCTGGCATGAAGAAGACTTACCTATTATAGCTGATGATCACTAAGCTCTAAAATAAGAAGTAATGTACTCAGTGGTGCTTTTGGTAATTTTAAGGCATTGCCTATGGGAAATTATGAAAGACTTAGGAAAACAAGCTATTCTGTTATGTCATATGAGATCTAAGAAAAGTGATGGAGGAGAAATCTAGGGATGGTTGTGAAACAGAGCTGGGCCCTATGGTCCTTGCCCCCACCCCCATGTCCTCAGTCTGCCTTTTGTCTGTGGAAAAACTTTAGCCAAAGAATAAGTTTAATCAGAGAGGTGAGAAAATGCAGAAACAAGGAAAACAGTCAAGGAGACCAAATAATAGTAGTTTAGTCATTAAGCATAGTCAAGGACCTTTAGTTCCTTCTCAAGGGCTATAGATAATATTCTGAGCCATAGAGAGCTCTCTTGTAGATACTGAAACATCCACCAGGTGGAAGAAGTTAACTACATTATGACCAGGCTGTAGCCATGACATAAGTTGCCACAATTCCAAGAATTGGCCTCAAAATAATGGAAGCAAACCAACCCTGGAACTGAATATTAACTCTACTTAAAACAATCAAGATGACGCTGGTCATACCACCGATGGCCAATTTCAAAATGCCTGTGCTGTTTCTGCACGTAGCCCCCTCCCTCCATCTGTAAAATCTCTTGCCCCCGATGGTCAGTGGTGGAGGAGTCGGCCTTTGGACAGGTGTCAACCCTCCGCCCGCTCCCCTCGCCCCTGCCCCCCACTGGTTGCTGGCATCCAAAATAAAACAAACTTTCCTTTCCACCAATCTGGCTTCTTTATTGGCTTTTGAGAAGGAAGCAGCTGGACCCCACTTTCAGTTACAGTTGTTCAAGTACTAATTTTTGAGCACAATTAAGACAGGTCATATTTTAAAAAACTGATTTGACGTTAGTTAATCTGGGATGTGGTTATGTTAGAAAGTAGATAATGTGGTTTATTAAATCTTCTTTGTTCCCATTACCTAAAGACAAAATACATTTCGATAGGAAGCCATGTGAATAACTCAACTTTATAAATAAAATTTTAAAAAGCAAGAGTAAAATGTTTCTAATTTAAGATAAGGTAAACAAGTCCTCCTGTGGAATGGTCAACAAGATTTCTACTGAGGTAAAAATTTCAAACTAATTGGAAGCAAAGCCTTAGGATCTTCCTAATCTGTTAAAGCCATGAATGTGTCATCAAAGAAGGAAAATATGAACAATCCCATTGAATACAAGTATCCTCACTTAGAAAAAGAGACAATAAAAAATAAAGAATATTTATCACTGGCGGCTCATGATTAATATTTGATTTACAGTGCACCTTGTATTTAAATCTCCTCCATTACTTACCCTTATTAGCCTTCTTCTTACTGTCATCACTTTTTATCTTTTCACCATTGCTGAGAGGATGTATGACTGAGATAACTGCACCATATCTCACAAATGCTGTGCTCTATTTAACTGAGACAGCAATATTCAATAGCACTCTGAGCTGACACAGATTTTAGTAAAAACAATTTCACCTGGGAATAACTCTCCTTGCTTAACTATTGAAGCCAGCATTCCTGAAATATAGGTGGCAACACACCAATTATTAAGAATTGAACCATAACCCCCTGTCAGGGTCCCATAGAGGTAAAGATTGGGATGTTTCAAGGGCATTTTAAAGAGGTTCAATTTACCTATGACAGGTAAGTCACAGTTAAGAAAGCAGTCGTTTATACCTGTGACAAGTGGATGATGGATGAGTCACGCACAATGCATCTCCTTCCTCGAGTGCTTTAGGATGTCTTCATTTTTATTATGTAAGAGAAGCATCACAATTTAATGATCATCAGCTTACATATTTCAGCATATTCACAGCCATAAATACCATCTATCACATTTAATAGTCTTCTTGGCTGTTCTAGAATCATTCAAAATAGAGCAATTGTAATTGCAAGAATTATTAAGATTTATGTGAGCAGGAATTTCAAAATCTCCTAACTTTCTTTTGACTCTTGATTTCCAACTATATCAGCAAGGGACCACTCAATGATCTACTTTCAATTGTTCAACACAAAAGAATAATTATATCGTATCTGAATATCAGACAAGTAGTAATGTACTTGAGTCTACCACCACATTCTTATTGCAATACTATGAATAGTTACATAAATATATAATATTAAAGGGTGAGATATTTGGCTTCTTTTGCAATTCCTTCTCATCCCTCTCTTTCTCAATCCTATAATCTGGGAAAAAAATCTCAAAGAATTAGCTTCAAATAATTATGTTTTTTAACTCCAGTAAAAATAATTGCAAGGTCTTCACCTAATTTAAATCCATATTTGTTATTAGCTTATTATTCTATGCAAGAAGAAAAGTGTTGTTTGGCAAAATTCTAAATAAATAAAGCTTAGAGAAAACACATCCAAGTATGTTTAAAAAGACTTTTATTTGTCCTTACATATTTCATCAATTTTACTGTAGTAAAGTTTTCATCTAAATTAAAAATATATAACCTATCCAAGAACTGTAGTGTCTGTGGAATTGGTTCTAAAGAAGGTAATTTTCTACAAGTATTTAAAATCAAAAAATTACAATGACAACATATAGTTTTATTTTCATGAAATTAACAAATATTTAAAATCAACTATATTCAAGTTACTGTACCAGACATTGAGAGATTTCAACTCAATCCAACAAAAAATATTGTGTGTCTCTTATATCCCAGGGATTGTGTAAGCCAGACACAAATGATGAATAATACCTAAGAACTTTACTCAAGAAGTTAACAGCCTTATCAGGGATACAAATAATTGGCAAAGTAATGGAAATTCAGTCTGGTAACTGTGATAATGGAAGGACCCTCAACTTCGCTTGAGTTACTAATGAAATGTTCCTAGAATACTGCATAGTTAGACTAAGTGTGGGTGAAACAGCTTTTATATCAGACACCTGTAACTCTCTCCCTCTTTTCTGAAAAATTTTTTTAATCAATGTATAACATTTACAATATTCTTTATTTTGCATTTTTAAAAAAGCTGCACAATTAAATTTCATTTTCAGTGCCTGAAATAAGGTTCAGAACTCATATCTATTAACTAAAAAATTCAAGTATAACTTCAAGATCAAATGTTTTGTAAATAGGTAATACATAATGAGGGGTATATTTGAAAAAACTCATTTTAAACTATGTCCTTCAAAATGAAAAATATTTTTTGTATTCTACAAAAACAAGAATCTATACAGTGAGATTTGAGACATGATAGCAAACTGAGTACAGTGAGATAGGAAATACATCATGATAATATTGACTATTTACAAGGGAAAACTTAATCCAAAAAGTGAAAAAGAGATTGAGAAAACCCATTCCAAGTGTAGAATTTATGTGGAAATGGAAGCATAAATCTGTTTTTTTTTTCTTTTGTATTTAACATATTAGGATAAGGGATAAATTATAATCTGAACTTGCATATCTCTTTACCATCCTGCATAGTAAAGTGACATACCTAATACACACTCTAGCCTAAGGAGGGAAAAATTTTAAAGATTCTCAGAGTTACCAGAAACACAGTGTTCAGACAGTGATTTATTTTTTTAAATTAATTTTTATTGGACTATAGTTAATTTACAATATTGTGTTAGTTTCTGCTATACAACAAAGTGAATCAATTATATACATATATCCACTCTTTTTCAGATTCTTTTCCCATATAAGTCATTACAGAGTATTTTTTATATAAATTTATTTATTTATTGGCTGGGTTGGGTCTTCATTGCTGCACACAGGCTTTCTCTACTTGCAGTGCATGGGCTTCTCATTGTGGTGGCTTCTCTTGTTGTGGAGCACAGGCTCTAGGCACATGGGCTCAAACGTTGTGGCTTGCAGGCTGTAGAGCACAGGCTCAGTAGTTGTGGTGTATGGGCTTAGTTGCTCCATGGCATGTGGGATCTTCCTGGCCCAGAGCTTGAACCTATGTCCCCTGCATTGGCAGGCGGATTCTTAAACACTGTGCCACCAGGGAACTTCCCATTACAGAGTATTGAATAGAGTTTCCTGTGCTGCACAGTAGGTCCTTTTTCAGTTATCTATTTTATACATAGTAGTGTTTATATGTCATTCCCAATCTCCCAATTTATCCCTCCCCCCTTTGTCCCCTTGGTAACTACAAGTTATTTTTCTATATCTGTGACTCTATTTCTATTTTGTAAATAGGTTCATTTGTACCCCTCTTTTTTTAAGGTTCTCATATAAGTGATATCATATGATATTTGTCTTTATCTGAATAACTTCATTCAGTATGACAACTTCTAGTTCCATCTATGTTGCTGTAACTCAAAATGGATTAAGACTTATCCTTGCCACAGCAATCAGAGAAGAAAAAGAAATAAAAGGAATCCAGATTGGAAAAGAAGAAGTAAAACTGTTACTGTTTGCAGATGATATGATACTATACATAGAAAATCCTAAAGATGCCACCAGAAAACTACTTAAGCTAGTCAATGAATTTGGTAAAATTTCAGGATACAAAATTAACACACAGAAATCTCTTGCATTTCTATACACTTACAGTGAAAGATCAGAAAGAGAAACTAATGAAACAATCCCATTCACCATTGCAACAAAAAGAATAAAATACTTAGGAATAAACCTAACCAAGGAGGTAAAAGATCTGTATGCAGCAAACTATAAGACACTACTGAAAGAAATCAAAGATGACACAAACAGGTGGAGAGATAGACCATGTTCTTGGATTGGAAGAATCAACATTGTGAAAATGACTATCCTACCAAAGCAATTTACAGATTCAACACAATCCCTATCAAATTACCAGGGGCATTTTTCACAAAACTAGAACAAGAAATTTTATGATTTGTATGGAAACACAAAAGACCCTGAATAGCCAAAGCAATCTTGAGAAGGAAAGACAGAGTTGCTGGAATTAGGCTTCCTGACTTCAAACTATACTACAAGGCTACTGTGATCAAGACAGTATGGTACTGGCACAAAAACAGAAATATAGATCAATGGAACAGGATAGAAAGCCCAGAGATAAACTACGGTCAACTAATCTATGACAAAGGAGGCAAGGACATACAATGGAGAAAAGGCAGCCTCTTCAATAAGTGGTGCTGACAAAACTGGACAGCTACATGTAAAAGATTGAAATTAGAATACTCCTTAACACCATACACAAAAATAAACTCCAAATGGATTAAAGCCCTAAATGTAAGGCCAGACACTATAAAACACCTAGAGGAAAACACAGGAAGAATACTCTTCGACATAAATCACAGCAAGACCTTTTTTGACCCACCTCCTAGAATAATGGAAATAAAATCAAAAATAAACAAATGGGACCTAATGAAATTTCACAGCTTCTGCACAGCAAAGGAAATTATATGCAAGACCAAAAGGTAACCCTCAGAATGGGAGAAGATATTTGCAAACAAATCAACAGACAAAGGACTAATCTCCAAAATATATAAACAGTTCATCCAGCTCAATATCAAAAAAACAAACAACCCAATCAAAAAATGGGCAGAAGACCTAAATAGGCATTTCTCCAAAGAAGACATATGGATGGCCAAGAAGCACATGAAAATCTGCTCAACACCCCTAATTATTAGAGAAATGCAAATCAAAATGACAATGAGGTATCACCTCACACTGGTTAGAATGGGCATCATCAGAAAATCTACAAACAATAAATGCTGGAGAGGGTGTGGAAAAAAGGCAATGTTCTTGCACTATTGGTGGAAATGTAAATTGATACAGCCACTAAGGAGAACAGTATGGAGGTTCCTTCCAAAACTAAAAGTAGAGTTACCATATGACCCAGCAATCCCACAGCTGGGCATATACCCAGAGAACACCATAATTCAAAAAGATGCATGCACTCCAATGTTCATTGCAGCATTATTTACAATAGCCAGGACATGGAAGCAACCTAAATGTCCATCAACAGATGAATGGATAAAGAAGATGTGGTACATATACACAATGGAATGTCACTGGGACATTTGTAGAGACATGGATGGACCTAGGGACTGTCGAGCAGAGTGAAGTGAGTCAGAAAGAGAAAAACAAATATCATATATTAACACATATATGTGGACTATAGAAAAATGGTACAAATCAACCAGTTTGCAAGGCAGAAATAGAGACACAGATGTAGAGAACAAACATATAGACACCAAGTGGTGAAAGTGGAGATGGTTGTGGGGGAATGAATTGGGAGATTGTGATTGCCATATATACATTACTAATCAGAAAAAAAATACCAAATTGTACACTAAATATAAGCAGTTTATTGTATGTAAAAAAAAAAAAAAAAAACTAAATGTAAGACTGGATACTATAAAACTCTTAGAGGAAAACACAGGCAGAACACTCTCTGACATAAATCACAGAAAGATCTTTTTTGACCCACCTCCAAGGTAATGAAAATAAAAACATAAAACAAACAAATGGGACCTAGTTAAACTGAAAGTTTTGCACAGCAAAGGAAACCATAAACAAAACAAAAGAAAACCCACAGAATGGGAGAAAATATTTGCAAACAAAGCAACCAACAAGGGATTAATCTCCAAAATATTCAGACAGCTCATGCAGCTCAATATCAAAAAAACAAACAAGCCAATCAAAAAACAGGCAGAAGATCTAAATAGACATTTCTCCAAAGACATATAGATGGCCAAGAGGCACATGAAAAGATTCTCAATACCGCTAATTATTAGAGAAATGCAAATGAAAACTACAAAGAGGTATCAAAAAATCTACAAACGTTAAATGCTGGAGAGGTGTGGAAAAAAGGGAACCCTCCTGTTAGTGGGAATGCAAATTGGTTCAGCCACTGTGGAGAACAGTATGGAGCTCCTAACAAAATGAAAAATAGAGTTGTGATATGACCTAGGAATCCCACTCCTGGGCGTTTATCCAGAGAAAATCATAATTTGAAAGGATACATGCACCCCAATGTTCTTTGCAGCACTATTTACAATAGCCAAGACATGGAAGCAACCCAAATGTCCATTGACAGATGAATAGATAAAGGAGATGTGATACATACGGAAGATTACTCAGTCATAAAAAAGAACAGAAACCATTTTATTTCAATAGGGGAATTCCCTGGTGGTTGGTGGTTAAGACTCTGGTTTCACTGCAAGGGGCACAGGTTCAATACCTGGTTGGGGAACTAAAATCCTGCAAGCTGCTCCGCTAGGCCAAAAAAATAAAAAATAAATTTCAATAGTCAGGAAATCTATAAAAGCTCTTTAAAATACATGAACATGGGGAAAACAGAGGGTTTATTGATGCCAATCTTTTGACAGTGTAACTGTGGAATCAGACGTTTAGTCATTAAAGAAAATAAAATAAAAGGGGACAGGGCAGAGCTTTATGCAAATACATTTGACTACTAAATATTCCATATTTGCTAAACATAACAGGCATTAAGGGTAATAAAACATTTCTGAAATAGATTCACCAAATGAATTTTACCCAAAACTGTGTTCTCGTGATTGTGTGGGGCCAATTGGTGGCAGCAATAGATAAAATTATTGCCATGTACAAGCCGGAATTGCTACTACAAATTCTGAGATCCTGAAGCTTCCCATAAGCTCTCTTTCCTAAACTTTTGATTATCATAAATCAAAAACTTCAGTCTGGTTATGGTAATACCCATCTTCTGACTGTCCATCAAAGAAAAGAGAAATAAAGTAATTAAAGTGTCAGTTAATTGCTTTTATCCTTCAGTTTTTATGCTATCCTCTAACCATTAAAAAAAAAGCGATGAAAGAAGCAATAAGATCATCAGTTAATGCACGAAAATGGAAGAAGAGAAAATAAATATATATAATCTATTTTAAATGATTAGTTCCTTTGAATAATTTGGTCAGGTTAAGTACACAATCAAAAATATCTTTGATGGACAGAAATTCCCTGGCAGTCCAATGGTTAGCACTCTGCACTCTCACTGCTGAGGACCCAGGTTTGATCCCTGGTTGGGGAACTAAGACCCCACAGGCCATGTAGCAAAAAAAAGGGTTATATATATATATATATATATATATATATATATATACACACACACACATATATATTTGTTGGAAATTATATCTCATTTTTACTAAGACTATATACTTTTTTTATGTGACATTTTAACAGGGTATCTTGATTTTCTTATATGATGGTATAACAAAGTATTTTGGTTGCATGTGAGCAACGACTTAAAGAAGTAGCAGAAGTGGTCCTGGGCTCTGATCACCCATTTGAAAGACTGTCTGGGTCATCTGGGCAGACAAGCTTGCTTGACTGTCACTGATTTAGGAAAAACAAATCTGTTCATTCAGTAGACAATTTTGAGTGCCAGTATATATCAACCATTGTTCTAAGTGAAGAAAACAGACATGCTTTCTCTCTCCATACACTTATAACTTAGTGAAAGAGAAAAATAAAAAGAAGTAAAAACATAAAATGATTACCTACTGTGATGACTGCTATGAAGGAAACTCAAGGATGACAGAGATAGCAATAGGGATGCCCTGCTTGCACAGCACAGTCAGAGCAGGATCTCTACTGGCTGAATAGCTGAGAGACGAGGAAGGTAAAGGTGCCAGTGGGAGGGATCAGCAGGGCAGCCAGACCACAGCCTCATTAAGAGCTCGCCCAAAGATCTGGCAGATAGCGATAATATTGATAATACAGCAATAAAAGTTAATAATCACTTTTTGATTACTATGTGCCAGGAATCAGGTGAAGTCTGAATTCTCATAAGAACTCTCCCAGGAAGGTTTTATTATTAACCCCATGCTACAGAAGTGAACATGAAAGCTCACAGAGATGAAGTATCTCAAGGTTACACAACTGAGTCAGCAAGGAAACCAAGCTTTATACTCCGCTAGAGCATACACTAGATCTCACTAAGTTGCATGATCACCTCATAATTAGCTTTTACTGAGCACTTGTTTAATGACAAGGATCAGGCTAAATCCTTTGGAATATATAATTTTAAAAGATCTTTGCAGCAATTACACGATATAAACACTTTTAAAAATACCACTTTGCAGATTAGGCAACTGAGAACTAGAGACACTAGGTATGTTTTGCAAAGTTACCCAGACAATGAGAAGCAGAGCCAGGATTTGAATTAAGGTCCATTCTGGGGACTCCTATACAGACACAAGAAGAATGACAGTGTTTTGCTTCTTTATCAAACAAATTAGCTTTTTGAGTGGTAGGGGCAAGCGCCTGGGACACCACAGAGGATCCAGAAAACCCTTCAATATCTCTTTTCTTTTTCAAAAGAGTACTCATTGTCATCTTTCCTATTTCCTAAGAATTCTTTTCCTTTGTTTACAATCCACATGGCAGAATGTGAGCATTTCTAGCAATTGCCAGACTCACAAAGCCTTTTGCAAGAGAACAGCAAGACAAAAAAAAAATCCCTGAAAATGCCATGTTTCAGGGATTCTGTCTACACCAAGGAACTAAAATGTGGGGCATTAGAGTGTCACACCGCATGAAGGTGATTTTTCCTGAGGCCACAATGGGGATGGGAAGAGAGAGAGGACAACTCCTTACAAGTAAAAACTATCAACAGATTACCACAATACTAGAAAAATGTTTACTTTAAGATAGTTTCTATGTCCACCTTTCTTTGCCTCCCCCCCCCCACACCAACTATAAAAAATTTAAAATATATTTCCAGTTTTAGGGGAAATGCTTAATATTTAATACAGAAATTATATATAATTTCCCATGTATTTTAGACAAGGATATTTAGCATTAATTTATATATTAATGTATATATTTTATATATTATAAACTAATTTATAAATTAATTTATATATTACTGTATGATAGGGCTCCTTAAGTATCAAGCAGAACATCATTTACCATTCTTCTCTGAATCATTTCATCTAACTGAAGATACTCTTTTTCTTTGTTATATACATATATATTCAAAATATATGTGTGTGTGTATACAAGGATTCAATACATCACACTAATTATCTTCTCCTATGCATTCACATCTCTATTTATTTGCATGATAAAAGGATGGTAAAAACTTAAAGGTCACTTGACAGTGTCTATTTATTCCAGCTTTCTCACATTAGTTATGAATGTCCTGAAGCTCAGAAACATGACTTGCCTAAGGTCATAGAGCTAATTGATGGGAAATTGGGGACTGGAAATCCAGTATCACTAAAAAGGTGATCTTTCCATTAGAGTAATAGTTCTCAATTTGGAGTGATTTTGCCCTTTAGGAGACTTTGGCAATGACTGGAGACATTTTTTTTTTTTTTTTATTGTCTCAAACTGGGGGGAGGGATTAGTGGATAAAGGCCAGGATACTGCTAAACATTCTATAGTGCATAGCACAGACCCCACAAAAATAAAGCTCCAGCCCAAAATGTCAACACTGCCAAGGTGAAGAAACACTTTCTTAGAGCAATGATTTTTCTTTATTTTACACCCTGGAGTTCTTCAAGAAGCAGCTTCACTTAAGATAATTAAAAACATTATCCCAGTTACAATCAAAGGTGAAATGATAAATTCAACTTATTATATGTTATTCCTCCAGTTGGCATATACCTAAAACTTGAAATCATTCCACAAAATATAGCAATTTTGTATGAAATATACCTAATTGAATTGATATTTTAGAATAGAATATAAAGAGTGCTTTTATTCTAGATTTCAAATATGTTAGTGTATATATACTTTTAGATGAGATTTTTGTTTGTTTGTTTGTTTTAAAAAACATAGAAGAATGTGCATCAGAATCATTATAGGGACTTGTTAAACATGCATGAAGTTTATGACTCTCGGTTCCCATTTCAAAGTAAATCCTGAGAATTATATAGTTTAAATGCAGCCCAATTGATTCACATACAATCTGACAATTTAAAATGTCTCATCTAGAGAAAACAATTGAAATGATAAAAAAAAAAACCCACAATTCTAACACATTGATAAGATTGAACTTTTATCCACTGACAAATTTTAATAACAACTACTTTTAGTGGGTCATTAAATATACAACCGCAAATGGTACTAGGATAATAATACAGTGAATTATGAGATAATGAAATAGAGTAGATTCATTTCCAAGGATGAATTGTGGTCAATTAAGGGCTTCCTTTTCGAAGGAAATGCCATTTAAATTGAGATCTGAAGCCTTTAATATTTTGAAGTATTGATGAAAGAACCTTTTACTGAGAAGTAGCAAAATATACCAAGGCTCTATGGTAGGTTTTTTCTTTTCTTTTTTTTTTTTTTTCTGTAATTTTCAATTTTTTTTTAGCTCTTCATTGCAGTATAATTGCTTTACACAGTTGTGCAGGTTTCTGCTGTACAACAAAGTGAATCAGCTGTATTCCTCACATGACTCCTTCCCACCCTCCCTATCCCACCCTTCTGAGTCATCACTAATCATTGACTTGATCTCCCTGTGTTATGCAGCAGCTTCCCACTAGCTATCTATTTTTCATTCGGTAGTGTATATATGTAAATGCTACTCTCTCACTTTGTCCCAGCTTCCCCTTTGTGATACAGAGATCCTGCCAAAAGGGCATTGTGGCTAGACACTGGGAGTAAGGAGAGAAGGTGGAACAAGAAGTGTTTGGGGAGAGAAGAAGCTGCCTTATCATGTACAAAAAAATAACACTTCATAGTCTTAAGGATTGTGATGTGATCTGATTTGTTATGAAAAGATTGTTCTGAATATTCAGTAGACAATGGACTACAAATGTGTAAGTACACTAGGGAGAGATTAGTGAAGAGACCATCGACTAGTGCAGGGGAGAGGCAATGGTGGCTGAAACTGGATTGATGAGAGTAGGGAAAAGGGAAAGAAAGTGGCCTGAGATTCATAGGTGGTAAAATCCACAGGATTTGGTGAGGTGACTTTGATATGTAGACTAAGGAAGAAGATAATTACTTGGTTTCTAGGAAGAAAGTGGATAGATGTAGTCAATATTTTGTCAGTCTAGTAGAATATCAGATGTTGCAACCTGAGGCGGAGTGAGCTGTTATAATGATTGTTTGTTTTCTGACTTGAGAAAGAGTTGGACAGAAGAAAAGTGGAGAAACCTTGAAGGGGAGCTGGTCGATAGGATATAGCAGTTCAATTTTGATAGTGTTATATTTTAAATGTCCACGGTACATGAAAGTGGAATTTTTCCAGTGTCAATAAAATAAATAGGTCTGAAACTCAGAGAAGTGATTATGGCAAGACATTGTTGCCTTTTTATAGAGACAATATTTAAATCTCTGGCTGAGTTTCCATACTGACAAGAAAAGGAGGCCTGGAGACACTCCCTGAACAACTTAAACATTTAAAGGAGGGTAGAGAAGAAAGAGCAAGAAGAAGACACATTGAAGGAAGAAGAGATGTGTGAAGAAAACCAAGGGAGTGTGATATAATGGAAGAAGATAAGGAAGAGGAAGTCAGCAAAGTACTAATTGGCCTTGTCAACAATAAGACCATTAAAAACATTATCAAGTAGAACTTCAGTCAAGCACTGAAGGATGAAGCCAGTTCGAACTTTGAGGAGTAAATAGAACATGAGAAAGTAGAGACAGTAAATAGAATAACTCTTCATGAAGCCTGCCTCTGAAAAGTAATAGAGAAATGGGGTATTAAATATAAAGAATTATAGTTTTAGAGAGTTTCTGGGTGCAGAAATAGTATATGAAAAGAAATAGATTAAATGAGGATGTGACATGGAAATAAATGAGGAGAATATTCTACAGAATTCTGTTGATGACTGCTTCAGTTACCTTTGCTTACCACTTTGTGATACAGCCTTATTTTGTAGATTTGAAGAGAGATGTGAGTCCTTCGAGGTACAATTTGCAGCAGCAAGTATGTCTCTCAGAAATAAATATTTAATCATGACTCCATCTTACTTGTGAAATATGAAAGCAATAGCCTAAAATGGTATAACAATGGCTTGAAATATGCTTCTATCATGTAAGCTCTTTTACAGAAAGGAATCAAAATTGACAGTTGAGTTCGTTTGTTTTTTCTTTTTGTTAAAATGTTCTGCTTATTTTGCCCATATGTCTGTAATGTACTAATAACTCATTTATTGTTGATACTCTAACCACAGAGGAATTAAGAAGGAGGGATGTGAGACAGTTATAACATAGGTACTCTCACAATGACCTAATAAAAAGTATCACGTATTTCTCTGGTATCTGAAATTATTTTAAAATGCAAAGGGATTAGATCTGAGATGGGTGGATGATCTGCTTATAATTAGGTGATCTGTGAAACAAATTGGTTGTGTGTGAACCCTAAGGCAGAATTCATGTTTCGTTATCCATTTGAATAATTACCTTTGAAAAGATTCACACATAAAAGTGCTACATGATATCCATTTCCCCCAAGGAAATAACTTTCCTAGTAAATAGAAAAAATAATTTACAAATGAAAATTTCTGTGAGCCATGATACAAAGAATGTATAATTCTGATTATACTATTATACACAATTACCAATGTATCCATGGCTATATTTACCAAACTTGATGTCTCATATGTATTTTTCAAATGGTTATATGTAGGTCAATCAGAATCTAAAAATAAAGTTTACATAGAAAAACAAAAATCTTGGAAGGTACAGTTTTTGAGAAGACAAAGAAAAGTAAAGCAGTCAAACATACTACTTATTTCAGTTTCCTGCCTGTTTCAGGTAAGATACAGCACTATAAATGTAAAAGTGAGTGCCACTTTTTGGCAAATTTGACATGATGATTTCCTTATGTCTGCAACTAAAAATAATTTTGAATGTCATTAAAATATACTGAATTCCATTGCAGATAAACATTAGTACCCAGACAAGCATATTTACTCTCAAAAGACAAAATAGTCAATTTTCACTTATTGTTGCCTAATTAAAAAAACAGCAACATCATTTTCTTAAAAACAGCCAGAAGAATCAGGTCATTTAATTCTCATGTAGGAGTAAGTAAATCATAAGAAAATTAATAATAATATTTTGTCAATACTTCATGTTTTTTATAAGTACTTTTGTCTTTCAAGGCAATGTAAATGCATGTTTCAGAAAGTCAAGTTATTCTGTTCAATAAGTCAATTTAAAAGTTCAAATAAGCACCTAGTAATAAAATATAAATTGCCTGCATGGTCCAAAAGGATGTAAAATTATATTAGTTGGAGATTGCAATACAATCTCTTAGGAAATAAACCCAGTAAAAAACATGCACACTTTATCTTCAGGATACTATTCAATCATAATTATTTTTCTACTTTGACTTTATTCATTATTTGGCAAAATGCCTAAACAAAAATTGAATATTTTATTAACCTTCAAAGTCCCAGATAAATATTTATTTATAGAAAAAATTAACTGATCAATTACATCCCTTAATGAAAATGACACAGTCATGTAATAAATGGGTTTTCCTAATAATTTCTCAATATTTTAAACCTTTCTACAAATTAACAATTTTAATTACAACATGAAATGACACTAAAAAAATAATACATTTTGTAAAAATATGAATCACAGATTTAAAATATTTATGTTAAAATTTCCAGAAAAAAGGCTCTGATTGCATTTATAAAATGCATAAATACTTATAAAATATCAATTATGTTTATTATCAGATATAAACACCCATATATGCTTATCATTGGAAGTCTTTTAACAATAATCATCAACTAATTAATATGTAATATATCCATAAAGAATGACAAATAAAAATGTCGAGAGAAGCTTAATACCTGGAAAGTAAAGTGAATACTTAATTATATTTACTTTAATGAGATTAAGTAAGAAGTGTATCAGTTTGATTCCATAAATATTTTAAGTTAATTTTTAGATGATATAATTCGACAGAGTTCATAAATTCAATTATAGTGGATATAATACTAAAGTGAGAATAAAAAATTCCAGCCTTAACCACCTGCCGAATATAGGAGAATTTACTCAATTTCCACTTGAATTTCCAAAGCTACAAAATGTGGATTTTGGTCAGACATACAGCTCCTTCTAGCTTTTTTTTTTTCTCCTGATTTCATAGGTAACATCTTTAAATTTGGAGCATTTAAGTGATCTGTGATCACTTACTCATGGCAAGATTTTCTTTCATGTACATGTTATCCATTCTATGTATATACCAATAAGTCAAACATCTGATTTTATTGTATGACTGCATAAGGAAGATGTATAACAAATCTTGTGGAATGTAATTATCTCTGTGTTATTTTATTAAATATGGCTGGTTATAGTTCTTCTCTTTGCTTATCTAAAAATTGACTATAGAAATTTGGAATATTCATTGAACCCTATTCCTTTCTCTTTCCCCTTCCCCTTCCCTTCACTTTCCTTTCCTTTCCTTTTAAACTTAAAAAACATGAGGTTGTACAAAGAAACACCTTGCTTCAAGGAGCCAACCTGTTTTTCCTTGAAATAGAGTATAAACTTTAAAAGAAAATAACAAATGTCATGTAAAAAAAAAAAATCTTTACATTAACAGTTCACCTAAAAATAAAATCAAACCTGAAACATACTTTTTTTTTTTTTTTTAGTTTTTTTTTTTTTTTTGGGGGGGGTACACCAGGTTCAATCATCTGTTTTTATACACATATCCCCGTATTCCCTCCCTTCCTTGACTCCCCCCCCTCGAGTCCCCCCCCACCCTCCCTGCCCCAGTCCTCTAAGGCATCTTGCATCCTCGAGTTGGGCTCCCTTTGTTATACAACAACTTCCCACTGACTATTTTACAGTTGGTAGTATATATATGTCTGTGCTACTCTCTCATTTCATCGACGAAGCGAGAGAGTAGCATACTTTTTAACAACTTTTTCAAAATATCTATCTTTCTATTTAGGATATGCTTTAAAACATATAATAACAAATTGTTTATAAATTTTGCTGTTAATAACTTACTCCAAAGTAAGTTTGATTTTTTTAACCTTTCTGAATATCACATTGTTCTTTAAACTAGGAATTATCACAGCCCACAATGCTTATAGAAATATCACTGAACAATTACAAAACTAACTAGAAGACAGATTGTTTAGGGAGTCAGAATTTCAACATTATTTTAAAAAGTTAACCAGTATAATAAAAGCATTTTTATTTGTATTTATTTCATTCTTAAATTTGAATACATGGTATATCATAATTTTATACATAGTATATCACAGATTCTTTTTTTTTAAGATTTATTTATTTATTTATTTATTTATTTATTTATTTATTTATTGGTTTCACTTTGGCCAGGCTGCATGACATGGCATGTGGGAATTTATTTCCCCAACCAGGGATAAAACCTGTGCCCGCTGCATTGGAAGCCTGGAGTCTTAACCACTGGACTGTCAGGGAAGTCCCCTATTGTAGATTCTTTATTTGAAAATTTATTAACATGTATCTCATTAATAATAAATTATTTTAAAAAGTCCGCACAGCTACATGTAAAAGAATGAAATTAGAACACTCCCTAACACCATACACAAAAATAAACTCAAAATGGATTAAAGACCTAAATTTAAGACCAGACACTATAAAATGCTTAGGGGAAAACATAGGAAAAACACTCTTTCTCATAAATCACAGCAAGATATTTTTTGACTCACTTCCTAGAGTAATGGAAATAAAAACAAATACAAACAAATGGGACCTAAACTTAAAAGCTTTTGCAGAGCAAGGGAAACTACAAACAAGATGAAAAGACAGCCCTCAGGATAGGAGGAAACATTTGCAAATGAAGCAACTGAAAAAGGATTAATCTCCAAAATATACAAATACCTCAGGCAGCTCAATATCAAAGAAACAAACAACCCAATCCAAAAATGGGCAGAAGACCAAAATAGACATTTCTCCAAAGAAGACAAAAATATGGATGGCCAAGTAACCCATGAAAAGATGCTCAACATCACTAATTATTAGAGAAATGCAAATCAAAACTACAATGTGGTATCACCTCACACCAGTCAGAATGGCTATTGTCAAAAAAGCTACAAACAACAAATGCTGTAGAGAGTGTGGAGGAAAGAAAACCCTCCTGCACTGTTGGTGGGAATGTAAATTGATACAGCCACTATGGAGAACAGTGTAAAGGTTCCTTAAAAAGCTAAAAATAAAACTACCATATGACCCAGCAATCCCACTCCTGGGCATATACCTTGAGAAAGCTACAATTCAAAAAGGCACACGCACTTCAATGTTCATTGCAGCACTATTTACAATAGCCAGGACATGGAAGCAACCTAAATGCCCATCAACAGAGGAATGGGAAAAGAAAATGCAGCACATGTATACAATTTAATATTAGCCATGAAAAGGAACAAAATTGGGACATTTATAGAGACATGGATGGACCTAGAGACCATCATACAGAGTGAAGTAAGTCAGAAAGAGAAAAACAGATATCATATGTTACACATATTTGTTAAATCTAGAAAAATGGTACAGATCAACTGGGTTGCAATGCAGAAATAGAGACACAGATGTAAAGAACAAACATATGGATACCAAATGGGGGGTGGAGGGGTTGAGGTGGGATGAATTGGGAGATTGGGATTGCCATATACAAATTACTAATAAGAAAAAAAATCAAATTATACACTTTAAATATATGCAGTTTATTGTATGCCAAAAAAAAAAAATTAGGAAAAAAATAGTTGGTTAGGAAAGCTGATGTGTTGACACAAATGTTAAAATTTTTAAATGTGAATACTTCGATCAAGCAACCCCACATTAAAAACTTTCATGAAAGTGAGGAAAGAAATAATGATAAAGATAATACTACCTATTCTTGTTTGTTGGGTAACATTGCATTTAATAGCTAGGTTTATTAGACACTAATATGTGTCATTATTTCATTGACATTATTTCTTATCTCCACAACTCTGTAAAGTTAATTGTTGGCTAGTATGAAATAAACACCTGAGTTTGTAAGTAGGGAAGTAAGTTTCTCACCAGTTCCATTTTTGTAATTTACTCATTAAACCCACAGTATCTGCAATTACATTAACACTTTCTAGTCCTACTCCCACAAAGGCTTCTGTGGTCACTGGATTCAACCTCTTGTCTGTGGTTTATGTAAAGTCTTATGCTTGGTGTAAGTGAAGTAACATTTAAAAATAGAGTACAAGTTGGGATATGCTTCTACTTTACTCTCTAATCCTGGAGTATCAGCCAGTAGGATCCAACAAGATGATGAACAACTCTTACATATTCTTACATATATGTTACATGTTGTTTTGCTCCTTTTGCAGGAGAAGGGGCATCCGAGGACTGGCCAAGGCTTTTTCATGGTAAGTGGAGTATGAGGTTTCCCAGGAAGGAAAACAGGGTGCATTTGGAGTGTGCTATGTGGGGTTGAGAGTGTGGTGGCAGTGTGCACAGATCCTGATGAAGGAGGAGGGATGTGATGAGCAGGGATGCTCTGAGCTTCAAGGGCATCTCCAAGAATGGTGGAATCAGCCCCATGGGCTGCAGCCTCCACCACTCCTAGACAAAGCCCTGTCTCTTGGAGGGGATCTTGGAGGGGATCTTGGAGGTTTTACAAGGCCAGCTGGGGAATCCTGGGATGAGAAACACCTGGGTGTCCTGGGTGCCACAGGCCCTTTCTCTCAGACTCATCCAAGTGACAAAAATTCCAACATCTCAAGAAACCTGAGACCTGAATACATATATCCTTAAAGTGAATTAAAATTTATCATTGGGAAAGGGTATAGGTTGCAATATCTTCAGGTTACAACCATTAAAAAAATAACACCCCAATGTTCATAGCAGCCCTAATTACAATAGCCAAGACCTGGAGGCAACCTAAGAGTACAACAGATGAATGGATAAAGAAGATGTGGTATACATATACAATGGAATACTAGTCAGCCATAAAAAATAATGAAATAACGCCATTTGCAGCAACATGGAGAGACCTGGAGATGATCATACCAAATGAAGTAAGTCAGACAGAGAAAGACAAATACCGTATGATATCCCTTATATGGGGAATCTAAAATATGACACGATTGAACCTATCTATGAAACACAAACAGACTCACAGACATAGAGAACAGTCTTGTGGTTGTCAAGTGAGAGAAGGGTGGAGGAGGGATGGGGTGGGAGGTTGGGGTTAGCAGATGTAAGCTTCTATATATAGAATGGATAAACAACAAGGTCCTACTGTATAGCACAGAAACTATATTCAATATCCTATGATAAAACATAATGGGAAAGAATATTAAAAAAAGAATGTATATATTCAATATATGCATAACTGAATCACTTTGCTGTACAACATTGTAAATCAACTATACCTCAATAAAAGAAAATTTTATTTGTAAAATCAGCAGCAGCAAGCAGTGTGATGGCTTCTATGCTCGTGTATGTAATATAAATGTGTCAATTGCATATGATTTGCAGAACATTATTCTAGCTATTATGGAGACACAGAGATAGCCCAGATGTGGGCTCTGACTTCATGAAACTTTCAATCAGAAAATTGATACATGCCAATTACCTATATAACTAAAATGCAAGTTAGAGAAGAATCAGGATCTTAATAGATATCCCAAGGAACTGCCAGGAAAGTACAGTTGAGGATGAGTCTGCTCTTAAGGGTAGAGAAGCACGTGGATAGGTATAAACTGAGTTCTTGAAAGAAAGTTCAAATTTGGAAATGTGGCAAAAGGAAGGAAATGGAATTCCTGGGAATCTAACACCATAAAGTGAAGGATAGTAGAAACCTGGGCAAGTTGTGGGAAATAGAAAATAATTTGTTTATTTGTTTGTTTAGAGTAGGGTTGTTGGTGGAGGATCTTGATAAATGAAGTTAGAATGATTGACAGTGTTTTGATTGTGGAGATCTTAATATAACAGGAATAATTTCAAATGTTATTTTTTAGCCCAGGAGCAACCCCTCTGGCATAGCCATTATTGTAAAAGCTCATGTGAAATTATCTTACAGCAGAGTTCTGGACACATGGTAGCCCTTGATAGATACTTACATTTATTTTCATTGTATTGAGTTTTAAATTGTATTCAGTTGTAAAAACTTTCCAGAGCTTACTCTGACTTCATCGTTTCTTTGTTTCTATTGTCTTTATCAATTTTTCATCAATAAGTAATGGAGAGATTAGAGCATTTTTTTCAAAAATTTGACATTAACCTTTTAAAAATTTATTATTATTCTAGGTGACATTAATTTGAATTTCTGACTCATACAGTACGCTAAAATTGAAAATATTCTCATTAATTTCAGCTCTGTTTAAGCAAAACTAGAATTCAAAATTTAAACCTCAGCAAATCAGTACCAGTCATAACTAAGCTGGCATGATAATAAAGAAATGAACATAAATGATCAAAATATTTATGTTTAACCTGTAGAGGATATATAAATCTGTTTAAATGCTAATGTTGAAATATTTTATATGCTAATCATAATTTACTTCATGTAAAGTCTTTTCAGAATGTTATAAAGATATATTAACTAAAATGATTAGGCTGTCATAGCCTCTGGTATACTGTTATACAATTTTAAAAATTATCACTATAAAATATCATTTGTTAACATTAGGAGTATAAAGTGACTGACTATTTTGCCTACACTTTGGAATATATTCTCTGTAAAAAACATAGCCCTGCATTTCAACATTTTCACATTTATGTATTCTGTAATTTTAGGGAATTACAAACTGCTTTAACAATGATTAAAACATTGCAAACCACTTTCATTTAGGTGCTTCAACTATTAGCACGTACTCTCTGGGAGAATTTCCATAGAGATTTTGATGCCAGCCACATTTATGAGTCTAAATATTAAGTATGATGGGCAGCTTCTAAGACCTCCGTGTATGTACGTAATCACCTCCCCTTGAGTGTGGGCTGCATTGACTGACTCAAATACAACAGAAGTAGCTGGATATCAATTCTGAGATTAGAATATTAAACATTAGTTACTTCCTTGTTGAGGTCTCTCTCTGTCTCTCTCTCTCTCTCTCTCCTTCTTTCTCTTGGATTGCTCATCTAGGGAGAACAGAAGCCTTGTCTGTCAGGAGGCAGCCCTGTGGAAAGGCCACCTGAGGAAGGACTAACTGTCAATGAGGTTAGAAGCATGTTCCTCCACCCCTAACTCCAGTGGAGGCTTTATGAGACAGCTTGACTGCAACATCATTAAAAAAAATCATGGAGCCAGAATCACCCAGCAAAGTCACACTTGAATTCCTGACCCATGAAACTGTGAGATAATAAATGGTTTTTGCTTTAAGCACCTAAATTCACTGGTAATGTTGATTGGCATGGGCAAGATTGCAGTTCCCTAGAGACAGAAATGGGTGACCGAAATATGTGTATTAATTTGTATTCACAACCCACAAACTTTAAAATTGCTAGAGGTAGATTTAAGTAACACTTAAATTATATATATTTTTTTGTTTGACCAGTGGGATGTTTCCTATTAGAACCAGTCAAAGCAAAACAAAAGTTTCTTGTTCTTGTCTCCATATGGTATGCTCTTAGTAGTGCCAATAATTTAACTTTTCAAAATCTGCTTAGTTAATTTGGAGGGGAAATAAACCTCTCTGGATTCCTCAACTGTAAAAATCCCAAGCTGCCCAAGACTTGTCACCTTTCTGGAAGATTAGAGGTCCAAGTGTTTGTTTAGTTCATTGCTCTGAATCAAAAGAGTGATACAACTTTGTCTTCTTTGAAGGCCAGGGTCAGCTCTTAGACCCTGGTGTGTAACCCTAAATTAAACACCAGACTACTGGGAAGAAGACGCAATTAGCTATCTTCTTAAGTATTTACATGTCAAAATCAATAACAGTCCAAAACTTGGAGAAAACTGCAGATTTTAAAGGCTGAGACAGGGAACTATCTGGCTCCCAGAGAGATTTTATTTGACTACCAGAAGGATTTAAGATTTAAGATTCAGAGACATTACTTTTCCTAGGAGACCCTTTTAGGATGGGAGGGGACAAACTTCTTCATTCTTCTTTATAACCAGAGAAAAATCATTTTTCCTTGCCCTTCACCTATAGAGTGTCTGGTTGACTGTATGGGGGAAAAAATCCCATCAGCTTTCATCCCATTGCCCCAGGGACAAGCTCTAGGACAAAGAGATGCTGACACATTATTATTTACTGTGAGGAATTTAATAAAAAATGTGTTTCTGACCTGGAAAACCTCTTGTGTTCATTTAGGGTCAAATTAATAAAGATCATTATTAAAAAGCGAACAGTGGAGCTGTTTAAATTCTAAGCACATTCTGTCACATTCTAGAATGGATGGGTTTGAAAACTCTGGTCTTGAAACAGAGTTATTTGGCTAAAACAGGTTAGTTTTTTGAGTCAAAATCTTGGAATCCATTCTAATTTTAGCATTTTAAAGATTCTGAAATTCCTGTAAGTTAAAATAAAAAAAAGTTTACCTTTGGATAGGTTTTTTCTAAATCTGGTTTGATTGTATGATTACTTCTGTGCTTTTGTTTCTCTCTCTTATGTATCATCTAGCACAATTTAATTTGGGGTATATTTCATAAATACAATACAACATACACCTTACCATTAGGCTACCTAAACAATTTCTTCAAAAATTGAAATAGATGATTATGATGATGACATTTGGTTTCCTAGGTGACACTTTTCTAAGATCTTTATGTATATTAATTCATTTAATTCTTACAACAACCCAAAGAAAAGATGTATTTAAAGATGAAGAAATTGTGCTCAGATTGTTTTGTGACTTTAAGACCACAAAATATAAAGTAGAATAAAAATACATGCAACTTGGCTCGAGCCTCAGTGCTAATAATAATCACTGACATTGTATTGCTTGGGTTTATTAACAAAATGATCTGTTTTGAGAAACACTATATTGGATGGTGTTTTCTTTGGGTTTTAACTGTTATTTAACCATTAACATGCAAGGAGTTCTGAAAGGAATCATGCCCATTAGAATAAAATGTAGTCAGGTTGCCTTTATATATTTGAGGAATAATTGATATTTTTGCATCCAACAAGTTAGATACCAGGTGCTGTGCTAACCATTGAGATAGGTGGAAATCGTTGACTGGAAAATAGAATAAATATCAATAATTTAAAATAATAATAAAAATTTTAGTAATTTTTAGTAATTTTAATGTTTTTAATATAAAGATTTATCATAAATAGAATATAAAATTATCAGGAATTTTAGGACCACAGAGAACCACAAAGATATCTAGAATTTATGAGAGAGAAATCTGCTGCACTCTAAGATAAAACTGTGGTCCTCAATCAGTCTACTCTCTCTTTATCTGTATTTGGATAAAAACATTTTGATAAATCTACCATCATGCATAGTGTAGACGTTAGTGATTCTGGTCTTGAAATTTTTCAAAGAAGTAAATAGAAATGAATGTTATATCCATATATACATTTTTACCAAAGTTTCCACAAATTGTGCATTTACTAAACCTAAGCATCTTGAAGAAAATTTGCCAAAAATAATGACTGTTGCTTGAAACAGTATAATCTACTGTCTTGACAGCTGAAATAGCAATTTGAAAATTTCTGAATCATAAGATCATGTTAGCGATATTGATTGTGATTTTTTTCTCCTAATTTCTATGGTAGAGTAAACTAATTCAGATCTTCCACATGTTTTTGTATCAACATATGCTGTAATATAATTTGTACTGCTTTTGTTAATATTACCTGTACGGTTTATTCATACTGCTTGTACTTCCAATTTTCAGGAATATTTATTTACAAAAGGAAAAAATAACAATGATGACTGATTTGGTACTATGTAAGACACATCTACTCAGAGTCAGTCACGCTGACAGAGGCAAAGGGTCAATGGTGGATATGAGCTTGATAATTGATAGGAGATGACAAAGAGGCAAAGTAATAATTATTAAAGCAAAGTTCTACTTACAGAATCTTTAAAAAAAAACCTATTAAAGAAGACTAGAAAATAATTATGAGGAAAATATACACAGATAAGGCTATCAGAAACTCAGAAAGGAGAATCAGGAAACCCCTGACCTGCCTGCAGGCTAGTTTACATTGGGGGACCATATAGCAAGAAACAAGCAAAAAGAAGTAGATGGATGGATGGATAGATAGATAGATAGATAATAGGTATAAGTATAGGTAGTCTTTGATTAGGTTAATGAATACTGGACTCAACTAATACAAACAAAATAGAATGTGTGGGAAATTCCTAGAAAATACAACATTAAAAAAAATAGTCATAAGGAAATAAATGGCTATTGGTTATGATTTGCCTTTCTTAGATTTTTCTTGCTTGGTAAAGCTATTATAGATAGGCTAGCTCCACAAAATAAGCAGGAACATTTTATTTTGCTATTCTTTTAATTGTTCTAAACAAAATTATTATCAGTTTTTTGTGTAATTCATATATAACATTCTTTGATAATTTTGTGTTTGTGTATATGTTTGTTTTGTTTTTTAGTCTCTAATTTAACATCTAAAATGGTTTTAAAAGTCTATTCATGGACCTCCCTGGTGGCAGAGTGGTTAAGAATCCGCCTGCCAATGCAGGCAACATGGGTTTGATCCCTGGTCCAGGAAGATCCCACATGCCGCAGAGCAACTAAGCTTGTGCGCCACAACTACTGAGCCTGCGCTCTAGAGCCCTCGAGCCACAGCTACTGAACCCAAGCACAGCAACTACTGAAGCCCACAAGCCTAGAGCCTGTGTTCTGTAACAAGAGAAGTCACGTCAATGAGAAGCCCGCACACTGCAATGAAGAGTAGACCCTCTCGCTGCAACTAGAGACAGCCTGCGTGCAGCAACGAAGACCCAACGCGGCCAAAAATACATATATACATACATACATACATAAATGTATTTATTTTTTTTAAAAGTCTATTCATTACAGTATTTCTTTTTGTGTCAATTTTGGGAATGTATCTTTTGCAAAGAAATTATTCACATTATGTAAACACATGTTTTCATAGGGGTTTCATTTAAATTTTTTGATGTGTTTCTATTCTTATGAAGTAATCATTTTTCTCTGTGCATCTTTCACAAATCTTGCTCACTCTTACCAGAAAGTTTCCTGTTTCATTATTCTTTACACAAACTTATTAGGTTTTTGAACATTTCAATGATACCTTTGTTTTATATTCTGTTATTTTCTAGCTTTTCCTTGTTATTGCTTTCCCTCTAATTTCTTTTTGACTGACTCTGTTTTTCAGTTTCCAATTTGTTAAATGGCTTTTTAATTCACAATTTTTTCAGTAAGTATCTGATACTAAAATTATAATAATTATAAAATTATAATTATTATAATTATTACAAGTATCTAATACTAAAAATTTAAGTGCAAATGTCTG
The DNA here is from genome assembly GCF_030028045.1 of Hippopotamus amphibius kiboko. Classification (NCBI taxonomy): domain Eukaryota; kingdom Metazoa; phylum Chordata; class Mammalia; order Artiodactyla; family Hippopotamidae; genus Hippopotamus; species Hippopotamus amphibius. The sequence continues at coordinate 187,647,164 of NC_080188.1, read as the reverse complement.
TATGCAATGATTTCATTTTTTTATTTCTAAGAAAAATCCTGATTTCCATAATAATTTCATCATTTATCTGCAAGATGTATTTTGGGTTTTTTTGGTTTTTTTGCAGTGTGTTGTTACTTTCCAAATATATATTTTGTTTTTCCTAGTTATCTTTTGCTGGTTGAATTCTAACTCATTTTTGTAAGTGTCAGAAAAGTTTGTACGACACTCACACTTTGATATAAATCCAGAACCACTTAAATTTTTTACTTAGCTTTTCGGAAACCAGGCAGGTAGCAGAAATTTGATGTGAAGACAAGCTTGTTGATACAAATTCTTCAGAGAGTTGTTTTCCTTCCTCTGTCAACCCAGCCTGTGATCATGAAGTTTTTTGTGGTCTCCAAACATTGCAGGCATGGAGGGGCTCTCTGTGTGTGGCCCTACCCTGAGTTAGTCATTTCAGGTTTGTCTATTCTTCCCCCTGCTGTTTTACAGGCTGCAGCCCTTATCCTTAAGATACATAAAAACCTCCCTGCCTGCTTATCACTCTTGTGTGTTTTTTCCCTTCTCTGTCTTGGCTCTGGTGACTTCTACTATCTCCTGAACTCAGCTATGTATGCAAAAAGCCATTTTATATTTGAACCATAATCTCTAACTGGTTTGTATCACAAGGGTTTAAGTATATCTATCTATCTGTCATCTCTCTATTTATATATCCTCTATCCTAATGCTGGATATAAAAGTTTGAACTTTTTTCCTAAATAATTAGAATAAACCTTAGGGGGAATGAAAATCCCATTACAGCTTTTTATTGGCTTTGGTCTGAATTTATCCTGAGGGGAGATGGCTCAGTTGATTCTTGAGGATCTGATCTGGAAACCACATCTCAGATGCTGTAGCCTTGGTTCTTTGTGCCAACAGAAAACCTTTAATTTTCTTATAACTGGGAGCTCTGAGAGCACAAAATGACACAATTTCAGGTGGTCCATGAAGTAGACTGAAGGTGCTAGAAGGGCTGAGAAGGCGGTTAAAGGGTGCTTTAAAGAGATAATGAGGCAATGCATCCTTAGAAGTGCCTACTTTGGAAACATTTTGTCAAATATGTTCTTGTGGGAAGTTTAACTTATGCTGAAAGTTTAACTGAATCACAACCCATTAGACTTACACGGTGTACTATCCTATCCCTATGACTTTTATAATACTTTGGATTTTTTTCCCCCAGTAGAAACATAATTAGTTCACATCTCTTCACATGGCTGTGAAAAGGAATATATTAAAATAATTTAATTTTCACTGGATCAACTGATAAATCTCCTATGCAGAAAGAGCTCTTCCTCTTTCAAATCAGAAACTTATTAAAATTTATTACATAGTATATTAAAACTAAAATTTATATGGTGTGACACCAAATAAGCCAAAAGTTTACTTTTTAAGTAAAAGATACATAAACAAATATCATATTTTAGCTAATTAACTCTGTAGTTACCTAGATTTTACAACACACATTGTCTTATTTACTAGAAAATACAATAGTGAAGGGGTATTGCAATGAACAGTCTTGGTCACAAATGAAAAAGAATAACCCTTGATTGCTTGCTTGGCTTTTGTGTTTTGTATGTGTTTTATGTTTTGTGTTCTGTGTTTTGTGTTTCGTATGGCTCTTCTAGGTTTCTGTGCTTATACATTTTTTTTGGTTTGATAGTTTTTAATTTACATGTGAAATATAAATCCTAAAAGGCAATGCCACACATACTGGGTCTCTACAGAAATGTTCACAGACTTTTGTAATTAATGGATTTAATCCTCTTTAAATGAGTTTACTGTTTTACACATCTCTCTTGAATTTTATAACAACATAGCAAGATGATAATCCTTCCTTTATTGTCTGTATTTTAAGATAAACTGTGTGTGTTCCAAATGAAATCTGTATCTTATCATTATTGGAAATAATGCAGTAAATTAGGACATTTGGAATGAGGAAGATTGATATTGACTTATAGTATTCTAAACCAAGTAGCAAATATCAGCTAATATAAACTTTGGAGTTAATTGGTCTTATACTTTTCATAATAAATAAGAATTCTGCTAAGATTCTCAATTTTGGTAACCTTTATGAATAAAAGAAAAAAGTAAATGTACTTTATTATATTTTAAAGTTTTATAATAAGGTAATTTTAAAAGAATTTAAAAACACAGGAACGTGTAAGAATAATAAAATCATATTCTCTGAGATTAACACTTGGCATTTCCCTGTAGGTTCTTTTTTCCTTCATGTATCATTTTAACTAACTCCTATCTCTATGTCAAATTGAATAGCAATACAAAAAAAAAATCAACCATAATGTTACATTTTCCAGCAGAATAGTATAAGGCTCTTAATTTTAGTTGCCGTTGAATATTGCAAATATACACTAGATCAAGAAAATATTTGTTCTCTACTGTATGCTAACTCATATATACGGAATCTAAAAAAAAAAAAAAATGGTACTGATGAACCCAGTGAAAGGGCAAGAATAAGGATACAGATGCAGAGAATGGACTGGAGGACACAGGGTTGGGGAAGCTGGGATGAAGTGAGAGAGTAGCATAGACATATATACACTACCAACTGTAAAATAGATAGCTAGTGGGAAGTTGCTTTATGACAAAGGGAGATCAACTTGATGATGGGTGATGCCTTAGAGGGCCAGGACAGGGAGGTTAGGAGGGAGTCACAGGAGGGAGGGGATATGGGGATATATGTATAAATACAGCTGATTCACTTTGGTGTAACTCAAAAGTTGGTACGGGTGTAAAGCAATTATATTCCAATAAAGAGCTTAAAAATATGTATGTATGTATTTGTTCTCACCCTGTGTTGTGCTGGTAAATGTTATACAACCAGTCCTTCAAAGAACAGAGCTGCTGGTGTGAAGTCACTGAAGGTGAACTTGGTGAAAAGATGCTGTCCACAGTCTCAAGTCAGTTTGAGCCGCTCTACGCACCACAGCCCTGAGACTCAACAGTTGCTTTCATGTTGTTGCTATAAAAAATGCATCTTCTAGTGAATATCTTTATGAACGCACTTTTACTTATTGAGATTTTCTGTAGAAAATTTTCAAAACAAAATGATTCCTCTTCGAAAAGACTGTTTGCTTTCCACAAGGTTGTGCCAATAATAACAAGGAAATATAAAATTATACTAATAAACAACTGTTAAAATTACATGTAATGGGACACCCCTGGCAGTCCAGTGGTTAAGACTCCACACTCCCAATGCAGGGGGCACGGTTCCATCCCTGGTAGGGGAAATAAGATCCTTCTTGGCGCACAGCCCTGCCAAAAAAAAAAAAAATTTACATGTAATGTGTCATTTTCTTCATTTTCTTTTGTTCCAGAAATACTACTGTGTTTGGTAAAATTGGTGAATGGCAGGAATTTTTGGCATTTTCCTATATCCTAATAGCATTGATTTGTTTTGCCAGTTTGTACTTAAATTAGTGAAATATAACAATATATATAAAATAATGAATAGTGCCTTATATAATATATATATACAATTATTTAACAGTGTGTGTCCTCCAGGTTTGTTCTTCATTTTGTTTTGACTATTCTTGGTCCTTTATATTTCCACATATATTCTAGAATCAGCTTAAGAAATTCTGGAAAATGAACCTCATAAGATTATTAACAGTTTTACACTACTGAATGTCCTAATCTATATTTATGATTCAGCTCTCCATTCACATTGGTCTAATTTTACTTATCTCAATACTACTTTACTGTTTTCAGTGTGGAGGTCTCTTATTTTTTCTTAGATTTATTCCTAGATGGTTGTTTTTTGATGCTATTGCAAATTGTATTATTTTTAAAATCTTACTTCTATTTGATTTTGATTCATAAAATTATAATTGATTATTACATATACATGTGCACAAGTTATTTTTCTAAATTATCACCAGCGACCTTTCAAAATTCATTATGTCTCAGCTTTGCTTTCACCACAGAGCCTGGCGTTGAGTGTTTGATTAAAATGTGTTTATCTAAATTTATAATTCAGTGCTACTTAACTTCCGCATTTTACATGGTCATGGTGAAGAGTCTCAAGGTACCTGAGAACCTTATTGATATTATCATGGGTGATGTGAAATTTTGGCTCTCCTGTTGCCTGCTGGAATGAAGGGAAGTGTTTTAAAGTGGTCTATGCCTTTGTCGCATTACCTCTGCAACGCTCCAGGACTCCATTTGTTCAGAAAAACAAGCAGGGCACATTATCTCAGAGGTTACAATAAGCTGCTTGGCAAACATCTAGCTTCCCCAATCTGTTCTTGCTGAGCCCTGACCAAGTCCTTAATGTTGTCGGCTCCACATCCCCAAATGCTTGCCTCTGATGAAGTACTAGGACCAACATCAATTTATTCCAACTTGGTTTCAGCCCATTGTATTTAGCAACCAGCAAATACACAAGGGCTCTTCATGAGAATAAGCCAACATTGCTCACGTACTCGTCCTATCTGTTTCTTGGCCTACTCACAAGTCCATTAACATACAAAATAAGCAATTTATTTATATCCCACACATCTCCTCACAACAGGACACATTTCAAAAAGGAAATGTGTTTTGTACTTCATAACAAAAGTGAGATTTTTTTTAAGATTATTTTTGATGTGGATGCTTTTTAAAGTCTTTACTGAATTTGTTACAGTACTGTTTCTGTTTTGGTTTTTTGGCGTGAGGCATGTGGGATCTTAGCTCCCCAACCAGGGATTGAACCCACACCCCCTGCATTAGAGGGGCGGGTCTTAACCACTGGACCACCAGGGAAGGGCCAAAAGTGAGATTTTTAATTGTGTAAAAAGCATTGTCATTTGCAATATGAATTAGCTGAAAATAATTATTTTTTTGTTTCTTGAAAAATAATCCTATAAGATCTTGAGGACCCCTTATTAATGTGCTAAGATATGTATAATTAATTGTAGGTCATTGTGACTTTCTGAGGAAAAGGGAGACATAAAGCGATGGGTTATAATTGTTTACTGCTTTCAAGTACCTAAGTGTCTAAGTTTTCTATAATCAACTTCACTTTTAACCAAAGAATCTTGTCCAAATATAATTACTTTAAATTTGAAATCACATTAAATATAGGAAGAAAGGGGAACTAATGAAACTCTAGTTCAAAAACATGGCCACACTTCACTACTTCTCTGTCGATACCTAATTATTTTCTGCTGGTGGAACAAGGATGGATTAAACTGTGTCCATTTTGGGTACCCAGCCTGTAGAATAGATTCCTTCTGCACAGGACCAGAATTCAGGTCTTCTATGTACATATGAAAAGATGAAATTTTAATGATTTGAATGCATTATGATGAAAATATAAAATGCAGAGTCATTTCAATCAGCTCTGAGTACATATTCAAATAAATTTTAATTATAAACTTACAGAAAATAGTAATTTTAATTTTAATACCCTTCACTCAGATGAACAAAATGTATTTTGAAACTTATTTAGTCTGCCTTCTCTTTGTCCTAAGGTGGTTTTCTAGTTATATATACTTAGGCACCATAAGATAAAAGTACACACTTCATCAGTGCCCCGCCAACACACACACAACCTCCAATATTGTTGCTGTCACTTTTTATCATTTTATACTTTTTTGGAGACTGACAGAGATTTGAAAGCCTTGGTTTTCATTTTCAAGAGCAAAACACTTTAAAGGGAAAAGAGCTTTGTACTCTAGAAACCTGGACTTATGATATCAAGAACAAAAGCCTGAAGGAGGTAGTCATAACTCCATAAGCATGAGATTAAAGAAAAACATGAAGATACTGTTTTCCTACACAATAAAAAGCTAAAAACAATTTTGGGCATGGAAAAAGATTTATATCTAGGCAAGAAGAGATAGAAGAAACTGATGTTTTAAGATTTTACTTTTTTAGAGCAATTTGAGGTTTATAGCAAAATTAAGAGGATGATACAAGACTTCCCATGTGCCCCTGCCCACCCCTTCCCACATGGATAGCCTCCTTCATTACCTATGCCTTCCCAGAGTGACACATTTGTCACAATTGATGAACCAGCATTGACACATCACAATCACCCAAAGTCCACAGTTTACATTAAAGCTCACTCTTGTTATACATTCTGTGGGTTTGGACAAATACATAATGACATGCAGCCATCAACAAGGTATCACACAAAATATTTTCACTGCCCTAAGAATCCTCAGTGCTCCACCCACTCATCCCGCCCCTCTCCCTCCAATCTCTCATACCACTCGTCTTTTGTATTGTCTCCATAGTTTTGCCTTTTCCAAAATGTCATGTAGTTGGAATCATACAGTTTATAGCCTTTTCAAATGGGATTTTTTCCACTAAATAGAATGCATTTAAAATTCCTCCATGTCTTTTCATGGCTTGATAGATCATTTATATTAACAGTGACTAGTATTCCATTATCTGAGGTACACAGTTTATGCATTCATTTACTGAAGAACATTTTGGTTGCTTCCAGGTTTTGGAAATTATGAATAAAGCAGCTCTAAAATTCCCTAAGCAGGTTTTTTGTGGACATACATTTTCAACTCCTTTGGTTATATATCAACTCCTTTGTGTTCAATTCTTATATCATATACTAAAGTGTGTTTAGCGTTGTAAGAAACAAACTCTTCCAAAGAGGTGATGTTTAGTGTTGTAGGAAACAAACTCTTCCAGAGAAACCAACTCTTCCAAAAAGTCCCATATCCTTTCTCTCTTAGGTTAAAAAGCTGAAGGCATATGGTATAATAGAACACCAAACAATTTTAAACAGTCTCCCAAATCAGAGATTTGAGACTCTTTCCTGAATATAGTCTGTGGGGATTTCAAATCTCTTAGAGAATCCTGTACTCAGAAAGGTCCAGAGTTACAGATGGCCTGACACCAGGCCAACAGAGGGCTTTGAGGTCTGGTCTGACCAGAAGACCAAGAAAACCTGAGTCACCAGAGGACACTTCAATGCGGGGAAGGGTGGTAAATTTGCAGTGTCCAGATCTAGACAAAGAGATTACAGAGGAAAGATCTACTGATTGAAAGATGTGGCCAGACAACCCACATCAGAAGTGAGGGCCAGCACAAATATAGAGGCTCAGAGGAAGCAGAGTCCTTCACAGTGAGAACCGGAAGAAGACAGCATGGTATCATCAACTAGAATGCTTCCTAAATCAAACCTGAATGATGTAGAAATTTTCCTTAACATTGAACTTAAATTAATTACTCTTAAGGGCAGAAAAAGAAAGACAGAGAAAGCTAAAGTCATGAATTTGACTATTGACCTAAGGAGACTGAGTTTAAAACCATATATGGGGACTTCCCTGGTGATCCAGTGGTTAAGACTTTTCCTTCCAAAGCATGGGGTGCGGTTTCAATCCCTGGTAAGGGAGCTAAGATCCCACATGCCTCAGGGCCAAAAAAACAAAAAAGATTGAAGCAATATTGTAACAAACTCAATAAAGACTTTAAAAATGGTTCACATAAAAAAAAAAAGTCTTGAAAGAAAAAAAGTGTATGACTACGTAACCTAAGATTACCAAGGTAATTAGGAGCTGACAGGCATGTGAACTGCTAGAGAAATAATTGAAAGATCTTTTTACATTTTTTTCAACAGACTTCTTGAGAGCAGTTTTAAGTTTATAGAGAAATTACACAGCAAGTACAGAGTCCCCCCCCCAACCACCTCCAACACACGAACAGTTTCTGCTGTGATTAACTTCTTGCCTTACTGTAGTATATTTGTTTCATTGGATAAACCAATATTGATATATTATTATTAACCAAAGTCCACAGTTTACATTAGGGTTCACTTCTTGTGTTGTATAGTGTTATGGGCTTTGATAAATGAATTATGTCATGCATCTTCCTCTATTTCTGTCCCCCTACTTATCCAGTCCATCACTGACTGTGGGTTTCTGCAAGTCTAACCTTGCATTTTCTCTGGCATGCCTGGTCTCCTTCCTCTTCCACACACTGTCTCTTGACTCTAGAATACTTTGACACTCCCTCAACTCATGTTGTTCAGCTTAGTTACACTTATTGTGCTTCTGCACTGTATAAAGCTCTGTCCTTGTTACTGAAATTACGGAGGTGAGAAAAATCAGCCAAAAATCTTGGTCCTTGAGGAATTTAGTTGATGGGGAAGACACAATACAAAAAGACAAAATAAGACAATAAAAAGGGATAAATAGAGAAAGTAAAATACGTTGTATAGTTTATTAGAAGGTGATAAGTGTTATGGAAGAAAACAGATCAGGAAGGGCGATAAGAATTTCTACCTGGGCTGGGGAACTTGGTGCAATTATAAATATGTATTAAGTGAAGACTTCACTGTGAAAGTAACACTTGAGAAAGGACAAAGACATAAATGATGTGAGGCAGTGAGTCATTGGAAGGATGAGAGAGACTATTATCGGTGAGGAAGGATGGATACAAAATTCCTACAGTTGAAGGATGCCTGGGCTGCTAAAGAAAGCTCAAGGAGGCCAGTATAACTTGAGTTGAGGGGCTGAAGAGGAAAAGTAACAGGAGAAAAAAGTCAGAAAGGTAACTGGGAACTAAATCATAGTGGACTTTGTAGGTCTTTAAAGGACTCTGACTTTTACTTTGGGTGAGATTAATGTATAAAGGAATGTAATTTGGAATGATGCAATTTGATGTATAGTTTTAAAGGAACATTCTGGCTATGGCATTGGGAAGAGACAAAAGTAAACGTATTGTGGTCAGTTAGAAGCAACTGCTATAATATAGTCAAAGACTATGCTGGCATGGGCCAGGGAAGTGCAGGTATCAGGAAAGTGTGAGAAGCTTAGATTTTGTGTATATTTTGAAAATAGGATATGTCAGTACTCATCACCACCCATAGCCTAACACATTCCCTGGAGCACGGCTAAGACCCGCGAAACTACAGTGTCAGGATTCTGTTAGTCAGGTCGCAACAGACAACATTTTGCCAATACATACATTCTTACAAGATTTGAAAGGCAGAGAAAAAGAAGCTATCAGCCATGATTTCTCTCCCACACCAGCTTGCACTATTGTGAGTAAATATCATCTATGAGGTTTGCAAGCTCCCTGGGTAAAGACCTGGCAATCACTGGTTTTACTGCTACAGTCAGCTGAGATCATTGGAACTGGCTTTTCTGCAGCTGGTATGTTCCTAGATCTCATGACCTCTCGCAGCATATTTTTGTGATTGGTGGCGGTAATTTTGTTTGTTTTTTGTCTTGTTTTGTCTCTTTGGTGTGATTTTATTTCCCCAGTACATTCAGCAGATAAGTAGTTTGATGTGCTTTGCACATACTATGAATGATTGCCAGCTAAGATATGAGAGGTGACACTGGACAGTTATTACTGGCCACACATTGAAGAGTATTTGGACATCATGCTAAGAACTTGAAATGTACTTTTAAAATACTGACAGATTTCAAGCAGTGACAGGGCAAGATCATTATTTGCATTTTATTTATTTTTTTCTTGCACATTGCAGGGTTTTATATATATCTTTGTTGGAGTATAATTGCTTTACAATGTTGTTAGTTTCTGCTTACAACAAACTGAATCAGCTATATGTGTACATGTATCCCCATATCCCCTCCCTCTTGAGCCTCCTTCCCACTCTCCTTATCCACCCCTCTAGGTCATCACAAAGCACTGAGCTGATCTCCCTGTGCTATGCAGGAGTTTCCCACTAGCTGTCTATTTTACATTCGGTAGTGTATATATGTCAATGTTACTCTCTCACTATGTCCCAGCCTCCTCTCCCCCCCGCCGCATGTCCTCATAACATTAAATCTAGCAGCATGTGGTGGATAGATTGAAGAGAAACAGCAGTTCAAAAGTGACTGTAATAATCTGGTGAGATTTTTACAGGTGAGAAATGAGAACACATACGAAGGAAGACATTAGCATCACTGTTTAATGACACAGGGATACTAGGAAGAGTAGTAAATTGAGTGTAACAGCCCAGCAGTTTTGCCTTCACACTATTGAGACTGTGTGTAAGACATGCAGTGGGGGTAGTGCTCAGTGCAGACTCTGGAATCAAAGGGCAAACTCTTGCTCCATCACACCTTGGCTACAAACCCTTGTGTGATCTCCCTGATTCCTGTTCAGCCCAGTGAGGTGTGCTTTGTGAGTGTGCTATGAGGATTCAATGAAATGATGAAATGACACATGGACATTCTCTGTACAGTGCCTGGAACATAGTGAGTGTCATATACTAACTGTTATTGTGATGGAGATGGTGAGAACAAATCTGACACTGATGACTGTAATTCAAGCCAGAAAACAAATCATGAATTGGATACATGAGATGAAATCAGGATGTGGATTCAAGCTAGAGGTTTAAAACGCATGCAACACATACACGATCAGGATCTTCAAGGCCCACGAAGTGAGCAAGCAGTCTCCTTTTAGCATAACCAAGAACACATAATGCCCAGTGGAGAAGATCAGTTGGTTCTTGAACAAGAATTGCGTGGATGTAGCATCAAGGTTTCAGTCATCTGGCTTTGGCTTACGAGCCCAGTGTGTCACTGAGCTGCTGAAATAGTGAGTTTAATAGCATTTGGAAATAAACTTTAATAAACATGCATGAACTACATTCCACCCACCTGCCTATTAGGAAATCATGCCACATTTTGCTGTGTTGCCAGGATGTGACTCTCATTCCTTAAAGTAGCATTCAGACTATCATTGTTCTCATGTTTATCAAAATAAAATAATTACATGAGCATACAGACATTTTAATTTATTGACCCCGTTTTCAATATACTGTTCCAAGCAAGCATCAAAAACAATATCTGTGCAAATTATACATGTGGAGTTCAAGTTATTAGGAGGAAAAAAGCTGTATATACTATCTTATCTTAGTTCTTCCTGGATCTTTGATCATTGAAGTATCCTGGTCAAACAGCATAGGAATTGTGGAAGGCTGTTTTTTAATAATCAGTCTTTGTATGACCTTTTCTAAATTTCCCTAAGGTAGCAAGCTCATCTATTTCTAAATTAAGTTTTCCTATGTTGCATCCTTAATTATGAGAGGAATTTGAATTTTTTATTTCTTATAATACTTTTCTCCATTTTAATCTGATACATCACACTTCAAGGTGTGTAATAACCCAGAGCTACTTAAAAATAAAGCAGTATAGTAATGCACATATAATGAGAGCTTATAGTAGCTTAAAACAGATTTAGTAGAGTCATGTTTCAAAAATCAAATTAATAGTGTACCTATGGGTGCTCAGTTGGAAAAGAGAAAGTAGAATAGAATTTAGTGTCTGATACAGTTAATCTATTTCTTTTATGGAACTCATTTTCACATAAGACTATGTTAAATGTATCTAGTACAAGAAACACTGGAGAGAGTTAGACCAATAACTACATCAGATAAGGAAAATTCTATTAATTGGCAATTCAGGTTAACCAAATAAAGAAAAGTTTGTCCTTATGTGACTTCATAGAATTATTTGATTGTTTGAACAAGGTCACTCATCACTTTGTCAATCTCGTCATTGCTATATGAGGGCAGAGACTTCTGGGATAAGTTAGGGAATCTAAGTCAGAATGAAGCTTATTGATTAAGCAATTACAGGATGGAAAAAAAAGTTTCTAAGGGTTAAGGTCAAAGGAAAATAGTGCTATCATATATTAATGACGTAGCATCACACAGCTCTTCTTCTTCACATCCTCTTGCATTTAGATCATCACTATGTCTCAATGTTTATTATTACACACCAGAGGTATTGGTTCCAGGACCCCCTCAACTGATACCAACATCCAAGGGTGCTCAAGCCCCTTATATAAAATGTTAAAGTATTTGTACATAACCTATGCATATCCTCCCGTGTACTTCAAATAATCTCTAGATTATGTATAATACTTAACAGAATGTAAATAGTTGTAAAAACAATCTAGTGCTATGTAAATAGTTGCCAGCATGCAAAAAATTCAGGTTTTCCTGTTTGGAACTTTCCAAATTTTTTTTCCAAATTTTATTTAATATATATATATATATTTTATAGGCTGCATTGGGTCTTCATTGCTGCACACGGGCTTTCTCTAGTTGTGGTGAGCAGGGGCTACTCTTCATTGTGGTGCATGGATTTCTCATTGCAGTGGCTTGTCTTGTTGTGGAACACGGGCTCTAGATGCTCGGGTTTCAGTAGTTGTGGCCCACGAGCTTAGTTGCTTTGTGGCATGTGGGATCTTCCCCAACCAGGGATTGAATCCATGTCCCCTGCATTGGCAGCAGGATTCTTAACCACTGTGCCAAGAAGGAAGTCCCAAGATTTTTTTGATGTTGACCATTTTTAAGGTCTTTATTGAATTTGTTACAATATTGCTTCTGTTTTATGTTTTGGGTTTTTGGCTATGAGGCATGTGGGATCTTAGCTCCCTGACCAAGGATAGAACCAGCACCCGCAGCACTGGAAGGTGAAGTCTTCACCACTGGAGCACCAGGGAAGTCCCCCAGATATTTTGATCCATGGTCATTTAAACCTGCAGATGCTGAACCTGTAAAAATAAAGGGCTGACTGTACTTTTTCCATCTTCACCATGAATAACACACTACAGATAGATATAAGTCATGGATATAAAGTTTTTAAATGAATATAATTTCAAGAGAAGTAATGCATGTATTAGTGAAATCCTATTTGTTTAGCAAAAATAGATGTTTGATAAAGAGTTACCTTCAAGGACCTTTACAGTTAGAGTTCTCCAGAGAAACAGAACCAAACAGATGTGGTTTGTATTGCAGTTTGAACCCAAAGGCAGTCTGCTGCCAGAATTCCTTCTTGCTTGTGTGTGTGCGTGTGTGTGTGTGTGCATGCATGTGTGTGTGTGTGTGTGTGTGTGTTGGGGGCCAAGGGGGTGGGTGGTCAGCCTTTGTTATATTAAGTCTTTCAACTGATTGTGAGGCTCACCCACATTGTAGAGAGTAATCTGCTTCACTCAAACTCTGCCAATGTAAACGTTCTCTCATCTGAATAACAGTTTCACAAGACTGTCTAGGATAATGTCTGACCAAGTATCTGGCCATTTTGGCCCAGTCAGATTGACATAAAACTTGTGAAATTATCATCATATGTAGATAGGATGGAAAAAAATAGCATGCTTTGTATAAGCTATGCTCTCTATGGCAAAGTAAAAGATGCATTGTTATTCATGAGTGGGAATGTGTTTTATCTACTAATCTTCTCTGTTTACATTATCTTTATTTTTATCAAATATCTCAGAAAGATAAAAAACTTTATACATTTTCTCAAACTTTAAATAAAATATAATTATCCAAAATACACAAAATTTGTGTAAAGCTTATATAACGTTTAAAGAATAATTATGCCACTAAAATAATCTAAAGGGTTATATAAAGATATTGTTGAAGCTTCAAAAATAAAAATAAGAATATAAACAGAATATGTGAAGATATTAAAAGAAAAATAAAAGAGTCAAGAGAAGAAACAAAGCAATAAAAGTTATATTAATCAGTTTTTATATTGATCACGAATGACAGAAATTATCAATTAATTATGAAGATGTCACAGAGAGTAAAACATAAATGAGGAAGAACTAATTACTTTACGGTAGTAAATAACATAGAAATCCACCAGATAAGAATGCCAAATATATAGGAAATAAAGTAAAAAGTAAAAAATTATGCCCTTAGTAGGACAGAATATAATGTAGAAATCAAAATGCAAGATGTAAAAGAAAAATACTAAGTAGAACAAACACTAAACGTTTGAGAAAGGGTGATGAGCAAGGATTTACCTAAGTTAACAGACAAATAAATAATATATCGCATCTTGCTTAAGGTTTGAATAAAATATTATGTTTCCCCAGAAAAGGAATAGTGTTATGCCTTGATCCCTTACATAGCTCACATGATATCTGGAATGTAACAGAGTACTAAAAAAAAAGCTTGTTCATTTGAATTGAATAAACCACAACCAAACAAATATTTCAGGAAAGTGCCATGGAAAGTGGATGAATGGCCAAACTCAAAGCAAAGTCATTTTAACAGAACAATGATACTATCTTGCTGCAAATAGGATTAGATACATAACAGAAAGCACAAGTAGAAAAGTTTATCATGGTAAAATCAAAGCCTAATTTGAACATTATGGAGTGACTTGAGCATGGCAGAGTTTGGGAAAAATAATTTTGAGTTACAGCCATTCACAAAGGAATCTAAATGAAATACATCACTGAAATATTTTCAAGGATGTTTACTGTAAGGTACTGAAATAAAAACAGTAATAGTAAAATCACTGCAAAATTTGATGAAATAATTATATAAACTTATATAGGAGAATAACAGTAGAAAATATAATTTATATTACTGAAAACCCAAGATACTAAAGCAAAACATTCCAAAAATGATTAAGTGATTCAAATAAATAGTAACCATGGTTGCTATAAAAAAATAAATAAGTATTGGCCAGGATGTGGAGAAATTAGAACACTCGTGTGCTGCTTGGAAGGTAAATATTGCAGTTGCTATAGAAAATAGCATGGCAGTTCTCCAAAAACATAAAAACAGAGTTACCATGTGATTCAACAATTCCACTTGTCTGTATGTACCCCCAAAGAGTTGAAATCAAGGTCTCCAAGAGGTATTTGTACATGTGTGTTCATAGCAGCATTATTTACAATAAAATTTGTGTACAAAATTTAATGTTGAAATTCAATAATTATTGACAATAACAATATTTTGACTAACTCAACCCATGGGAAGAACATTTTCCTGCACCCCTATTTCTTAGCCACAGTTAATGTATGTGTCACTCTGCAGACTGAAGCCTTGGTCCTTTTGTGAACTTATTCCATCATGACATGGGCATATCAAGAATCCACCATGGAAAGCTGCTTCTAAAACTTTTAGCACATCTGAGCTGGAAATATTTGCCCTTAGCCATTTTTATTCAAGTATAATCTGTTTTATCACATGATACATGGAACTATGTCCATGAAAGTAAGGTTTATTTCATTGACTCTAAACTATTTTTTTCTTATTATTTATTTATTTATTTATTGGCTGCATTGGGTCTTTGTTGCTACATGCAAGCTAGTTGTGGAGAGCAGGGGCTACTCTTCATTGCAGTGCACGGGCTTCTTATTGCAATGGCTTCTCTTGTTGCTGAGCACAGGCTCTAGACTCACGGGCTTCAGTAGTTGTGGTGCATGGGCTCATTAGTTGTGGCCCGCGGGCTCTAGAGCACAGGCTCAGTAGTTGTGGCACACGGGCTTTGTTGCTCTGTGGAATGTGGGATCTTCCAGGACCAGGGATCAAACCTGCTTTGGCAGGCAGATTCTTAACCACTGCCCCACCAGGGAAGCCCCTCACTGACTCTATAAAGGGTTTGGAAAAGGGAGGCAAGTTATCAATGGTTATCTTTTACCTATAATGATGTGTTCAAGGGAGAACTCTGTTCATTGAACATGCATCTTATGTACTGTCAGAATCCACTAAGGCAAACGTAGGGTGTCCCAGCTTTGTCAACCCAGTCCAGCTTGTATATTGCAACTAATAATATTTGGTTAAATAATGTAATATCTGGAAAAAAGGCTATACTAGGTGGGACGTAGGATTAGCAGAAATAAACCAGCTCTATTCCAGGCAAACCATGATTTTTCATTGTAAACTAGGACATCTGATCCTCTGATTAATATATAGAGAGTGATCTGTGTGTGTGTGTGTGTGTGTGTGTGTAGCTATAAGAGAAATCAAGTTAGACAAGACCTCTATGAGCAGGTTACATTTGATAAGAAGTCAGCTTTTGAACACATGGACAGATATTTACAATCAGAGGGCACAAAAAATACAACAGTTCTAATCCAGGAATGAAATAATTATGTCCAAGGACAGAACGTTGTTTGGAGACAGAGAACCAAATGAGGGCAAGGGTGATAGGCAGTGAGGCAGGCCATATGCTAATACAGCTAACCCCTGTGTTGGTTAAAAAAAAATAAAGGAACATAGCCACATCCATTTGTCACATGTTCTCTATAGGTGCTTTCATGACAATAAGAACACTGCTGAGCAGTGAAGACAGACATCCGATGACCTGCAATGCACAAATATTTGCTCTCCAGCTTTTTACAGAAAAAGTTAGCCAATCTTTGATACAGAGCAACAATATAGTTGATATATAGTTGCATGTCAATTAAACAGAATAATACACAAGTGAAACCGAATATCTCAATAAGATGTTATACCAAATTTCTAAAATATATTTTCTTCAACGATAACAGAGAATTTTTTATACCTTAAAGAAAATGACTTAATGGCTTTATTTGGCATTACAATTATGGTGTTTGTTAATCAGATGATAAATACAAGAAAAACAAACTAAATTTGATAGTAATTCACAAATTCTACATATGAGAATTTTAGTTATAGTTTTTGAGTGAATTAATGAAGAACAATTTAATGTGCTCCTTACCTGATTGTCAAGAAACAAAAACATCAGTAACAATACATCTCCTACATTTTTTCCACTACATGTCTACTTATTTAAAATGCATACACAGGAAATAATATTAGGTGGTAGGTGCGATTTTTAAATTTTGCACTATGAACAAAAAAATACTTAGAAAATAAAATTGAAGTATATATATATTGAATAAATTTTATTGTTTAATTTTAATAATTTTAAAATAAACATTTTTCATAGAGAATAAATATAAAATAATGAATTTGAAGCTCTGGAAATTTAATATTACTTTGATTAAATATCTCAATCAGATAAAAGATAAATTTTGCTTTAAAAGTTCAAATGCGACATTCTTCCCCTAAAAATTTTAGCCAACTCAGTAGCATTAACATTTTTCCATTCAGTTGAAAATAATGCAAGACAAAGCAAGGCAGAAACCCTGCCAAGTTTCAGTTGGCTTTACACTTAGAACACAGATAAGCTTGTCTACTCAGAATGAAATATTTTTCTTTGTGCAGATTACATTTCAATACATCAATGCATCTCTAGATAAGATAGCTCATTTTGTTTTCTGCCAATCCTATGTCTAATGTCCATTTCTCAACTTCATTAATAACTATGCCAAACAAAACATTCACCTTTAAAATATATTTTAGAGATATGCTTGATTGTTCTCCTAGTGACAGAGATTCTAAAATGGTAATAACAATTTAAAGGACCACCATTGGTGGAAATACACATCTGGCATGTGGTTCTTTCTTTTATAACAGACCTATTTCTCAACCATGGCCTCTGGAGTGTCACTGACTGGATTTGTGGCCAGATGCCAAGGGTTACTCACTGGGTAAATCTGGGCAGGTTCTCTAATATTTCTGTGTCCATTTATTCATCTCTAAAATGGGGAAAATATTAATATCTCATTAGTTGTTATAAGCCAATACATGCAATACACTGAGAATGTTGCCAGACGTAATTAAACTTTGTTACCATTATTTTATTAATAAAAATTGTTTACTACCTTCTTACCCACTCTCAAATTGCCTGATTTACTTTCTTTTCAATATTATTTTTATATACTCTCAAAATATTTACTATTTTTACATAAGATCTTGACTCTCTACAGATTCAAATTCTGAAAATTTGTCCTAAAGGTAAATGCATTTCCAAGATCAAATATAGGGATGCAGACTGTATGTATCTCTCAGTGTTGGCTGGGAATATATAAATATTCATAATGCATGGAAATGTGTATCTTCAACTCTAGAGAATAATCAATGGTTTTAAAGGAGCAACTGTGTAAAGGAGATTTGCGCTAACAATTTTGACAGTGGAACTTGAAACTATTCCATCTCTGTTTCTCTGGCATTATGGAGCAACTTATATAAATTTGTCTTCTGTTTCATTATTTCTATCTTCAGATTTCTACCATCATTTGACTTTTCCATTTTATAACCAATTGTTGTTTCTCATAGTTCTAATAAATTCTTTGGCAAATTTCCCTAGTCAATTTTCATATTATCCTGTTCATTTACTTTTATTTTTATCTCTTCTTTCTCTGTGTAATTATCTTAATAACTGACTTTTTATGTTTTTCAGATTATTCTACTATTTTGACTAGTGTTGCTAATTATTCCAATAACTGGCATTGACTTCACAGAGATTTCTTGGTGTTTCCATTTCTTAGTGATTTCTTATTTTTTTCCTTACAACTTGAATATGTTTTATAAGACTCTGTGTTTTGATTTGGTTGCTATTATAGATGATTTTTCTATTTTTATTTGGTTAAAATGTAAGAGGGCTCTTTATATATTATTCTGATTTAATCCTTGTAAAAGTCTCTCTTTTCTCTCTTTCACATCTTATTCTACTACATTGCCTCTCACATTTTTAATTTTAAATGTAAGAAATTTAAGGCATTTTCATCTTGAATGCTGCAAATTTCAAGTATATTTTGACAGTTTTAAAATAGGTAAAACATGGAAATATTAACAAAAAGGTAATATTTGTATACTGCCACTATATACCAGATTGAAATGCTCTGCTGAAATGACGTACTGATATAATAATGATGATCCATTGACCCAAAATCATCTAATATTCCCTAACTTACATGATGGTAGATTAAAATTTCATCTAACAGAATTTAAGCAAATACAAATTCATAATTTTTAAATACAGGAGCTATCATCTTTGAAGAATTGGAATGTATTGTTAAGTTTGGAAATTAGATAACCCAGAGTTGAGGAATGATACTTAAATATGGACAAACAGTGTCCTCAGGTGTGTAATAGGTTGTTTCCTCATGTGTGTAATTGCTTGGGTTAGGGTCAGTGGGAGAAGAAAGATGAAAGCCTAAGGAAGAGATATGGCGTGCATTTACATACACCCTATTTTCAGTAAAATATCTTTGGAATTAGGACTTACTGAAATAGTTCTTCGAAGTTTTAGAAAAAAGATACTAGTAGAAAAGCAATAAACAAAAAGATAATGACAATCTGTAAGAAAATAGGCTTATGTTACTTTAAAATAATAATTTGGATATATATGAGTCCCATATAATTTAAATATTATACACTTCTTGTAGTACTGAAGTTGCATCAGTAAACCTGTCATTCATATTCTCTATTTCCTTGCAATATCCTTTCTCATAGACTCCATTTCATGACCTGTAAGGGTCAACGACATTACTAAAGTCTTGTGAGTTCTGAAAAAGGATGTTTTTCTTCCTGTTTTTGTTTAGCCACCACCTCACAGTTTTTCAGCTTGCTCCCACTTTTTAGTTGAGAACTAATTTTTTGGTTGCCTTTTTTCCCTCACTTCTCAACTCCCATTCATATTAAAATATAGTCACCTGTATAAGATGATTAATCTTTAAAAGATAGTATTTTAATCAGGTTGGCATATTGAGATTAGGAATGAAAATAGCAAGAAATGATATCAAGTAGCCACATGAGATTTAGACACAGGGATTAATGTTGCCTCCATGGATAGAAGACAAATGTACCTGTTATACTCTATACCTGTAAAAATACAGCTCAAACTCTTTTGTCAGGTAGGAGGCATTAAGAAAATTGGTAACCCTTTAAAATAATTGTGCAATTAATCATTGCTGAAATCACTGTTGAAATCCCAAAGAACTAGTTATGACATGCACATTAATACCAAATGAGTTCATCATGATTAATATCATGACAATAAATAGCAGAGGAAATTAACAATGATCAGCTATTATTTTAAAGCCCTGCTACAGAATTCAAATATTTTACCTTGAAATGTAAGCACTTTTAAGGTATATACTACATACATTTTTAAGTGCACTTTTATTCAACTTAATTTAGTTTAATACTTTCTATTTTAATACTTTTATTTCAAAAATACTTATTACTAGAAAATATCATTTGTTCTCATTTCTACCCAGTGAGAAATGATTAGAGCATTTGACAAACAATGAGATTCCATTTTAGGCAATGGAATTTTGATTTCTTTAAATTAATTTAGCTTAATTTAAATTAGAATCTCTACTACAAGTGGAGAACTGTCATTTATTTATTTATTTTTTTCAAAAATGACATTCTTCTCAAATTAAGGACATTTATGTGACTAGCAGTATTAAAATTCCTCAAGGCAGAGTATATGGCTAGTCTAAGTACATGATTTTTCTAGGGCAAAGCCCCTCTGTCAGTTTTAGTAGGGCAAGGTGAATCTGTACAAATATTGGGAAGCCTCAATTAGTCAATATTACTGTTAAACAAACTGTTTTTATAGGTCAATGACAATTTTAAGTTATTGTTTCTTTGTTGGCTCTAATTCTCACTCCTCCTGGAGAAGAATACTCAAGGAAAGTAACCCCTAATCCCAAACCTGCCTGTATACAGGTTATTTTCTCCTAAAATCTCTTTGATCTCCTTTGATTTTATTCCCTTGGTGGTCTTCTGTTATTGCGACCTATTTTGAGAAGCCCATGGTCCTGTTCCACTTAGCACACCATAAATGATGTTATTTTACCCACTATTTAATTCTTCAGTTTAAACAAATGCTGAACTTTATCAAACCCCTTATACCACATAGGAAATAAAAACTCACCAATATTCTTCCATTTATAGACCCCTGATGCAGAATTGTAATTCCTTTCCCCACAATTTTCAAATCTGTGCTTCCTCTGCAACGTGGAGTTTCTCAAGGGTATCACACAGCATTAACAAAACAATCTTTTCTGCTTCTTGCACAGGTAAGAGTGACTTTTTTTTTTTTTGGTGGGGGGGGGTGCCTCTCTGGTTTCTCATCCCCTCTTACCTGGCCTTGGGTGAATTATTACTATGCAGCTTTCAGCAGCTCAGCTAGGCTTATATTCTGATAAGACTTCACTTAATTCACTAAGAAAACCCATATTCATCCACTAAAATGATCTGTAGCTCACAGAATGGTATAATCATAGGGCTTCTCAGTGTCTACTCACAGTTTTGATATCACTGTCACTACTGTCCCACCCAGAGCTTCTGCTTTTCCTTCAAGCACCAAACAGGAAGAAAAATGTATCCTCTCCTTGTGGGAAACATTGGAAATGACACCTAGCAGGGAGTAATAGGTGTTTTAGGTTTACTTGTACATTACTGTCTCTTTCCCTCACTGACAGCCATGTTTCCCTCCCAACTTAAATGGAGCCACAGTATGTGCAGATAGCTAGTCTGGAATGGATCTGAGGAGTAATAGACATAATGTATTTTAAAGCACAACACCACTCTGGTCCCCAAATTTTGTGATTGAGACCAGCTCATCATGCCCGATTCTTCTTCCACCTAGGATTTTGCCTTTTTTGTAAGATTCAAGTCTTTTTTGTCTTGCAATCATTGCCTCTTAGTCTATGTCCTGATGCAATTCTAGTTATTCCTCTGGGAGTTTCCTCAGACCACATACAAATAAAAAGACACAAAATGGTGGAACTCTCTAGTGGTCCAGCAGTTAGGACTTGGCACTTTCACTGCTGAAGGCCTGGGTTTGATCCGTGGTCAGGGAACTAAGCTGTGCATGATGCAGCCAAAAAAAAAGAAAAAGATAGGAAAATGGTATTGGAAACACAGAAACACAGGGAATGGTCACCAGGGACACATATTCAATTTCAATTTAGCCTCAATCATGAAATTCTGCAATATTAGGAGAAAAATGCTCTTGTAATTTATTTTCTTTTATGAAAACATGATTACATTAGCATAAATAAGAAACATATATGCTTGGATAACAAAATTATAACCTCCAATATCCTGCAATATATCAGTCTCTAAATGCACATAAAATCATGCTTTAATCCAGAGAAAGCCTTGCTTAGATGATAATTATAGAGACAGCATTGAGACAGCAATCAATAAAGTTGTGAATAAGGAATGAATAAGTGAATCAATCAATGTATTTTGTAGTCTATGATTGAATATGACTGGATAAGCCTTTAAAAAGTAGTCACACCTTTTTAAGGATGCGCCATTGCCGTCTTGAGTCTATGCAAAGAAAAATTTTGTTCTTGACAGGATTTCAAGCAAGAAATGTTTTTCTCAACAAAATTATTTTAAAATAGCCTTCTCTTTATCACATTTAAAAAAGTAAAACAACATAACTTTTGTTACACAGTTACCAAAATATCCAGGATAAAAAGCAGACGTACAGTCTGAGCAAGCCACAGATAACTTTGGCAAACAAATAAAACAGACACAGAACTTTTCAAATTATATGAGAAATAAACAGTCTTTTTCATCTTCAGAAAGGGATATATGTTCTATAGCTATGATAGATATTAAAAAATCATATAAGCTAAGAACTTTTCTGCAAGTAGCAATAGGGTTTCTAATGTAAGAAAAGGTAAACCCCAGTTCAAAGGAAACACTTTAGATGCACAAAAAGCAAAGAGTGTGGTCAGTATAAAATGTTGACATGAATGGATATATGTGCGGGTTTCTTTCGTTTAACTGAGCTTAGCACATTAGATACCTCCTTTTATTTTGAAAATTTAAATTGTCAAATCTAGGTAACTCAATCATGCTGGCTATTATAAATGGTCAATTCTATATTACATCATAATTAATACAAGATACCCACCTTCCTCTTCTTCTTTCTCCTTTGATGTCACAGTGATATATAATCTTCCATGGGTCTTTTGTATTATCTTAACTTGGGAAAGGGTTTTGTATCTTCCTTTACCTTTTAAAACATTGGTTGTTAAACAGCTGGCCTGCATGGTGTAGGTTGCACTGGGAGGATGTCTTTGGTCCTGCCTCAGATGATCAGATCCACAGTATGTCCTTCATTCTCAAGCTCAGATTTCCTCTCAGACCTCCTTGAACACACCTTTTCTCTCTTGACATCAGCACTGTCCTCCAAACTTTGAAGTCTCCAAAACTTTTAATCACTTTCCTTGTACCATGCATAGCATTTAGAGGCCCAGAACCCTGGAATGCTGCCATATTGTGATTGAATCACTTGTGTGGACTGTGTGTGTGCATGAGTCATGGAAGAAAAATTGTCATTGGTTCAAGGTAACAAAACAAAAGGTATTATTTCACAAATATAAAACAGCAATATATCAACCATGAAGGGTTCAAGGAACAAAAGTATAAACTAGAATATTTTTAAATCATCTGAAACCTCATCATACTGTCCTCTGGTGGGTATAATTCTTTCTTTTAGCTGGTTTTTGTTTCAAATTTAAATATCATTAAAATAGTCTGCATTGTAACCTATTTTTTATCAATAACTCACATATGCATTTTACTTAAAATTATATTTATTAGCTGAATTTTATTCTAATATATGGATGGATTTTAATATACTTAAATAATTCATACTTTTCAGCATTTGGGTTGGTTTCAATTTTAAAGTAATATTAGAAATATGTGGAACAACCAACCAGAACCTAGAATGTATATATTAATATACCTTCCAGATAAAGTATATAAAAATGTAAGAAACTCAATAGAAAGGGCACTACGAGGGTGAGTCACAAATTATCTGCACTGGGACTTCCCTGGTGGCACAGTGGTTAAGAATCCACCTGCCACAAAAGGAACATGGGTTCAAGCCCTGGTGTGGCAAGATCCCACATGCCATGGAGCAGGTAAGCCTGCGACCCACAACTACTGAGCCCACGTGCCACAGCTACTGAAGCCTGCGAGCCTGGAGCCCATGCTCAGCAACAAGAGAAGTCACTGCAATGAGAAGCCCGAGAACCACAACAGAGTAGCCCTGGCTCGCAACAACTAGAGAAAGCCCGTGCACCGGGACAAATACCCAATGCCACCAATAAATATATAAATTAATTAATTAATTTAAAAAATTATCCACACTCTGGCTGTAGAATTTACTTTACCTTTTACTAAAGACAATTACATCATTTTCAACATAATCTCCTCGCTTTTCAGTACACTTTGTCCATCTGTCAACAAGCTTTCGTATTCTCTCATTAAAAAATGTTTTAGGCTGAGCAGTGGGCCACCAATGTACCGCTGTCGTCACTTCTTCATTACAAGTGAATCTTCATCTTCGTAGGGCTGCTTTCAGGGGCCAAACAGGTGAAAGTCTGATGGAGCGTTATCAGGACTATAGGGAGGATGCTTTAACACCTCAAAATGAAGTTTTTGCAGAGTGTGGACAATGTGGACAGAAGTGTGCGGATGTGCACACCCTCAGACCACAAAAAGTGAATCACTGCACACTGCTCTTCTTTCATACAAAGCACAAGTGGGGCATCCATTTTTGCTCACATTGCAGTTACAAATGAACTGCTGTAACATGCTCACATCTGCACAGCAGTGACTTGGGAGACAGCAGCCTTCAATGGAAAGTGCTGATAAGACAGTGCGGCCAACGGAAGTTTTAATATAATGGAAGTGTGGATAATTTTTGACTCACCCTCGTAATGTATCAAATAATTTTTATAATTTTTAATCTTCAGTTATCATGAGCTGAAAATATTGTATATGTTTATATATCTAACTGCTGTGTAGCCCATTTCCTACTATTCATATTAGTATAGGCATTATAATTAGAAATCTCAATTTCAAATTAATGTAAAAAATACAATAATTACCTTGAAAACCTGCAGTTATTTGATCACAATGACATGTACATAATTTATATATTTTTGGTATGATTATAAATCCATTTCATAAAATATTTCATTATAGACTATCATATTTTTACTGGTACTGTTTACTTTTTTACAAATACATGTTTTTTTTAATAATTTTATTTAAGCATATTGACTCTGTGTCTCTATGGTGCAAGTATTTTTACAGTTTATATTTTTGGTGCAGACTTATTTTTTGTCATACAAAAACTTTATTTCCCATTGTGGTCTACATTATGTTTAGAATGTCCTTTGGAACATAGATGTTAGATGAATATTTAACAATGTTTCTCTAGTTCTTTTGTGTGTTACATATGTGAGTTGTTTAAAAGTATTATTAAAATATATTTGATGCATACAAAAGAATATGTACACGTATATCACAGACATTACACTATAATACAAAACAATAATAAAACTAACAAATCCAAACAACACACTTCCCGATCCAAGAACTTTATGTCTATTTATCTATTTTTTAAAAATCAACTAAATAAATTTTAAGGATCTTACTGGCTTTATTTAATAATTCATGAATCAGACAGCAGGCAATCTAGCAGATAAAAAGAAGCTCCGAAGAGCTGTATGAAATGAAAAACACATAGGCAGCCTGAGCAGGCACAAGGAAGTTCTACCAGGCAGAATAGCAAAAAGGCTTTTGCAAGGTTGCTTTTTTAATAGGGGATGGCAGGGATTTAATCAGCAGGTTATGTAACTAGTGCTGATCAGGTGATTCCTGATTGGTTGGTTAAGGCTCCATTTCTGGAACAGCAAAACCGTAAATAAGTCTTGGTTTGGTGAAGCGGGTTTTCTCCACAGGGAACTCCATTTGGGGCTTATCTTGATTTTAACAATAGGCATATATACTGAGGCTTAAATTCTAATTATTCAGTTATTTTTTCTTAACACTTCGAGCATATTATTTCATTGCGTTCTAGTTTCTGTTTTACAGACAAGGACACTGCTGTCAGACCCATGTTATTATTTGCTAGAAGATTTCATTTTCTCTGGTGACATTTTAGTCCTTTATGTAGAAGAGCCGATGGCCAATGAACATTAATAGCCCTGTTTTTGTGAACTCTTTCCTAAACCAATAAACAAACCTTTTTTTGTAGAGAGACAGAGTCTAGTGTGTAGGTTAGAACTTAGCTTATAACTTTTAAAATTTTTCTTTCCATTATGTGGGGGAAATAGTCTCATATCAGGCCTTTCAAACTAAAGCAAAGTCTCACCTATATCATTACACAAATCCTCACCTAAGAACAGGCTTAGCCTAGAAACAGACTTACTCATAGAAGCAGCTATTATATAGTCTTTGTATTGATAACAATACTATTTGGTGAACAAGAGTCGGAGCATATGAAAAAGACAAGTTACCTGAAGACAAAGATAAAACATATACATACATGCACTCTGACTTTAGGGAAATAAAAATTTATTTTAAGAACTTAATAAAATTTTAATTAAAAATTCATGAATTTTAGGAGAATTTTCCTCCATGCATTAAGAACATGATGCTCTTTTTTTTTTTATTTAGAGGGAACGTTCGGAGAAAAAGAAAGCAGTCATGGAGATGAAGAGTACGTTGCTAAAGTAACATATAATTAAATTTGGCTTTCTGACTCGGTCTTAAATGGACACAAATCATTGATAAAGAAGTAAACAACAGACCAAGAGAAATAATATGTAAATAAAATAACTCATCTCATTGATAGTAACCTTCCTGTTGTTTCCTCATATTTAAATTTGAAATAAACTTCTTATTAAGCAGAACTGCAATTTTATGGTGTGTTGCTAAAACCATCTCATTCTTCTTTTTCTTTTTCCTTTAGTAAACTTGAAACTTAAATTTAAAGTAAAATTCTATCTTTTATTAATATGATATGATTTACTAATGCAGTGAAATTCTGTGCAGTGTGAATGGGGCCTTAAAAATGTCAGATTATAATCAGAGTTTATATGGAGAAATGAAACATAGCAAAGTTCTTCAGTCACAATGTCTTGTCAATTTATCTCCTGCCTCAGGACCAAATTTCTCTTTCCCAGGCAGACCCTTAAATGTTTAAGGCTGTAAATGGATTAGTTGAATAATGAGATAATATAACATCTCATTTTAAAAACAGCTTTAGCCTTTGTATTAAAAAATTACTGCCAGAACAATAAGAAATACCAGGTTGGTTTTATTATTAGGAATTAATAACTTATAGTTAAAATATAATTATGATAAAAGTTATGAGTACTTTGTAAATTGTAGGCAATGTGCTCAGCTTTTTAAATACAACATACCTATCAGTAGGCATTATTGTCCCCATTTTATAGATGAAAATATTCAAGCTCAGAGAAGAAAAGCAACTTGTTCAGAGTCACAGAGCCAGGACTGGAGGCCAGATCTGTATGAATTCAAAGTGCGTTCCCTTAACTATACTCTTTTTCCACACCATGTGGCTTGTGGGATCTTAATTCCCTGACCAGGGATGGAACCCAGGCCCACAGCAGTGAAAGTGCCAGGTCCTAAATACTGGACTGCCAGGAAATTCCCTACTAACTATACTCTTAATAAACCAAAGTGCACAAGATTGTATATATACAAATGTTTTAAATTTTGTTAGTGTTATTTCCATATCATTAGATTATCATTGAATTTTTAAAATATATTTGTATTTAATTCACGTGAGTTATTTGAAAACAATAACTTCCATATTTTTTATGCATAGTAGTTTGTACCTCTTAATTCCCAACCCCTTCTTACCCCTCCTCCTTTCCCTCTTTCCACTGTTAACCACTAGTTTGTTCTCTGTATCTGTTAATATTCAAATCATTCATTTGCTTTATTTTTTAGATTCTACATATAAGTGATAACATACTGTATATGTCTTTCTCTGTTTGACTTATTTCATTAAGCCTAATACCATGGAAGTCCATCCATGTTTTTGCAAAAGGCAAAATTTCATTCCTTTTTTTAAGGCTGAGTGATATTCCATTGAATATATACAATACATCATCTTTATCCATTCTTTTGTTGATGACACTTAAGTTTCTTCCACATCTTGGTTATTGTAAATAATGCTGCTATAAACATTGAGGTGCATGTATCATTTCAAATGAGTGTTTTAGTTTTCTTCAGCTGTAGGCCCAGGATTGGAATTGCTGAGTCATACAGTAATTTACTTTTAAGTTCTTTGAGCAACGTCCATACTATTTTCCATAGAGGCTGCACCAATTTATATTCCCACCAACAATGCACAAGGGTTCCCTTTTCTCTATCGCCTCACCCACACTTGTTATATGTAGACTTTTTGATGATAACCATTCTGACAGGTATGAGGTGATATCTTATTGTGGTTTTAATTTTTTTTCTGTCGGTGTCTTCTTCCTTTACTGTAGCTGAATGATTTCCACATACTTATTTGATAGAATAAATGACACATTGTATCTGATAAAAGAAGGTAGTTATAATTTCACAGAATTACATAAAAATTAAATTTAGCCTACTTTTATTATTCTTACAAGGACTTACTT
Source organism: Hippopotamus amphibius kiboko (assembly GCF_030028045.1). Classification (NCBI taxonomy): domain Eukaryota; kingdom Metazoa; phylum Chordata; class Mammalia; order Artiodactyla; family Hippopotamidae; genus Hippopotamus; species Hippopotamus amphibius. The sequence goes on along the minus strand of NC_080188.1, from coordinate 187,619,105 downwards.
TTTCGTAAATACTTTCAATATGTTAAAATTGTTTCCTAGAAATGTGTCTTCAAGGAATTTTAATAGTTGGACATTAAAAGTCCATATATTTTACGAGTATACTTTATATCTGAGACATTCCCTATAGACAGTGCTACCAGGTGGTTAGGAGCTTGGATTCTGGAGCTGGAATCCAATTTCTGTTTTAAATGTTCAATATTTACTTGTTTTGGGAAAATTATATGGTTTCTCTATTCTTTACTTTAGGCATATGTAAACTGATAAAAGCGATACCATTTCACAGTGCCATTTTGCAATTTAAATGAGTTAATATCTGAGAGGCATGTAAAAACATGAATGGGAAAATACACACTCAAAAATATTAACTATTATTATTATCCTTCATTATTTAGCTCTGCAAATTTAAAGTAAGATGGCCATTTTATTATATCTGTGATCCACTATGAGTATGCTGTTATTATCAAAATAAGTATGGTTTAATTAGCATAATAATTATTAGAATTGTGTTTTTTGAAATGAATAAATCATAGAAGAAAGTAGATGAGTTTGTTTAAAAAACTAAGCTTCCGATGTGAGTTTGCATCACTTGTGGTTAATTAGAAAAATTATACTTGGAGAAATATAAAAATATGAAAGCAGTGCGTTAAGTATCCCGAAAAACAGAATCGAGCTTGCTTTATGCTATAGATTTTTATCCTATAAACACAAAGCTCTGCAGAAATTTAAATATGAGAATTAGGGGTAATCAGTGGAACCTAAATATTTCCTAAGAGAACCATGATTGTCAGTAAGTGAGCATTTTAGCCTTTTTTGTGAATCATAGAGATGCACCATGCATTTGTAATAAAGTTACATTTTAATGTACATTATGTCATTTATATTTTAATTTTACATGCAAAACAAGTTATCAACAAATGTTGGTTGAGAAAAAAATAATCACTAGAATTAATATAACTGTCATTGTTAATTAATTTTCATTAACAATGGTTGACTTTAGTCTTTGCTAATTTATAACAAATGGAGCAAAAATGCCATCAGTAAGGCAAATTCATATACGTGCACTGCACACACAATATTCAACCTCACACAGAGCAATTTCCAGAAATGGCGAAATAGTTCCTCTTTAGACAGTTTATTTTAATTGTTGTTATTTAAAAGAAGAATGCCAAAATAACTGTGGCTTAATATTTGAATCTAAAACTTGTGCTAAACGGCCCTTGAATATATTTCATTATATCCAGGTTATTACCCAAAGCTCAAGAAATTATCCTCTATAGATGCAAATGCTAATTTACACCTGTTTATTATTATTGGTTAGAAAATTCCTCTAATTATGTTTTCCCTAATGCATACATACTTTCTTAATTCCATATACTGAAACGCTATTAAAAATGTGTTTTATTTTTCATTAGAACACTTAAAATTATTTTTATTTCTTATATTCTACTTGTGGTCTTTTGTGGATGGGGAATATTCTCTTAATATATGCCTGTGAATTTATAAAGAATTTCTTTTTGAAAACAGCCTCTGTCACATGAATGAATACAAATAATAAAAGTTGCTAGAATGGAAAGCTTGTTAAAGATTACCTCATTTTAGGTTTCATTAACATTGCATTGGAGATATAACAGTGTTAGAAATCAATTTAGGCAAAGTCATTATTCTTCAAATACAAGGCTTTCTAGAAATGTTTATGACCATAATCACATTGTTTCCAGAGTAATGAATTTTATAGGTTAGAAAACATCATTTAGAGATATTTAAATATCATAAAAGCATTTAGCTATTACAATGGACGACTAACAAGACAAAGTCTTACTGGAAGATCTATTCTAACAAAACATATATGTTTGACATACACTAACATTAGAAGTTTTCTCAGTTTATACTTAATCAAGCTGAGTTCATTAGATCACCGATTTTGTTAATAAACACTGTGTTTATTGTAGAATATCTTCCTTCATAAATAATTGCATTATCACTACCTCTCTTGCTAGTCAATTAAGTTTATTAGCATAGTAAAATATTATCTCACTGCAAATAAGAATATAAACACATCAGAAATTTGATTTCTCTGTAAACCATCATTCTTTTTAAATGGAAGTAAAAAGTCATTAACACTTCATTATTAAGCAGAAAATCAATGCCAGAATAAGCCAATAGAAAAGATCATGGGTAAAGCCTAGAAGGTACATTACAAATATTTACAGGAAATAAAAAGTAGCCAAATAGCTACTTTTGTAAAGACAAGGACATATTTAAGTAAATATGTGTAGGAAATGTCCAAATATGTATAGGAAATGTCACAGATTATAATCTTGAAAGATCTTTCTAAATTTCTTATTGAATTTCAGAGTTGTCAAATGTATATAGAACACATTTGTTCCTTGCTTCTCTTTTGAAAACTTTGTAGTGAAATAATTTTTAAATCAGAAATAATACAGAGAGTGGACAACCATATTAGAGGGAAAATATTGAGTAGAATTCAACATGTGCCTCTCTGATTACTAGAAACAGCAATCCAAATAGACACATATAGGTTTCAGAAGAAAAATAGAAATTATGAAGAGTATATTCAGTTAAAACCAAGACTGTAGTTTCTGGTTATTTTATGGTCTAAAATTTCTGATAAAAGTGCTCTTTCAGGAAATATATCATTAATATACTTACAATAACAATTAATGTGGTACCCTCATCCAGGATATTTGTAATTAACATGGAAGAAATAGGTAACTTTTTGGTATATCAAAATAACTAATGAGATAAATATTATTTTGACTGTTTTCCCTTAAGATGATATAGAATTTGAACTGTTATTACGTATGTTAAACAGATGTCATAAATCCAGTGCCTAAGGGATGGTGGGATTATAAACTAGTTAGAAGTAACTGCCAAGCTATGTACCATTATAATGGTTTTATTCCTTTTGCTCTATCAAAAAAAAAAGAGATGTAGGAACTAATATTTTTACAATACCTCAATGCCAACGTGGAAATATTACTGGAGATATCTTAGATACAAAGCAAAGACTAATACTAAGATTTAAAAAGTCAAAATGCACTTCAAAAGAACAAAGCTACTCTAAATTTTAAGACTAACTAATGGTAAGAATATTGCTTATTTTGTATTTAATTGCAATTACATTATTTTAATGGACATTTAATTTCAAATTTTTTAATGCTGATTGTACCACTTATCTGTTACTGCTTAATGAAGTACTGCAAAATCTAGTGGCTTAAAACAACAATTATTTCAGAGTTTCTGTAGGTCAGGAATCTGGGTTAGAGTTTGCTGAGTACTCCCTTCAGGATTTCTCAGAGGTTGAAATCAAGGTGTGGACTAGGGTTGGGACCTCATCTGAAGACTTACTTGGGATATAATGTGCTTTCAAGCTCACTGACATCATTGTTGGCAGGAATTAATTTACAGAGTGTTGTTAGACTGAGGGCTTTACTTCCTCCCTGGCTCTTGGCTATTGGCTGCCCTTGGTTCCTTATCATGATGGCCTCTCTGTAGTGCAACTCACTCTCTGGCAACTTACTTTATCAGATCAAGTACGTGAGAAGAGCCAGAGATACAGAATGCAAGCAAGATGGAAGTCAGTCTTCCACAGTCTAATCTCAGAGTGGCATCCCATCACTTTCACAGTATTCTATTCATTAGAACTAAGTCTCTAGGTTCAAGCCATACTCAATGGAAGGTGGTTGATTACACAAGGGCCTGGGTGTCAGGAAGCAGGGATCTTTGGAAGCCAACTTAGAAAGCTACCCATCACAAGGTTGAACCCCCACCCCAAAAAGCTTCCCTTGACATTAATTTAAACATGTTTATTTTGCCAGTCTTTTTTTTTTTTCTTCCATTAACTTATTACTACTTCATGATAGGAACTTTCAATATTTCTATACTTATAGCCCATTGATATTTTTATTAAATTTTTCTAAGCTATATATTTCTTTGCAATGCTACTTTTCATTACTACCAGTAGTGTGCTGGTAAATGCTTAACAATAAGCTCTCTGAAAATAATGTATGAGTTTATTATTTTTTTGGTACTGATATAAAAGATATATAGGACCCAATTTACAAATAATAAAAATACAATACTCTATTGTAATTCTACATAGCCAATTGATTTTCACAGATTGCTTTTTATTGATTTTTCCTGACCTCTTGTATCTGCAGCAAACTTATGTTTGCAATTTAACTATGGTTTGAAAAAAATCAGCCTACAAATAAATGCAAGGAAGTCATTGAGGAATGAGTGTGCTTTGGCATGAATATTATTTAATAATTTTGCTTATTTATAAAAATTATGAGAGTGAAATAATAAAAACATATTTTGGAAATTCCCTCATTAGTGATATAAGTAGGTTCTTCACGGAATCACATGATAGTGTTTCGTTATTAGAATAATATTTTTTCTTTCATGTTTGCATGTGCTCATCACAATGTCATGACTACAGACACAGCGGCTTTTTAAGTTTACTCTGCATTATTAATATTTTCCTGTCACTTTCTTAAGTCTAGACAATCAACAAAACAGTGAATCAAGAGTAAATGATGGTTTAAATGATGGTTTAAATATTCCCACCATGGCTGATATCAATCTATCAACATGATGTCACTTAAGGTAGAGTTGGAAAGAGGTGCATTAATACTACAGTAAGTCCCCTACATACAAACCTTCGAGTTGCGAACTTTCAAAGTTGCGAACATGTGTTCACATGTTCAGTTATGTAAGTTAGTTCACGTGTCTGGCGTACATTGTCATATGCATGCATCCTCTACAAGTGGTTGTGCAGCTTGCCCTCCATCTCCCATTGCTGACAATCCTTCAGCTCCACCACCTTCTACCTCCTCTGCTTCCCCCAGTCAGTAACTCTTCTTGCCTGTTCACTCAATACCAGCCCCTGTATGCCAGCTGTTGTACTGCACTACTGTACTTTTCAAGGTACTGTACTGTAAGACTAAAAGTGCTTTCTTTATTTTTTGTGTTTGTTTTTATGTATCATTTGTGTGAAAAGTATTATAAACATATTACAGCACAGTACTACATAACCACTTGTGTTGGGCTGGGTACCAGGGCTAACTTTGCTGAACTTAGGAACAAATTGGACGTATAAACACACTCTTGGAACGGAACTCATTTGTATGTAGGGGACTTACTGTATTGTTTAGTATTTCACCTTACAGATACAATAAACATAATTTCAAGAACATAGATCACGATTAACATAGTAAACTTATGAGAAATTGATGCTTTGAATATCACCTCTGCTTTCGATAATATATAATTGTGTGTTTCTATAATTTAATTTTAAATAATGGCTGTAGTTCTAAACAAACTTGTGAAATCTCTGAAAATTTAGCAGTGGACTCTCATGAGCCAGTATGAGTCAACTCCAATACATCATTGGTTATTTACACCATTTATATATATATATATATATATATATATATATATATAAAAAGTTTGAAAAAAAAGTTGATTTTTGCTCATAGCCTTTCCTGCCAAAATGAGTGGTAAACTTACTGCCAATCATTTTGAGAAAAGTGAGAATTTCCACATGTATTTTTCATTGCTACCTTATTTACTTGAGCAAAATGGATGAGAACAAATGTTTGCAACAATTATTCTTAAGCAAACTGTCATGAAAACATGAAGAAGATGGAGGTTATGGACATTTACTAACTCTGCTTACCCTCAAATTGTCCCCTGATTTCTCACTTGTAAAATGCGGAGAAATAGTATTTATCTCATTAGGTTGTTGACAGAATTAAGTGAATTAATGCAGTCAAAGATGCATTGGGAAATTTATAGCTCAGGAACTGAGAAAGCAAGAAATGCCTCAACTAATATGACCCAGTGACAATTTCAGAGAACCCCTGTGTCATTCTGAGGAATGATCTGTTTTTATGCCATAAGCCTGGCCCCTCAGTATATGAGTATATCCAGGACAAGTCATGTGATGAGTTGGCAGCTAAGTTACTTCATGTGAAGTGCAGAGTGTGGAGCCAGGGCTCAGAACAGATTCTGATGTAGCAGCAATACCTCATGCAAGGAAATACCAGATTTTATATCATTTCAGTTTGAAACACTTGGGACAAGCACGTTCTTCAAATGCAGATAAACAGGCTCAACAAATATTCATGGAATTTAATATTCATTCCCTAAAGCAAAATAATCCTGCCATGGTAAAATAAGCAATCTGTTTCTGTATTGCAATGGCAGTATATATCTATATTTTGAGATGTATTGCCTATGTAATTCACAATATACAGCTCTAGTAAATCAGCTCTAATTCCAAATTTATTTGAAATAAACTTCAACTTGTCAATGCTAAAACGTTCTGTAAGCATCAAATAAAAAATAACTGTAAAATTTACATCCTATCATTTTCCATGTAGTAGAGTAAAACTTATTATGGTAAGTATTTGTATCAAGAGAGACAGAAGCAGTTTCAGCAAAGCTGCACATTGGAGCCTACAACATCTCTGTAAAGAGTAGAGTGCTCATTAAAACTTGTTTCTAACAATCTCTAATACATATTCTTCTATTCAATATATAAACATCAGACTTTTTTTAAATTTCCTTAGTTTGTACATATGGACTTTTGACAAGCAATGCTATCCTAAACATGGCATCAAATTCCATTACCAAGTTATAATATTGGTCACTAAAAACATCAATACCTAAAATGTAAATCAGTAAAAATTAACTTCCAATCTTAGGAAAGTGCCTTGAAATGTATGTTTTACTTTAAGTCAAGGCCAGTATTATCCAATAATTAGGATAGCATATTAAAGGTATAAATTATGTTACAAATGGGGAAAAGACTGTTGAAAGCACAGTTCAAGGTGAGTTTGTGGTACCTATGATGCAAACCCATAATCAATACCCTAAGAATTCTAATTTGTAGGGTCATGGAATGTATTTTATTTACCAATTCCAGAGGGACAGAGTGTAGTGGCTTACATCTCAGCTCTCTTAATTCACTGGCTTTGGACAAGTACTTAACATGTAATTGCTTCCATTTCCTTATATGTAGAAAAGAGATAATTATAGGATTAAATTTAGAGGGTCGATATGAAACATAGATAAATTGGTATATATAAAGCACTTAGACCAATGCTTAACATTATTGAAAGAAGTCAAAAAATGTTCTTTATTATCTTATTTGCTCATGTGTAAGATGATGCAATTAGTTATTTTATTGCTTTATCCAAGATCTAAACCAAAACAAAAGTAAACTCTTTCAACTTCAAATTATAATCCCATTCATTTGCAAATTAGGATTTGGTCTGAATTTCTTTTAAAATCAGATAGTACAAAATAAGCAAGGAACTTCTATAGATTTCATACATTAGCATAATTACCTTTTGTGTGACTATCCTTTCTTCATCAAATTGCAAAAGTGTTCATTCTCCAGAAGAAATAGGTGCTATACACACTACCTCCTAGTTATGTACTTTATATCTTATTCTTTATTAAAAACAGTGAAGAGAACATTATAACTTTAATTTTAAACTGTCCATTGAATTTACAAATAATTATAAGAACAAGCATAAAGCTATAGATATTTAACCAAGGCCATATGGTATAAAAATACAAATTTTCCAATTATACTTAATTAAAAAATAGAACTCAAATCTTTAACATGTTAAGGGAATATGAAAATGTAGAGATTTTTCTCAAAAAAAAAAAAAAATAGACACACAGTAAGAAAACTAAAGAAAATACTAGTGCTCTTGACCTTGTACTAAAAGAACAAAATTCCAAAAGCCACAAAGTATGAATACATGTTTAGTCAGAGACCATTTCTATAGCTTAATTCTAGACTTAGAAGAAAATAGCCATGATCTTTGTTAGGCAATAATAAAGATACACTTGTTTACATGCAAAAGACTTAATGTTGTATTTTGTTAGAAAGACTTTGATACTTAGAGGGTCTTATTGCTGGGCTGATGCTGAAAACTTGGCCTCTGTGCACTGGTGCTGAATTGAATCTCGAGACAGAGTTTTGGGTGAAGTAGAAAAGAATATTTATTGCTTTGCCAGGCAAAGGGAGACACAGTGGGCTTGTGCCCTTCAAAACTGTGTGTCCCAACCTGGAGGATTTGGTGAGGAGTTGTATAGCAATGGCTTAAGGGCAGAGTTGCTAATGAGGATCAGGGTATAAGCAGGGCCTGCTCTCCTTTAATCTGGTTCCAGTGGTCTGATGAGCTTCTCTGGTTTTTGAAGTTATCAAATGGTGACTTTCTCTCTGGAATGAGGATTGCTTCGTCAAGTAGTTCATCTTCCATTTGTTTGGGGTTCTAGTTCTGCAGAAATGCTCAAAGATATTATTATGTGTATCCCTTGAGGCAGAACAGGACCCTGCCCAAGGCTGAACTGTTGTTTCTTGGCTGCTCCTCGCTTGTCTCTGCATCCACTCTCTTTCCTGACTAGCAATGATTAGAAACTGCCCTTTGTAATTCAGGGAAGGTCATGGAGGCTGGAGTTTATTCCCTACAAACAAGAAACAAGGAAACAAAGAAAGGCTTCTGTACCCCAAAACCCCACACAGTTGTGCTCAGTTTCAGGGCCAAGCAAGAACAGGCAGTTCCTACTCAAAAGAACAAGACTCCCCAGTGATTTTCCATGAAGAGTTTTTAAAAGCAACATTTGGGGTGAAGGCTGCATTGTGTGTGACTTTCTTCTGACTGATTGGTGGTGAGGTGACAAGGTAGTGGTCCAAGAATGTCAATCATCACCTCCTGGTTCCAACCAGCCTGGGGTCTCAGCATGTAGTTACCATCCTCCCGCTGGGTGGGGGTCTAAATTCCTACAGAACAACTGAAAGGTGTGTATCAAGTTGTTATGTGTATCCCTTGAGGAGGAACTAGGACTCTATTTTTTTTTTTTCACTGAACTATTGTTTCTTGACTGCCTGTCCTTTATTTCTTCATTCCCTCTCCTCCTTAATTAGGTACTGCTTGAATCTGCCCTTTGGAACTCTGGGGAACTCTGGGAAGCTAAAGCCTTTTTCCTACAGATAAGAAAGAGAATAGGGAAAGGCTTTTGTATCCAGGAGGGCACAGCACAGCCATGCTGGGTTTCATGGTTAACTGTGTGGGAAGGAACAAAATATAGCAGGGTGAAGAAATGGAGTGAGAAATTTTTTTCACCATAAGGTTCACCGTATACTGTGAAATGAAATTTATATTTTATTGCAAGATGAGAAAAATTTAAACATTTTTCTTTTCCCTTTGGGTCTCCTACCTTCCCTTTAGTGTGTATTGCACATCTGCATTCACCAGACCTCCTTAGGAGATAACATTCCTCCTTAATCTCATCAAGGGTCACAACTCCTTAGGAGATAACCTTCCTTCTTGGGCCCTGATGACCCATGATCCACTGCTTGCTTTATACCTGTAGATCTGGATTGTGTAAACTGTCAATAATACATCATTTAATGTACACACCTCTGTCTCAAAAACTTACACAACTGTTCTGTGACCTTTAATGGGCAGAACAATTCCTAGAGCTTTCTGAGAGGCTATTCCTGGGTTATAATCCTCAGTTCAGCCCAAATAAAACTTTCCATTTCTCTCTTTTGATCAACTGATTAATTTTTCATCAACAATACATATTTTTATACACACATATAAATATGCATACGTTACCTTGTGAAGCTATTATCTATTGTTATTAAATTCCAAAAATTAAAAACTAAATGAATAATTATGTCTAGTAAAGGCAAAGAAATATGATCATCTTCACCTGTATGGAAAATATGTAGCAGTATTTAATAAGATATTGACAAAGGTAGTGAGATTAAGGGGGGTCTGGAGTTCCTTATCTAATGCCTTTTCTCTGTACCTGTTTTCAAGATGGAAGATCAGATAGGGTATTTCCTTCATGGCAAATACAACGTAACCTCTCCTTTATGAATGGTTCATCATCTATGTAGCCAAAAGTTCACCTTGATAATCTGGCCTCTCTTTTACTAATTTCCCTCTACCTTTGCTGCCCCTTGGACAGCCTATTAAAACAGTCATCACTGTCATCTTTTGCCTTTCGCTCTTTAAATACAATGACTAACCCATTTATTTTTCAACACAACTTCTTAAAGGATTTTCATTGCTATGCCATTTTACATATGTGGAATTTGAATCGCAGAGTGGTTAAATAATCAGGCAAGTGTCACACCGTGTTAAACAGTGCCACCAAGATTTCAACTTAGGCTCTTAAGCATTGTCCTTATAACACTAACTAGTTTTATCATACAGTGTTTAAAATACACAGAAAATTAGAGCATATAAGAAACACATGAATTCATCATCTAGACATTAAATTTTTACATTTCAACATATTTGCTACAGATTTTTTTTTTTTTCTAATAGCAAGTTTTCTTGAGAGGTAAGTTAAACTAATTTACTTTTTTTTTTTAAATTTTAGACTCAGTGTAACAGTTGCCATTTCTTCTAGCAGTTCCTGTAATGACTATTCACAATGTTTCTTCCCAAGGCAGCTGCTGCTACAGGTGAAAGGCACTGAAGCAGAAAGAGGGAAGCAAAAGGAAAATTTATTGTGCACAATTGGGCAGCAGGCTCTGAGTGGAAGACAACTGAGGGCAAAGACAAGCAGAGAATGGAGAATGTTGTTTTATAAGGAAAAACAAAATTAATTATTCATCCTTATGCTTACAAAGAATATGTTCATGAAATATGTTATATTCAGAAACATTTTCACTAGTAGACTCATAAATGAATACAGTAAAGCCTATGTAAAATAACATATACTTGGATATAATAAATGAAAACCATCTTCATAATAATGAACAAAATGCTATTGAAGGGTTTTAAGGAATATTCTATTTAGAATTCTTCAATTCATTAATTGATTCAATGTGTTCTTTGATAAAAGCCTTAGTAGAGAGAGAGAGAAGCCAATCTATGCAAATAAATCAATGCAATTACAGTTACAACTCCAAGAAAGCTTTCCAGATAACATCAATAGTTTGTCTTGAAATGTGTAAAAAAAAAGAACAAGTAAAGTGCCAAGATAATTTTGATGAATGAAGTGATATTGTTATCTGAAAACTGGGTTCACCTCTTGGTAGGTGTTGAGCCAATGGTCATAACTAAGCCAGAGACTGGAAGAAGGAAGGATTTATTATTAGGAGAAGCAGGTAAGGAGAATACTGGGGAATCTTTCCCAAAGCAGTGACTCCAGAACAGCAAAATTGGGGAAGTTTTAAACTAAGGGTACAAGCATATTCATGAAGGGACTTGAGCAGAGGAGAATTCAGTATAGAATTGGGACAAAGGTCAATAATGTCCAAGTTTTAGTTGATTAAATTCAGGACAGTCAACATCGTCATGCCATCTTCCACCTGGGTGGGGGCCTTAGTTCCTTCAGAACACAAAGCTGTACTGTTTTGTATAGTTCCTGAGGAACCAGGACCCTGCCCCAAGGCTGCACTATTGTTTCATGACTGACTCCCAGCTTGTTTCTGCATCCCTTCCCTTCCTTCCCTTAAGATCATTAATTACTGAAAACTGTTCAAGGGAAGCATAGTGGTCAGGCTTAGTTTACAAAATGGCTTAGGCCAAAATGGGTTCTCTTACATCAAGAAAGCCATTCCTGGTTCTCTTTCTCTGGGGACCCACCTAAACTCTCTGCTTACAATAATGCTATTAGAGGTTTTTCTCCCCAATTTTATTGCATATAATAATGATAAGCACTATTTATGTGTGGCACCAGAAAAAGAAAAAAAAAATGTTTGTTTGCTTTTTGTCTTGTTTTTGGTAAAAAGCAATTTTAAATAGTACATAGACATCTATCCTATCCCATAGAGGAAAGGATTTAAGACTATGAGGAAGACACAGGAGTTGTTTTTTTCTGTTCATTTTGTCAACTACAAATTGGCACTTGCCAACTACTTCTACAAGGATTAAATCTGGTACCACTGCAGCCTCCAACCTTCAACATCCCCTAAAAGGAATTCAGGGTGGAGATCAGGAATGAGGCACTCTGTGCCCTGAGATAAACTGGCAGAACAGGTCTTCAGATAGTTAGATGTTTTCAGGAACTAATTCTCTGAGCCCAATTCTTGCATCTCCTCATATCTAGAAAAGCATTATTTTCCTTTATGGTGACGTCTGCTCCTCCTGACTAGCAGTAACCCTCATGACACCTTCTGCAAAAAATATGTGCTTGATTACATGTATCCCCTCTTCACCAAAATCACATAAATATTGACCCCCCCACCCCCACCTCTTTGTAGCAGTTCTTCAGAGCTTTCTGAAATGCTGTCTCCCAGGTTATAGCCCTCATTTTGCCCCAAATAAAACATAACTCACAACTCTCATGTTGTGCATTTTTGTCAACATTTTGTTTGTTTTGTTCCTTTTTTGTTTTGTTTTAGAAAAAGCAGAGTCTTTGAAGCATAAACTATCTCTTCCATCATCTATACTTATTTTTGTTAGATGAAGAGAGATTGAACTTGGTTCACTCATGTAGATAGTTCATGCCTAATCATTTCTAGTAAATTGAGATGTGATATGTCTCCTCTATGAAACACTTTTGAGACAGAAATTTTTTCTTTGAAAAAAGGAGGGGAGACACTTAAAAGTAAGTGAAATTTAAACAGAGGACTCATAAAGGAAGCCTGAATTCTCCACATTTGGCACGATAAAGAGGCATATTTTTCCTACCAGTTGTACCATATGAAATGTACAATCATGTTTCCATCATGATAAAAGAGCCACCCACAGAAGCAAGGAAACTCCAGCAGCTCGAGGCCATGAGGTAAACAATAACTGCAAAGGTAAGGTTTAGAAATGATGCCAAAGGCTTGGCCTCTCTGCACGGGTGCCTAATCAAATCTTGGAGACAGACTTTTGGGTGAAGTAGAAAAGAACAGCTTTATTGCTTTGCCAGCCGAAGGGGGACAACAGCACACTCCTGTCCCGGAAAATTGTGTGTCCTCAACCTGGGAGGATTTGATGAGGAGTTTTATACCAAGGGCTCAAGGGTGGGGTTGCTGACATGATTAGGGCATGTGCAGGGCCTGCAATCCCTTAATCTCATCTCAGGTGGCCAGTTCCTAGTTTTGATGAGCTTCTCTGTTCCCTTTAATCTTGTCTCAGGTGGTTTCTTGGCTGCTCCTCCCTTGATTATCAACTGTTCAAATCTGCCCTTTGGATTCCAGGGAAGGTTATGGAGGCTGGGGCCTTGTTGCAAGAAATGGGGAGACAAAAACCTTCCATCCCCAGGAACCCCATAGGGTCTTTGTGGTTTCAGGGAGGCTTTTGCTTGAGTCATTTATACATAACAGGAAATTCCTTAGAGGGAGGGTGTTAAGGACTGCAGACAGAACAATGCATGTAGCATGTCTCTAACTATATTTATTAGGATTCCTTGCTGGAAACAAACAAACAAAACACTGTAAGGCTATCAAGCAGAACAGATTTAATAAATAAATTAGATGCTTAACAAATCACTGGAATCAGGTAGATGGATGGAAGGAAGCACCCACTAAGCTTTGAGTATCACTGTCACTGTCATTAAAACTGATAAACAAGTTGATGAAAGTAGTACACTACAGCTGCTACTCCATATTGGCCAGACCACCAAAGAAAGATGTACGCTGTCTCAATGTTACCTCCCAAATTTCACAGAAAAATACCTCATTGCTAGAGTCTGCACTGAACTCAGAATTCTAATTGCAAGGGAGTCTAGGAATGTAGCTTTCAATCTTATAAAAGTGTAGTATGGGCTATTGTGATAAGGAATTAATGAAATCCATTTAAGGGAAGAGCAGGGAACTAGTAAATGACTAAAATTAATAATAAGCACCCTCATTGTTACATTGACTTATTGAAATAAAAATATTCTATAAGGCAAGGACAAATTTGTTATTAATTTCATAGTACTCCCCTCCCACCAGTTTATAGTAATATATGAAATCTAAAATCCAGTGGGGGCATGGTACTCTGCCCAACATTACTAATACTCCGGACATAATTTAACTAACCCTAGAGGCAACTTGAGAAAAAAATAAGCATCACCATCTTTAATGTCATCTGGATCAACTTGGTCACTAAAATTCGTTGATCATTTAAAAAAAAAAAAACTCATTATTGTTGATTATTTTTATTATTTTCGTCTTCTATATCTGATTTATTTTTGCTGTATTATTAATTATTTCTTTTCCTTCTGCTAACTTTGTTTTTTTTCAAGAACTTTTATTGAGATACAATTGACATACAATAAACTGCATAGATTTAAAGTGTGCAATTTGATTTTTTTTCTTATTAGTAATATATATATGGCAATCCCAATCTCCCAATTCATTCCCCCCTTCTGCTAACTTTGGCTGTCATTTATTTTTTTTCCAGTTCCTTGAGGTGTAAAATTAGTTGTTTTGTTTTGTTTTGTTTTGTTTGAGATCACTTTCTTTCTATATATAGGTGTTTTTATTATTTAGACTTACCTCTTATTACTGCTTTTGCTGCACTCCGGGTGTTTGGTATTAATTCTTCTTTGACTGTCTCATAGAATTCACTCATGATGGCTTCTGTTCCTGGACTTTTCTTTGTTGGGAAGGTTTTTAATTACTGACCAATTTTCCCTGAGATAGCATTACTTCACAAAGCCATGGGGCCTTGTAGACTGATGATATTGCATGAAGTAAGAAATAAAAGGAAAACAAATAAGCTGTGATGCTTATTATCTGAGTACTGCTATACAAGCATGTACATATTTTTAAAATATGAAAATTCTTATTTTAATAGTTACGTAACTCCAAATGGTGCAAACTCATCTGAGAAGAAAAATGGATAACACTCAAAGAGAATCAAGGTCTTAGGTTTTTCTCTGAGTAACCATCTTCTTTAACCAGAAGTATCCTTTTATTACATGGAGAAAGGGAAACCTAAATAAAGAAGCTCAAGGATTTAAGTACATGTTTTAAAAGTCATATTCAGGCAGAAAAGTACAAACTCATTTGAATAATTATCGATTGGTCCACTTGACAAATTATTAACTAAAATAGTCATTTGGGAAACATAATTAAAAAATTTAAAGTGATGAACACATTTATACCCTTTTTCTTTCCCAAATAGGCAGAGTTTTTGTTGTTTTGTTGTTTGTTAACATTCTTCTTCCATTTAACACAGATCTTGGTTGCATTTTGTGCATTACAGAAGATTTGTTATCCCTTAATATTCTGTCTGATTTCAAAATGGAGGATGTTTTGTTAAGCATTACAATTTTATGATTTCTGGCTTAACCTCATTGCAACAAATATGATATGTTTACTACTATCCTAGCTAAGTGAGCAATTTTAAAGTGGTTTTATGGTAGCTTAATATAGTCTCCCCATTATCATGATTCACTATTTTTCCTTAGTGATACCCCCAAGTTACCAATTCTCTCATCTTCAATTCTAAGGGCTCAAGACTGCTGAGGTCCTTTCCATTACAGAAGAACTGTTCAGTAATCAGGAGAGAGGAAGGCGA
Source organism: Hippopotamus amphibius kiboko (assembly GCF_030028045.1). Lineage (NCBI taxonomy): Eukaryota > Metazoa > Chordata > Mammalia > Artiodactyla > Hippopotamidae > Hippopotamus > Hippopotamus amphibius. The sequence goes on along the minus strand of NC_080188.1, from coordinate 187,603,596 downwards.
AATCCTTGAAACAATGATGTACTGCTCACATCCAGATGGTCAGAATGTCAAAGGCTGATCTCTGTTGACCAATGTTTCTCCCTGCCGGTAATGGGACCCAATCCTTAGTGCTGAACTGGCTTCTACTCAGGTCTCCAGTATTTCCCCTTGCAAAGTATTTCTTTTCTTCTCTCCTTCCCCTTGATATGTGTGAATTTTAATCTTTATGTCCCAGTCAGTATTTAGTCTTTGTTTCTGTTTCTGCTGCCTCAGTCTCACTGGGGAAGAGAAAATTTCATTGGAATCCAATGGAAATAACATAGTGAACACGGCAGATAATATATACATGCAGATTAACACCAAAAAGTATTTCTACTACTCATTTATTTTCTCATGTTATGAAACACTTAGGAAAATCTTAAAATTTATTATAAAGTACACAAATTTAGAATTGATTTCAAATGGGCACAGATGCCTTGTATCCCAGTATATGTTTAAAAAAAAGAAATTATGACATAAATGATATCTCTCATAAATGATATTTAGAAGATAAAGTACACAGGATTTTACAAAGGCTTCAAAATGGAGAGGGTGAGACAATGGAAGGAGGGGGTTGTAGAGTGCTGTTCTTCGGGTTCAGGAGTAAATCATGTTTGGAGGGAGACTTTTGTGAATTCAGCGATAACTGTGTTGAATTTGAACTCTTTGAGACATTAGGAAATTGCTCTCAGCAGAAGGGAGCCCCTCAACCAAAGTCATCCCCCTTCTAGAGGCAGAGCTTGCATCCAATAACTAGTCAATGTAAATCAGGATTTCTTTGCCCCTACTGAGGACATTTCTGAAAATCCATGGCTGTTCACTTCTACATTGAATTGGCTGATCCTGTTCAAATTTGGCTGAGACACAGAGTATTTTCCTAACGGGAGCCTTTTAGTGCTAACACCAGGAGGGTCACAAGCAAACCAGAATGGTTGGTCCTCTTTAGCAACTAAATTATATTAGCTTCTCACTCTGCTCAATCCTTTTTCTTGCATTCCCTTACTGGTGTTGTTTGAAAACACTGCCTGTTAATTCTTGCAAGCAAATCTTCTTAGGTCCTATTTTGTAGGAAAATCTCACCTAAGATAGATAACAAACCATGTTCCCTTTGGAAAAACATCCACTGCTATATCTGCTTTTAAGAGGTGCAGTATTTACTGGATGTATGTGAGTCTGCAAGAGACTCAGAGTGAGTATCACTCTGTCTTGCTTGTGTCTCTTTTTCCTCTATTTATATATGTTATTTTTACTTTGTATGTCCCACATTCCAAGTATTTATACTATCTATAATATTTTGTTTTGTTCAGGATAAAGAGTTCAGTTTAAATCTCTTGAATCTAACTCTTAGACTAAATATATATTTAAGCATTATTAATGCATGCAATCAATAGGGTAATATTAAAATGGTGATTGCTTAAAAAAGTTAATTGTTTTTTAATATTTGAGTGAGATAAACATTCATCTAATATTTATTACAAATTTTTGTTGCTGTCAAATCATTATTCTTCAAAATCAATTTTTTTCTTTCTTTATTTTCTTTATTTTTTATTGGTGAGGCATGTATTTTACAGGTCTTTTTGCTAAAAATGGGAATTTCACCAATAATATCCCCATCATCTCTGGTTTCAAAGACAATTGCTGTCCATGGTGACAGATCCAGAATTAATGTCTTTCTCCAAAACAAAATGGTATAATTGAAATATTCCTGATGCTGTCTAATTTTCCCCCTTTTTATGCTTTTCTAATGTGACTTTAAGACTTTTAAAATCTTTCATGTCCATCAAAATTATCCAGTTACTTAAATCTTAAAAACTTGTAACAATAGTTAAATTGGAGTCTTTCTTTGCAAACTTGTCAAGTTCATATAAAGCCCAACCATCACCGTAAACAACCATGAGAGTTAATTTACGAACTGATGCTGATCGTTCTAGTTCTGTGATCTTCTGTGTTAATGACAAATTATCTCACCTGAGAAGCTCTGTCTATCCTCCATTTTTTCCCATCCTATCTAGTTAATTGCTAGGAAGTATGCTACAGACTTTCACAAACAATTCTTCTTCCTCTATACCGGTTTCAAATTTGTTGTATTCATGTGGCTGGTCGTATTTTCCAATGAGACTCTCAACAATATTCCCCATCCTTCATAATCTTCTACATTGTGAACTTACCACTCCCCAAACAAAAGTGGTATCTAGTTCCTCTTTCATTTCTTTCTCTGGGTTGGCTTGTGACTACTTCAAACATTTGCATATGGCAGAAGTGGTGCTGTGTGGCTTACAGTGCTAAGTCAGAAGAGGTCAAACTGTTTCTGCCTGGATCTTTTGAACAGTTGAGCATTCTTTGGACCGTCTTTGGACATTTGGGTCTTTTGGACACGTTTAGACATAACCTCCACATAAGAAATCCAACTACACTGGAACTGTCAGGCTGTAGTGGCTCTATATAACATTGATAGCCATCATTAAGTGCCACATATCAAGTTATTTTGGGGAGAAGATGATTGGAATAAGAGAAGTATTTCGTATGTGTTTAAAAAGATAGTGGACATATAATTTTGGCACTCTTAATTATCAATATGCAATAGATATTCAAAAAATATTTGTTAATGCATGAATTAATGAACATAATTGAAATTAAAAATATTTAATATACATAAAAATTTTTAATAATCAGAATTCTTGATAATTTGAAATTTCTGTTACTTGAAAATGAAAACATTCACGAGTTTTCATTTCTCTCCATAGAAACTCTATGGTAATGGTTAGTATTTTGAAGAATAAAAGTTTCTTCTAAAATACCAAGATTTATTGGAAAAGAGGATGCCTAGAAGAAGAGAAATATTTTGTATGTAGATTTTAAAGCATCATTAAATGCTTTAAAATCAGAAATATTAAATTTGGCAGTCAATTATCAATACATGTCCTATGATTGCTAATTACTTTGCAGTGATCAATTCTAATGATAAATTTAATGTCTAAGAACAGTTCATTGCTCGCTTTCATCTACCTTGTATACATATAGGACCTAAAATATCACCTTTAGAAAAGTTACTCAGAGTATTGATTTTGATTATTGCACAAGACAAAGTATGCTTAAAAGTAAGAAATTTCTTATTGGATTATATTTAATTCTAGATTTGTTCAGTTCAAATTATCCTTGGAGTGATATGACTCTTCAATTAAGAATATTGGATGAGTTTCATGTCGACTCAGAACTGCAAGTTATAAAATTAATGAGTCAAGTATTTAATTAAATTAATTTTGGATGGCGTATTTGACAGTTATTGCTTAGTAGGTCTTAATAAATCAATGATCTATTCCTCGAATGAGAAAAGCATCTGCCTTAAAATAAAAAAATACAAAATCAAGGCTTATTCTAACACAACTCTTTTCTTTTTAATTTTGTAACAGCATTTATTTATCCCAGAGGAAAAAGCATTGAGAGAAAATTGATATGATTATACTTAATCTTATGAATGTTAATTTTCTAGAACTCCTTCTTCAAATTTCACTTATATCATAAACAGCCACTTCATTGCCATAAAATATCTCTATGAGAGTCTTTTTTTGCCTTTTACTACTTAAATTCTAGCTAATTATTTTCCCAGTGCATTTTCCTGGTACAGCAAGCTACTGTGCTGGGTTTCTTGAGAATTTTAAAGTATTGCTCATAATTAGGGCTATTTGCTTACACAGATATGCACAGTCATCCTCAAAACATTATGAAGTTTTCAGAAATGATAAGAAAATGAAACAGCCACACTGATTAAATGTCTGAGTTGTGACTAATAATTACAGATATTGGGATCATTGAAAATGTATGTTTTAAAATTATGTCATGATGATGTCTTTAAACTAAATGCTAAGTGGAATATTTTCTTTCTAGCATTAGTAAAGCAAATATCTCTTGGAATTTTAGTCCTGAGGGGGAAAAAAAATCTGTTATTCAATTAAGTTTCTGCCTTAATCATAAAGAATTAACTGACTTTGTAAATTTTGGGTATATGATTCCTTCTTTTCTTACTAAAACACATGTGATGCTACATAACAGGATTATGGTAGAAATACAGAAGTAGTATAAGTTGAATTCTTGTACTATATAGATCATGTACTAAGAACCATCTCATTTTTTTTATTGTTATAAAAACCAGACAGTAAAAAGAGATTAACCTACTTTAGCATACATTATATTAAGATACCAGAAGTGTTTAAAAATCTCAATATAAATTCTGCCTAGAGTAATCCAATTATTATATAAATTATTACAACTGAAGGAAATACTGGCTTACTCTTTCCTAATGCTATTGTGATGCATTACAGTGTTTTTTTTTTTTGAGAACTTTTATTGAGATACAGTTAACAGACAATAAACAGCATATATTTAGAGTGTAATTTGATATCCTAATCTCCCAGTTCATTCCCCCCCCAACCCTCCCCGCTTTCCCCACTTTGTGTCCATATGTTTGTTATCTACATTTGTGTCTCTATTTCTGCCTTGCATTTCCTCTTTCATAGTTGTTAGCATTTGCCTTATGTATTGAGGTGCTCCTATATTGGGTGCATATATATTTATAATTATCTCTTCTTCTTGGATTGATTCCTTGATCTTTGTGTAATGTCATTTGTCTTGTAACATTTTTTATTTTAAAGTCTATTTTTTCTGATATGATTATTGCTACTCCAGCTTCCTTTTGATTTCCATTTGCATGGAATCTCTTTTTCCATCTCCTCACTTTCAGTCTGTATATGTGCCTAGGTCTGAAGTGGGTCTCTTGTAGACAGCATATATATGGGTCTTGTTTTTGTATCCATTCAGCCAGTCTGTGTCTTTTGGTTGGTGCATTTAGTCCATTTACATTCAAGGTAATTATCGATATGTATGTTCCTATTACCATTTTCTTGCTTTTTTTTTTCTTTTCTACTTTTGTAGGTCCTTTTCTTCTCTTATGTTTCCCACTTAGAGAAGTTCCTTTAGCATTTGTTGTAGGGATGGTTGGGTAGTGCTGAATTCTCTTAGCTGTTGCTTGTCTGTAAAGCTTTTGATTTTTCCATTGAATCTGAATGAGATCCTTGCTGGGTAGAGTATTCTTGGCTGTAGGTTCTTCCCTTTCATCACTTGAAATATATCATGCCACTCTCTTCTGGCTTGCAGAGTTTCTGCTGAGAAATCAGCTGTTAACCTTACGGGAGTATCCTTGTATGTTATTTGTCATTTTTCCCTTGTTGCTTTTAATAACTTTTCTATGTCTTTAATTTTTGTCAGTTTGACTACTATATATCTTGGTGTGTTTCTTCTTGGTTTTATCCTGCCTGGGACTCTCTACACTTCCTGGACTTGGGTAGCTATTTCCTTTCCCATGTTAGGGAAGTTTTCAACTATAATCTCTTCCAATATTTTCTTAGGTCCTTTCTTTTTCTCTTCTCCTTCTGGGACCCCTATAATGCAAATGTTGGTGCGTTTAACATTGTCCCATAGGTCTTTTAGGCTGTCTTCAGTTCTTTTCATTCTTTTTTCCATATTCTTTTCCACATCAGCGATTATCCCCATTCTGTCTTCCAGGTCACTTATTCGCCCTTCTGCCTCAGTTAACCTGCTATTGGTTCCTTCTAGTGTGTTCTTCATTTCAGTTTTTGTGTTGCATGTCTCTGTTTGTTTGCTCTTTAATTCTTCTAGGTCTTCTAAAAACTTTTCCATCTTTGCATTCAGCCTTTTTTCAAAGTCCTGGATCATCTTCACCATCATTATTCTGAGCTCTTTTTCCATAAGGGTGTCTATCTCATCTTCATTTAGTTATTTTTCTTGCATTTTATCCTGTCCCTTCATCTGGTACAAAGTCCTCCGCTTTTTCATTTTCTCTATCTTTCTGTGGCTGTGGTTTACAGTTCCACAAGATGAAATACTGCTGATACTGCTTGATACTGCTGTCTGCCTTCTTGTGGAGGAAGCTATCTAGGAGGCTCATGGGTGCTTCCTGATGGGAGAGACTGATGGTGGGTAGGAATTGGGTGGGCAGAGCTCAATTAGACTTTAATCTGCTAGTCTGACAATGGGTGGGGCTGTGTTCCCACCTTGTTGGTTGTTTGGCCTGAGGCTACCTAGCCCTGGAACTTACAGGCTCTTTGGTGGGGCTACTGGTGGACTCTGGGAGGGCTCACACCAATGAGCATTTCCCAGAAACTCTGCCACCAGTGCTCTGTCTCCTTGGTGAGCCACAGCTGCCCCCACCTCTGCAGGCAACCCTCCGACACCAGTAGGTAGGTCTGGTTCAGTATCCTATGGGGTCACTGCTCCTTCCCCCTGGGTCCTGGTGAGCATGATTTTTTGTGTGACTCCAAGAGTGGAGTCTCTGTTTCCCCCAGTCCTGTGGAGCTCCTGCAATCAAATCCCTTTGGCTTTCAAAGTCTGAGTCTCTGGGGATTCCTCCTCCCATTGCAGGACTCCCAGGTTGGGAAGCCTGACATGTGGCTGAGAACCCTCACTTTAGTGGGTGGACTTCTGGGGTATAACTGTTCTCCAGTTTGTGAGTCACCCACCCAGCATTTATGGGATTTGATTTTAACACAATTGTGCCCCTCCTACAGTCTCATCGTGGCTTCTCCTTTGTCTCTGGATGTGGGGTGTCTTTTTTGGTGAGTTCCAGTGTCTTTTTGTCGATGCTTGTTCAGTTGTAATTCTGGTGCTCTTGCAAGAGGGAGTGAGCACGTGTCCTCCTACTCTGCCACCTTGATCCTATCTCCTATTGTGTTTTAAATTGTATTCACACTACCATAATGTCACAATCACTAACTTTTTCAAGTAGAATATTGATTAAAATGCTTCATATTCCATAATGTTTATATCAAGTACATTTTTCATATATCTAAAAAGTATAAATTGATATATCTAAAAATTATAAATTCAGAATTTTTCTCACAATATGCTATATAATTTTTCTGAATTATTTTTGTCACTGACTTACATTTTAGCATATTTTCTTTTGTAGCAATTTATGAGAAATTATAGGATAAACTTCTTGACCAAATATGTTTTCTTTTTGCTTTTTTGCAAATAATATATGATTTTGGACATGGAATTTTCAAAGTATATATATATATATTTATATATATTTTATATACTTTCATATGTATTCAGAGTATGTATAGCCATATGTGTGTGTAAATATATATGTACATGTATATTTGCAGCAGCACAAGTGTGGATGGGAACTGTATGTGTGAGAGGCAGGGCTGGGGTGGGGGTGAGAGTGGGAATGGAATTAATTCTTCTAACACCTGGAGAAATCATTGAGAGAGTATCACTGAATAATTATGTCATCCACTTAATCTCTTTTTAGGAACAAACTGCCTCTTTATACATCTGAAAAATTCTGAGCAGCAGGGTTTATACACAACATTACAAAAACGCAATTACAGATGCCTCTGTATTTTGTAAAAGATATTCACATATACAGAGGAAAAAAAAAACAGAGAAGTAAATGTCATCAATGATATCCTCGCATGTTTTTGTAACATGTCTTAAGAAACATGATGCTTCCAAAATTTTTGTAGAAACTTAAATAAGCTATAATGGATATCAACACATAAGATTTTTAAAAAAATTAATTTGCTACAAGAATGTAATAAGAAGGAAAAGTTGCCTCATAACCAGAAAAATAATGAAAAACAATCAATAGTAACCAACCACTAGGTAACCCATATGCTGGAATTAGGTGTGTAAGTAATGATAGATTTTATTTTTTATTTATTTATTTATTTATTTATTTATTTTTTGGGGGGGTACACCAGGTTCAATCATCCGTTTTTATACACATATCCCCATCTTCCCTCCCTTCCTTGACGCCCCCCCCAAGCCCCCCCCACCCTCCCCGCCCCAGTCCTCAAAGGCATCTTCCATCCTCGAGTTGGACTCCCTTTGTAGATTTTAAAACAATAATAATAAACAGAGACTTTGACATTTAAGACAATGTCAAGTGATTTGATACACATACAGTTATGAAGCAGAGCAGGACCCTATGGTCCTTTCCCCCCATGACCTTCCCCTGCCTTTTGTCTGTAGAAAAACTTTAGTCAAAGAATAAGTTTAATTAGAGAAGTGAGAAAAGGTAAAAGCAAAGAAAAGTCAAACAGGACCAAATAATAATTGTTTAGTCATTACGTAAAGTTCCTCCTCAAGGGCTATAGATAATATTCTGAGACAAATCTTGTGAGCTGTTTTGTAGATACTGAAACCCCCACCAGGTGGAAAAAGTTAACTACATGATGACCAGAATGTAGCCATGACATAAACTGCCACAATTCTGAGAACTGGCCTCAAAGAAATAGGAATAAACCAACCTTGGAACTGAATAATTATACTGAAAGCACTCAAGAGGACACTGATCAGACCACTGCATGATGAATTTCAAGATGACTGTCAGAGCTGACTGTGCTGTTTCTGCATAAAACTCCCTCCCTCTGCCTAAAAAACCTCTTGCCCACTGATTACCAGTGTGGGGGAGTCAGCCTTTGGACATAAGCAAATCCCCACTCTGTGGTTTCTGGACTCTGAAATAAAGCAAACTTTCCTTTGCAGTGAACTTCCTCTTTATTGGCTTTTGAGCGATGAGCAGCTGTACCTCACTTTTGGTAACAGTTACAGTATCAGAAACTGAGTAAAGTGAAAGTAGGGTAACACAAATAGTTGAAGAAATAACAACTGGAACATTCTTAATTTAAAATAAAAATAAAAATAAAAATACCTCAACCAGGAGATCTTTAAAGTTCATTCAACACTTAGCTGGATAAAACCTAATAGGATCACACGAAGACACATCAGCATGAAATGGAAAATACAAAGTTAAAAAGGAAATCTTGAAAGCATACATGGAAAAAGATACGATATATGTACATAAGCAATTATATGATTATTGACTGACTTCCCAAGGAAGTAATAGGGGTGAGAAAACAATAGAATGACATCTATAAAGTGCTGGGAGAAAACATAAACATGCACACACTTGCACACACAACTCTCCAATTCAAATTCTATAATCAGTAAAATTATTCTTGGAATAATCTTAAAATAATGAGGATGAAATGAATATTTTTTCAGATAAATGAAACATGAGAGGATTAAATACATAGCCACAGTATAATTCCTTTAGTTCTTATTCCTTTTGCTATTTTTATTATATATTTTACATTTATATCTAGCAATTCCCCTTGATACAATATTATAAAGTATCCTACACTCAGTTGCCCTTATGTAACACTAGTTTTCACACATACCTACATTTTTTATACTTTCCTGTGGATCTAAGTTAAATCTGGTTAAACTTCCCTTCATTTTAATATGTTTTGTAGCTCATGTCTGTATGTGATGAATTCTTTTATAAAGTTTAGTCTATTGTGCTTCATATTTAAAATTATAGCAAAAGTTTTAGAAGAGACATATAGATAAACCTAGTACACTAAAAGTTTGTGGTTGTATTGAACATATTTTTAAAAAAATCCTTTGAAATTGTAAGACTTAGATGCAATGTGCAAAACAAAATAAAAGCCTGTCTTGAATTGGAGTGATTTATCTCCCATTCCCCCAGGGGACTGGCCCAAAGCTTCTGACCACAGGTGTTTCTCCAATTGACATTCATTGGAAAAGTCACCAACTTCAATATCCCCTAAATTCTCATCTTATCCTCTCTGTATAGAGATTTGGTGTCAGTAAATAAGACAGTATTGCAAATTACATGGCAAAACCAAGTGCCTTGAGACTATAGCTGCTGCAAAGTAGGTATCAGATCATGAAGTATGTCATAAAACTATTTTCTGCAAATCTGTGCTTTTTCCATTTCCACACACATTTATTTAATATCCATTCAAGTAATCAAATATCCATTTAATACATGAAATCAATATCAGATTAATCAAATCCATCAAATCCACTCAAGTAATCAAGGTGATTATCTGGGTTTTTCTAGTTCTTTTTTTGGTTTTGCTTTTTTTAAACTTCTGTATTGACAGAAAGATCATTAGATTATTTTTTTATAGACAATTACAACTTTCCCAGGCATGATCTTTCTATATACCAAATGTGGATGCCTTATTCTTTAAATCATAGATTAGTCCTTGTCTCTTATTTATTATTTTTGTGATATTCATGAAATATTAATATTATTGCTAATAGTTAATGGATAGAGATGAAATAAAAAATGAATGGACATACTGCCCTTTCCATTTCGAAGTTTAAAGTGTGCAGTTCAAGAAGTGGTTCACATACCATGCATAATTTTATCTCAATAGATTTCCCAGTCTTAAAAACTACCATGCAAGTATTTGAATACATATTAATAACAGCAGGATTTATTCTATTTTTAACCATTAGCAGTCATTTCTAACGTATGTTCTTTCATTCCAGAAAATATTGAGTTTTATTAGTATACATGGAAAAAGTCACATTTTGCATGTAATAATACAAAAATATTTGAAAATTTAAATAAACTTGCTGCAAATTTCCAGAAAGCTTATAACATTTTAAAAAATAAGCCAGTTGTGTACTGTTTCCATGTCAAAAATTCCTACTTCTTAGTTTTCCGTGATATCTAACATTAAATATTAACATATTTAAAAGCAAATAAACATATATTAAACATACTTTAAAAAGTAGAGGACAGTGGTTTCAAAGATGTTAAGTGAAAGCTTCAATTACTGTTTAGAATAGTAAGAATTCTAAATAAATGCAATTGCCACTAGCAGGGGTAATTAGCCTTATCGTCATTGTCCTGAAAACTGCTGCTCCTGGAATTTGTGGTGAATCACCTAAATATGCTAACCAGAAAAACTGCACATCCATAAAGAGATACTTTCACTAATAGCAACTATTAAAACATTGCTGGAACAGACTTGTCACTGGGAACCATCAACAAAGGGGACCATTATCAAAAGCAGGAGAGAATATTCAGCTAAGAGACTATACCAGTCTCATGTTCTCGCACCATAGTCAGAAGAGTCAATATCTATTTTTGAATTCCTGAAGACAGGGATCAGAATGCTTCTTCTTTCATTAAAATTCTTAGTAGGCATACTGATTCCACAGTTGTCTGCTGATTTCTAGTAAAGCTGTATGTGTGTGTGTGTGTGTGTGTGTGTGTGTGTGTGTGTGTGTATACATTCAAATAACTAGGAAGAGAAATATGGATGTTACAGACATATATATATATATATATAGATCTAATGATCTAATGGAGTAATAATTAATATTAGATATTTCAGAAAAAGAGAGAGAGATGAGATTTTCCTATAATTTTGGAATTGAGACCTGTGCCTAAATTAGAGAAAAAGAACTATATTTCCCACCTTTTTAGTTATAAGATCCATTTTTAGCAGTCAAGACCTGCTCCCTCCCTACAGCAGTCACTCTGAACACTACATTTGCCCAAATTACCATGACCATTTTTCTCATCAACAGTCAGAAAAGAGGGCAGAAAGGATATTGATCTATGGATCAATTGGGATGCCTGTAAGGAGGTTATTTTCTTTTTGTAAAGGAGGGGTTCCTCTCCTTCCCAAAGTCAACCAATAGAAATTCCATGAGATACTCTCTACACAGGAAAGGCCAATCCCCTGAGTGGAAGTGTGTCTGGACAGTGGCCATGCTCTCCTGGATCTGCACAAACCTGTGCAATGGAAAAGCAGTGAGAGACTTTGCTGCAGTCATGCCCTGTAGTTTTCCATGATTTGAGACTCTCATGGTGTGAGGGCTCAGCTAGGCAGGTAGCTGGGCTTGAGCCACCTTGCTCTTGCTTCTAGAAGAGGCACTCACCAGGGGAGAATAGTTCATTGTATGTGAGGTGCACCTCATTTGGTGAGAGCTGGAGAAGATAGGGAAGAGGAACACAAAATCTAGATAGAGTTCCTTTCCCCATATCAGGGAACAGCAGGAGAGGGCAGCCACTCAGACTTCAGGAGGACCTACTTAGTATCCCATTGCAAAAGCCAGCTATGAGGCTGGTGAGGGCTTGTCAGTAAGACTTCCTCAGACAAGACAACTGGTCACCACAGACCCCTTAATGAGATCAACCTCCTCTGATGCTTTCTTGCCCCAACACCAGAGCTGAAACACATGGAAAACTTTTCCTCCTCCATGTCAAGCCCATTGAAATACAAGTAAGTGAACTAAACTATGAGTAGAATTTCAGAGTGTTGTTTTAAGACAAATCAAACTGAAATAAGACTATTCTATGAAAATGAACTGTAAACTTATGAAACAAAGCCCATTTGTTTTTGGACATGCTACTGAGTGAGAAAAAGAGAAGATTATACATAGCACAGTCAGGAGATCAAATTAGAAAAATAAAACAGATCCATATTTGTGCCCTTGTGTTTAGAGATTCCCAAAGTTAATACTAATTTTTGTAATCTCCAGTATATTTTTACCATGAATTTATGGTGTAATTTTCGTTGTATTTGTTTTTACAAAGGTAACTAACACTTAAATATGTTTCAGTATTTTTATCTCAGTCTTTTGTTAGGATTTACTTGTTAATAAATAACCAATTTAAAATAAAAGGAGAGGGAATTCCCTGGTGGTCCAGTGGTTAGGATTTGGCGCTTTCACTGCCATGACCCAGGTTCAATCCCAGGTTGGGGAATTAAGATCCTGCAAGCTGTGGCCAAAAACAAACAAACAAGCAAACAAGCAAATAAGTAAATAAATAAATAAAAGAGAGCTTCAACTAAATGAATCATTTTTTTCTAGGAATTATTTCATACTGAATATAATCATTCTTTAATTAATCTGTTTGTAACTCTATAATTTAATACTTAGGAATGCTTTCAGTTGGTACAAGTGTAATCTGAATTAAAGAGATAATTACATAAGATCTTTATTTTCCCTGTGTAATGGTGGACATCAGCAATGTTTTTCTGTTTCAAACATTTTCATAGCAATAACATATCTCTAGGACTATCGATCAACTTATTGGTATTTGCTTCTAAAATATAGAAGTATAAAAGCCACTTGGTTCAAGGGTATACTAATAAATATTTAACCAAAATGAAGTACCAATTACATGCAAAGTGCTCATCAAAATATTATTTTCAAAGGTAAATTGCTTGGGAAATGAATATTTCACAGTAAATATTTCCTCAATTTCTAAAAATTAAATACAAAATTAAAATGTTGAATAACTCTAAGCATAAAAGCTCAGTCAATCATGGATCTGTCTTTAAGAAAGAAAAACAATGCTGTTACTCTGTTGCAATAACAAAGAAATCTATTTATGTTTAGTAGAATTTAAAAAATTAGCTATGCATGCACACAGGCACACACACAAACACACATGACTTTTACGTGATACTTCAAGTTACTTAACTTAATGTATCAGAGTCTTAGTTTTCTCAGAAAGTAAGTCCTTTATTCATTCATCCAGTTAGTCAATCAAATAGTGTCTACTATGTGCTAGACTACACTTGGATATAGGCACAAGCATTAACCACAAACGAAACAGACTATGTTTCTGCTTATAAGAGGGTGACTTTCTGTTTGGTGTCTTATGGTATCACTTCCAAATCTCTGCTTCTCTACTTAGTTGTGTCTAATTGCTATTAAACTATGAGGGTGAGTAAAAAATTATCCACACTCCAGTTATATCAAAACTTCTGTTGGCAGCACTGTCTTATCAGTGCTTTCCATTCAAGGCTATTGTCTCCCCAGTCACTGCCGTGCAGGTGTGAACATGTGACATCAGTTCATTTATAAATGCGGTCTAAGCAAAAATGGATGCCCTACTTGTGATTTGCATGAAAGAAGAGCAGCGTGCAGTGATTTGTTTTTTGTGGTCTGAGGGTGTACCTGGTGCCGTTGTTTATCAAAGACTTTATGCGTAGTATGGAGAAAGTGTTTTGTCACAAAGAAATGTCTATGCATGGATAGAGAAATTCAAGGAAGGTCACACAAGTATTAGCCATCAAGAAGGATCTGGACACCCATCCACATCCACAGCTGATGACAACACTGAGCGTACACGTGAAATGATTTCATTGAACAGACGAGTGACAGTGGATTCTGTAGCAAATCATTTGCAAATCAGCCATGGCTCTGCCTATGACATAATCCACGACAGACTTAGGTTTTGAAAAGTCTGTGCTGAAGCCTAAACTTCAGATTAAACCCAGAGGACTGCTATCCAAGGACGTTGTGATCTTGCATGACAATGGATGTCCACACACTTCTGCCCACCCTGTCCACACTCTGCAAAAACTTTGTTTTGAGGTGTTAAAGCATCCTCCCTATGGTGCTGATCTTGTTCCATCGGGCTTTCACCTGTTTGGTCCCCTGAAAGTTTTCCTATGAGGATGAAGATTCACTTCTGATTACGTGAAGACAGCAGTGCATTCATGCCTGCAGCTCAGCCTAAAATATTTTTTAATGAGGGAATACAAAAGCTTGACAGATGGACAAAGTGTATTAAAAAGCAAGGAGGCTATGTCAAAAAATGATGTATTTGTCTTTTCTAAAAGTTAATTAAAGTAAATTCTACAGCCAGAGTGCAGATAATTTTTGACTCACCCTCGTACAAATGCACAGTGTGAGATTTTTGGGCTACTTAAGTGAATAGCACCCAGACTGCACGTGGTAATTGGTGTAATTCTGATTCATTTCTACTACTTTAGTATACCAGCAACATTCAGTGCCCTGGTCCAAACTAGGTCCTCAGACTTTGTGGGTCCTCATCTCCAAATATTTCTTCATTAGTTCTTCAAGACCAACAAAATTGTACCACCACCAGCCAGTTGAATAACAAATGCTCCCAGGCATTTGCAGCCCTGGCCTCAAAATTTCTTTCCTCTCTTAGATCATAGCCTGCCAACTTTTGGCTGTTTTGTTTTTTTTTTTTTTTTTTACTTACATGTGAAAGCTAGTTTGAGTTATTCTAAAATATGTCCTCTGCCATTTTCAGAAACATAAGACTGACTCTTATTCACCACCAAAAATGCTATTTGAAATTTCTTCTCATTTTTGAACTCTTTTGCCTTTGAACTCTGTTATGAATTTGTCAAATTGATGCTTGTTAAGCGGAACACAGAGTGCCCCATAGTGAGCCGCAGTTCAACAACAAACCACAAGAGAGATTGAAATCGAGAAATGGATTACTCATATTCCCTGGAGGAAGTACCCAGCATGCCTTGAGGGGACACATGTGGAGGCCAAGGCAGAGAAAATCAGGATCTAGAGGATAGGCCTTCATCAGGGTCATGGGTGAAGTGCTTTGGGGTTCCTGGGTTAAGGCAGAATTGATTGATTCAAACCAAAAGAGTGGGGTTTTGGTAAGTCACATGGAGCCTTATCTAAAGGGCACATAAGGGGAGGACTCTGAGAGGCAGGAGAAACTGCTGGTCACAAAAGCTGTTGGAGAAAGCATGTCAATTACTTACATTTTCTTGTGATTCTGTAGAATGCTTTCTAGGGAATGTACTTGTTTGAAGGGCTAGTGTCAGTCTGAAGTCACCCCAGGCTGCTTGGCCAAACAAAAAGAATGCGGAGGCAGCAATTCCACAGAGTAGATTAGCTAAACTCTTGACAACCTCATAAAATCTTTTAAAAATGTACTTGATTATGTCTGACAATATCATTTTACTTGAACAAATGAAAAATTTTGTTTCTTTGTGTCATTCTTGAAATTTTTATCTGTTAGATAAAAGGGATTAAAAATTGTTTTAAATCGGCATTACAAAGTAGTGCTAAATAAGTACCTATGTGGTAAAAGAAAAATTGTAATATTAGTCTATATGTATATCCCAGCATCTAATCTGAATGTATTATAATCTGCAAATAAAATGTGTTTATATTTATAAACATGAAGCTTTGACTTTCTTTTTTCATCAAAACATGAAGTTATGTTTAAAAAAAAGAAAGGAGAGGAGCTCTAACCTAAACCTCTGTTATCTTCAGGAATTATTAAATGTAGTTTGTGGCTATTTCAGACATCTTGGAAACAGAGCTCAGAACGTGATGTAATTCTCTTATCAATACAAGCCCAAGGAGAATGAGTAATTAGTCTAAGTCTGGCAGGGTACTCTCATGCTATTAAAAAAGAACTTGAAAAAATGATCTGGGTGCAGAAACTGACATATTCATTCATTATTCAATTACTCATCATACACATGTTTAGTTCCTGCCTTATACCAGACATAGGATTGATGATATAAATGATATTTAATGAAGATAAAAAGTTAATGAATGTGATGGCAACAGTAATAACAAAGTTCTTTCCTTGATATTAAGAAATCAAGAGATGCTTTAAAGGTTATTTCAAGATAGGAACTATGGTGACTGAATTACAGATAATAAAGTGGTCAGTTGTAATCTACAGATAACAGATGAAGTGATAACGCAGAGATAAAGACTTTTCAGATAGCAACAAGGGCCAAAATAGCTCAAAGAGTTAATACTTATGATACATAATGTTTGACACTGGAGCCCACAGTAAGGTAAAAGAACCAGAAAGAACTGGACAAATACAATTTAATACAATCATGGGTGTACAAGGCTCAGAGCTCTGAGTAAGCAGGTTGTGATTGTCTAGATCTATTCACAAGATAGGGTCATTATTTAGTCAAAGACACATACATTTTGGAGTCTGGAAGAATAGCATCATCTTTTTTATGAAGAACTTGCACAGTATTTTCTGTGTCAGAGATGTTAAATATCTCAGATTCTTAAGTCAACAGCAAATAATACTTACTATTTATTTTTTCAATTGAATAAATTAAAAAGAAGATATGAAGTCACATTCCCATAACACTGTTGGTTGATAAAATAGCTGAGATAATAAGACATGATGTTATAATTCCAAACAAGAAATACCTATTACATGGG
Organism: Hippopotamus amphibius kiboko; assembly: GCF_030028045.1. Lineage (NCBI taxonomy): Eukaryota > Metazoa > Chordata > Mammalia > Artiodactyla > Hippopotamidae > Hippopotamus > Hippopotamus amphibius. The sequence goes on along the minus strand of NC_080188.1, from coordinate 187,586,724 downwards.
GCTTCCCTGGCTTTCCAGTGGATGAGACTTCCCCTTCCAATGCAGAGGGTGCAGGTTCTATCCCTTTTCAGGGAGCTAAGATCCTACATGCCTCATGGCCAAAAAACAAAAGCATAAAAGAGAAGCAATATTGTAACAAAGTCAATAAAGACTTAAAAAAAAAAAAAAAGAAATACCTGTTAGAGCAGTTGGTTCCCTGAAATATTAATATATTAGCTGGCAAAAGGCTCATTTCCTATGGGAGGGTTTTCTAGATTTGTCCTGAAATAGAGACACGAATGAAATCACTTATGGTCCCAATGAAAGGAATCCAAATTAATTGAGTATTTGCCAATGATCAATTTTGGGCTTGACAATTAAAAAAGAGGCCACACACATATGCACAAGTAGTAATATACCATTTATGTAACTGCTGTTCCTGTTGAACTAATTTGACATGTTAAAACAGTTTCCTGTAATCATTTAGGCTTTTTCTATAAAAAAGCATATTATAACTATCAATTTTATTACCTGCAAATTACAAGTCATATGTTAAATTTAAAAAGCAGTCAAACTCTTTGAAGATTTATCTTGACAATGACAAAGCAATTCATTGGGAAGCAATGTTTTAGTCATCTAATCAACAATCTGATTTGAGAATATTGTTTCATATATATTTAATTTCTGATGAAGTAAATGAATATAATAGTTTATACTATGTTTTTATTTGATTTTTAAAAATTCAATCAAGGCTGTCAATCCTAAAACATCAAACTCCAGTGATTTTGGCAGTCCTGTCTCTGAATTCAGTGGTTTGGAAACAAGTTTAAGTAAAATATTCATGATTTCATGGCACCTTCTACATTTTTTCAAAATGAGAGAAACAGTAATACATTTATGTCTGCTGATTATTAAGGAATGTTCTCTGTATCATTTAATATTTATGTTCTCTGCAAGTGCAAGCACTCTACACTGGTATTTTCAATAACATCATCTTGCCTTAAAAAACCACATATCTTTCATGCATCTTAACCATTTGATCAATGGTTGGAAAAGCTGAATGTGAAGCAATATCACTGGGATACCCTCAGAGTCATGTTTAATAGGCTGGGCCCAGGGCCTTTGAATTTTTATGTAGAATCCTCAGAGATTAATGTACAAGCAGTCTCTCAGTATGAAAGCAACTTTAAATGTTGGTCATCATTTCCATATTAGAAAACTCTTCAACCGTAACTGTGACCTGACCAATTGCTTTGTTTTTCCAGAAAGTTTTCTCTCTCCAGCTCGGTTCAGAGTTCATCACATTATTTTCATTTTCCTGTTTTCTATTTTTCTCAGAAATGAAAAAGAAGATGATGTTGGAAAAAATACAGTTTTATTGAACAAATTAGGCAATATAAGCACAAATAGGTTTTGAACTTAATTCTACAGTACACATTTTACATTCAATCTCTTGGTACTAACAGTAGACCATTTCACATACAGGTGGCAGAGCAAGTGTGAGGGCCATTGAACACGGCTAATTTTGCTAATGCATCACAATTACAGAAACACCTGTGCTAAATAATCTTGTCCCATTTTCATGAAAATGAATACTGTTCAATAACCCTCAAAATATCTCATTTCATGCTGATTCAGATTTCCTCTAATCATTTTTCTGTGACATTGTTTCCACAACATAGCATGTTTTTGAAAAACCAAATTCAGTTTGTTTCCGTATGTATATTTTAGATACCTCTTCCTTCATTTTCTTTGTATAAGAAAGCATTACTTCTTGAAGCTATTGTCATAGATATTCTATAGTTTTTTGCCTGAAGAGGGCAAAAGCATGTAATTTGTTTTAAAAAGCCAATCTAATATCACCACCCTGTAAATTGTACATATAGACTGTGAGTGACAAAGAATGACTTGAAACACAGATTCTGGTTTAATGCTCCAAAAGTTACCCATGCCTGATGACGTGTTAAATAACCATAGCTTGTAAATCAGGGGCTAGCAATTAAAGTTTCATTTACCTTTTCACCAGGGTGGTAATGTACATTTGTCCTTCTAGAAGCTTTATCCATTTAACAGTAAGTACGGGGCAAAACAAAACAAACCCCAAACCTCTCATGTATAAGAACTTTTTATTTCAAACTAAAACCTCTATGTGACAAATTACTTAACAACTGTTAAACTGGGGTGCAAAGTTAGTATGATATGTATTAAATATAGATCATAGACCTAGAGACAGCTGCCTGGTAAATAAGCCTAGCAAATATCCAGTTGATAGTATTTATTTAAGAGCAACAATGACAATTATATTTGAGAAGTTGAATGATAGTATGCAACATCAAATTCAAAAGTGATAGTGCGTGAAATCATCTGTATCACTCTGCATGCCAGATGTGAAAAGCTGGGGCAATACACAGTAAGTATACTGATTTGGGTGCCTGGCTTACAGGAGCTGCTGAAAACATGTTTGTTAACCAACTCTCGGACAGAATGAATGAATGTGTGCAGTAAGCAAACCTCTTTCAGAAATGAAGAAAATTATTTTCTATATGAGCGCATCAAATCTTCATTTTGCTTTCCAAGTGTAAACAAAGTTTTCAATTTAGTAGAGTAAGATAAAGTTTTTGCTTAATTTCTATATTTATCTTATGTTCTGTACAGACATTTGCTTGGAAATGCAATAGAATCATCTGCATCCTTGTTATCAGGAAATTAGATATCAGTAAATATTCCAGGATTTGAAACTAGAGTATAAAACAAGAAAAGACTGAAAAACTGAATTACAATAAGGTGGTATGTGGTGCATTTATATTCTCAATCTTTAAATGCTTATTATTCAAAAAGCATATATAATAATATATGTATACACAATAATATTATTGTATATAATATACATATATTATGTACATATATGTATATTACTTACAATTATAGTCATCCATAAATTGGGATTTTACGGTAGATTCACCTATATGTGTTAGTAGATGTAGATCTCTATGAATTTCTGCAGTACCAAAATAAGGAAGAAACATTTAGATTTAATATATATTGTATATAAAGGTGAAATGCAACACAGGATTGCATTATGTACAATATCTTCTGACCATAAACATGAAATGATACTAAAAAAAGAAATGCCAAAGACAGCTTAAGTTTGTGCTTTTTATTAAGGAAACCTAAGTTTACATGGGTTAATTAAACTGAATTAAGGAAAATTCTCAATTTAGAGACATATCAGTTTATTGCATCTTTTTTAAAGTAACATACACTTTTTTACACAAGGAATGCTATATTCACAATAGTATTTTGAGCCAAAATCTTAAATCTCTAAAGTGTATTTCAAAGACTTTTCTAAGGGGAAGATTTGAGGTTATGCTGCCTGAAGCCAAGGAATGCTAAAGATGGCTGGAAACTACCAGAAGCTAGGAAAGAGACAAGCAAGTAGGAGATTTTCCCAAGATCCTCCAGAGGGAACCAATCACAATGGCATGTTGACTTTGCACTCTGGCCTCTTGAACTGTGAGAGAATACATATCTATTGTCTTAAGCCACCCGGTTTGTGGTGGCACCCATTTGTTATGCAGCCCTAGGAAATTAATACAGCATGCTAAGGGAAAAGAAGAAAATTATGCACAAAATGTAATTTTACCCTTAAAATAACTAATGTTGACAGTAAATGCATATTCTTCCAAGATTCATATACAAAACACATATGGACAGTTTTGGCGATCCATGACGTGACATTATGAGATCAACAAAATTCAAATAAGTTATTCTTCCTTTTACGATCCTTTAAAGCTAATAAGTGGAAACCATGAGCCTATGAAAGTGCTTGTATTCATCTGTTATTAACTGATATCTATAGTCTATTGACATATTTAGCTTCTTAATTCTTTATCTATACAAATGGGTTTTGTCTTGTATTCATTTAATTTTAGTTCATTACAAATTTCATATCCTCATCTGTCTAACTTGAATAGTTTCTCAAAAGTAAATAATTTTGCATTAGGAAACACTCCAAAGACTTACATCCATGTTCTCATTCTGGATTCTTCTACTTAATAAAGACCTACTTCCATTTTTTCCTTTTCTATAGATTCTAAATAAAACCTGCAGCACTTGCAAGGTAAAATCTGTTCCAAAATTTCTATTTTGTATTGTCTATAATGTAACATCAAAATTTCTCTATCTTCTTTTTCTCTTCATTCCCTAAAAATTTACTTTAAAAAGAAAAAAAATTAAAGCAAAAAGAAAATTTCACGTCAGGCACAATGATTGGAATGGGATATTCAGTATGAACAGGGTAAACATGTTTCTTCTCCTCATTAAGCATTTTTTCAAATGAAACCTACTAAAATGTTTTCAAACAGTATAGGATTGTGTCCATATGATTATCTGTTCATATTTACTTATTTATTAGAATGAAAAAAATCAGGAGAAGGGAATGCACAAGTGAATGCAATTATTTGGTTTTTAATGAATCAATATTTATGATCCATTATAGCTGAATGCAAGGATTTGAGCAAAACATAATGCTTTTAACACTTCCTCATTTTCTCATCTATTGTAAATAACTTATTTTCAAAGACCAGACCCAGTCAGTTGGATATCAAGTAAAATGATTTTCTAATCATATCAAGAATGGCCATCTTGTTGCTGTTGATTGACAATCTCAGCCTTAGAGATGATTTCATAAACATGATCAAGATGGGGAAATACGTTGCTAAATTCCTACCCACCCCACCCCCCCCCCACAGGTCCCTAGATGCACATGAGGAGGGGGAAAGAATGAAGTTTTCCTCTTGAGAGGCTGAATTAAGACAGGCACAAAATCCTTGAATCTGACATGTCAGACTTTACAAATAACCATGGTAATAGGAATTATGCAGTTTTTCAGAGTTCAAAAGAAGAATAATTATGACTGAAAATTCATTCCTGGAACACATGTTGGTAAAAACAAAAGAGATAAAACTCACCTAAAGCATATCAAGTTTAGTTTTATTCCAAAGGGAAAATTTTCAAATCATGTTCTTACCTTTGAATTCTCAAATATTTAAGAAATCAGTTCCAGGTATACGCTTCTTCCCTAATAACTGGGAACATTTGATATGACATTCAGATCCCATGTCAAAATCCCTCTTTTTTCCTTAAAGTTTTGCTCTTCTAGAGGGAGTTAGACACTGAATCAAGAGTGTAGCTGGAGGCCTATCTGGCTACTAACTTTGCCTTTGTCTACCAGGTTGTCACTTGGGTCACCCCCAAGTGACACACAGGAACCCCTGGTTGTCTATATCTCTGCTTGCTGCAGGGGAAGAAATGGCTTTTAGAAGCTGTTTTGCATGTAAAGGTTATCTGAAAGGCATAAGTAAAAAAATCAACTTCATTTAAAATCAACCAATCAATCAAAGAATCAATCAATAAAGCTTATTCAAGCTAGCCTTTCCCCTTCCTTTTTCAATCTGCAAGAGTCATAACAGAGATAGTTCCTTCAGGAAGCAAAGTGACACAAAATATTCCATTTCATTTATTCAGTGCAAAAAATTTCAGTCTAACCTGCTGTTGGCACGATGTCAAAAAAGAAGCAAATTGACTGAATTTTTTATTTACACAGCTGATAAAAATAGCATCATGGTATCAGGCATCTGTGTTATCTACCTGCCACTCTTTCTATTCTCTATCATTATTATTTTTTGAATGTCATACTTCAAAATGCATCCTTATGATAATGACCCCCTTGGTACGTACTGTTAAGTATACTTATATAAACTAAACTCAAATTTTAGGGCTTTTCATATTGATCTTAAAAAAATAGTAAGGATCATCACTCATTTATCTTTCTAAGCACAATAATTCTAAACTGCTTGATTTTAAGACATTTATCCTTTTTGAATATACACTTCATCAATTTCCATGAAAAGATACCATTAAAATGTCATGCATATGGAATATTATTGCTCAGAGAAAGAATCCTGAAGGCAAGAGAGAAGTACTGGAATATCAAGCTTATTTATTTTAGTGAAAGTACATAATCATAATATGTCACTTAAGTAGTCTGCTTAAATATTACTGGTTAGGGTTAATTAGGGTATAAACCCATGTAAATGGTGTTTACCATCACTGTCACACAATGTAAACACTTCAGTTTAAAATGACTTTCACAAGCATAGCATTTTCTTATAAAGATAGTGAATGAAGTTAATAAAACATTTTTGTGAATGAAGTTAATAAAAGCACTACATATAATTTTCTTTTCAAAAAAAGTAAGAGAAACCGAGAGATAATTTTTAAAGTTTTATGAACATCTTTATATCCTTAATCAAGTTTTGTGCTACTGTACCACATAAGATAAATTTAATTTTGCATAAGAAGTCTAGATATTCCTTTTACTGGCTTCAAAGAGGAATGTGAAGCCTCTTTAAGTTGCTATTTTACAGAAAATATTAGTTTCTAAACTTTACACAGCATTTTTTCCCCACCAGATTGGGTAGGGTTAAGTAGGCTATCCCTATAGTACATTTCTAAAGCTTTTTGAAAGAAAAAAAAAAAAAATAACCATAGCAAGAGTAGCACAGTTGTGAGATTTTTCATATCACATTTTCTAAATCACCTTCCTGAATATACGGATATTCCATTGTGTAACTGAACTTCTTTTGCCTTCCTTTGAAAGGTAACAAACCCAGATTTCTAGTATGGCATGAAGTTAATCTAATAGACAAATGAATAGAACATAAACTACTGAGATTATTTTTATACTATAAACAATCAATTACAACAATAAAAATGGGAGTCGATAGTTTACTCACTTTTTTGGTCAACAATTCTGTATAGCCATGTATTCCAGTGATAGAAGGATTGTGCAAAAGGAGAGCTAGCTATATTTTCAGTTTTACTGATAGACACTTGGGACATAGAGGTATCAAAGATCTAGGAAAGGAAGAAGAAATTTAGCCTTCTGAGATAATCTCCATTGCCAATACTGAGTACACTGGAACAGAAATATTTAGTTCTACAACTTTGAAGAGGTATCATATGGAGCATTATTGAAAGTAATGCTTCTAAAATAAATAATACATAATTCTGTATCAGGCTTGGACATATAGAAACTTGATATTTTCTATAATAGTTACCAAAATAAAACTTGACAGTGTCATTTCCAGCAGTGTTCTCTGACAAGATGTCTTTCAAATGGGAGACGTATCCTTTTTGTGTAGATGGATATGAGAACTTATCTGAGCCTTGCACATTCAATAGCTGTATTGATGTCAAATCAACTGTTCAACAAGACCTAACTTTTATTCATACATTTGTTTACTTAACTATAAATTGAGCTCTGCCCTATGATGTAATTGACACAATGCAACACTGTAAGTAAATAAATATAATTGATAGAAATTTAACGTTTTAAGGAAGCTGATGATTTAGATAATAGCATTAATCCTAAGCATCTAATTATAATATAATACAGTATAATATAGTACAATATAGCAAGTAACACGTCACAACACAATACAACATGACATAACATAATGTAACACAATATAATGCAACATAATGTAATGTATGACAATATATCTAATACTTGTAGTATATAAAATTTACTATAGGAAATATTTGCAACTTAATACTCTGAAGTAAATAATCTCCAATAGTACTGCAGATAGTAAAATAAACAGTGATGATGTTTTTCATAAATAATGTTATTTTCCTATAAAACGTGTCCTGTTTTAAGGCTGCTTATTTATGTTAGGCAGTTTCCCTAATGGGCACCCTCTATACATTTCATACAGGACACTGGCTAATCTGAGGTACCTTATCCTAATTATGTGAAATGGAGAAGCTGAAGGAGTGAGCTAGGTGGTTCTTATTTCATCACATCTTTCTATGGTGATGACACAGCATAATATGTGGTCTGAATGCAAAATGGCTCAGGGCATCATTACTCATTAATGATGCTCATTCAGGGTCTTGACAAGTTGTGAATTCAAAATCACTGATTAAATAACTCTTGTTCTCCATATGTTGTCACAAAACCTGTAACTATTTTTTATTAGAAAAAGGCTAGACTAAAGAAGAGTGAAATATTGCCATTTGCAGCAACATGGATGGACTTAGAGTGTCTCATATTAAGTGAAGTAAGTCAGAGAAAGACAAATATCCCATGATATTACTTATTTGTGGAATCTAAAAAAATGATACAAATGAACTTATTTACAAAAGAGAAATAAACTTACAGACATAGAAAATGAACTTATGGTTACCAAAGGAGGTAGTGGAGTTGGAGGGGGGGAGATAAATTAGGAGTTTGGGATTAACAGATACACACTACTATATATAAAATAGGTAAACAACAAGAGTCTACTGTATTGCACAGGGAACTATATTCAATATCTTGTAATAACTTGCAATGGAAAAGAACCTGAAAAAGAATATATGTGTAAACATACACATATATATACGTATATATGTATAACTGACTCACTTTGCTATACACTTGAAACCAACACAACATTGTAAATTATACCTCAATTTAAAAAAAAGCTTAAAAAAAGAAAAAGCCTAGAATAAAGTTTTTTATGTGTGCTAATAGAAAAAGCCCATATAGTAATTTTGCTATTTTTGATAACTAAAATCAGTTCTTATTCTCCAATTAGTGTATGCTTACCTTCAGTAGATGAAAATTTTCCTTAAAAAAAAAGATAGTTGTACTAATGCCTTATTATTTTTTACACTTTCTAGTTAAGATTTTATAGTTAAAAGGTAGATTGCCATATAAAAGAGTCATATGTTATCACTTTAACATATTGTAACTATTAACAATAGGCAAAGAAATAAGAAAGCTATAATTTAGTTAGTGTGAGTGGACAACTGATTGAAAAATAGTATGCACCAAAGATTTTTAAATTATTACTTTTTAATAAACTGTGTTATGGGTTTTACATGCATTATTTCTGATGTCGTAATTCAAATGCATTGCTATAATATCACAAGAGTACTGTAGTATGAGGTTTTATTTTATATTTATCTTTATCTTACCATGGAATACACCAAAAGATGATATATAGAATTGTTTTGTAAGCAGATGATTTCTAAATATGTATCTCTATCTTGGACCTCCTCTGAATTTATCATACATACATATATATATATATATATATATATATATATATATAATTATATATAGTATTTGACTGTATCTCACCACCACCAGAGTTCAATGTTACCACCTAGCCTCATTGTCTCCTCCCTGGACTGTTACCTGCTAATGGATGTCCTTGCTTCTATTCTTGACTTGATCAGTGTGTTCTCAAAATGGCAGCCCCAGTGAATGCTTTTATGTGCTAGAAACTTATTGCAACCTGCTATTGAGCACATAGTAAATGCACGATTAATGTGTACACTAAACAGGAGTAAATTTTAAGATGAGTAAATCATATAAAACTCTGTACCATATTAGATTTAAAAGGCAGTGATGGCATGTATTAAGAACAGGCTTAGAGTGTGCAGTTCTACTATTTTTACAAGCCAAATATACCACATACAAGCAAAGTGTTATTCAACAAGCTAGATTATCCATTTGGGGCCTTGATGTCTTCTTTGGTTAAATGGTCTTAACAATAACTATTTAATAGGAATGCCAAAGTAAAATGATTTAACATTTAAGAATTTGCATAGTACACTATATAGTCTCTTAGCAATTCTAAATAATATATGCACACATTTTTATTTTCCTTTAATTATTTTTTGTACTTTAGGTACATTGTAAAGTCTATTAGATATTGGAGAGTAAAAGGTTTGATAATGATTCTCTGAGCTGCTAGTGACCGTGTGATATTTAAAGTGTAATTCTCAATATATCTTAGCACTGAAAAGAAGTAATGAATTTTGAACTTGCAAGCTAATCAGGATGTGAGTCTTGCTGTCAAAGCTAGAGGCAGAGATAAAGCATCAGGGATACAGAACACAGATAGGTGGGTAGATTGGAGCCTTTAGGTTAGAGGAGCAGTGTGGAGAAATTCTCATTAACACATAAACCAGGCAGTCAACGTTTTGCCAAAATTACTGGAATGAAGCAAAGCCTTTTGTAGAATCTATGGAAAAAGATTTACTTCTTAATGTGAACTTTGAGCAATTTATAAGACTAATGATTTCTTGAAATTAGCCCGGGCTCTAAATTGAGTGGTAGATATTCCAGAAAGATGTTTTGAGACTTCTAGAGGATGATCAGAAGGTCCTAGAACAAGAATTCCAATAACTAGAAAATAGGCCGTTCCCCTAACAACAGTAACTGAAACTTTTGCTTGTTTCTAAATGATTAATTGTTTACCTGTAAAGCTTTTTATATTTAGCTTTTTGTAAATGGCTAAGCCTCTGCAGATATAGATATAGCTTCTTTTTATGATTTCTATCCATATATTTGAAGATGGATGACAATCACCCTTGCTATTACCAAATGTGGCAATGACAGCAATGCAGCTCTTCCTAAAGTCTTAAAACTGAAGGTTCTAGATATTGATCAGTAAAACTATTAGCATAAACAGCATTACCCAACCCATTTCCTCACTCTGCTGACTGTAAACCTCAACTGATAGATTCATTTCACTCTTGTTTCAAACTCTTTCTATTAAATACTTCATACTTCCCGCTGCTGTAGCCAAAATATTCTTGGAGGATAACTGGCTATAAATACTCAAATATTGTTTTAAAGTAAGTTATTAGTTTAGGTCCATGTTGTGTGTAAAATTATTTATTATAATAATGCAACTTTATTTGTTTAAAAACTGATCTCCTTTATTCCATTAATAAATCCTATAGATAAAGACAATTTACACACAGTAGTAAATTCCATTAGAAATTATCCTTTACCTGAAAGGCTAGTTCCAGGTTTGGAGAGAATTTGAGATTATAAATTCTCAAATTTATGGAGAATTGTGGAGGCATTCAATAACAAAAAATATACAATTGCATATAAAAATACAGTTTGTTCAACTATTATTGCTCGACTATTAATACTTTAATTAACTGTTTGAAATGACTCTGTAATATTTTTTCTCTATTTTTTTAAATGAACACTTTTGCCTCTTCATGTAACAGAAACTTTGTAATTTCCTATAGAGACAATGGGAAGATAATTCTGTCTTATTTTACAGCATGGTTGATTGAATTTTTTAAAATTTTAAATTGATTTTGACAGCCTAGTTAGGAAAGTTTCTTCCAGTTTATAAATTCTTAGAAGTAAAACTATATAGTACACTCTTCAGTAGCTTCTTGCTCAGATTTTTCTTCGTGTCCCGGGTCTTGGCTTTTGAGAACTTCAGCCTTTGGCATCCCTAGACTTGGTCCCTGACCCCACCTGTTCAGCAGATGTTCTGCTCCCCTGGGTCCTTAGTGGGCATCACTAGAAGACCATGAGCCCTGGGCTAGTGGCTCCCAAGCAGGACCTCATTCAGATCCTTCTCCAGAGAATCAAAGGCAGGCCTGGGATGCTAAATGAGGTCCACCAGGGACAGGTTTTCTCCAAGGAGGCAGGTGGCTGTAAATGTGGTGCCAACAGATCACTAGACCAATCTGCACCCCAGGATCATCCTCAGGGCATAGAGGAGGACTCGCAGGCTGAACTCCATGTGGCTACGCTATGGCTCTGGATACAAGACTAGAGCTACTGCTTCCTGCTTAAAATCTCTATGACAAATGCTAAAATCTGTCCAAGAAGAGAACTATACACATCAATGAAAAATAATTACCAACCACAAAGGAGTTTGTTTGTTAGCCTTCTGCAAACTCCCTTCTGTGGTTCTTGAGCCTGGAGATCAACTGAAAAATTTCTTGTATAGATTAAGGATGGGGTTGACTTTCTCTACAAGAGTTCTTAGTGTTATGCAAGCCCAGAAAGGCCCATCCCTGCTAGAATCTTGACTATTGCACCTAGGACAACTATGTACAGTCCATGCTATTTAAATATGTGTGAAAGAAGCAGTAGCTATGTTATTTCCCCCTTTTAAGTTTTTCCTTCAAAAAGCCTATGTTCATCATTGTATAATCTTACTGGTATGCATCCATGACCCCTTTGCACAACAAATATCATAAAATCTATGCAACATATTTTCTTCCTAACATACATAGTTGTATATTTTGTGAATTATAGCAAAAGTTTAAAAGTTCATAATTGCTTAAAGAATTCACTGAAAGGAGAGAAAGTTTTTGCTTTTGCACATTAATAACTCAGCCAGATTTGCTATCAAGCTTCAGGGCTATCGACACAAAAAGAGTTTTTTTTTTAGTTTTGTTCTATTTACCAATGTTGACACCACTGACAGATGAATTCTGAAAATCTGATTAACTGTGTTCATAATAAATTTATACTTGGTGTGTGTTTGTTCATTTATTAAATATTTATGCAACAGCTGGTATTTTGAGGTAATTGTTAAGATGATCAATCAAAAAAGGATCCCCTGACAAAAGGAATAAATTCAATATGACATGCATGCATTTTATGATGCATTTCCTAAATTGACCAAGCATATTATGGAGATTTGGTGGCATGTTAGAAACAGAATTCTTATTCATAAATGATTTAATATGTATTAGCTTTTCAAGTAAGATATTTCTGCAATGGTAAATATCATACAGATGAGTAATAAAATATTTTAAAATATCTTTTTTTCTTTTCTTTTTAAATAAAATTTACTGAGATAAATATAAAAATGCTACTGACTTTTGATTTCAGCCCAGACATGTAAGGAACTTGGAAGGTGTCTCTCAGGTTCTCACAACAACCAAAAATCTCAACAAAATGAAAATCAATGGCTTTTCCTGTTACCATCAGGTGAGTGAGGCAAGGGAAACCACCACCATAAAATCTGGAGAGACTGTCGAATTTAGAGAGTCACAGGAAAGTTCTGCTTTTCTATAGCAGAAGGTGCTGATGTCCTAGTGGTAGAAACACAAATCATAACTGACAAATTCCTGGAGGCTGTGTGAATCAGCTTGCAAGTTAGAAACGCCTTAGCTGCAGTCTTGGAGGGGTTACCTTACTTTCATGGGGTTTACCTCCAGGAATCTTACTGAGTTTTCATGGTTAAGATTCAAGAACCCCACCCCCCCTCAGAGGGATGGGTTATTAGATAAAACATTGAATAATATCCATGAAAGAAATCATAGTTAATTAGGAATTCACTAAAATGAAAACCTTCCACTCTTCAAAAGATGTGTTAAGAGAATAAAAAAGACATCTCAGAATGGGTGATAATATTTGCAAAACACATCTGAAAGAATTTGGATCCAAAATACACAAAGAATTTTTAAGTCTAACATGAAGGAAACAACCAACTCAATTAAAATTAGGCAAAAGGTCTGAACCCATACCTTACCAAAGAAGATGTACACGTGGCAAATAAACATAGGAAAGAAGCTCAACATCGTTGGTCATTATGGAAATGCAAATTAATTACAATGAGATACCGCTATGTGCCTATTAAAAGGGCCTATACCCCCAAAACTGACACTACCAATTGCTGGTGAGAATGCAGAACTATAGGAAGTTTCATTCATTGCTGATGAGAATACAAAATGATATAATCACATAGAAGACAGTTTGGAAGCTTGTCACAAAGTTAAACACGGTCTTAACATACAATCCAGCAATCTGGACCCTCACCATTTACCTAATTGATTTGCATAAATGGAGATGGTTACCATATATACACGTGTGTGTGTGTGTATTTCTACATGAGTTAGTGTGCACATGTACTCCCTCGCTCTGTCCACTTAGAGATCCTAGGAGCAACTATACTCTGGTAGCAAAAATCATACCTTTTGCCCAGATCTGTTTATAATACCATTTTCCAACAAAGTAACTCTGGCTTCTTGGAGCAATGATTGATTATAATACTAAGGCAGGAAATATACAGGATGAGCCTGGAACCTCTTGTACTTCCAGCAGATTAAAAATATAGAAGCATAGAGCTCCCAATGAACTACAGACAAAGCTGGAATAACTTTAGCTATAAAATAAAGTAGTTTTGGATCATATCAGACTTTTTAAAATAAAGCCTAGAATGTCCTAAGTCCATAAGTCCATATTGATATAAATAAATCATTTAATAAATAAGTAGATGGAGGGAAAAAAATACATCTTTTGTGCAGAAAAAATTCCATATATTTTTGTAGATACTCTACCCTCAAGAAATTAGGGCTTAACTCCCTACTGCTTGAGTGTGAATGCAGTTGGGGACGTTCTGCTACAGAATACCAAGTGTCAAGAGGAATAAGAGTAAACTTACAGTGTAGATATCTAACAAACACTACCTCAGTCAGGTAACCGATGTTAACCTCAACAGTAATAAGTCAGGTTATGGGTATGCTTACATTAATGATATATTAATGTGTGTTTGCTTGCTGCCCTCAAATTAATGCCTTGATTACCAAATTAATAAACTTAAAAACCTTTTTCCTAGACCTTTATGCCACTTTCTAGACAAGGAGTTTGCATTAGTTACTTCACAAAGTCATTTAAACATTAAACTTGTTGAAATGAAATATCTCTTCCAAATTTATTATATTTTACTCTAATTTTAGTACTGCGTCTTCATCATATTATTTAATAATCTTAAACTCAGGAAGATGTAAAGTTTTGTAAGACTTTTAAAATAATAAAAATTAAATTTTTAAAGGCTGTGATGTTTGGTTGGAATGCTTATTCTCTAAAGATTTCATAGATCTGACTAACTGAAAGATTTGTCTCCACTTTTGTTTTTGTTAATGATGACTTTTATTTTGTATTTTTGTTTGCTTTTTTTTTAAATTTTGAAAATTTCCCATCCAACAAAAACCTCAAACACATGAAGATATAAAAAAAGATCACAAATGGCTAAGAAATATGAAGATACCTCAATTTTTAAACAAAATCTCAAATTCATCTCAATTAATACACTGCAACTTGTCTCCTAGCTACGCTATATACACTTTAATATTACATTTTAACCAGAATATTGAAAAGCTCTTTATTTACAGCTTGCCTTGAAAGCCATTTTAAAGCTTCCGCTGTTAAGTGTATTCCACAAATAATTTATCTAAGGCAATTTGGAAAGAAAGAAAGTGGAAATTAGCAGTACTTTAGGTTTTTTAAACCAAAATGCAGACAACAAATAGCTCTTTTAAGCACATTAAAAAAATTATGCTACATGGATACTGAGAGTATGCCTTCATCTACCGAAAATTATGTGTTCTCAAATGTATGTGACCAGATGATTATGTAGTGTAATGCTTTTGACTGTGATTTATATTTAAGCAAAAGCTTCTGAACAGCCATATGTTTATAGGCAGTTATAGCTAGCTATATTTATGAATTTTTACCATGAAATAAGTATTAAAACAACCACAATCACACTTAAATGCATTGCCTAAGGAGTATGGTTATGAAAAGGAATTTAATCCTATGAAAGAAATACTCAGAAATGGTTTTTTTACTGAATTTTTTAATCCTAAGATCTGATTTCCAATACATTTAGGAAACACCATACAAAGGGACTTTTACTTCCTGTGCTGTGTTCAGTTTGAAATCACAAAGCATCTTTTTAAAATACATTTTTAAAAACTTCAAGTATTATATGTACAAGTGGAATAGGAAAGAGCACCCGTTCTACCAATCGTCCTGAAATTGAAGCTAACGCTCAAGTTTGAGGAAGGGAAATACTGAAGGCTTCATATCCTACATTTAGAAATAAAGTGATATTTATAGTTAGCAGCCATCCTCTAGAGTTTACTCTGAGGACTCAACACAGAGAACCATCGGTCAACACCACCATCATTGCCTAAGCTGCATACGGAAGTACTTGGGAGAGAAGGAACTAATTTTGAGAAGGTCAGGGATTACGACGGCCATTTTGGTGGCACTTTTTTGGCTTTCTGCTTCAGAAGTGGAGTGACCCAGCTGTACCTTTAAAGCCAGGGAAGAGAAAAGAGAGATGCTCAGGATCGCATGGTTGGGTGACCACGTGAAAGAGATTAAAGATTCTTCTCCCTGAGGTTCCCAATTTCATAGAAATGGCTCCTACGTATGCCTGTAGGCCTGAAAGTAGTTCATGGACGCTGCGTGCTTCCCATTCTTGGTAGGGAGTAGCATGGAGGAGTTTACCTGTCACAAAGTAGCTGATTTACCGCACCTAGATCAGAGATGATTCTCAGTGTTGTGATCCAGTCTCATATCACTTTATTTGTCATTTCAATATTCAAGTTCGTCTGTACTCTTTATTGGCAATAGTGAATATGGATAAGCAAAATACTGGACAGCTCGAGATTTTATTTTAACTGAAGATTTTCAGCGATATGTGAAGCAAATGTAAAACCCTGGAAAGCATGCCCAAAGAACATTGGAAATTTTACAGAATTGAAGAAGTTGTCAACATTTTTTTTTTCCCATGAGAAAGAACATCTTATTCCGGTGGTGTTACACAGCTTTTACTACCCTTTCCTCCTTCTTGAAAGATGTGACTGAGTCCTAGCAAAATAAGAGAAATTTAATTTCTCTTGGTTTTTCAAACATTTCCTGCATTTTAATGTAGCCACATTTCTGAATTCCCTTTCCGAACAGAAGGATGAACAAATACTTTGATGAAAATACAATCTGCCACATCATTCTTACCTCTATATTTAATGATATTATAGTGTATCATTCAATATTAAGGATATATGGCTACTGGTTTCACACACACGCACACACATGCACATGAATACACATATATTATTTATTTATGCAGATAGAGGAAAATAAGCATAGCTATTGATATATGTATGTATTTATATATACATATCATGTGAAAAGATACTCCATATTAAGAGTTTTGGCTCTTTTTTATTAAGCATAGCTTTTTAATATAGAGTATTGAAGTGAATTTTCTCTAACCTCTATTCATAGTCCAGTGATATAACAATGCATTTATCATTTTTCACGTGTAAATTATTATATTTCTCAATATTTAAGCACTTGCATTCTTGGAATAAATTTAACTGACTCATGCTTAGTGGAGGTTTTTTGCTATTTATTTTTAATACATTATATTTGTAAGTGCTTTTATAGAATATTTTATTGGTATATTGAAATGAAGCTATATTCAAAGCAATTTAATTTTTTAGGAAGCATTTTGTTTTCTTATGTTTTCTCTGACAGATTTTGGTATTTATGTTATGCAGACTTGATTAAAGATTTTGGAAACTTTCCTAGAAAAGTTAAAATAGCTTTTCAATTATTTTTTGAAAGGAAAAGTAATTCACTTTGACTCTATCTAGGTGAACAATTTTTCTGCAGAAGTTTGGAGACTTCTTGACATTTTTATGTGGCTTCTATAGTAATATATTTGTTAATCTTTTTTTTTTTTTTGAAAAACTATCTATCCAGGTTTTCCAATATATTTAGAATTAAAGAAAATATAACATTGTGATTTTTCTAATTTCTTCTGAACCTGATGTTACATCTCCATTTTTGTTTTTGTTTTTTTTTTTTAAGTATTCTTAGTTGCAGTATTCAGAATTTATTTTTTCTTTGACTCAGAGTAATTGGGAGTTTTGATTAAAAAAAATTTTTTTTGTCTGAAGCAATATTGGTTTTTTTTTTTTTAACTTAATTGCATTTATTTATTATTATTTTTTTTTTGGGGGGGTACACCAGGTTCAATCAACTGTTTTTATACACATATCCCCATATTCCCTCCCTTCCTTGACGCCCCCCCCTCGAGTCCCCCCCACCCTCCCTGCCCCAGTCCTCTAAGGCATCTTCCATCCTCGAGTTGGACTCCCTTTGTTATACAACAACTTCCCACTGACTATTTTACAGTTGGTAGTATATATATGTCTGTGCTACTCTCTCGCTTCTTCTCAGTTTCCCCTTCACCCCCCGCCCCCTCCCATACCTCGAGTTCTCCAGTCCATTCTCTGTATCTGCTTCCTTGTTCTTGTCACTGAGTTCATCAGTACCAATTTTAGATTCCATATATGTGAGTTAGCATACAATATTTGTCCTTCTCTTTCTGACTTACTTCACTATGTATGACAGATTGTAGTTCTATCCACCTCATTACATATAGCTCCATCTCATCCCTTTTTATAGCTGAGTAATATTCCATTGTATATATATGCCACATCTTCTGTATCCATTCATTTGTTGATGGGCATTTCGGTTGCTTCCATATCCTGGCTATTGTAAAGAGTGCTGCAATAAATATTATGGTACAAGTTTCTTTTGGGATTATGGTTTTCTTTGGGTATATGCCCAGGAGTGGGATTACTGGATCATATGGTAGTTCTATTTGTAGTTTTTTAAGGAACCTCCAAATTGTTTTCCATAGTGGCTGTACCAACTTACATTCCCACCAACAGTGCAGGAGAGTTCCCTTTTCTCCACACCCTCTCCAACATTTGTGGTTTCCAGACTTTGTGATGATGGCCATTCTGATTGGTGTGAGGTGATACCTCATTGTGGCTTTGACTTGCATTTCTCTGATGATTAGTGATGTGGAGCATCTTTTCATGTGTTTGTTGGCCATCTGTATGTCTTCTTTGGAGAAATGTCTATTTAGGTCTTCTGCCCATTTGTGGATTGGGTTATTTGCTTTTTTGGTATGAAGCTGCATGAGCTGTTTGTATATTTTGGAGGTTAATCCTTTGTCCGTTGTTTCATAGGCAATTATTTTTTCCCATTCTGAGGGTTGCCTTTTAGTCTTGTTTATGGTTTCTTTTGCTGTGCAAAAGCTTTTAAGTTTCATGAGGTCCCATTCGTTTATTCTTGATTTTCTTTCCATGATTCTAGGAGGTGGGTCCAAAAGGATGTTGCTTTGATGTATGTCAAAGAGTGTTCTGCCTATGTTTTCCTCTAGGAGTTTGATAGTGTCTGGCCTTACATGTAGGTCTTTAATCCATTTGGAGTTTATTTTTGTGTATGGTGTTAGGAAGTGTTCTAATTTCATTCTTTTACATGTTGCTGTCCAATTTTCCCAGCACCACTTATTGAAGAGGCTGTCTTTTTTCCATTGTATACTCGTGCCTCCTTTGTCAAAGATAAGGTGCCCATATGTGTTTGGGCTTACTTCTGAGTTCCCTATTCTATTCCATTGATCTTCCTTTCTATTTTTGTGCCAGTACCATACTGTCTTGATCACTATGGCCTTGTAGTATAGTTTGAAGTCAGGAAGCCTGATTCCACCAACTCCATTTTTCCTTCTCAAGATTGCTTTGGCTATTCGGGGTCTTTTGCGTTTCCATACACATCGTAAGATTTCTTGCTCTAGTTCTGTGAAAAATGCCATTGGTAATTTGATCGGGATTGCATTGAATCTGTAAATTGCTTTGGGTAATACAGTCATTTTCACGATGTTGATTCTTGCAATCCAGGAACATGGTATGTCACTCCATCTGTTTGTGTCATCTTTGATTTCTTTCATCAATGTCTTAAAGTTTTCTGCATACAGATCTTTTGCCTCCTTAGGCAGGTTTATTCCTAGGTATTGTATTCTTTTTGTTGCAATGGTGAATGGGAGAGTTTCCTTAATTTCTCTTTCTGCTCTTCCATTGTTCGTGTATAGGAATGCAAGAGATTTCTGTGCATTAATTTTGTATCCTGCTACTTTACTAAACTCATCCATTAGTGCTAGCAGTTTTCTGGTAGAGTCTTTAGGGTTTTCTATATATAATATCATGTCATCTGCAAAGAGTGACAATTTTACTTCTTCTTTTCCAATTTGGATTCCTTTGATTTCTTTTTCTTCTCTGATTGCTGTGGCTAACACTTCCAAAACTATGTTGAATAACAGTGGTGAGAGTGGACACCCTTGTCTTGTTCCTGTTCTTAGAGGGAATTCTTCCAGTTTTTCTCCATTGAGAACAATGTTGGCTTTTGGTTTGTCATATATGGCTTTTATTATGTTGAGGTAATTTCCTTCTATGCCCATTTTCTGGAGAGCTTTTATCATAAATGGATGTTGAACTTTGTCAAAAGCTTTTTCTGCATCTATTGAAATGATCATATGGTTTTTATCCTTCAATTTGTTGATATGATGTATCACATTGATTGATTTGCGTATATTGAAGAATCCTTGCATCCCAGGGATAAACCCCACTTGATCGTGGTGTATGTTTTTTTAATGTGCTGTTGCAGTCTGTTAGCTAGTATTTTGTTGAGGATTTTTGCATCTATATTCATCAGTGATATTGGTCTGTAGTTTTCTTTTTTTGTGACATCTTTGCCTGGTTTTGGTATCAGGGTGATGGTAGCCTCGTAGAATGAGTTTGGGAGTGCTCCGCCTTCTGCAATATTTTGGAAGAGTTTGAGAAGGATAGGTGTTAACTCTTCTCGAAATGTTTGATAGAATTCGCCTGTGAATCCATCTGGTCCTGGGCTTTTGTGTGTTGGGAGATTTTTAATCACTGCCTCAATTTCCATACTTGTGATTGGTCTGTTCATGGTTTCTATCTCTTCCTGGTTCAGTCTTGGAAGATTGTATTTTTCTAAGAATGTATCCATTTCTTCCAGGTTATCCAATTGATTGGCATATAGTTGCTTGTAGTAGTCTCTCATGATGTTTTGTATTTCTGAGGTGTCCATTGTGACTTCTCCTTTTTCATTTCTAATTCTGTTGATTTGCATCTTCTCTCTTTTTTTCTTGATGAGTCTGGCTAATGGTTTATCAATTTTGTTAATCTTCTCAAAGAACCAGCTTTTAGTTTCATTTATTTTTCTTATGGTTTCTTTCCTTTCTTTTTCATTTATTTCTGCTCTGATCTTTATGATTTCTTTCCTTCTGCTCACTTTGGGGTTGCTTTGTTCTTCTTTCTCTAGTTGTTTGAGGTGTAAGGTTAGGTTGTTTATTCGATCATTTTCTTGTTTCTTAAGGTAGGACTGTATTGCTATAAACTTCCCTCTTAGAACTGCTTTTGCTGCGTCCCATAGGTTTTGGGTTGTTATGTTTTCGTTGTCATTTGTTTCTAGATATTTTTTGATTTCCTCTTTGATTTCTTTAGTGATTCCTTGGTTGTTTAAGAGTGAATTGTTTAGCCTCCATGTGTTTGTATTTTTTGCAGTTTTTTTTCCTGTAATTGATATCTAGTCTCATGGCGTTGTGGTCTGAGAAGATGCTTGATATGATTTCAATTTTCTTGAATTTGCTGAGGTTTGATTTGTGACCCAAGATGTGATCTATCCTGGAAAATGTTCTGTGTGCACTTAAGAAGAAAGTGTAGTCTGTCGTTTTTGGATGGAATGTCCTATAAATATCAATGAAGTCGAGATGGTCTAATGTGTCATTTAAAGCTTGTGTGTCTTTATTTATTTTCTGTTTGGATGATCTGTCCATTGATGTAAGTGGGGTGTCCAAGTCTCCCACTATTATTGTGTTACTGTCGATGTCCCCTTTTCTAGCTGTTAGCATTTGCCTTATGTATTGAGGTGCTCCTATATTGGGGGCATGGATATTTGCCATTGTGATCTGTTCTTCTTGGATGGATCCCTTGATCATTATGTAGTGTCCTTCCTTGTCTCTTGTAAGAGTCTTTACTTTCAAGTCTAATTTGTCTGATATGAGTATTGCTACTCCAGCTTTCTTTTGATTTCCATTTGCATGGAATATCTTTTTCCATCCCTTCACTTTCAGTCTATATGTATTCCTTGGTCTGAAGTGGGTTTCTTGTAGGCAGCATATAGAAGGGTCTTGTTTTTGTATCCATTCAGCCATTCTGTGTCTTTTGGTTGGAG
Source organism: Hippopotamus amphibius kiboko (assembly GCF_030028045.1). Classification (NCBI taxonomy): domain Eukaryota; kingdom Metazoa; phylum Chordata; class Mammalia; order Artiodactyla; family Hippopotamidae; genus Hippopotamus; species Hippopotamus amphibius. The sequence continues at coordinate 187,565,015 of NC_080188.1, read as the reverse complement.
CATTTAATCCATTTACATTTAAAGTGATTATTGACATGTGTGTTCCAATTACCATTTTCTTAATTGTTTTGGGTTTGTATTTGTAGGTGTTTTCCTTTTCTTGTGTTTCCTACTTAGAGAAGTTCCTTTAGCACTTGTTGTAAGGCTGGTTTGGTGGTGCTGAATTCTCTGAACTTTTGCTTGTCTGGAAAGCTTTTGATTTCTCCCTCAAATCTGAATGAGATTCTTGCTGGGTAGAGTATTCTTGGCTGTAGGTTTCTCTCTTTCAGGACTTTCAGTATATCCTGCCATTCCCTTCTGGCCTGCAGAGTTTCTGTAGAAAGGTCAGCTGTTATCCTGATGGGTTTTCCCTTATATGTTGTTCGTTGCTTTTCTCTTGCTGCTTTTCATATTTTTTCTTTGTGTTTAATTGTCATAAGTTTGATTAATAGTTGTCTTGGTGTATTTCTCCTTGGGTTTATTCTGTATGGGACTCTCTGTGCTTCTTGGACTTGGTTCATTATTTCCTTTCCCATGTTGGGGAAGTTTTCCACTAGAACCTCTTCAAATATTTTCTCAGACCCTTTCTTGTTTTCTTCTTCTTCTGGGATGCCTATAATTTGAATGTTGGTACATTTAAGGTTATCATTGAGGTCTCTGAGGCTGTCTTCTAGTCTTTTTTTTTTTTTTCTTTTTCCTGCTCTGTGGCGTTTATTTCTCCCATTCTATCTTCCAACTCACTTATTCGTTCTTCTGCCTCAGTCATTCTGCTGGTTATAGCATCTAGAGTATTTTTAATTTCAGTTATTTTGTTATCCATTGCTGTTTGTTTTTCTGAGTTCTTATGAACTGTTTCTTGTACTTTCTCTATTTTGTTATCGAGATTTTGTATCATTTTTACTATCATTACTCTAAATTCTTTTTCAGGCATTTTTCCTATTTCCTCCTCATTTATTTGGTCTTGTGGGTTTTTTTCCTGCTCCTTTGCCTGCATGGTGTTTCTTTGTTTCCTCATGGTTGTCCAAGCTTTTGGGGTTGCTTGTCCTGGTGATAGAGGTGTTTATAGAAGACTGTCCAAGCCTCAGACTAATGTCCAAGTATTGGATTAGACGAATATTCAGTCTAGGAAACACATACATGTATAAGACACACAATTATTGAATCCGTTAGGACATAAGGCTCTAGAAAGACCTGATAGAACCCCAGTGTGCTATCAGATATTCAAAGAGAAACCCAGCAGAAATTGACAACTGAAACAGAACAAATCAGAGACAAAAGCAAAAGCAAACAAACAACAAATAACACCCTACACATACAAACATCAATCCAGGGAGATTTTGTAAGCTAGGATCAAATATAGAAATGAGCTGGAGTACCACCAGAGAGAATGGAGATTCTCAGAATGTAATTAGACATCTGTACTAAGAACTAAGATAAAGACAAAAGCCTAATATTAATACCAAGGCAGTGCATCATCTGGAGAATAGAGCAAGGAGTCTGAGCAGACTGATAGTGTTGCTTATAAGTATGTTAAGATAAAATACACTTAAAATGGCTGGAAGAAAGGGGAACAGAAGAGCGTAATGTGGTTGGAAATATGCAAAGAAAAAGAAAGGAATAGAAGTGTATAAAAGAAAGGGATGAAAGGAAAGTATGAAAGATATTTTGTCCATACTACCAAAGACTTAGCTAGATATAGAAGTATATAAAAAGGCAAAAAAAAAAAAAAAAAAAGAACAAAAAATATCCTTAAAAAATTATGTTGTAAAACTTGTATATCCCTTAGGGCTAAGATTGTATTTAATAAATCAAAAAAAAAAAAAAAAAAAGAGAGAGAGAGAGAAAGAAAAAAAGAAAAAAAATCCAGAACTGATCCCAGAATGGACCAGTTCAATAGGTATTGATACTACTATTTTTGTTTCCTTAGTGTCTCAGCTGTAAGTGTCCTTCTCCTTGCCTTGTATTTTTTTTTTTTTTTTTTGCGTTATTCTGTGACCAGCAGAGGTTCCTTTATTGTTTTCTGTAAGCCTCGGTGTGTGGGGAGGGAGAGGGTACAATAGTGGCTCCTTCTCCTGGGAGTGAGTGAGCAGTGGCACACTGTTGTTTCAGTCAGGCTTGGAGGTGCTTGTTGCAGAGGGCGCTGGTGGCTCAGGCGTACACAGAAAGTCTTAGAGTTGGGCCTCTCTCGGGGTTTTTTCTTTTTGATGCTGGTTTTTTTTTTTTCTCTGGGCAGCCTCCCTGCTGCTGGTGTTGCAAGAAGTTTTAATCTAGCCCCGCCCGAGCGCCTGAGGGTGCTTGTTATCCCTGAGTGCCTTAGGTGGCCCGCAGGGCATCTCTCCGCTGCCTGTTGCAGAGGCACCGAAAGAGAGGGAGAGGCTATGCACGCGGCTCCTCCCCCCCTCCTGTGAGCCTGCAGCCTCCAGCCGCCATCATGGCCGGGCAGCTCTCAGGGACCAGCACTCCTCTCCGCAGACCTCCTCCCTCCTGTCCTCTCGGTCCGTCACCCTACCGGCAACAATGTTTCTCCCCCTGAACCAGCTCTCCGGTTCCCACGCTCCCGCTCCTGGACCCTCCGTTCAGCCACGGATCGATGTCTCGGTCCGGGAACGCTGAGCTGCGCTGCGGACCCTCCGTATGTTTCTCACTCCCTCCCATCTGCCACAGCTCCGCCGCTTCACCCTCTTTGAGCCCTCGTAGATGCCTCCCTACCGGCTATGTCGGGCTCCCCGCAGCCCTTTCTGGTGTCCGAGGCCGTCTGCTGGTGTTCAGCTGGTTCTCTGTGGGAATGACTGAGTCCTTCCATGCATTCCCAATGCATCTTTGGAGAGGGATGCACTCCACGTCTCTCTACTTCGCCGCCATCTTTTTCTCTCCATTTTTGTTTTTGACGTTTTGAGTTGTGTCAGTTTTTTCCCACATTAGTTTAGCTAGTTATTATTGAAATTCCAAAAGGACTAAATTTTTAATTTATTTATCAGACATTTATTTTTTCCAGGTGTTAATCATTAATTCTTTATAATTATTAATATTGAAAATAATTCTATACTAATTTGTTAATATCACTAAGTGGCAAACTTACTGAGCAGCATTCTCTTTGTCTTTCTTTTGTACTTTAGCTTAGTTTTACATTAAATATACCTTTGTAGCTCAGAGTATGTTTAGTATATTTAAGATCTGAGTCTAATTCCCTGCTTCTAGACCTACCAGTTATCAAATGGATGCTGGACCTTTTCCTAAGCCTCAATTGTTTATTATTTATTTTTAATATTTGAGGATAAAACTACTTTATTGTAAAACTTAGAGGATATATTGTACAGACATCATTTGATACTATGTTTTTGGAACAAAATAAATACTCTGAAATGATTGCTGTTATAGTTTTCTACCTGCAAACAGATCTTACATAATTATGTAAATCTAACATTTAAAAATCTTTAATAAACAAAATGGACATGAGACTCTTTTCCATTTTAAGTCAAAACTAAAGCACAAATCACTGAATACAAAAATTGAGATTTATGTTTGTAATCATTGATCCAACTGTTTATTTCCCCTAAGTCAGGAGCATGCATTTTGTTCTCAATTCTTGTATCAGCAGGACATTGATAACATATGTATTTGTCCAACAGCAAGTCTAAGGATTAGCTTTTGATAACATCTTAACCCAATTTGGCATTTCTATGTATGCTTAAGTGTCTAGACCAATATTTTGCAAAACAGATTTTTCTGATGCTGAAAATGTTCTTTATTTGTGCTCTGAAATATACTAACCACTAGCCACATGTGGCTTTTGAGGACTTGAAATATGACTGGTGTGATTGAATAACTGAATTTTAAATTTTATTTCATTGTAATTAATGTAAATGTAAATAGCCACATGTGGCCACATGTAAGCATTGGGGGGAAAAACACCTAGACCAAAATCATTGGTATCTAAATAGATGAAATAATTCACAGAAGCTTCCCAATTACTCCTACTGTTTTTAATCAATGTCAAGGCAATGGCTTGCCACTTTATCTCGAAACTTTTGAGTTGTCCCTCATTTTTCACCCTAAAATATACCTTAGTAGATAATATTATGCAAAAAAAAAAACTCACTTATAGCTAATGGCAAACCACAGTAATCAAAAGCTTTTCTTAAACTCTTTGATATGGTTCAATAAATAATCTTGTGATTTTAGTGTAATCTCTATGTCTTGATTTTATTACCAGTAAGATGCTGATAGCACTAGGAAGACCTACTCCACATAATTTTGAATTAGGCAACTGAAGGAATGCATACATCACAGCATATCATGCTTTACAAAGCATGCAGGCAGGATAATGAGGTGGTTAAGAGCATGAGCTTGGAGGTCAAACCAGTCTGGGCTCAATGATAGCACTGCCGTTTAATAACCGTGCTACACCGAACACACTGCTTAAGTGCTCTAAGTTTCAGATTCATCATCTGTAAAATATCGGTAATAATGCTGAACCTCAAAGATGTTTCTGCAGATTAAGTAAGACAATGTTGATAAAGCCCTTGGCACAGAGAGCGGAGAGGTTGGCCAAAGGTAATAGCTCAAAGGAGCAGCTGTGATAGTGTGGTTGCCCCTGCTGTTGTTATAAAAACATGAGAAATACAACTTCTTTTCCTGAGGATTTTTTTAAGTACTTGTTTCCAAGTTAAAAGACATATCCCCCAACATATTAATTCAAGAACAACTTGAGAAGACTTTGCTTTAGTTATAAAACAGCTACAGTTAGTGATGACTTTTTAAGTTAAACAGATGGGAACCTCTCTGAAAAAGAATGAAGATTTTTTTAAATTGAAACAGTGAGAAAAATAAATAAATAAATGAAACAATACAGAACACAAGGTGACTGGGTGTCAGAACTGGACAGATGCCTTCCGGTTGCACTGAGGCACTCATGCAGTATGTTCCTCGGGCATCCACATGTCCTGAGTCCCCTTTAGGCAATAAAAGTAAGGAGTATAATTGACTAATCCTAGAAATTATGATTAGTGGCCTGGCATCATAGCCATTTTTGTTGCCTGCTTTCGGTCCAAATTTAACATGGCAAAAGTCCTAAATAGGTAAACTTCTGTGAACTCTCTAATGACAATTAATGAGGTAGCTGGCTAAGTCACTTGAAATTTGTGTGGTTGCTGTGAAGACACAGCCTCAGATGGACTTTAATTTTTAGAATTGCTCTAAAATATACAGGAAAGTAAAACAACAATGAAAATTTTCTCACTTTGAACAGTTTATTTCAGTATTTAGCCAGACATAAAACATGGTGTTTTTCAGAAGCTTGAAGATAATTGTGAAAAAAAAAATTGTAGCTTTAGCAGACCTCCAGATGTAAGTCTGCAGTTGCTTCCCCCAGCATCCACAAATCAGTGGATTCAGCCCTCAATCCTTCAAAGTTCTCCTTCCATTTCTGTTTATTTCATGGACTCTGGTGAGTCATGGTTTCAGCTAACTTGCTTCTCTCCACTTCTACATTCTTGCATCATCTACTTTCTTCCCTGTTTGAGATTTGAACTCCTTTACGAATGGATTTTTTTTTTTTAAATAGTCATTCTCTATTATAGGGTCCTTTTACAATCAAGCAGCTATAAGAAAATGATTAGGCCACTTGCTAGGCATAGATCAGCTGCTTTGGTGCCATTTGAACTCATTGTTCACCCAGCTAAGGTTAGAGCTGCAGGGTTACATGCTACAAGAAAACAACAATTGAGGAATAAAGTGATCTCTGGAGCAATACAGTTAGCTGGCATTGCTCTTGACCTTTCAAGTACAAATACCTTTTTCTTTTTGATAGAACAAAATATGACAGTTTTATTTGCAGTTTGCTTAGAGTTTTATCTGAAAATTTGCTCATTCCATAGCTAAAAACATGCACAATTTTAGTCATAAACTCCTCTGGGTGTGTTAATGACATGTCAGATCTTCTCTGTAATTACATGAAATCAACTTCACAATTTTTAATCTACTACTTTAAGGAAAGTACACACAAAAAAATTATTTTTGTAAAAAATAAATGAGTACATTTGGGACTACATTATTTTCTGAACACGTTCCATTTTATGATTTTTAAAAATAATTCTCTGTTTCAAAACTGTATTTTCCTAGAATAAAGTTTAATAAAGGCCGATTCATGAATAATATCTACTTATGGGAAACACTGTATTACTAGTCAGTTAGAAAATTAATCAAGGTAGAATAGTTAACATTTTGATCCTTACAGATGTAAATGATAATTATTAATTAATAATGTAATAAAATTATTCATAATTACATAAATCTGAAGCTGAAATCATATTACCTGTGGGCTAGTTTTCAGTGATCTAGATCCTATCGAAGAAAAATTTCATTCAGATATTTCAAAATATTTTGCATCAAAATTTTAGGGTATAATTCATAAATTATTTTTTAATTAAGACTAAAAACTAAATCATTTTTTACCTACCCAATGTTATCTACAATGGATATTTTTGCTAAGTGGTAATAAAATATATAAAAACATAAAGTTAAAGCATTTAGCAGTCTCTTTTCTTCTATCCAAACAGAAAATTAATCAGCATTTTATATTTCAGTATTAATTTTTTTGAGGTATAATTGACATATAACATTGTGTTAGTTTCAGGTGTACAACATAATGATTTGATATTTGTATATATTGCAACATGGTCACAACAAGTCTAGGTAATATTTGTTACCATACATAGTTACATAAATCTTTTTTTCTTTTTTTTTTTTTTTGAGTACTTTAAGATTTATTCTCTTAGCAACTTTCAAATATACAATAGAGTATTATTAACTATAGTCCCCATGCTGTACATTACAGCCCCATGACTTATTTACTGTATAGCTGGTGTTTGTATCTTTTGACTCTCTTCACCAATTTTGCCCATCTACCTCCTACTTCCAGCTTTACCCTCAGCAACCATCAAACTGTTATCTCTATCTATGAGCTTGTTTTGTTGTTGTTGTTTATTAATTTTTTTAGATTCCACATATAAGTGAGATCATGTAGTATTTGTCTTTCTCTGTCTGACTTATTTCACTTAACATAATGCCCTCAGCTCCATCCATGCTGTCACAAAAGGCAAGATGTCACTTATTTGTATGGCTAAATGGTATTTCATTTCCTTTTCTCCACAACCTCGACAAAACTTATCTCTTTTTTATAATAGCCATTTAACAGGTGTGAGGTGATAGCTCATTGTGTTTTGATTTGCTTTTCTCTACCGATTAGTGATTCTGAGCATCTCTACATGTTCCTGTCAGCTGTCTGTATGTCTTCGTTGGAAAAATGTCTATTCAGATACTGTGCGAATTTTTTAAGCAGGTTGTTTGTTTTCTGTTATTGCATTGCATAAGTTTTCTTTTTAATGTATTTTGTATTTAACCCCTTGTCAGATATATGATTTGCAAGTATTGTTTCCCAATCAACAGGTTGCCTCTTCATTTTGTTGATGATTTCCTTTGCTATGCAGAAGCTTTTTAATTTGATGTCATCCCACTTGTTTATTTTTGCTTTTGTTGCCTTTGTTTTGGGATCAGATTCAAAAAATCATTGCCAATACCAATGTCAAGGAACTTACCACCTATGTTTTCTTCTAGGACTTTTATGGTTTCTGGTATTATAAACATTTTATTTTAAATGCAGACACTCACGTGGAGTCTGTATTTCTAAATCTGAAATCAGCGAGTACAGGGTAAATTCTGATAATATGGGTCTTGAAATTCCTCCCTAAATACTTACAGTGTAATCTTTGGTCAATCATCAGTCAGTAGAGCCACAAAAGCATGATTCATAAAATTAAAAAATGAACACATTAGACATCATAAAAGTTAAAATATATCTTCTTTTTGGAAGACACTATGAAGAAAATGAAAAGACAAGCTTCAGAGAAAGAGAAATTATATGCAAAGGCTATTTCTGATAAAGGGTTTGCATCAAGAATGAATAATGCACTGTCAAAACACACAAAGAAAACAATTCAATTAAAAAAATGGGCAAAATATATGAACAAACTTTTAACCCAAGAAGATAACAGAAATGGTGTATTATTATCTGTTGCTCCATAATAATGTTGACGCACTAGGCAACTGAAAGAAAATACCTTTATTATCTCACAGTACCTGTGGGTTGGGAATCTAAGCATGGCTTAGCTGGGCTCTCTGCTTCAGTGTTTCTCACTAAACTGCTGTCAAGGTATTGTCCAGGGCTGGGGTCTCTTCTAAGACTCACTGTGTGCAAGATCTACTTCCAAATTTAAGTGGTTGCTAGCAGGACTCATTTTCCTGCAGTTGCCAGACTGATGGGCTCATTTCTTTGCTGGCTTTTGGCCAGAGGCTACCCTCAGCTCTTTATCACATTTGCTTCTGTATTGTATTGATTAGAATTAAGTCACAAAATCACATTCATGCTTAAAAAAATGAGGAAGATTTTACACAAAGGCATGAAATAAACAAGAGGTGGGGATAACTGGGGCCACCTCAGAGTCTGCCTGCCACAGTTAGCAGATAATCACATGAAAAGACACATAGTATAATTTGTCACTAGGGAAATTCAAATTAAAACCACAATGAGATATTGCTGCCTGTATTTTGTAAGGGGTGAAATTTAAAAGGCTGATCATATCAAGTGATGGCTACTACACAGAATAACTGGAACTCTAATACATTGTTTGTGAATACGTAAAATGGTACAACCACTTTGGAAAATATCTTGGCAGTTTCTTAAAAAGCTAATCATATACTTACCATATGATTCACCAGATATTCCACTTCTATGCATTTAATAAACATGAGGAAAGAAAGCACAAGTCCATCCATATACAAGAAAGCCCACAGCAGTTTTATTTGTAATAGTCAAAAACTGAAAAGAACCCAAATGAACATTAATTTATAAAAGGATAAACAAGCTGTCATATATCCCTACCCAGCAATACAATGGAATGAACTATTGATTTCTACAGCTTTAATGAATGTCACACAATTATGCTGAATGAAGGAAGCCAGACAAAAAAAGAATGCGCATGGTATGATTCCATTATATAAAATTGTAGGAAATCCCAACAAATTTGTAGCAACAGAAAGCAGAACATGGTTACCTGGGGATGTGAGAGAGATTCTAGGAGAGGTAAGAGGAAGGGATTACTGAGTCATGAAGATACACTTGGAGTGATGGGTATATTCCTTTCCTTGATTATGGTTTTGCTTTCATGGAATATATTTATTTTGAAACTATAGTGTTTTAAATGTGTGCAGTTTAATTTCTCCCATTACATACAAAAAACATCCATTTCAACCCCAATTTCCCATTTTGTTTCTGCTAAGTTCCCGCTTCAGAAAAAAGTCATCCAAAGAATTGTATAGACTCAGTTTCAACTTCCTTTTTCCCCACCATCTTCTTTAGTCAATTTCAATATTTTCCATTCTCTTCAATCAAAACTTCACTCTTCAAAATTGCAATGGCATCCATAGATTAAGTGAGTCCATTCTCCTCTTATTTGACCTATCAGTAAGATTTAACACAGTTGACTGTACACTCTTCCAAAGACACAGTTCCCCTTTGATTTTAGCGTACCATGATCAACTGATTTTCCTCACAATTTCACTTTCTAATTAGTTCTTATTCCCAGAACTTTAAACATTAAATGATATAAAATGTTTGCAGCACTATGTTTTAAATTATTAAAGGATTAAAGTATAGAATTTTAAAATATTTAAATTATTCAAATTGTCAATTAAAATGTGAGAATAAAATTCCGAGTTGAAAAATGGGCATTATGCTCTGAGAATATGTAATTTCATATTAGGAAAGTCAGTTAATTTCCTTAGTACTTAGTTCCCTTATCTATAAATGCCATATCCTTTAATTCCATTATTCATTACATGTGGTAAATTAATGACCCATACATAGTCAGTTAACCAAATGCAACTGCTCAGTATGGCATAACAGAAATAATTAATAAAATAATTATTTTATTATTAAAAATATATGTTGAGATATATTAGACCCTACTTTACAAATGTAAATTCAAATACATATGGATATATTATCTTTTCTTACAAGGGTTTCTATACATAGAGAGAGACAAACTTAAGGTTATATTCTACCTTTTACAGCAGTATTCATTGTATGCCTTAATTATGAGAACATTTATATTTATATTATTCACTTATTTATTTCACTATTTACAGATGTCTTGAAAAGAAAAAAAAATTAAACTATGTGTACTGGATTATATTACCTCACATAAAAAATATTTTGACTCCACTGCTGCCCTTTCTCAGAATGTATTCTAATTAAATGTTATTTTAAAGGACTTATAAATGAAGATTAAATATTTTCCTAGTGTAGTTCCTAAAGAAAAAGAGAGACACCCCTCACTCTTGCTGTTCCCTTCATTCCCTAAATTTATAGCTAATTTACACGAGTTATAAAGTTCAGGATTACATATCCCCCCACCCACAACACCTCCCAGCTTTTAAAAGAGCTTAGCAATTTATTATAGCAATTTAGCAAAAGTACTGCTGCTTCCTGTCAGAATTTACTGGCATCTTTGATCACAAACTGGACGTAAAATATGTCAATGTGACCCTTATCCGTCTCCTTGGTGCTTGACATTGATTACATATCTCCTCTCCTCTGATGTTATGTGTGTGTTTGATAGAGCAGCTAAACCCAGAATGCCTTTAAATTTCTATAGTCAAATTCTTGAATTTACATAAAACAAATTCCTATTAGAAGAACAATAGATTGAAACAAAACAGAAAACTTAATAGAGACAATTTATATAAGCTGCTAAAAGACAACAAATGTTAGGCTATGTAATCATCATATCTGACTTTAAATCAAGTAATTTATAGTTATAGGGAAAATATACAACACAATTTATGAGATTGCTTCCTCAAAGAAGAGTGACTTGTGTGTTATCATTCTCTGGTCCAATTCATATTTCTCTCACTAAATTATCCAAGAATAATAATAGTGCTTTCTCTCCAGCCTCCTTCACTCACCTTTTTTTTTTCACATGCAAAGATGTGGACCCCAGTGCAAAATAATATCTAAGCCCACCAACACCTTAATAATTGGCTCATAATACTGCAAATGAAAACTGTTTTCCAAATAATGTTAGTATCTGTCTCTATCACCTTTGTGTCATCATTTGCATGATCTTATAAGATTTAGAAGGCCCTGAAGACTGCTGGTGCTTTTGTTCCTCTGCTTAATAGCTCCATGTGACATTAACATCAATAATCTTCACTATTTACATGCCAATAAAACTCATATATTGGGAAGTTTATGCTCCCAATAAAATATTGTAGCAAATGAAATTTATTTGAAATAATGGAAAGCAAGTTTTAACGTAATGAGGAAGTTATCTTTACCATTTATCCTTGATTTTGAAAGTGAAATTTTTTCAGTGATTTGATTATTTTATCCAAAAAGTTTTTAATAAATTTTATTAAAATAAAACTGTTATAAAATTTTTCTCTTATTATTTATTTGTGCTACCTAATGTCACAGGTAAAAAGCCCAAACCATTATAGAGAAAATTTAATTACAGATACTAGAAGAATGCTAGGTTATCTGAGGGGAGCATTTAGACAACAGAAATATGTATATCAGTGCACATGTATGTATATATACACACACGCATGTACTCATATATGTTTATACACATTCATATATGTTTCATGGTGTATATTGAAACAGTTCTCTAAGATACTGATTTTATTTAAAATTTGAAATTATTTTAATTTTAAATATATCAAATTTCAAATGTGTTATAAAAGGCACACAGTTTATGCCTGATTAGCCACTCATTCTGTTCTGAGGCTACCAGCATTTTGTTATCTTTTTTTTTTTAAGCTCTTTATTGGAATGTAATTGCTTTACACTTTTGTACCAGTTTTTGAGGTACACCAAAGTGAATCAGCTGTATTTATACACATATCCCCATATCCCCTCCCTCTGGTGAATCCCCCCCACACTCCCCAGCCTGGCCCTCTAAGGCATCACCCATCATCAAGTTGATCTCCCTTTGTTATGCAGCAGCTTCCCACTAGCTATCTACTTTACAGTTGGTAGTGTATATATGTCTCTGCTACTCTCTCACTTCCTCCCAGCTTCCCCTTCACCCCCGGCCCCCCAACCCCATGTCCTCCAGTCCCTTCTCTGCATCTGCAACCTTATTCTTGTCCTGTCACTGGGTTCATCAGTACCAATTTTTTTTTTTTTAGATTCCGTATATAGGAGTTAGCATTCTTATTAAGACTCAGAGTCTCATTAATCATAATATCCTTTATGCAGAGGACCGTGCCCTGACAATAGCGGACACAAGGCTGTTCTTGGCCCTGTCCACTAAACCAGGTGAGGTTTTTACTCCTCACACTCTCTCTCTTTGTGCTTATTTGTATCTGATGTTACATCCTCCCAAAGTGACCATGACAAGTCCATTTTTTTATGCTCTTCCTTTGTTCTCACACAAATACATCAAAAACAACTTTAGTTTTTAAAATGCATTTCATGCTTTTTATCCATATTTCTGTGGAATAATCTGGGCCCATATACTTGTGCAATTCCAGGTAAAACAAGGTAAACTCCTCTCTGGACTAAATGGCCACAATCACTGCTCTTTCAAGCATTATTTTTCTTATGTTATTTTTTTTAAGTTAGAAGTGATCAAAAGTATATTAACTACATTTCTTTTCAACTTAACCACATTTATTTCAAGTGAAAAACTAAATATTTGCCTCCCATTATCAAGAATTAATGAAAAATGTGTATTAATAATAAATTTTAGAAGAAATTGAAAACACACTTATTACTTTAAAAAATATACTCTCATTTCTTCCAGATTTCATGGAATAGGTATTTAAACTCCATCAACTTTGTTTTAAAATTTATAAAATGTTTGGAGCCTCCAACATCAAAATGTACAATAGCAGAGCTAAACTAATGCAGAAACAACAGAATCAAACCAAAAAGAGGATTCTATAGACCCTTCTAACCAAAAGTACAGGTACAGTCTCCTAATTCAAAGATCAACAAATCAAATTCATAACATATGGTATAAACACCCCACAAAAGTTGAATAGGATTTATTATACTTGAATGAAATTATGAGTTGGGAGTTGGAAATCAATACATTTAACAGATCAAATTAATGGCTCCTTATGAAGAAATTATACTGCTAATGTTGCATTATTTTGCAAGCTATTTAGTGGAACACACGGTATTCTAAAAGCAATTGCTAATATAGTTACAAATCTTGTCATTGAAGTGAACTCATTAAAAAATAATAAGGAAATGAAAAATGGCTTTAAAAAGAATTCAGGGAGAGTTGTTTAGGTATTGAGGAGAAAAATTAGATTCTCTGTCACATGTATATAATATTAAAAAAATAGAGATATGTTTGTTCTTCTTTCGTTCCTTTGAATAAAAGGAGCAGATATTTGAACCCCATGCACTTTATTTAAAAATTTAGGAAATGCTTACAGTTTCCTACATTAACATTTACACTAGCAGAGCTAATCTAATTAATGACAAAAAATCAAAACAAAAAGGATTCTCTAGATCAATCTTTTCTCTTGAATAAAAAATAAGCTTTTAATATACATTCAAAGAAAAATATTTTAAATAATTCACTTATTTGAAAATATTTACGGAGCACTTACCATCTGTCAAATGAATTCAACTCCTGGAGATGGAGCTTAAGTCTACTGTGAGAGAAAAGAAGTAAAAAAAAGGTAAGAAAGAATAGCAGGAGTTATAAAGATTAAAAAATTAATAGGGGTCCAGATCCCACAGGTCTTGTAAGTCAAACTAGAGACTTTGAGTTTACTTGAGTGAAAAAGTCACTGCAGTGTTTTCTTTTAATTTTTTTTGTGTTGTCATAGGGCTTAGATTTTTAATTGCATGCTGTGGTTGCTGTGTGGAGACTCATTTGAAACAAAGGCAATGACAGAAGCTTGAACAGGATGAAATACAGCTATTTGGTAATTTTGAAGATCCCTGAAACAAGCTTTTATAAGAATTCTTGTCTTTTCCCCAAGAGATTTCCACAGTAGAGCTTTGCACTTGTGAAAGCAGTAGTATAATTACTGGTTAGTGAGGCTGGGAAGGTGCATTTCAAAACACCATTTGGTTTTTTTTTTTTTTTTTTTTTTGGCACACGGGCTTAGTTGCTCTGTGGCATGTGGGATCTTCCTGGAGCAGGGATCAAACCTGTGTCCCCTGCATTGGCAGGCGGATTCTTAACCACTGCGCCACCTAGGAAGCCCTCAAAACACCATTTGAAATGACTGCATTTTAAAGATAAAGATGGGGAGTTCCTAGGTGGCACAGTGGTTAAGAACCCACCTGCCAATGCAGGGGACATGGGTTCAATCCCTGCTCCAGGAAGATCCCACATATCTCGGAGCAACTAAGCCCTGAGTGCCACAACTACTGACCCCGCACTCTAGACCCCATGAACCACAATTATTGAGCCCTTGTGCTGCAACTACTGAAGCACATGTGCCTGGAGTCCATGCTTCACAGCAAGAGAAGCCACTGCAATGAGGAGCCCACACACCACAATGAAGAGTAGCCCCAGCTCACTGCAACTAGAGAAAGCCCATGTGCAGCAATGAAAACTCAATGCAGCTAATAAATAAATTAATAAAAAAATAAAGATGACAGTGTTTTTATAGATGCAAGATGTCAAAACGTGTATGTGTATCTGTGTGTGTGTGTGTGTGTGTGTGTGTATACTTGTGGGGTGTGTTTGAAAGAGAAAGAAAGAGAAACACAGGGAGAGACAGAGAGAATTAAAAGCTGACACCAAGAATAATGAGCTAAGCAACTAGAAAAAGGTAGTTATCATTAAACTGGGTGGGAAGAGCAGGTATGGGAAGATTCAATAGCTCAATTTGCACCTATGAATTTTGAGATTCTTCATAGGCATCAAAGTAGAGAAGTCAGAGAGTGCTGGGCATAGTGCCTAGTGCTCAAATGTGATGATAAATCCCTGGACATGAAGGACACAGACATGAACAAGTGTAGACAGGAAGGAGAGAAAGTCAAGTCCTGAGTCTTGAGGTTCTCTAACACTGGAAAATAGTCAAAAAGAAGAGAAGCCAGCACAGAGGACCAGGAGTAATTATCAGAAATGTTGGAGGAAGGGTGAGAAGTAGCTTGTGTCCAGTTCTGTGATTCTATCAAAGAAGGTTCAAAAAAAGTGGGAGGAATCAACTACATCAAATGAGGGCTGAGAAATTTTCCTTAGATTGGTACATTAACAATGTGGATATCCTTTGTTTTTTGATAAAAGAAATTTTGTTAGAGTTGAGTAGGTGAAAAACTCATTGAAGTGGGTGCTTAAGTGAATACACAATCTCTGCATTCTCTGGGAATTACTTATTGGACAGCAGAGGCACAGACTGGATTAAATTTATTTCTGGGTTTAGGACACACTGATCATGTGCTCTCACATGCCCTGCTTTTATCTGGCTACTTATTCCATTCATTATTTTTTGATAACCTAATAGTTACTTGCAAAACCACTACACATCTTATTAGCAAATTTTATAAAGACAGTTACTAGAGATTGTTGTAGAGGATATTGTTCTACATAATCTCTTGTGAGTAACTGATGGGCAAGTAAGCTGATAAAATGCCTTTGGAAAAACTGACAAATCCTCCTAAATTTGAACATTCAGATATCAAATATGCAGAAATGTTGTATTTTGGTATATTTCCAAGAGAAAAAATACAGGAGGCTTATACTAAAATATCTGTCATACATCCACTGTGAATGTTGGTCACAGTTGCAAATAAAATGCAAATATTCATTGACTAAAGAGTGAGCAAATCATCTTTTATATTCCCAAAGTGGGATATTATATATTAGTCAAAATAAGAAACAGAAAAACAAAAAACAGAAAAATATGCACGTCTTAACAACGTTAAATGAAAAAAGTAATTCTCAGGATTATCCACAACATAAACTTTTTTATAAAGTTAAAAAATACTCTTGTATAAAAGTATAAGATATAAAAAAAGTTCTCAATATAAATAAAAAGGTAAATATATGAAATTAAGACATACTTGATAGAATGTCATACAAATAGAACACATTATAGAAAGAAGACAATCAAAAGAACGGGGTGGTAGGAAATTGTGTTTTCGTGGCAGGGGGAACAGATGCTTAGGTATCAGTTATTATCAATGTGTTAGATATTGTTTTGAAAGTAATTACTTAGCTTTAATCCAAGTGTCAATAACACAAAAGTTAAAAAAAAAAAGGTAATTACCTACCTATAAGTTACAGATACCTCTCTTCAAAAAAGTAATTAACCAACTTAAAATGCAGATTTTCTCCTTTTTATCCCCACTTCATGTCTAATATCTAAAAAATAACCTAGCAAGTGTATCACATGAAAAACAGAATTTACTATCTCTATACCCAGTTCTGCTCATGTATAACCTAAGGACTCAATCCTGCCAGTCACTTAGTCCAAAATCTACTAGTAAACCTTAATTCAATCTTAAAGTGACCCTTGACTCTACTCTTTCTTGCTTGCTTCACCTCAAATCCATCAGCAAATTCTTGTTCTAAACCATCACCATCTCTTCTTGGAGTATTATGGTAGCTTTCCCAATTATTTTCCCACTTGCCTTTTACTTTCATATTATCTTTTTTCAATAAGGTAGCCACACTGTTTCTATAAAACCATTTTAGATTGTTACTTTCATGTTTAAAAATCTACTGTGGAACCATGCCAAAGCCCTCCATAATCTGGCTCCCAACCATGACCTCTCTCCCAGCCCCCGCTGCCCTGAATTCTCTGCTACTGCGCTCCAGCCACACTGACCTTCCGGCTGTTCACTGAATTCATCAAGGACACTCTATTCTCAGGGCATTGGCACTTGCCATTTTCTCTGCCAAAAACTTCTCTCAAATATCCATGGTTTACTCCATCACTTACATCAACTCAAATGTCACCTTATGGGAAAGTTCCTTCCTAACCACTACATATAAAATAACCACACTGGAATTCCTGAATTATTTTGTCAGCAGTACAACCTCAGCTTGATATACTATGTATTTTTGTATTAATTTTTACATTTACCACTCTGATAGAATAGGCTGTATTTTATATCAATTATGCATCCAGTGCCTAGAACAGAATCCAGCATTTTGTAGATTCCAGGGAATAATTTGCTCAATAAATAATTGAATAGCTTAAGGTATGTTATTATTTAAAACAACTATTTATAAATAGGATTTCACTTCAGAATACAGTAATAACATTTATTTTTGATCCTCAAGAACATGAACCTTAGTTTTACTTAATTTTTTAACAGATGGCTTCTTAGTTAAAATATATTTCATGCAATTTTAGTACATAAATAAATACTTTGTAAGAGACAAGGGGCTCTCTACTCTACAATCACTAACTTATGCCTCCACCTAAGCTCACACTGGATTATCAAGTGAAAACTAACCGTGAATTTGACCTTGTTATAGGTAGCACGGCTCTGTTTCCGGTACAAAGTCAGTGCAGAAAGTTAACTGTGTAAATCTCTGGAGTTTCTTGAAGAAGTGGACAAAGAAGGAGAATCGGAGTAAATAAAATTTTGTATTCTAATATTGTTTTTTGATGAAACAACTGGAATAATTGTTCCCAGATTAAACCAGAACCACTGTTAGCAGCACAGGATTCAAGCACCATCAGGAGGAGGAGGAGGAACAGGGAGGGTGACTGCCCTCCACCGGGAAGAGATGCAGAAAGAAATTCAGAAGAGTCAGTCTTCCTCACAATGGGGGTAGGACCAAGACGACTGTCACTGAATGAATATATACATAGGAATTTATGTAAATATTTTAATCACATTTAAAAAAAATAGAAATTTGGGCTTCTGGAGTATTTTTGGAATTTAACTAAACTTTTGAACTTTATTAATCAATGTGTTCATTAAAAGTTATTTTTGTAACTAAAATGAAAATCAGGATAATCTTCACTTAAAATTTAAAAGAAAAACCAAAAAATAAAATGACATTGTCATAAAAAAAAAACAAAAAACACTTATTCAGGGGTGGAGGGGAGAAAAAAAGAAGCCACAGTTGACTCAAATATCTGACATAAATCAAGTTTAGCATTAAATCTTTTCTTTAAACAGTGTTTCAACAAATATTGAAGATGAAAAGGGAGGTAATATATAAAATGAATAATAATTCCAGTTCACTTATGAGTCCTATTTTTTCTGTAAGCTCCAACTGTTAGCTTCTTATTGTAATCATTCAATAAACATAATGGTATATGTTTCCAATGGTGAAAAAACTAGGTTTTAATAACTAGAATAAAAGGGAAAAATCTGAAGATCTATTTTTTAGATAGTAAGCATTTTCTAAATAGTTATTCTGATTTTGCAAACTAAAATATAATACCTTGTGGAATTAAAGGTCACAATGAGTACATGCTGTTATCTGTCTCTTACCTTTCTTATAAGCAGTATGCTTTAAAGGAGATATGTTTAAAGGAGCATAAACTTGTGTTAAATTTCCTGCTCATACTTCTATCAAGAAAAGCCAAATACAATGAAAACCAAATTGCTGATTCCACTGATAACATCTGGCAAATTGACAATAAAATGTAGCATTGGATACCATCTGTTCTTTTTTCAAGAGATGCTGCAAAAAGACAAATCATTTGGAGAATTTTATTATATAAATATAGAATAAATCACTATTATTCAACTGCAAGCAATAGAGAATGGGAATCAACATGTACAATCTTCTGAAGCAGTAGGAAATAATTTATCTTAACCTAATGCATTAAAATAATGCAAAAGAGACAAAATTTTGAGATATACATAATTATGACACATTTTTCATATTTTTATTGAGGTATAGTTGGTGTATAATAAACTTCACATATAAAACATACAACTTGATCTTTAGATATATGTATACACTTGCTAAAGCATCACTACAGCTGTGGAAGGCAGCTGATAGAATGCCTCCAAATGATCCCTGCTTCCTGGTATTTAAACCCTTGTGTCATTTCCTACAATTGAGTGTGGATTGGACTCAGTGATTTGCTTCTAATTATTGTAAAATACAGCAAAAGTGTTGAAATACCATTTTTGAGATCTGGTTACACAAGACTCTGACATCCATCCTGCTCACACTCTTTCTGGCTTTTCTCCCTTGATCACACCAACGGAAGCAGCTGCCATGTTGTGGTCTGCTTTGGGGAGAGGCCCACATAGCAAAAAATTGATGACACCCTCCAGCTAACTGCCAGCAATGAACCAATAACCT
Source organism: Hippopotamus amphibius kiboko (assembly GCF_030028045.1). Taxonomy (NCBI): domain Eukaryota; kingdom Metazoa; phylum Chordata; class Mammalia; order Artiodactyla; family Hippopotamidae; genus Hippopotamus; species Hippopotamus amphibius. Next base: position 187,545,717 of record NC_080188.1, on the reverse strand, counting down.
CAGCCCAGCTGACTGCAAGGAACTGAATCCTGCCACCAACTGCCAGGGATTGTTTAGAAGTAAATCCTCCCAAAACTCAACCTTGAGGGGACTGCAACCATTGCTAACACCTGTGGAAAAGACCCTGAGCCTAAGAACCAAGCTAAGCCACACCAAGATTCTCATTTTAAACTGCTAGTTATTGTGGTAATTTGTTTAAGAGCAATAGATCATTAATAAAACAGTCAAGGTAGTAAACATATTTAACACCCTCCAAACTTTCCTCAGGTCCTGTTATAATCTCTCTGCCCAGCCACTCCTATGGTCCACCATACTGAAGCAATCACTGACCTGCTTTTTTCACTATAGGTTAATTTGCATTTTCTAGAGATTTCTGTAACAGGAACCAACAATCTTCTTTTGTATGACTTTTTTCACTCAGTAAAATTATTTTGAGATTCACTCATGCCATTATGTCAATTAATAGCTCATTCCTTTTCATTATTCCATTGCGTGGATATAGTATGTCTGGTTTATCCATCCCCATGTTGATGGACATATGGATTGTTTCCAGTTTTGACCCATTTGCAAATAAAGTCACTATGAACATTCTTGTACAAACCTCTGTGTGGACATATGCTTTCTTTTTTCTTCATTAAATGTGTTGGAGTAGAATATTTTATTTTTAAAATTATAAGAACCTGTCATACTGTTTTCCAAACTGATTGTATCATAATACAAATGATATATGAAAATTTCCGTTCTTCTACATCATCACCAATACTTGGTATGAATAGTCTTTTTAATTACAGCCATTCTCACAGGTGGTTTTATTCTGTGTGTCTTTAATGAATAATGGTGTTCAATATTTTTTCTTATGTTTATTTGCCATTTATGTAATATCTTCTTTGGTGAACTGTCTGTTCAAATCTTTTAATTCTTTTGTTTTATTATTGAGTTTTGAAGTTTCTTTATGTATTCTAATTACTAGTCCTTAATCAAATATATTATTCCCAATATTTTTTTCACAGTCTTTGGCTTGCTTTTCACTCTAATAGCAGCATTTTTTGAAAATCAGAAGTTTTTAACTTGATGAGGTCCAATTTATCTTTTTGTTTTCTTATCATATATCATTTTGGGGGTGTTATATCTATGAAATCTTTTCCTAATCCAGATTCATAAATATTTTATTGCATGTTTATGTTTTGTTCAACAATTCATTTAAAAAAAGGAAAATGTAAATTCAGCATCAATGTACAAGTGTACTTTTTTTTTATATATATATTAGGAATCCATTTCAGAGCCACTAGCTGGGCTTAATGACTGTGAACAGATTTAATAGGCAGGTTTCAAGTACAAGGCAGAAAAGTAGAAAAAGCAATGGACATATGAAGAAGAAAAGACAAGTTGAAAACCAAAAGAAGATATATGATTACATTGAAAACCTATCTTTGACCACTTTAGTGGCATGCAACTTGGACTGACCTCTATATAATAAAGTTTACTCTATGATAATGGAAACAAATTCATATTTATGGTGTCCTTACTCATTAATTCATTTTTACCATGTAACTAGTGCATCCTATGTTCCTGGAATTATAGTAAGTGCAGGTCACAGAACAGTAAAGAAGGGAGGAATCATAGTCCTAGCCTCAAGGACCTTGCAGTCCATTGAGGAAAACAGACATTAAGCAAGTTACCAGAACAACAATGAAGTGAAATGGAGCAGGACCCTGTGCTCCTTGCACCGCATGTCCTCAGCCCGCCTTTTGTCTGTAGAAAAACTTTAGCCAAAGAATAAGTTTAAACAGACAAATGAGAAAATGCAGAAACAAAGGAAAATTGTCCAAGATGACTAAAAAATAATAGTTTAGTCATCAAGCAAACTCAAGGACTTTTAGTTCCTCCTCAAGGGTGATAGATAATATTCTGAGCCATATCCAGTGAGCTGTTTTGTAGATACTGAAACCCCTACCAGGTGGAAGACGTTAACTACATGATGACCAGACTGTAGCCATGACATAAGCTGCCACAGTTCTGAGAACTGGCCTCAAAGAAATGGGAACAAACTGACCTTGGAACTAAGGACTAACTGCACTTGAAGCAATCAAGATGACCCTGATCAGACCACTGCATGACTAGTTTCAAGATGACTGCCAGAGCTGACAGCGCTGTTTCACATGTAGCCCTTGCCCACTGATTGTCAGTGGGGGGAGTTGGTCTTTCAATAGCAGCCAACCATCCCGCCCCAACCCCACCAGCTGCAGGCCTCCAAAATAAAGCAAACTTTTCTTTCCAGCAGCCTTGCCTCTTTATTGGCCTCAGAACAGTGAGCAGCCTGGTTGCCACTTTAGGTTACAGAAGACTGAGAAAAAAAACATAGAGTCATTAGAAAGTCTTGATTTTAATGAATATTTTGATCCCACCCCAGAGTCTAGCCAACAGACTTCAGATTTTCTTTTAGAAAATGCTTCTGTAAAAAATCACATCCAGATCTCAGGGCTGATTCTAGTTCACGTAGGCCAGTCCCCATAGTGCACCATCCAGCCACAGCCAGTTAACTCAGTTCCAGCCAGAGCACTAAGTACTAGGAGACACTCTGAGCTTTGTGGGCTCTAGGGGTCTAATGCATTTGATGATTTGCAGCAGCTAAAGGAGGACCTGGAGCAGCTGCAGAGGACAAATCTAGGGATGAAGACAGTACCAGGGAAGAGGGAAGAAAGCCCAAAAGAGAGAAAAGGAATCTTGACCTTAATGTCACTGCTTCAGCTCCTGGAATGACCCAGCATTAACTGCACATTTCTTAACTTTGTGACACAATGAATCACATTTATTAAAACATGGATTTGTTTTAGTCTATGAGTTAAGCTTCCTATAGCTCATAGTATAAAACCTCACCAAGTCAGATGAATGGTTAACAGAACATTTCAAGGAGAATGTCCTGTGTGAGAGAAAGCTTGGTAGAAAGAAAAAGATTTACTTTCTCAAGGAATCACAGAAAATATAGTATGGCATCTTTAATTATATTCCTCTACTGTATCATACTTTACAGACTGCACATTATTTATTCACTAATTGAATTGAAAGTGAGTATTTTATAATTTTTACAAAAAAATGAATATTTTGAGCTTAAGTGACTTGTTTAGAGTCATAACTGAGAAAGTGGCAGATTAAGGTACCAGACAGGGGCAGTCATTCTAAGTCCAATCCTTTTTTCTCTACCATCCCCTTTCTCCTATGTCTTCCTTCTTATCTATGACTTGTTCTGTTATAGTGCACTGTGCTTATGTAATTATATATATCGTACAGGTATATATTTAATCTTATCACAGATGCTAATAATGTAAGGTAGCAATTTCAGTATGAAATACAAAATGATGGAAACTAAATTCTGCCCAAATCCCTAAAATTCTCCTTTTTCAAATGAGAAATAGCTGGAATAAAATGTCCTTAGTGTAAGTTGGATGGACCATCACACCTACTTATCAAACTTATTTTATGTTTTCTACTTTATTAGGCCAAAATGAATTATTCTTCATTTGTCTTTCACAGACTTTAACTATTAATTCCTTTAACATTTAGTCCTTGAGAGCATACAGGGCTGACTTTCAATATGCCTTTTAAAAATGCATATGATTGGAAAGCTGCACATTAACTAATTCACCAAAAGTTACAATCCACCTATTGGAGTAAATTCACCACACATTCTTACTGATAAAAATGTTTTTTTTTTCTTTTAATTTGTTTGAACTCTTCCTGATATGAAAAAATCGGGGGGAGGGGATAAAGCTAGAGAGAATCTCATGAGGGTTTTATTTTTTAACACACTTTCCTAAATTACAATTTTCATATAGAAATCTTCACTAATCCCTAGAGTACAATTAGATGAATTGTGTAAAAGGTTAACAATCATATAACCACCATAACAATTAAGAATCAGAGTATTTTCATTGTGAGAAAAAGTTCCCAAGTGTTTCTTTGCAGCTGAGGGTCCCCATATACTGAGCTTCCACTTTCTGTGACTATATTTTGCCCTCTTTCACAACTTTATATGAATTATATTATATAGTGATAATAATTTATCTGATCTTTTAACTAACACTGCTTTTAAGATTTATCCATATTTTTGCATATTTTAGAGGTTGGACCCGATCTTTACTGCAGGGGTACCATTGAAGGATGAACCACAATTTGTTGATCCTTTTACCAACTGATAGACATTTAAGTTGTGTCTCATTTCTGGCTGTTATGAATTAAGCTGTTGTGAATATTCAAGTACTAGTTCCTGTGTGGATAAATGTTTACATTTCTTCTGAATAATTACCTTAAAATGGGATTATATGGTCACATCATTGGTGTCTTTTTAGCTTTGTAAGAAACTGTCAAACAGTTACCCGGAGTGATTGTGTCATTTTACATCCACACAAACAAAATATGAGAGTTCCAGGTATGTCCCATCCTTGCCAATCCTGGCATTGCTACTCTAACTAGCCATTCAATCCATGGAGAACAGTAAATTATTGAAGCTTTCATTTGCATTTCCCTAGTGACTAATGACACTGAATATCTTTTTTATGTGCTTGTTTGCATTTAAATGCATTCTTTGGTGAAATGTCTTCCAAATCTTTTGCCCATTTTTCAAATAATGTATATTTGAAATATTAATTTTTTTTGTGAAACCTGGACACATTTTTCTGTTGCATTATTTCCATGATTTAATATGCTAATGATGAGCAATGTTAGCTGATAAGATCATATAGAAATTCTTCATATCATTTCCCAACTTTTTAAACCATATAATTTCTTTGTTCCCTTTTTCCTTTTTATCCATTTCTCCCTCTTCCTCCCCCTTCCCATCCCCCTCTCCTCTTATTCTACCCTCCTTCTCTTTCCTTTCCTACTCTCCTCTCATGCTCCTCCTCCTTCTTCACCCCCCCTTTCTTCTAAAAGATCCTCCTCCAAGAATGCCTTCTACAGAACACGCTTTGGGTTTCTTTGGATTATGACAGAATTTTCTGCTTCTAAAAACATTATTCTAGAGTATATGAAGAATGTGAATGGCCAACTTTTGAAAATAATTCATTTTTCTTAATTATTCACCAGTAAAATTATCTCCCTTACAAATAAAATAAATGTAAAATGGGGAAAATGTGTCTTAAAGAAAAATTCAAGAAACAAAAACACTGTACTTCACTCACAATTATTATTGAATCTTTCTGAGAAATTTTTCAACCAACATTTACCACATTATAAACCTTCCTTACTTTTTTGCAGCTCTTAGCATTTGAGGTCGCATCTACAAAGGCTACATGCATGACTCCTATAAGTAATTTTCTGGTTTTAAATTTTTGATTGTGAAGCAAAATTGCAACATTTGTTTCAATTTTAGAAAAAGTATTTTCTAAGGTTTGAGATATAAAAAGTTTTGGTTAAAATTGTACTGTAACTTTAATCAAAAATTGTTTTGTAAAGTGTAAATAATCCTTGGTAATTAAACCTACTTTTGATTCAATATTTAGTATTGAAAAGCCAGCTAGCATTAATATTTTGTACAATTATTTTCCAGTTCTCTGAAGTATTGATGAAAATTAATTCCTACAAAGATTATTATTAGTAGTATTCTAGGAAGTTATTGTTCTTCAACAAATACAATGGAGACATTTTAAGAGTCACAAACATTATAGACTTTATACTGTAGCTTAGGCAATCCAAATTATGTGATTAATATAAAATAATAAATCCTTAGTTATATGAAGCTAAAATCACTTTATACTAGTACTCTTTATGAGAATGATAATGTTACAAAAATAATACAGTTGCACTCTCTGTTTGACACACTGTCACCCATTAACATGGCATATTTGCTCTACAGTTTTATGTGCCTACCCACTATCTACTAGCCACCCACAATTCATTTCCTCTGGCATTTTCTATAAGTTGCATCTCTGTTCTTCCATTAAAATTCATTCACTGCTGTGTATGACTAGCAAATTGGAATAGCAAAGTTTGTATTACATGTCACAGAAGCAGGCAGTTTATACTCTGCATAATATTCCTCAAACTTAAAGGAATGTGGCTTCTTTGGATATGAGTATTGATAATAACCAGTGCTGGTTAATTGAGTCTCATGTGTTAGGTAACATGCTAGACCTCTTCCTTTGTATTTCCTTCTGTCCTTTTGATAACTGAATGAGACTCTCCACTGCATTTTTGTGTATATTTATTTTTATTTGCATAATATATTTTAATTTGGATTAAGAACTAAAGCATGAAATATTTTCAATATTCAAGACCGTATTTCTCTGAGGCACAATGTAAATGTCCACATAAATTAAATTCAGTAGACTCATATGAACTTTCTTTTCCTCAATTATTAAAATAACAGTTGCTTATTCTCAAGCTGATGACACTATGAGATTAAATAACAAATATCTCAGCAGTAAGACTCTTTCATTGCTCTTCTCAGTTAACATTACCAGACTAAGATGGAAACAGTTTCTTAAAAAGAAAGCTCTTCATTCAATAAATTATAGAATTTGAAGATAAATATTCACTAGCATTTTGAATGTAGTTTTGTTGGTTTCACAGTTACATTTCTTAAAAACATGCTATATTATAAAAGTGGAAGTGCACATGGAACCATACTTATAAGCAATCATATATATATATATAATTGAAATATATAATATAGAATTAAAGATTGTTCTGTTTGGATCACTTTTGTTATGTTTAAATTTTATACTAACACAGCAAAGCTATTTCTAATGGAATGAATACCCAGGAAGTAATAAAATGAAAAACATAGCTTATTAACCATGGGCTGACAAAATTCAGTCAGAAAAATCAAATCAGTGATGATTTAAAATTGCCAATAAGTGTAAAGCACTTTATAAAATATAAAGGATCTTTGAAAGTGTGGTTTTTAAATAAATACATTATATTTATTGCTGGTCAAATTGTCAGAAATTGCCTAGGATTAGGTAGCTAGTGCTTGATGAAGAAGTAGTATTTTAAGCTTCATTTCTAATGAGCTCTGTCACACAAACCCTACACACACACACACACACACACACACACACACACCTGCCAGTTGGTTGAGATTCAGTCACATACAGGGCTCTGGCATGATTAGTTGACAGAATTTGTTTTAGAACTTTAGAACTGGAGTGATCATAAAAACTACGGTCAAATGAAACAACAAAGAAAACAAAGATTCATTAAAGATAATTGATGATGAATGGAAAATTTTTAAGGTTCTTTCACATTTGCTAATTGTATATGCACTCGTGTAGCATAAAACATAAAAATAAAATATAAATTTTGAGATTAGAGATATATGTGAGGTTCCTGAAAATATTACCTAAAGCAGAAGACTTTATTTTTAACCTAAGTACTTTTCAGACTTTTTATTTTCTATTAGTTTCATGGTAGCTTGATTTGATATGGGATAAAATAATTTAGCAGTAATAAAATTCTTCTTTCTTTAAAAAATGGCCCTATTCTTGCCTGTTTAACTGTATGCAGCAAAAGAGAGCACATTTCCCTTTCCCATTAAATTAATGCTGGCACTGTACCCTGTGAAAATTTGTATTGTTATTTTCTTAGAAATGTCACTTGTGATTATAATTTAGATACAACCAACTACATGTACAAAAATATGACACTTCCTTTCCCTTTTTGTTCTCTTGTTACATCAATTTTCTTTTCTCTCCATTGCCTTTCTTTCACACTTCTGTTTATTTATTTTCTATTTCTGTGCACTGCCAGTCTTAGTATCCTGAAGATCAAATATGCAGTTGAACAACATATATAGGAGGAACTAAAATATATTCCAATATTTTATAAACAATTTCTTCTAAATTTGCTTTGTAATTATTCTATATAACCAAATGTTTCCCAGATAGATTAAAAAAGTGATATTTTATTCCATTTTGTTGTCTATCAGGTTCACACAAAATTCTTGTAATAAATACAGATAAATTGGCACAAATTCAGGATACAGAATCAAAATTTTCAAGACAAGAAAATCAGGAATATAGGTTGAAAATGTCTCTCACAGGTGATTCTTATATGATATGTGAGGCAAGTTTAGTTACATGGAAAAAAATTACTTTCCTCAAAATAAGCATGGAAAATGTTGCAGTAAAAGTGATTATAAAAAGTCTGAATATTTGATTGACAAATGTGGTAGAAGATGGTAAGATTCTGCTAAGACAAGATATCAAATCAATTTAATAAGGTAGACAGATGCTCAGAAAACTAACTTCACTATAGGTATCCAGCTTCATTGTCATAGTTAGAAGACATACAAATACAACCACCCTCATTAATCAGCTTTCCCAAATCTACATTTTAGAATTCAATTCTGCTGAGCTACCTTTATCTATTATATTCGTGATATACTTTGAAGTATTTTTTTTCATAATCTTTATAACTGGAATGCCATTTTCAACTTTCTTATCCTGCTTAATATTCTTGTTATTCAAGACCCAGATTGGGTTGGCTACCTCTCTTTCAATACTTCCTGACTAGCCAGGCTTACCTGTTTCTCATTAATGTTATATCTGCTTTGACCATTACACTTATTATATTACATTAAAACTGCTATTTGTTTGCATTTCTCTCTCAATAGGAAATAAGCTCCTCAAGGTATAGCTGGTATTCTTTTCCTCTTTGTCATCTTCACTTAAAATTGAGTCTATTGTCTCATGTGATAAGCTTCAATGAATGTTTGCCAACCCCCTAAATGACACAAGATAACAGGGGCAATTAATTTTCATAGAACAATGCTACGGGTAGACTTAAGAGAGCAAAGAGACTTAGATGAAGGTTATTTGGGAGCCAAGAAAACATTATTACCATAGTGAACGGTGTTTGTCAAATACTAATAGATGATCTATCAATCTTAATTAGCGTGATTGCTTATTTGGTTAGTGTTAAGTTATTCACCACTAAACATAAAATCTTTTCCTAGTCAATGCTGACAATAAAAATATATAATAAAGGCATTTTTTGCCTCTGTTTTATTGTCTTTATGCAGATTATTTTTTTGCTATAAAATTTTACATTTCAAGTGACGAGATAAACTTTTATCTTCCATTACTTCTATAGCAGTCTTCTCAACGTGATTTAATTAGTCTCATTGATGAGATACAGGGATCGCTTTAGTTGAATCAGTAACACATTTACATACTATCTCTAGTGGCAGGAAACTTCTACACATGACTAATCACATATTGTGTGGTGATTTTATCAGCTTTAATTTCAGACCTTGTCCTTAGTTTGTAAGTATAAACCATGAAGTAAATTGTATTAGTGAGATATATCATGGTAAGATTGTATAATTTCAACCTTTGTTCAGTAGGATTAAAAGTCAAAAACGTCAAAATATAATTCATATTAAACTTCATGGACATGGTAAAGCTCCAAAACTAACATTTATTATATTATTGACTTTTCTGAAAACTTTAATAACTCCCCATTATCTGCACGTATATATTTGACCTTTACAACTGCACAGGAAACTTGTCTGCAGTTTAACAAAATGATATTCCCTGCTTCAAAAATGCTTTGATCCAGTGAGATCAGTCTCTACATCTCTTCCCACACCCACTTTACGTATATTGTACTTATTCCTGCTTCCAAATCTTAGCTTTCCTTGCTTTTCTGTCAAATTCTACACTATCTTCTTTGATGATTTAAATAAAAAAAATACATGCTCAGTTTTAAATTTCATTATTTCCAAGATGGCTCTCCTTATAAGATGCCAAGATTAAAAAAAAAAAAAAGGACACGGGAGAGTTATCACAAAATACAAATATTTAACTATATTTGCAATGTTCCTAAACTCCATGCAAAAATCACAACAATTATTTTAAAATATGATCAATACAGAATGAATATTTTAATACGTATTTTTTATTGCTGATAAGCTTGGGATGTAATGTTATTTGGGTTATCTGTGTTTTTTATAGAAAATTTAGAAAATCAGAGGGAGAAAATGCCATACATATCTTATTACTATGAGATGATCACTGCTGTGGCACATTTCATTCCAGCATTATTGCCATGGATTTTTTTTAAACCTAATATTCTTTTATTTTATATCACACATTACATTCCAAATGCCAGAGAGCACTATATTGTTCATTTCTAAATTGTAAAGAATTTGATTATGTGTGTTATATAATTTTCTTAAAGCAGAGGAGAGAGAGAGAGAAGATTTATATAACCCAGGGCTCTTCCACTTCTCATCTTATCAATAATAATCCTTCAGATAATCTCATGTCCCACATGCTTATTATTAAATATGATTCTAGTGTCACACTATATGCATATGTTGGAAAAGGTGTCCTTAAATAAAAAAATCTCCAATTGATTCTCCAGCAAACAAATAGTTCTAATGCTAGGGAAACATCAAATGGTTTGTTGCATATATATTGATAAAATAGTATGCACATATGTAGTATCTTGTGGGCTATTTTAATTTTTTCAAAGGGATGGCTAACTAATTGAATTTTATGTAATGACTATGATTTAACCCTTGTAAACCATATGTTTTGACTGTATTGAACATTTAGAAATATTATTTTATATGCATCAAATATTACTGTAGAAACCTGAAGACTACCTTAACTTTTAAAGATAATAAGTATTCTATGAAATGCTAATATTAAAAATGAAATTATTGGTACATTTCTTTCAAGTATTGGTTGTACATGTTACACATTTGATCCTTATTTTATTTGGCAAATAATTTTTGTGTATCTACTAAGTACTATGTTCTGTGTTAGGAATGGAATTCAAGGAGTGAATAAATTAGACATGGTCTCAGACCTCAAGAAATCAACACCAGGTCATCTATACGTATATTTAAGAATGATAATTGTGAGATTTTTAGAGGTTCTTAGACATAATTACATTAACAGAAACTTGATGATTTAATATTTGCCAATGAACCAAAAAAGGGGAAAAAAAAAAGTCACTTAATTTATTCAATGTACACTTCAAAGTTGCAGAAAGTAGTCAAGTTTCTTTGCAATCAAACGCCTATACATTTTTCTGTTGCAACAATTTATTCTTCCAGTCCAATAAATTCAGAAGAGTAATAATAAATCTAATATTTTAAACACTAACCAAGAAAGTCAAGAAATTATTTCAAAATACTGAGGCCAAGCATGTAGCCTACCAAAGGGGCATAGCTGACCATATGATTAAGGAAAGGCCCCCAAAAAGGAACATGCTTTTTGTTTTGTTGCATCCGTATATGGCTCATCCTGACTATAAAATTCATAGTTTCCAAGTTGAGGGGCTTAAGATATAGAGGAAAAATAAATGTATGCTAATTTTTATTTCTGAAGTTCTCTGAAAATAAAAAGCTTATAGAGAATTTCCTAAAGAGTGATATAAATAACAGCATTATGGGGAAAAAATGATTACTACCAGCCTGCTTTGTAGATCACCATAGCAGTTTGGAATACACGTCGGATATACAAGTTTCAAATAGGTTTCCCTAGAGTTCAGGGCATTCATGGTTTTCTGCCCTAGTGCATGGTAGCAACAGACATTCACTGGTGCCAGGATATTTATGATTTTGATTTTAATTAAATCACAAAAATACTTGGAAATGATTACAGCTATCTTCATTTTTAAAAGTGAGTAGAATTAAAAAGAGCTTAAGTAACCTGCTAAATGCCACACAGTTAGTTAATAGCAACACGAGTAGCTAAGTCCAACTGGATCCAAATTCAGACTCACCTTACTACACTGAAATGTCAGTGCTTTTTGAGGAAAGACATCTTTATTATTAATACCGTGTTAGTAGTATTTATTTCCCCTAGAAATAATACATGGATAAAAACATAAATATGTGGGTAATTAGCTTAATTTCTTAAAGAAATTAATGAAGCCACAAGCTAATTATGTATAGATCACTAACCTTTGAGTGTCAACAATAATATTACTCATAAGTCACAGAGAAGATCTATTTGAGAAAGAAGTATATGAACTAGAAAAATAATTGCCACTTGGATTAATGAACATCATCAGAAGCAATGACAAAGATACATTTATAATTAAATTTGAGACATACAATGTTTAAAATACATGAGAGCAAATAATACATCCTCATGTCAATTAAATGACGTTGTTTCAACATTTAAAATAGAAGCAAAAATACCTAGGGATAATAATGTATTTAAACAAGAATTAAAAATTAATGAATATTTTAGGTATTATTTCTTTAAAATATGGACTTATTACCTAAAAAGAAGGAAAATTCATTACTCTCTACATCATTGAATGCCATATGAAAAAATAGGGCCATAACCTTGGTAATTAGAAAGTTTAATTTTACATACTTAAAGGTCTGTTTTCTCCATCAAATTCAAGGGTTAATGCACAGAAATATTCTAAGATTTCACTACCCCAGGTCTGTGGCAAACTAGAAAGGATGGTATGATAGAAATGCAGTCATCTAAACATTATTATTTAAATAATTTAGTACCATTTCATTTGCCTTTGCATATTTAAAAATGTAAATGGATTTCTCATATTAGGAAGCACCCTTTTCTGAAACGCAGATGAACATAATGCATGGCAAGAGAAGAATTATTTTCTTTAGTTAAAAAAAAAAAAAAAACCTCTGGATTCTAAGTCCCAAAGACATTTAAGTTCTTTCATGCTAATACATTACTAACACCTTGTTCATTAAAATAAAAAGTCACAGATACTTTAAATGATCTTTCAATTATTAATAACACTGTTTTTTTCTCTCTTTGGAAACCATATCGGAATCTCAATTCTAAAAACACTAAACTTTACAAGCAATATTAACAGAATATAAAATTGAATTGATGTATTCAAATATATTAGGATATAGAGATTGGGGAAAAATAAAGAAACTTTTAGCTGCACAAAACAGTTTATGCAAAATTAAGAGAGCTACTGAGAATGTTTGAAGTATGTATTCAACTGCACTCTACTGCCTGCCATAAATAATGTCCTTTATCATTAAAACAGAAACTGTTCATGGGAAAAAAATCATGTTGTATTAGGGAATAATCAACATAATTTTTCTCATTGAGTATTTACTTGTGCCTGCAAATATTATTGGTTCTGCTTTTATGTCCAAATGCCCTTGATAATTTATTTTTTTAGGTTTTTCCCCCTAAAATTATTTCCCTAGGAAAGTAGGAGTGGTTACACTGCACATCTCATTCAATATCAAATTATGCATTGCAGTGAAACACATACAGAGTGTATTTGGAGTTTAAGAACACTAGATATTAGGAAAAAAATGGCTCAAAGGTGTTTCCCACGAGGTGAAATTATTATTACATTTTTTTAATGTGCTGATGAAAATGCTTTGCCTTCTCACTATGATAGAAATCCTTGTGGCAAAGCTATAAACAAATAAGTTTAAAAAGTAAGGAAAAGGAACTCACAAAGCAGAGCAACATTCCCAAAGTTAACACATGTATGAGAAAGTATGTAATCTATTATTCACATTCCACTGTGGCAAATTCAAAAAAAAAAAATTGGTATTGGGCAAGTATGCATAATTGTGTTCTTTCTCTAACTCTTGCTACAAAAACTGTGGTAATCATGGACGCATCTACAAAACTGTGGATAAGAGTGCACAAGAGGGGATGCCCTAAGGATTTGTCCCCACAGTACAAAGCAAGAAACTTGCTGTTTCTCTGGCTTCTTCTCTTTCTTTCTTTCTTTATTTTTTAATTGAAGTATAATTGCTTTACAATGTTGTGTTAGTTTCTGCTGTACAATGAAGTGAATCAGCTGTTTGTATACATATATCCCTTCTCTCTTGGACCTCCTTCCCACCCTACCCTCCCCAATCCCACCCCACCCTCTCCAGTCCCACCCATCTAGGTCATCACAGAGCACCTGTGCTGAGCTTCCTGTGCTTTACAGCATGTTCCAGCTAGCTAGTTATTTTACATATGGTAGTGTATATATGTCAATCCTAATTTCCCAGTTCATCCCACCCTCCCCTTAAGAGACAATTAAAAGCCACTAAAAATTATCCATTTGGGCTGTCTTCACTTATTGTTACCAAACTGTCACTTCATTTAAAGTTTGAAGACAATGTTATACTGAGTATAAAATTATAAAATGTTCAGTGCTAACATCACAGAAAGTCATACATCTAGCTCCTTTGTATGGTTACTATGGAAAATGTCTTTCCATGAAATTACGGCAGAGAAAAGCATCAAGAGAACTTTAAAATGGCAATTACAGCTTAACTACACAGGCTGACAAAGGCAATGCTGCATTTACATCAGCTGTTATGATGTCTTCATTGCGATATTGGATTTGTCTCCCAACTTTACCATCTGCCTCCTGGTTTTAGTTAGATCTTTTCCTGTATTGCTTTACGCTGTGAATTTAACATTTAGTACATAACAATGAACATATTTACTTAACAATTTTTTTCAGTGTTTTCTAATATAAGTCTTTCAAAATCTGATACCCACTAATGGGTTTCCTTCTGACAAGGTATCTGCCACTGATGGGAAGTTGCAGTTAATGGATTTAAATCTGGCACAATATCCTTCCCTTTCACTGAAATTGAGAAGGTATGAAAGTAGAAACAGTCACAGTAAACTGGGGAAATGTATGCAAGCCACAAAATATTGTGTGTATGTTTTTTTAAATTGTTTGGTTTTTAGTCCCTTACAATTAATTCTAGAATCAATCTTCCTTTCATCATTTTAATTTTGTCAAAAGAGAAGTCTAGGACCTTGGCAATAAGTAGCAGGTGACTGACAGCTCGAATAATCAGCTGAGTTGAACTTAACTTCCAAAATCAGTTAAACTTCCTTTAGATCATTATGTTTGTTATACCAAGAGGAACCAGAAGCCACATCTGTTTTGATGGGTGGTTTGGGGAAAAAAATCTACAAAATGAGCATGTCTGTGTGAGACTTCCTTGCGGTGAGAGAGGAAGTGACAATAGACCACAGAAATAGGTCATAAGAAAGCATCGAACATCATCATTCTATTTGGAAATCGAGAAAACCGTTTGAATTGTTTTAGCAAGGAATTTCAATTCTTTCAGGAGTTGGGGGGGTTATATTACTAGGAGAGCAACATTCTTACATTTTCTCATCATAATTGATGATGGATTTGATGCCAGGCTCTAACATTGTTGCTGGGATGGACACTGTCATCTCCTCACCTTTGTTCCAGAAAGTACGAGAACTCACCTGCAGGCAGTCACAGCTAAGGGGTACCTGTGTAATGCCACCATCTCTGCTTATGTAACAAATGAGGCAGAAAAATGTATCACTCATTGTCAAAGCCATTACTCGCAAATCATTTTCCAGATTGAGAATCTCACATACCTTCTACAACTGAATTCCTACCCTTTGCTTGGATGATTACTTCCCTCTAGCACTCCGGGCTGCTTATATTTACTCCCAAACTACCCCCGTACCTTGGGTATCAGACTTATCTGAATCATTCATTATACTTATTGCATGTGTAGTATGCATCTTGCTTTATTACAGGAGCTGGGGTTCGAGTGAAAAATAAAGAAGATTCCTCTTTAGGGAGCTTTCATCCAAATGACACGTGATAGGGAAAAGAAAAAAAAATATATATATATATATAAAATGTCAGATGGTGCTAAGTGCTATGAAGTAGAATAAATTCATAAAGAGGATGGAGGATGTGGTGGGGGTTGCCATTTTCCCTATAGTGATCAGGAAAGTCCTGTCCATCTGATGGGGACATATTTGAGCAAAGACATAAAAAAATAAGGATATTAGTAATTCTGAAGTTTATGGAGGCACATTCCAGTAGAGGTAGAGAAAGAGTAAAGAGACTGTGGGAGTGTGTGTGGTGTGTTCAAGAAATAATGAAGAGGTGAGTGCATTGTCTGCAAAGGGTAGTGTGGGAGGAGATTAAGTCAAAGAAGTAATAGGGGCAGATTCATAAGAGGCCATGACATGCAGGATTATTGTCCTACTTTTGGTTTCCCTGCAATTCTTTTCACATTTATGACCAAGGATTCTTGTCATGATTGTCTCCTTAGCTTTTAGACTTCCAAGCTCTGCCTGACCCTGTCAATAATATAGGTTTCTGGACCTCAAGCTCATTTTCTCATGATTTTGCACTTGCCTTTATTTTTGCTAGATTAAATGAAAACATTTTAAGGGGAGGAATGTGAATATATAAAGAAGTCACAAAAAGTATAAGCACAGCTGGTTATGTGGATTAATTTTGTTCATAATTAATGCATTAGGAGGAGAGAGAAAGGATTGTGAACTCAAAAGTCTTTAAAGCCAAAAAACTAAGGAAGGAGACAAGAAATAGTTGAGAGAGAATATTGTGAGTGATTCACTAAGGAGTTAAGAGAAACAATGAAAATCTTTTCAAGTAGCAGTAATACTGCCTTAGAGTCTCAAAACATAGCATTTGAAAAGGCCATGTGTCTACACACATATTCTTGTTTAGTTGTAGCAACATTTTGCAATCTACGAGAAGAAAAGCAGAATGATCTGTAGATAGGAATAATCAAGTAATTTAGATTTGTCAACAATATGAGTAAATGTGCAATCAGGTCTGAGAACTGGTTCTACTGTAGCCAAGAAGAGTTGAAATGTAGAGTGAAGTAAGACGTAATGAGCAGGTTACAGTTTCAATGTGTAGAAAGCAATTCCTGTGAAAGACTGGGGAATAGAACTATGGCAAATAGCTTCTGCAAATTATCTGGGTAAATGTAGGCAGCAGAAATTGGCTTGTTAAAACTTTTGCAAAATCATCAGTATCATTTGCCAGGACTGAACACTACTAATATTAGGCACTTTAAATAAGAAAACAGTCCTTTCTGATATGTAGAAGGAAATTGGGACAAAAGTAGAAGAAACAAATTAAGGTGTTAGAATTTGAATACAACATTGTGACTATAACATCTATGAAATAACCAAGATTATAAGACTAATATAACTACAGAACAGTCTAAAGTATTAAAGTAATGAAGCGCATTTCAAGGGCCAATGGTTCATCAACAAAAATATATAGAAGTCAGCTTCACTTTTCTTCTTCCCCCAATGTATTCAGTTAACAGGGTTGCTACTTAATCTCCCTAAATATGCATTTTTTGATGTCTATTGTTTTCATTTGAAAAGATCCATTCTTTCAAAGGAATATCAATGTGAATGACTTAAATATTGAATATGAACACAGTAAGCCTTTCCCAATTTCCCTAAACTAAGTTAGGGTATTTTCTTTTTTCTTCTCTTACCTTGCATTCATTGCCCATTTCACATTGTGTTTTATATAATTTAGTATGTGTGTGTGTGTATGCATGTGTCTTTCCCTGGAATATTCACTTTTTAAGAGAAATGATGTGCTTGATATATACACATATCTACCTATAAACATATACATGCAAACAACAGAGTTACTATCCTACTTCATATCTCATATTCTAAGTGATGTGCTCTTGATGGTTTCAATCACATAGGACTCTTTTTGGCCTTTTTTTGTTTTTTTTCACTTTCTCATAGCACTAAGAGATACACATCCTGAGATTCAATGATCTAATTGCAGGCAATCTTTAACAATTTCAAAGTACATATGGATGTTAAATAATACTATCATTGTTTTGGTGACAGGGTGCCGTGCTGCTACTTTGATTACACACAACAGAGGCTGAGTGGTTTTATGCTGATGAAGTGGGTGGAGTTCTTAAAGGAGTCCTGAATATTAAGAAAGCAGAGAGCCTAGGGCAGAAATATGAGTCATAATAGCATTTAAGAAACAAATAGGAGATGATGAATAAGAAATAAGGACAGAGAAAAGCAGAGTGTCTAGTATCACAAAAAAATAAGGGTCATAATTGAAGTAGAAGAAAGTTGTCAGAAATATGAAGCATTGATGAGAAACAAGTGAGATGATGTTTTCAATGTTCCTATTCAACTTAATGCCATGGAGGTCATTTGGAACTTTAAAGGAATCTATCATTGGATTGGCAGAGTTCTATCCCTGATTACAATGTATTGTGTACCCAGCAGGAGATAAGGAAAAGAAAATAATGTACTTAAACCCAAAACCTTATAAGAAATTGTTCTGTGAAGGGACTGAATGGGTAGTATCTAAATTAGAAAATCTTGTTGTTTTGTCTATAAACAAAATAACACTAATTTGAATGGATAGATTTTAGGCAAATTAAAGTTGTCACTGGTTATGGATTTTAGTTTTCTATATGAAGTAGAAAATTAGGTCACATACTAAGAGCCAAGCTAGAGCTAGGGGATTAGAGATTTGAGATGTAAAGGAGTTTCAAAGTAGTAATTTTTGAAATTTGAAGAAGATGATGACTAGGAAAAAGACAAGAATTGTGGAACAATATTGAGAGGGCTGTGTGAATCTGCCCAGTTAGTTACATGATTCTCCCTGGAAATGCTGAGCATCCTGTGTAGTTTTGAAAGAACTACACGTCATTGCTTGGAACATAGGGACTATAAGGGTCATTTCTATTGCTTATAACATAAGACATAAAGATGGCATTTACAGTCACTTAATCCCTTATCATTGTCCCTAATGTAATTTTGCACTTGAATGATCTTGAGAGAATAGCTGTTCTTTCCACTAGAGTATGATGCTTTCCTAATGAACACCTGTGCAAGATATAATAAATGATTCATTGAATTGCCAACACCAGAAATCAAATTCTGATCTATGAGATCTATTTCACAATCAACCAACCACTACTAAAATATGCATTGTTGCCTGTCTTGTGGAACTAAAATAAAACAGAAAGAAAAACACAAACTGAATTTTTGCGAAGTAATGAGAGCTAAATGTGAATACACAGTCTAAGGAATGTATTTGCCATTTTATTATTTGTCCCTTCTTTGATTGTCATGGTGATCTGAGGTAAAATTTGATATATAATTAAGCACAAACATTTGTGTAAATATATACTTTACACATAAAAGCAGTAAAAGTAAGAATGCCACAATGCCATCAAGGTGGCCATAGAAAATAATGCAAGCCACCTCCCCTTTGAGAAAATGGTTCCTAATTTTTAATTTATGTAATAATCACCTTCAGAGTATCTTAAGAATACAGAAAATTTGATTCCAGTTACTCAGGAGGTAGGGAAGAGGAATCTGAATTTTAAATTGCACACCAAATTATTCTGATGCAAGTGGTATGGAAATTATAATTTGAGAAACAGAGTAGCAAAGAGGTATTTTAAATATTTTATGATATGCCATGCTTAATTTTATCTTTAATATATATTTTATATGTAAATTATATTTAGGTGATATATTAAGTCAGAAAATGCTGGAATAACTAGTAATTTCTTCCCATTCCACTCCAAATCTCTTTTAAAACCTTCCTAAGATAAAGTGTTAATAATATGATATGTATCTTTTAATACTTCTATCTATACACACATATATCAATTATGTATACTTATATGTACTCATGCATAGTAGCTGTCATAAGAAAACTATAAACCTATGACAATCTATGCAGATAGGGACAGACCATCAACAGCTCAATGACTCAACTAGTAACAGAAATGTGGAAACAAATGAATGCATGACTGACCAGAGATCTAGTAAATTATATTGTCATCACTGACTATTCATGGATGAACAGCAAAACATGAGAGGTAAAACTGCAGCCTCTGTGAGTACAAAGGGACATAAGAATGATTGGTAGGCCACATGAATATTAAAGATCTAATCATCCACATGGGACAAAGGACTGCACTGTTAAATATCAACTGAAAATAATATTCAAAATGATCAAGACAGGCACAAAAGAGAAAAGAAAGATAGTGTCCAGATAAAATGGGAGGAGATAATAATGGAGGAATATTTCAGCAACTATTAGATAATATTTGAACACATAATGAAAAAAAAGATATCTGCAGAGTTATGAAACTAGAAAAGCTATCTTAGGAAAGGCTAATGACCTGACTCTAAAGATATAGAGAAGACTTATTGTACTTTAAATGGCTACTGGAAAAATATCATGGTTGAGTTTCATAGTGAAATTCATAATTTCAGTCACTTCTCTCTTGTTGATTTCAAGGTGCTTTTTGTCATTGACTTTTGAAAATTTGATTATAATTATCTGAGTGTGGAACTCTTTGAGTTCTTCCTCCTTGGAGATTTTTTCAATTTGTTGGGTTTATATTTATAAAATTTGAGACATTTTAAGCCATTATTTCTTCAGAAATTATATCAGCCCTTTCTCCTTCTCTTTTCCTTGTGAGACTCCCACAAAGTATACATTGGTCTACCTGCTAATGTCCCACAAGCCCATTGTTTCATTTACTTTTCTTCTTTCTGTTCTTCAGAACTGATAAATTTCTATTCTGTTATCTTCAAGTCTGCTGATTCTTCTGTCTGCTCAAATCTACCTTTGAATCCCACTAGTGGTTTTTTAGTTATTATATTTTTCAGGACCAGAATTTTTTTTTTAGTTTTTCTCTCCTTATTAATATTTCAATTTTATCCATACATCATTTTCTTGACTTTGTCTATCTTCCTTTAGTCCTTTGGGCATCTTTGCAACAACTGTTTTAAAGTCTTTGTGTAGTAGCTCAGCTATTAAGTTCTTTCCATGGACAATTTCTGTTGATTTATTATTTTTCCTTTGAGTGGGCCATATTTTTCTCCTTCTTTGTATGCCTTATGATCATTTTTTGAAAACCAGGCATTGAAATCTAATTGCATGTTGACTCTGGAAATTAGATTCTCCTCCTTCCCTAGGGTTTGCTATTTTTTAATTTAATTTTATTTTATATTTGATTGTTGTAGTCTGTCTCTGTGCCTTGCATCAGCCTAAGGTATAAACTCATGGTCTTCTTGGATATTTTCTGAACTTGTACCTTTCCCTGGCCATGTGTGGTAACTTTCTTTGTATGTTGGTTGCTTTAAAATGACCTAGTCTTTAATGTCTGGCTCCTAAAAGGGGAAAAAGAGAAAAAAGAAGAGGATGGAAGAAAAAAGTAACTGGCCCTTTAAGTTCTCTGACAGTCATTTAGCTGTAGGATGAGGGGCTTTTGACAATGGAGGAAATGCAAAAGTAATGACTTTCACTTCTTTGCCTATACTTCTATGATCAGAAGCTACAACCAATGATCAGAGAACATATTCCTGATATTCAACAGGGTGAATTTTGTTCATCCTGACTGCAGCAATCTCTGTGCAGGTTGCCACAGAATATATGTATAGCTGACTGCCAAGGTGCTGGAGGTGAGGGATGGGTAGTTGCTACTGTGCTAAACACTAAAATTGACCATAATTTACCTTCAATTCTTCCCGTTGGGAGTTGCAAGGCTTTAATAGACTCTACAGTTCCAAAATAGATACATGAGGTAGATTCTGCCAGTGCAATTTCTCTCTAGGTAGGAAAACAAATTCCTGGTGCTTCCTATTCTGCCATCTTCCCAAAACTCTCTGGGATAATATTTTTGAATGTATGGTTTATTTAGATAGACATTAAGATTATATATATTTACATATAAATATAGTGTATAATACAGTAAGTATTTACATAAAACCTCAGAAATATTTAGCATCTATAATTAGATCTATTAGAATATTTAAGAATTTTAAGAAATATTTTTACTAAGTAACTTAAAAATAATATAACATATTATTTTTGTTTTAAAAATATAAAAACATTTCAATATGCATATTAATTTATTCTTCACAATCTGAGAAGTGTACACAGAAAGCTTTAATGTTCTTATCTCTAAAGTGAAAGTATCTAAACCCAATATTTTATAGATGAGGAAACAGGGCCTGAGAAAATAAATGTAGCTTGATTGAACCAACCAAAAATTAGTTGGCAGTTATAAAGTTGACATGACAAGAGAAAAGTCAATATCCTTACACCATGTCCAAGTTTAATTCTGTCTATTGCTTCCTGCTTTAACACTAGCTTATGCCTTCTCATTTCAGGTGAATTCAGCACATATGTATTCTGTGATAACTGTGAAAGGCAAAAGATAAAGTAACAACAAGAAAGTACAAAAGTCACCAGAAAATAGTTAACAAAATGGCATAAATACATACTTATCAATAAATACTTTAAATGCAAGTGGACTAAATTCACCAATCAAAAGACATAGAGTGGCTGAATGTATTTAAAAAACAGACCTATATGCTGCCAGCAAGAGATTCACATCAGAAGTAAGGATGCACACAGACTGAAGGTGAGGGATGCAAATGGAAATGAAAAAAAGCTGAGATTGCAATACTCATGCAGACAAAAATGACCTTAAAATAAAGATTGTACTAAAAGGCAAAGAAGAGCATTGCATAATAATAAAGGTGTTAATCCAGCAAGAAGATATAGCACTTATAAATGTATATGCACCCAACATAGGAGCACCAAGATGTATAAAGTAAATATTAACAGACTTAAAGGGAGAAATTTAAAGCAATACCATAATAGTAGGTGATTTTAGTAAACCACTTACATCACTGGATAGATCATCCATACAGAAAATCAATAAGGAAACAGTAGACTTGACTGACACAATTTGCAGGACTTAGTAGCTATATCTAGAACATTCTATCCAAAAACATCAGAATACATGTTCTTCTCAAATGCACATGGAACATTCTTCAGGGTAGATCACATGTTAGGTAACAAAACAAGGCTCAATAAATTTTAAAAGATTGAAATTAATCAAGCATCTTCTCCAACCACAATGGTATGAAGCTAGAAATCAATCACAAAAAAAAAAAAAAGAAAAAAAAAACAAAAAACTAAAGAATAACCAGTGGGTCATTGAAGAAATTGACAGAGAAATCAAAAAAATACCTAGAGACAAATGAGAACAGAAATATGACATATCAAAATCAATGGGATGTAGCAAAAATCATTCTGAGAGGGAAGTTCATAGCAATATAGGCCCGCTTCAAGAAAGAAGAAAAATTCCAAAAAAACAATTTAACTTTTCACCTAAAGGAATTAGAAAAAGAACAAACAAAGCCCATAGTTAGTAGGAGAAAAGAAATAATAAAGAAAAGAATGGAAGTAAATAAAATAGAGACAAAACAAAACAGAACAAAAAACAGAAAAGATCAATGAAACTAAAGAGCGTGTTACTTCAAAAGATAAATAAAATCACCAAGCCATTAACTAGAATAGCAAAGAGAAAAAGAGAAAGGGCTCAAATAAATAAAATCTGAAATGAAAGAGAAGTCAATGAGTCTCCTAACTGTTGCTTTTAATTCCAGTGAGATATTAAATGTAAATGGTCTTAATATTTGTAAGGATGATTTATATTGCTTACTTAATATGCTACAAATAAAAAAATGTTTTTTACTTCTGTTTATTATATTATGTTCTTTATATATTATAATACTTGCCATGGAAGTGTAAATTAAAAAATTAAAATATTTAAAAAATACTCACTGAGAAAATTTAAAAGGGTAAGATACCTGATTACAGAAGACAAAATAAGCACTATTAATTTAGGTTTCTTTTGTGCTTTCCAATATGAGTTCAATTTTATAAAATTTGCATTTTTAGACTAAGAAGTAAGGTGCAGTTTCCATGACCCTATCTAGTTGCCTTAGACAGTGTTAGTTTTCTGAATTACAGTATTTCTTCATTTTCAGTCAATTAATTATGTATGATGCAAAAACTAAAATTATAGCCATTCACAAATCTCTGTATATGCATAATTCCCTTTTTAAATGCCCCACTCAATATGCTAAAGTGTGTCTTCTTGGTTATAAGGGTTTCAATAAATTTTCATTATATTTCCTTTCTATGCATATCTTTCTTTTATATTCCTAATTGACTTCTCTGGCATAAAATTATATCATCCTGCTATTTTATCTCTGTTTTTGAACATTTGATTATTTTGAGAGTTCCATGACCCCTAAAATGAAGTTGTAAAGGCTGAAGAGCAGATATATCAATGAATGGGGCAGGGCAAAGGAGGATAATCTATGTAGATAGATGATCATGTATAAGAGGCTGGGTGCAGGTATTGTATAATAAGCTTATTTTACACTTACTTTACACTCGACTAGCACCTAGGAGAGTGATTGCCATATCGGGATGCTCAAAATTATTTGTATAGTAAATAAATAATTGATGGAATAGAGCTTAAACTTCAGGTTTGACAACTTTTAAAGTCACATATTGAAAAATAGGCAAAGAATCAACCTTCAAACTCTGTCTTCTCACATCACCTTCACAGGCTCCGCTCTGTTCAGAGCCCCTAAAATCTCACCCTGGGATAATCAACCTCTTAACTGATCTCCTTTTTGACTCCCTACAGTATTTTCAACATATGGATGCAATTCCTTTTAAAATATAAATCAGATTACACCATTTCTTTGTCCTGAATCCTCAAAAGCCCATCCGTTTCCCTCAGAGTAAAATTCATAATCCTTATAATTGCCTCCCATCCTGATTATACCTGGACCTGAACTCTGACCTAACATTTTTCTACACTTTACTGAGGCAACTTCACTCCAACCACTCCAGTACCTCTTCTGGCTCCTTGAAAACTCCATCATGTCCTTCAATCCTTTGTTCAAATATGTTTTCCCAGTGGGACCTACTCTGGCAATCTTACATACTTTATACATTCCTTAATTTAGAATGCCTAATGTTTATTGTTTTCCTCTCCTCCCAGATATAAGCTCAATTGGGACAAAGGACCTTGTTAATTGTCTTGAATCTAAAGTGCATATTAATAGTGACAGGGACACAGGCTGCTTGCAACATTTGTTGAATAAATGAGTGGTTAAAAAAAAGTGGGCATTAGTCAAATGTGGCTTTGGATAGAGACATTGCAATAAATTGATGAAGTTAAAAACTCATATATGAATTTTTTTGTTAGATGTTAGTAAAAGGAAAAAGTGAGCAGTGTAGCAACTCACTTGAGATGTTTAACTAGCATAGTGGGTATTTGTTCTTTGCCTTAACAACAACTATAATCCATCATTGAATCAAAAGCACAATGTTTTCTCTTCTTTAACTTCTCTTACATCCTTACCAATGTCTAACTCACTCCACTTCTTGGGCTTGTCTCCAGAGAGTAAGTCAGTAACCATAACCCTTATCTGCAGCCAGGAAACAGACTCAAGTAACCAATCAGGGCCAAAATATGTGATTGATCTATGCTGGAACTTTAAAGATAGAGATGCATATTGTCTTCCCCAAGTTATGGTCATTGAGGACATGAGATCTATAGCTCCTATAACCATGTATCATCACATGAGCCTGGCTTGTGGAAAAGGCTGAAGCATGGGCATTGAGATTTCCTATCAAGCCAAGTTAAACATGGAAACTACATCTTTTTTTAAGGTGCATGAGAAAGATATTTCATTTTTTATTTAAACTCTTTGATTTAGGATTGTGTCACGTGGAATGAAGATTCTTAATTTTGATATGGCTATGATAGAAAGCAGAACAACTCTGGGAAGTTAGAGGAGGTGTTCTGTTTAGTTAGTTTGGTTTGTTTTCTTCAAGGTAGGATATATTTGAGACTCTTTAGGCATAAGGAAAAATGAGGAAATAGAGAAAGGTTGAATGTATGGAAAAATTGATGGGACTTTTAATGTAGTGGAATACATACAGGAGTAATAGCTGATGAAGGTGACAACACTGGGTCCAGCTTTAGATAGAAATAGGATAACATTTCCAAAAGTGCAAGAAAAGACACGAGGAGGGATTACTTTAGATTGACAGTGACATACGTATTTAGAAAGTATCTACAATGACCTTGTGTAATAGCTACTGGAAAGTATTCAATGTTTTTAAATAGAGGAGGAATCTGAATAAAAATAGTATTTTATATACATGAAATTTGGGGAAGACAAGGAAAAGGAGGGCACTGAGAGAAAAGGTGCTGGTAGGGAAACTAGTTTGGAAGTAATGGGAATTGTCCAGACATGAGAAAAGAGGAACTAAACTAGAGGAAAAAAAAAAACAGAGAGAATAGAAGGGAGGGGGCTGATCACAAAGATACCACTTTGGTCTGAGTCATTCATATCCTTTCTGGCCCTATTTTTATGTTAAATATTTCAAGCTCATTGAACAGAAACCATGCCTATCTGTTGAGTTGTGTGCAGTGCCAAGCACATTTTCTATGCTCAATAAATGTTAAACCATAATATCACTGAAGGAGGACATGAAATAAGGAAAAGGAGTCTATCTCAGAGGAAAACTAAGTATTAGTATTGCTATGAATTAACTCCTTCTTTTGAATAATTTCCCTCTTATTTTCTCCTTTTTTTGTTAGGTAAATATCATCTTTACTCATCAAATATATATTTAATGTCAGGAAGCCACCCTTCTAAGAGCCAGGGTGATTCAAATAGGTCTCTAAAATCAATCTAGGAAATTAAACATATGAAATGGTTTTCACAGTTCTATGAACTAGTGAATAATACATTCAAATATGTAGACAGATGTTGAATTGCATGGGCATTTAGAGTAGAAACAATAACACTTTTGCCCGGAGTGCTTGAAAATGGGTTTTTGGAATAAGCAAGAGGTAAGCTAGCTAGAGCTTGAAGGATAGGGTAGAATTTAGAGAGGGAAACACGTGGGGGAAAAAAGCAGTTTAACGTTAGAGGGTAAATGGTGTCATAAAAGAAAAGTAGTGAAAAATGCAATGAAAATTTTATGTCTAAAGTGGCATAGTTTCACTGAAGTACATTTTCTATGGAGGAGAACAGTGGAAGCTAAGCCTGGGAAGATGGTATGTTCTAGTGCTTTGAATTCAAGATTGGAGTACTTAACATTTTATTTGACACTGAGGATCCACTGAAGATTTTGAGAGGAAAATCTATAAGGAAAATATGGTTTTAGGGAAAATGAGATTGGTTATTAAGTTCAGACAGGATAAGAGAGGGATAGATTAGATGCCATGAAATCTCAGCTATTTTATAGTCTGGACATGAGGAAACAGGATTAAAATAAATTGCAGACTCCTTGAGAATTGACTTTAACAAAAAATTATGGAGGACAAGGAAATGGGCAGTTGGTGATGGCTTAGGTAGAGTATGGGGTTGGGGAAGGAAAGAGGAGATGACACTCCTAAAATAATGGTCCTCTTTAGATATCATTTTAGCACAGGTACTCAACAGTTAACATTTTCATTTCTGCCTGCTTAACTGATTAAAAATGAATATTGGTGAACAATTACACACCTTATTAATAGGACAGTATCCTACAAAGAAATGTTTGGACTAAGCCTTAAGAAAACAAAAGAAGAAAAATCAGCAACTCTTAATACCCGTCCACATCTATGATTTTGAAACTTAGATCAATTTCACATTCAAGCAGATTTATTGACATAAAATTACAAAACAAATTCCAAAGGGAAACAGAGTGCGAACATACTAAACCATCTCTGCAGTTTTTAGCACAGTAATGAAATACACTAAACTTTTAAAAGCCATTTTATATATTAAAATATAAGCTGCTTAGATGACAACTCTATACATTCAAGTGAGAACAGGGGAATTTATATTATGTGATTTCAGAAAAGATTAATCAAATTTAATGAATAAACTCTGAGGAGAATAGGGCTAAATCCTAATATAGTATAAAACATAATATAAAATATAACATAAAACATCTGGTTTTGATTAGTACAACCTGGAAATAAATGTAGCACTTGGTTTATTATCATTAAGAAAAATTCAGGAAAGTTCCTCGATTAATCAGAACTGAATGATATTATAAGATTTATATGTTATCACTGTAGTTAGGACCTAGAGCAATATTTTGGTACTAAGTTAAATTAAATTATAGTGGAGGCAATAGAATATGTAACACATTGAACAAAATAATCCAATATTCTTTGGCCTCTGTGGTACCCATCTACTAAACATTAGAAACCACTTCCAGAGACCTCTTCTCTATAAGCATTCTCTTTTAAATTTTACTTAGAACAAGTGTATTCTGAAGGGAAATCTGGTGTAGATTCTGCGATAATAAACCAGTTTCATCAGTGATAGAAATTCGTTGAACAAAGACTGAAACTAAATACAACATAAATATTTCTGCCCTCAAAGAGTTTACCATTCAAACAAGTGAGATGTCCATTTGCACTTATACTTGCATTTATTTTTATGGCATCTTCAATATGATCATGATTCAAATAAGTTCTTGAATCAGATAAGATCGTGATTCACAAAGAGGTTTGTGAGCTGCAAACAAACTCTTTTTTCCTGTTGGTTTCCACTACAGTGACATGGGGATTAAAAGCACTGGTCATAAATCACAGAGACATAGGGTCAATCTTTAGCTTCATATCTTCCAGGCACATGACAGTGGACAACTACTTGAAATACCCCAAACTCTCTTTCTTTCCTTATTTTTAGGAAAGGTAATTCTAATATTTCTCGTAAGCTTAAAATTAGTTTTCAAAAATATCATATGTAGTAATTAGGACACCGTTATTGCATATAAAATACCTCAATAAATATTAACTCATTGAAATTAGCAAATTTTAGATATAAAAATAATATTTCATACATATAAATGCAAAAAATCTTCCAAGGAATAAATTCATGAGGAGTGCACTTTAAATTAGTAATACTTTCTTAATAGATGCATTTATTCTAATAACTAGATTCAAAAGAAAATGATTTTGATTTAAATTATCTTATTAAACTCATGCATAAATACTTTGCTATATACAAAGTATTTTTTGCTAAGTACAAAGTATTTTACTATAGTATAATATAGTAAATATAGGATATTTATACAATATTTCAAATTAAATTATTATGATTAGCATGAGTTTATTTTAATCCATTTATGTACCTTGAGACATGTATATCAGATGAAATACACATTTTTAATGAGCATGACAAAAACACAGTATTTAATTAAAAAATTAAGAAATTGTATTTAACTCTCCAATGTGACACTTCTAGTTCAAACTGCTTTACTGGAATTAAAACTTAGTTTTATTTCCTTTTCAGTAAATTTTTAGACTATGAAGTACACTTGATAATTTGTCCATATCCTCATTTACTAAATATTCATTACTCACTTCCTAGCATGAAACACTAAAGTTCTACAGCCAACCTCTATGATAACTGAATAACCAAAGTTTGGTTCTTATTTGTGTGCT
This sequence comes from Hippopotamus amphibius kiboko, assembly GCF_030028045.1. Lineage (NCBI taxonomy): Eukaryota > Metazoa > Chordata > Mammalia > Artiodactyla > Hippopotamidae > Hippopotamus > Hippopotamus amphibius. Next base: position 187,516,616 of record NC_080188.1, on the reverse strand, counting down.
TGTATCTTCCATGTTGCCCTGGAGATGCATATCCAACCTCACCCTGCTCTGGTCCCTCTGAAGCTAACCCTTATAGACAGAAACACCACTTCCCCTTGCCTTGTGGTTCAAATTCAGTTCAGTAAAAAGGAAACAGCAGCCAGGATTTGGGGGTGGGAGGAGAAGGTAAATGGATGTTAAGATAAAGATTAGTAGTGCATTTAGTTCTTTTCTTTTCTTTTCTTTTCTTTTCTTTTGTATTCAATTTTTTTCTTAAGATTTATTGCTGCTTGATCTGCTTTCTTTATAACAAAGTTTTCAGTTCCACATCAGTTTCACTGGAGCACACTCCCTCCCACGTGAGAAGATGCTGATTTTGATTGATGGTACATTCTCCTCTTCTTAGTGATGGAGAAAATTAGCATAGCCAAGATGGATATTTTCTCAGCATGAGTTACCTCTTTTGCATATGTTCTGTTCCATCTTTCTATAAGAAGAATGCAGCATTGTTTTAATTTTTGTAAACAGAGGGAAGGCTGAGGAACCTTATTACAATTCAGCCCAGGCTATTTTAAAACCACTCATCTCCAAAATTTCTTTTCACTTTTAGCAACCTGTACTGTAAAATGTGACATAGATGCAGAAATAATATTCTCATAGTTCTGCAGATGATTGAATGACTTAATATGTGCAAGCCATTTGGAACAGTTCTAGACATGTAATATGTACTATATAAATGTTTGTCATAATTATTAACAGAGCACACTCCAAAATATTCAAATAATTTAATTATACAAACTATTTCTCTGTATTTAATTCAATTAAAGGAGAAGTAAATACTAAAAAATTGCAATCCCTCTCTTTGGAAATTGAAAACACACATAAAAAAGTTGATGGGTTAAGGAAAAACATCATGATGGAAATTCAAAAAACTACTTGGGAACAGAGGATAAAGGAAACAATACATAAAAAAAAAGTTGTTTGATAACAGTAGCCATGCTAAATAAAGGGAAAATTTTAGTATTAAATTCTCATATTAGGAAAAGAATAAGACAGAAAATAAAATTATTGAATGTAAAATTTAAATATTCACAAAATAAATCAGAGACAGAACCCATATGAAAGTAGGGGAAAGAGATTAAAATTCCTAAGAGGAGAAATAAAGGAAATATAAAACAAAGGTATAAGAGGATCAGCAAAACCAAAAATTGGGTCTTTAAAAAGAATGATAAAACAGACAGAATGAAGGAAAAAATTATTTCATCATATGCACTGTTTTTTACAATGTAAAAAGTGAGACCTAGAGAAATTAATTCACTTCCCAAACTCATATAAATTACTGTTTGAAATGCATCCCAGTGGAGTTATACTACCTATTTGATTGTATAACATATAAAAGATGATCATCACATATATGCTTATTAACTATGGATTAATTCAAAATGGCATACTTACTATGAAGCTATTACTCAAAAAACATAATTTTATACTAATATGATGCATATTAATACAAGTAGAATTTGATCTAAATAGTAAAATTGTATGACTTTTTTCACTAATTAGGGTGTTCTTGCTGTGCTGACCCAATTTTTTTTTTGGAGCCACATTATTACCTTCTCCAATTTTCTTTATATTGTCAATAAAAGCCTTTCCATTCTGCCTCAGGTTATTATGTAGCTGCATTTTATGCTCTACTTAGAATGACATGACCAATGAAGGTGAGCAGTTTATTGACAAAACAGATGACTACTGTATACACTATAAGCAGACAACAAAATACTTCATTGATAGACTTTATTTCTCCCATCTGAGTAAAATGTAAGGGTAAAAATCCTGTCTTGAAGGCTGCCAATATTGCACAATTTATATCACTTGGGGGAAATCAGACACATTCAAATCAGGTCCTAAATTGGCATCATGACTTTTATGTCCTGAAAATAATTGTAATACGAATATTATCTGGAAAAAGTGACTAGTTACAAGGGCAAGTATGTATGGCTAGAAGACTTTGAACAAAGCTATGCTTTGAATCTACATTCCATGTGAATGTGTATTCATTCATTCCCAAATTAGTTATTAAGCCAGAATACATGGCATTGAGCCTGTCAACTTGTGGAGAGATTCTGGAAGAGACACATACTAAAGACAGTTGAGTGCAATCCAGCAATTAAGACACACATGCACAGGTGCACATATGTGTGTACATGACATAGCAAAGCTGATAGGTGAACATATTCTAGCTTTGCCTCTGAAAATCAGAGACTGCATTTAACTGACTTATTCGAAGTTGAAAAATAGTTTAACACATACACCAGAAGAGTATTTTTTTTATATAAGGTGTGTGTTTGAATTTTATTTTGCTGGTAATTTCAAAGATGATTCTTCTCCATAATTATATTTATATTTTATAATGAGAGTAAATTTCATAGGAGGTCAGGAAAAAATATTTCTAAAATATTTCTGCTGGAGTACCCCAAGTGGCAAAGGAGACTAATTGTATATGTCTTCCTTTTCTATAATTGGTCTGGGATGACAGCTGTGCAGTTTGCTATAATTGTTGTCGTTGCTTTTTAAAGTTAAATGTGCTTTATCTTAAATATCCAGGAAATGCTTATTTTATATACAAAATATTTTTGATATTAAGAGAATATAATTTTTATTTTGCTTAATTCTTACCAGATTCTTTGAGTAATATTTTATTCCATATTATTTCCATAGTCTTTGAGTAAATATCTGAGCACAGAATGACTCAATATATTCATCCTGTAACTCAGCATTCCATAAGCATCCTATTTTGCCACTTGATAGATACACAAACCTCCACTAAGAATCACAACCATGCACCAGACTGTCTGTTCAAATCACTAGTTGCATATGATGATAGAAACTCAGCAATCTGTGACTATGCGAAAGTGCTGAGAAAGAAAACATTGGTTGCAGTCTCAGGAATCAAGCCACTATCAGTTATGTCTAATGTGGAAGCTTCAATAAAATATCCTTCAATCCCAATATCCTTATGCCAGACATTGGGATACATTACTTTGTAGCATCAGCCATAAAGTATATAAATTCAGATTAAATAGTTAACATTGTAGAAATTAGACATATGACATGAATTGGACTGCATTTTACCCATGTTCAGCTCTTCCTGTCCAATCTGGTCTATTTGTTGGTTTTGCCTGAGACTGCCCCAGTGTTTTCTGATTCTCATTCCTATGTATGTCCAGACTAAATCTTTGTTGTAATTTTAGACTAATATTTAGCCCCATCCTTCCATGTACTTTCGCATCTTCGTAACTTTCAGTATTCAATTTATACTGAATCTAGTATGTCTTTTTTAATGCTAATCACAGAATTTACAGTAACCACTGTAATAATTCACTTTATTCTTTTAACCCATCCCATTTGGGACATTATAAACATTATTTATTTCAAATAGCATATCGGCTTTGTTACTAAGTGTTATTTATTCCCAAGTTTAACTATCTCCTTGTTCACCTTTATCAAAATTATTGGAATAAATACTGATTAATTTTGCTAAATAAATATTTGGTACTTCTGAATGCCAGTAAGAGCTTTTTCTCTAGGATGGCATTAAAACTATAATCAATAGTGTTTGTATAAATTATACATGTAGGTTTGTATACACCAAGTTTAATAATGTTTCAGTCCATATTTTTTTCCTTTGTTGAAAAAGATATCATGAAAAGTTTAGTTAAATTATGATCATATTTTCTTAAAGTGTTAGTCTGAGAGTAAATTTACCCAGAAAGGAAATGTTACATTGTATGTCTTAATCTTAGAAAAGTCATCTTAACCTCTGGGAATCAATTTTTTTCCCTAAGTACTCCCTTAGCATTTGTCATAAGTAATTTGAAGAATTTTTTCTGCTTAAATGTAGCAAGCTCTGTATTATAACTTACCAAAGTCTAACTTTTTAAATATTTTGAACAATTCTATTTTAAATTTGTGAAAGGGTAGTGACAGTCTCAAAATTTGATACGCTGTTGAAACTAGCAAGTTTAAATAAAATTAAGTCCTTCCAAGTCATTTATTATAACTGCTCTGATCCGACAACAGGCATGGTTGGTGCCAGGTGTCAACACCTTTCATTTATTTTCAGAACAATGAACACCGTTTTGAGAAAAGTCGTAAATACAGCAGAAAGTAGTATAAAAAAACAACATGATTTTTTAGAGCACTGGTTAGTTTCAAACATAAATTAACTTTCCTGTTAGTTGTTGTTTTGGGTTTCATGTGTGTGTATTTTGCTTTTTTTCTCCAGGAACTTACATATTGAGATCAACTGCAATGGTCTTTCTGAACTCACAGTGTTTTGTGGATATTTATAGAGGCAGCATTACCACTATTTGACATTCAGTGTCATTGTTACCGAGCAGGACCCTAGGGAGACTTCCAGGGACAGGGCCCTCCCCCACATCCTCCGCTGTAGCACCTCTCTGAAGTACCTGGGTAATAGTATCTGATGCACATTTCCTGAGATGTTTTATAGATGCTAATACACCCACCAAATGAAAGAAATTAACTACTTGATGACCAGGAGCACATAGCCCCCTGACCTACTGGTACCTAAGGATTGATAATGTTAACCCCTGTGACATTACCCTGTTACCTCACCACCAACAATCAGAGAATAGTGCACAAGCTGATCACATACTCGGGGACTCCCTTCCTGCTGCTT